>NC_056079.1:24440000-25065000 GCF_016772045.2 Ovis aries | reverse complement strand
GTCTATGGGGTTGCGAAGCGTCAAACATGACGGAAGCAGCTCTGCACACATGCAATCAAACATGCCATTAAACACACATCACGTGCTTTAACACACAACCAGGCTGAGGATGGAGTGCGCCTGGGTGAAAAGCCATCCCTCTCCTCCCTTCCTTCAAGTTCAACCTAAATGCCACCCTCTCTATGGAAGCTTTGTATGTTTCCACCCCAAAAGTGAATTCTCCACCCCCTACCCTCTCACACACATAAATGTGTTTAAAGGCACTTCTCACATTCGATCTAGTGCTGGGCTGCTTCGGGGCTTATTTCCCTCAACTTGCAGTATGATACCATCTTCATACTCATGGTCAATAAAATCTCACCTAGAGAAAAGAAACACCTTCCAGTTTGTAATTTTGAACATACCCTGTTCTTCACATCACGGCCCTCTTATTGAGTATGTGGGTTCTGCCATCTATTCAGCGGATATAGTAATGGCCTTTGATTTCTTTGTGCAATAGTTTGTGTTGAATCCCAAGCTTCTTTGGTCTGCGTGAGACCTTTTGTGACTTGCCCATCTACATTCCGAGGTCATGGGTAAAGGTCATATCCTTTGAGGAAACACCAGAGCAGATGGGACAAGGAACTGGAAAAAATGTAAGGCAGGAAATAGCCTTGACCTCTGGCCCTGACCCACAGACTGACTGGATTAGAGATGCTTGTAAGGCAACCGAACCTGATGTTGTCTTAACACACAAAGACCAGCATTCATCGAGCCCTTGACATGCTGTAAGAATTGTGCTAGGCTTCTTGAAAGATTTTTGTAGGCATGAATTACATCACTGAACCGTCACAGTAACCTGTGCACTGGGACCATTTTTTTTATTTGGACACTAAGGCTCAGAGTAGTTAAGTAAACCACCCAAGGTAGTACAGTTAGTAATTTTCAGAACAAGGATTTGACCTCCAAATCCATCTGACTTCAAAACTCAGGCGTTTTTGTACCCAAAAGGAATGGATTCCTGGTTCTGCCAGTTGGGAGACTCAGGCCTTGTCGTTTAAACCCTTAGCCATCTAACCCTCAGTTTCCCCATCTTAAAAGTCGGACGTAACGTGGTACACACCTTATGGGAGTGTTCTGTGCATGAGATGAGAAAATACATGTAAACACAGTCCTCAGCAAAAGTAAGTGCTCAGTCCTCAGCAAAAAGTAAGTGCTCAGTAAAATTTTGTTCTTAGTAAGAGTAAGATCTGCTGTCTTGTGTGCACTCAAAAGTGAGCCATTTTAGTCGAAAAAAGAACCTAAAACCATCAACATCTCAGAGAGTCTATGAGTTTGCCAGGACTGCTATAGTAATGTACCACAGCCTCAGTGGTTTAAATGAAAGAAGTTCATGTCCTGACAGTTCTGAAGGCTGGCAGTCCGAGATGAAGATGGTGACAGCGTTGGCTTCTCCTGAAACTTCTCTCCTTGCCTTTTAGGGGGCCTCTGTCTTCCCGTGTCTTCACGTAGTCTTTCCTCCATACATGTCTGTGTCCTAATCTCCTCTCCCCATAAGGATGCTGGCATATCAGAGTAGGGCCCACCCTAATGACTTCCCTTTAACTTGTTAATAATTATCTCTTTAAAGACCATATCTCCAAATAAAGTCACATTCAGAGGTACTGGGGGTTAGGACGTCAGCCTATGAAATTGTGGGGAGGGGAGGGGAAACCGTTCAGCCCATAACAGAAGGCCTCAATATAATTTTTCTAAAAATCTTCAGTTTTTAAAATGTTCTCAATTAAAGGCAAGTTAGGACACTCACTTGGCTTTGAATGGAAAACCATTCGCGAGTCTTCTGAAGACAAATGATTGCTTTTTCAAAAATGTCATTGCCAAAAAAAAAAAAAAAAAAAAACCCAAAAATGGCATTATCAATAGGGACATTGTACAATAGCTTTTATTTTGGAGTCTCTGAAGTGTCACAATTTGCTACTGCCAAACGCCGTTCACTGTACATACAGTATAGTGACAGTCGTGCTCGCCAGGATCCTTTCCTCCGCCAAAGGCCAGGTCCAAGATGGAAAAAAGCTCAAGCAGCAGAGAGGCTGGATGGAGGTGGGGATGTGTTTACGTGGGGACAATGCTTCTTCCTTTTAGTTTTGGAAACAGGAGCGAGACACGGGTATGCTGCTGGGCGTCCAGGCGGACTCTTAGGTTACAGATGACGGTGCTATGACTTTAGTAAAATAGGTTGTTTGTCTCTCTGGGGTTGACTGACTGCAACTGAAGTCCCTGATTAATGGTTCCCTGTAGCTGCACCTTTTGCTTTCTAACCTCAGAGTTTCGCTCTGAACCGGTCAGCCTGTGATTTGCTCTGGCCAAAAGGATTCAGCAGAAGTGGCAGAAAGCCCGTTTCAAGTCTAGACCTTAAGAGGATTTGTGCATTTCTGTTTGTTCTCTGGAACCATTGGGCTGGGTTGCATCTGAACTTTGGCCTTACCATAAAAAAGAAGCCCAGTTCTCATGCTGGAAGGATAGGAAAGAAACATAGTCAGTGAGATGCGTGAAGGAGAGTCAGTCTGCCCAGCTAGATAATCTCCAAAAATGGAGCCACCTAACTCATCCTCAACAGGCCACAGATGACTGGATGAGACCAGCTACAAGTGCTGATCTACAGAATCATGTCCTTAAAAAAATGCTTGTTTTAAGCAACTCGGTTTTAGGAAGGTTTGTTACACAGCAATGGCTAACCGAAACAAAAGCAGTGTGTGTAAATGAAGTACTACAGTAACCAACTCCTAAAATATGTGTCTTTGACTTAGGGACCAGACAGTAAGCAGAAAACTGAAAACTATAGAAATCTCAAACAATGATGACCCATGTTAAATAGTGCAAAACAATTAGTAAAGCCATTGCCTGTGGAAGACAGTACCTTGTGAACTATTAGGTTTAAGCAATGAAATTTCCAGGCAGAAGCTGAAAATGTCTCCTGCTGGTTAGTTTGTAAGCTGATTTGAGAGGAAAATTAGAGGGTACAGAACAGGCTAGGATGGAAAAGAAAACTTCATCTCCAGTGAATCAAACCAGTAAAGGATAAAACTTGGGCCACTGCCAGTGAGATAGAAGCTTAGAATAAAACACAAATCAAGTTTGTAGTTATAAGACCCTTGAAGGAATTAAAGCAGTGCCTAGAATACTCTCTCGGCCGGACAAAAGGGCTTCTAGGAGCTTTAAAGATGCTATCCCATAGTAGCCTGAGTGCCAGAAGTAGCTGAGAAAAGGTCTATAGAGTTGGGCATGTCTCAAAAAGATCTGGTCAAATAGAGTGGATTTCAATCAGATCCAAAGTAACCCCAAGAAAATTTGTCAAGGAATTGGGAGGTGAAACTGCCATCAGCCTGAACTGAAAGGTCCTAAATCAGTTATTTAAAGTTGTAAAAGACTTCTGAATCCCCAAAGTTTTACAGTAGGCAAAAGGCTGAGGGTTTTGCATATTTTCCTGCGCTTTCATCAGAAGTGGTGGAGGAGGGTGATGGGAAAGGAAGATGTCCCAGAGGGAGGAACCAAAAGCCCATCCCCGTGGATGGGAGAGCCAGTGCCTTAACCAGGACTTTTGCCAGGCCCCAGAGTGTGGGAATGGGGCAGCGTGCATGCTGAATGATTTCAGAATTTTCAGTGGCCTGCAGATGGTGACTGCAGCCATGAAATTAAAAGACGCTTACTCCTTGGAAGAAAAGTTGTGACCAACCTAGATAGCATATTGAAAAACAGAGACATTACTTTGCCAACAAAGGTCCATCTAGTCAAGGCTATGGTTTTTCCAGTGGTCATGTATGGATGTGAGAGTTGGACTGTGAAGAAAGCTGAGCGCCAAAGAATTTTTGCGTTTGAACTGTGGTGTTGGAGAAGACTCTTGAGAGTCCCTTGGACTGCAAGGAGATCCAACCACTCCATTCTAGAGGAGATCAGCCCTGGGTGTTCTTTGGAAGGAATGATGCTGAAGCTGAAACTCCAGGACTTTGGCCACTTCATGCGAAGAGTTGACTCACTGGAAAAGACTCTGATGCTGGGAGGGATTGGGGGCAGGAGGAGAAGGGGATGACAGAGGATGAGATGGCTGGATGGCATCACCGACTCGATGGAGGTGAGTCTGAGTGAACTCCGGGAGATGGTGATGGACAGGGAGGCCTGGGGCGCTGTGATTCATGGGGTCGCAAAGAGTTGGACACAACTGAGCGACTGAACTGAACTGTGCTGTCCAGCCTTTCCCCTCTTTAGATGTCCGTGTTCACTGGGGTTATCCTGTACTTGTTTCTTCACTGTGTATTCAGTGCGTGGGAGGCAGATAGCTTGTACTTTTAGTTCATAAGCCTTTGGATCAAGAGGAACCCCATTTGGATCTGTTGTTAGTCCCAAGATCCTGGACTTGGAATAGCATCTGATGCTATAGTTACATGCAACTTTTGCAGGTCTTTGGGAGGAGAGTGAGCATTATTCCTGTGAACATTTGTGGGCAGACTGTGCTGTACTGATTGCGAAACCTACACCAGTTCTCTGCCCATCCCTATTTCCAGTGTGGGCCTGGCAGCTCCATCCAGAAGACATAGGGTCCAGCTCCTCAACCCTTGAGGCCAGGTTGTCACCACACCTGGGACTTTGTGCTCTTGGCTCGCTCCTCTGTTGGCTGGAGGTGCTGGGGCCAATCGGTTCGACAGCCATTTTCTAAGGACTTAAAGCCACACTCAAGGTCCCTGTTGTTCCTGGTGACACCTCACTGGTGTAAGACCATGGCCTCTCATTCTACTGAACCAAGGTGGAGGTGGGTTGTCCCAAGAGGGACAGAGTGTGGTAAGGAAGCTGGGGATATGAGGAGGTAACTAAGGCTATGTGTTTGTGCGTGCTCATTCGCTTAGTCATGTCTGGGCAACTTATGGACTGTAGCCAGCCAGGCTCCTCTGTCCATGGGGGTCCCCCAAGCAAGAATGCTGCAGTGGGTTACCATTTCCTTCTCCAGAGGATCTTCCTGACCCAGGGATCAAACTCAGGTCTCCTGCATTGCACGTGGATTCTTTACCACTGAGCCACCTGGGAAACCCACTGAAAAACTCTCTGGTGCGATTACCCTGGCAATCCCCATGGTGTTCCTAAACCAGATGCTTCTCTTATTTTGCTGAATGAGAGAAGGCAGTGCCATTCCTTATGCGGCTCCATTACCATCACGTGCTGCTCCGCTAGGATCTCCACCTGGCTCCCTGAGGGACATCCCGGTCTGTGCAGAGCCTTTGGCTGTGGGCCCTCACCCAGAGCTGCGCCTTCCCTCCTCCCCTTCCTCTACCGTTGCTCAAAACTCTTCCCACTGGCTGGACTCTCCTTGTCCTACTCCTCCCGGCAAACGCCCACTCTGATGAGTGTTAGCTGCCACCACCAGCTCCTTCCTCTGAACTGTGCCACCTTCTAAGACATGCCAAGACAGATGTCATTTTTCTGCTGCCATTTCTGTCTCTACCCCCATACTGGCAGCTCCAGAAAGACAGGAACCATTTCTTCTTCTTCTTCTTCTTTTTTTTTTAATTATCCCCAGAGCCTATCAGAGTCTCTAAGATTGAAATGGAACTTATCTAAATTCACAAACCAACTAAAACAGACAGTCCAGTTCAGGATTTCCTGCTAAGTCTCAGTCACACTAATCTCATCCTACGGCTCTGACTCTCAACACGAATGGCCTATTGCTTCGCAATAATACATTCTCTGTGACATGGAAATGGACTTTCAAACAGGAAGCAAAATTCAGAAGGTGCACACTTTTCTTCATTACTTCCCCATAACTACCAGCGTTGTAGGGAGAATTGCAGGTTGTATAGTAAATAGGAAAGTGAACATGCATTTGGTGCGTTTAAAACCTAGTTGAAAAGCAGAAAGCACTTACATGCCGTTATAACACCGAGAACCTAACACAGCATCATGCGTCTATTAGTCACGTGGCCTTTTGAAGTTTGCTGTGTGCTTTATGTTCTTCTCACTTGATGAGAAAACAAGTGAAAGCAGAATTCATCAGAAGGGAAATTATCTGAGTGGGCCTGATGTAATCAGAGGAGCTCATTAAATCTGGGTTGAGAGACCAGACAGAGATTGGACACATGAAAAGGATTCAGTACAATGGAGCTTCTCCACTGCTGGCTTTGAATGGAGGTTGCCTGTTGGGAGCCGAGAGTGTCATTCTGCTGACAGCCAACAAGAAACCTTAGTCCAACAACCTCCAGGAATTGGATTCTGTTGATAACCCACATGAGCTTAGAAAAGGACCCTGAACTCCAGATAAGACTGCAGCATAGCCTATGCTTTGATTTTGGTCTTGTGAGAGACCCTGAGCAGAGAACCCAGGCTTCTGCCCTAGAGAACTATCAGCTAATAAATGGGCATTATTTTAAGCTTCTAAGTTTGTGATAAACAGTTATAGAGTGATGGAAAACCAATTTAGGACATTTCACCACAAATTCAGATTTGACTCATGTTTGAGCATCGTTGAGGCGCTAGGGGTGGTGTTGGGAAGGCTTGTCTACGTTAATTTAGCTAATCCTCTCTTTAATCCTTCATGGAGCGTAAAGCAGGTGTACTGTTTGGATGGTATCCTCAAAACAGACAGTCTCAAGCCAACAACAATTCCATGGCCCTTGTTATGGTGTGTCGACTAAGAAAATGCACAACATGAGAGCTGAGAGTTAAGTTTTATTTGGGGCAATATGAGGACTGCAGCCCAGGAGATGGCACCTCAGAGTGCTGAGAAACTATTCCAAAGAGGCAAAAAGCAAAGGTCAGTATCTAATGTGATTTTGTTAAAGGCGGGAATACATTCAATCAGGCACATATTTTCCCAAAAGGTTTCTACTAGTCTCATGAAGCTTCTGCTAGTCATGAGAAACAGACGTCGCCATGAAGGATTTTAGCGCTTTTCTAAATATGAGGAGATATAAGATTTGGGCTCCTAAAATCAGCAGCTGAGAACTTCTAACTATCTGAAGATGTCTCCTGCCCATGTTTGGCCGAGTAGAGAGTGCCTCATTTCTGCTCTCCAGCTGAGCTCCTTCAGCGTCTGCGCCAGCACATGATCTAATCCCCGTGGAGGAAGATGGCAAGCATGGTGCTGTAGCCATGCATTCTGGGAAACTGACTCAGAAGGACAATGCAGACAGTGGAGTGCAGTTTATTACACTGGTGGGCCCAAGGCAGAGTCTCCTCTTAGCCAAGGACCCCGACCAGCATTTGCGAAAATCTTTTATACCCCATATGCACATGTCTGAACCCACCACCCCAAATTCCTTGAGACTTACATAAACCAAGGAAAACACGATCCCAATAACCCCATCATTCACGTGCTATGTGCTCATGTGCTCAAACAAACAATTAGCCGATAATCAATAAGCCCGAGGTCACTCTCCGATAGATACAGAAAAATTTATGGCCTGTCTGGAGGAAGGGGTGATAGTGTATGTTTTCTCTTAGGCGATGAGTAACCTAGATATGACCTTCAAGGTTCCCCTGTCTGGAGGGGGTCTTATCCTTCTGTTGTTGTTTTCATAGGCACTAAACACAGAGTTCAGAGTCCATTGGAAAGGTGGCTGAGCACGATCAGCATGAACAGGCCTAAGACGGAGTCCAGGCCCTATGAATTCCTTCTTCAATGGCAGGTGCCAATTTTTAGTTGACAGGTGGTTTGTGTGGAGAAAGACGTGTGACCCAGGCTTAGAATAATTAGTGCACGGCATTCACCCAGATGAATGATTGGTTCAGAAGTGAGCGTATGATGTAGGTCAGTCCAGTCCGAGCCCAGTGTGTGTCAGTCACTCAGCCATGTCCAACTCTTTGCGACCCCATGGACTGTAGCCCACCAGGCTCCTCTGTCCATGGGATTCTCCAGGCAAGAGTACTAGAGTCAGAGTCGGAGTCCAGTGATTTTTTTCAGCAATTGGGTAAGAGAAGTTCTTTCTTATTCTGGGCAACATGATGTATAAGCTGGGAAGCCTGGAACTTCTGCTGCCATTTTTCTCCTGAGACAAAAGCAAATGATAATAAGAGACTCCAAGAGAAATACATCTGGACCCTTGATCAAACCATACCTGAAGCTTTGGCCACCAATATATTTTCTAGGAGCCATGAGCTAAATTATTTCTTCCAATTGTTTAAGTCATTTTGAATTGGATTTTCAGTTCTTTGCAAGTAAAGCCATCCTAATACATTACTATTTCTATTGGATGGATGACAAAATGAAACTCAAGTTATTCCCTGAGGTCACAGAGATAGTAAGTGGCAGGACTGAGATTTAAAACTCAATCCTTTAGCCCATTTCATTACACAAAGTGCCTCAGCCAACTCACCTTTGTCCCATCCTAATAGGTAGAATACCTTTACTTCTCTAGGAAAAAACCATACTCATCTTAAATATTCTGGCTTCTCCTCATTGTAAAGGGACTCCCAGCTTCACAATCTGAATGCTTCTACATCTCCATTTCCAGAACCATCCTATGTCCCAGTCTTCCCAACCACATTTTAAATCCAATAAGAGCAGAACTCTTTTTTTCTTTTTTTCCCACTCACTGTTTTTCCTTTAGTGGGTCACAACCCTGCCATCATATGGAAATAGGCATATGAGACCTTTCCGTTTAGGTGGAGAATGAGCTTAGACCAGCACAGCGGGTGAGCAAAAGTGCCTTCCTGGCCTCTAAATACCCCATCAGAGCTGGTGTCAGTCCCTGAGGAATGTCTCAGGAGGTGGGCAGTGAGTAAACAAAAGAGAAAGCCAACACATAAATGAGAAGTCGGACTCTTTAGCAAGAAAATGTCCCATTAATCACTGTCAAGACACCCCCACCCCCCACAGGATGGCATCCGAAAGAAAATTAAGTAACCAAATACAAGGTCCTTCCTGTCAGTGGAAGGCAATATTATTAGCAAATTAGCAAACATATCCATCAGTGGTAAAAGAAAATCAATGGGTTTTGGAGTTTTACAAAAACAGGAAAAAGCCTAGGAGACGTGATACATCCATTCTAGAGCTTGGTGTTTCTTTCACAGGGATTACAGAGGCCTCACAGACCACCCTCTGCTTCCTCTCCAACCCCTTTCAGGGGAGAGGGCCTCACTGTGTTCACCGCTGGCATATCAGCCAAAGAGCCCCTCACCCTGGAGTTGGGGGTGCATTTTGGGAGCCATCACTTTAAAGCTGTCCTGGGATATGTGCCTGGTGGAGGAGGGACAGTGTGGATCTGAAGGTGGCTGGCGATACCATCTTCCAGCATTTTCCCTGCTGAGCAGTGAGTGGCTGGGCAGCCAAGCAAGAGCCTTCAGATAACTAAAGGAGCAGGAAGGGACACGAGACAGTGTCCTGTATTTAGAAAAGTAGGCGGACGCTTGGACCATACAGAGAATGGCCCCAACACAGCCCCGCACGGTCCTGAGAAAGTCCTCAGAAACTGAGATTAGCTGGATGGATGTTTAGAGACAAGGTGGCACTTTCCTCTGCCTGCTATGTTGGTCTAAGCCCAGTTCTTCACCTAACCAGAAAGGTCTTTGCTTATTTTCATTCGACAGAAGGATTGATGGCCTAATGTAGCCCCTGACCTCCAGCTGGTGGTCCTGGGAGAGAGGCTCTTGCTTTATTCAAGTCCTCCGTTTATTCTTTCTTCGTTTTCTTTTTAAGAATCTAAAAAAGAAGTGAAACAAATGAACTTATTTACAAAACAGAAACAGATTCACAGACTCAGAGAATGAACTTATGGTTGGGGGTGGGAGGGGGGTGGGAAGAATGGAGGAAGAGATAGGGAGTTTAGGACCTGCTGTAGATCACAGGGAACTCTGCTCAGTGTGATGTGGCAGCATGGATAGGAAGGGAGTTTGGGGGAGAATGGATACATGTATATATATGGCTGAGTTCCTTTGCTGCCCACCTGAAACTATCAACATTGTTAATTAGCTATCAGTTCAGTTCAGTCACTGAGTCATGTTGGACTCTTTGCGACCCCAGAACCTAATTGGCTATACGCCAATACAAAAGAAAGTTTTTGTTTTCTTGTTTTAAAGAATCTGATAATAATTACAGAACCTATTGTTTGTTTGTTTGTTTGTTTTTGAAAAAAAAACAAAACTATTTTCTGGAGATTCACACATACTTTGAGGGCTGGTTACTCCAAAGAACTCTTGTCTTAAGAAAAATCACCCTTCTCTGGAGACAGGCCCACCTGGCACTCTTCTTGATGAAGTGTGGCTAAGGGCATGAACCTGGCATTCTGCATCAGGGCGGCCTAGGTTGCTTTGAACTAACAAAGGGGCCTTAAATCATGGAAGGAGCATAGCCTCCTTGGGACATCTGGAATTTTAATAAGGTAGGATCAGGCAGACAGAGCCAGAAAGAGCAATTTAGCGTCCATTGAAAAGCTTTTTTTTTTTAATAAGCATCTTGGTTGATTTTTGAAACATGCAACAGGCACTTTAATAAAGATTTCTGTGAATGTTTGTCTTGTTGAATAAATAACCATTGCTGAAATGCCTCTACCTCCCCCACCCCCTGCCACCGCAACCCCTGTTTGGCTTTATTTTTTGCCTCTTTTAAAGCTCAGCTTAGGTTTCAGGCGTGCACATGACTCTCAGAGGCTGGTTGGCTCCCTCCACTTCCTGGGGTGTGGCTGACACAGGTTAGAGGGGCACCTGGAGCTGAGAACTGCCAGCCACTCACTCCCTCCCCTCCGCATCCACCTGCCTTTCCAGAATCTTGTCTGACACAGGGGACAAGTCGGGAGCAGGCCACTTGCCCTGATGCAGCCCCGATCCGCCATGATAGAGGGGAGAAGGCACAGACTTGTACGAACTTGTCTTTTCCGTCTTCAGCACCAGCGCTCACAAGGCAAGACCCTCATACACCCAGGTCAGCTCTCTCTTCCACTGCCTGCCCGTGTCCCAGGCTCTGAGTGCCGTGGACTGCCTCTGCAGCAGCAGCGCCCAGAAACGGGCTCTGCTCGGTTTCCCCATATAGAACCACCTCTCTGCTCAGAAGAAGCTCTTCTCTCCCCTACAGCCCCGTTGGTTCAATCCTCCCTCCAGGTCTCTTCATCCCTAGGGACCGGGGCGAGGAGAAGGAGAGCTAGACGGGAAGTGGGCAGCCCACTGGCTACTGCTCCCTACTCCCCAGGGATTCAGGAGCGGGAGCACCTTCCCCACAAGCCCTCCAGGGGGCGCCCATCCCTGGTTCAACAGCGCACATCCTCTGCGCGGCGCACAACCCTGTGCCAGGGGTGTGAGTCCGGAGAGCTCATCGCCTTGCCTCCCGGACGGCTGGGTGTTGTGAGGACCTTTCTGTCCCTTCCCAGGTATGGGCTTCCCCACCGCAGGATTTGCACCCATTCCAGGAGTGATGACACGAAGGGTAGACCCAAGACCATAGAAATCTGAAAACAACTCCAGAAGTTATCTTCCTCAAGGTCTTTATTTGAGAGATGAGGAAACTGAGGCTCAGAGTAGTTAGAACGTAAGTGTATTTGCAACACGTTTCATAACTACTCACCTGACGTTCACGTGCTTCCCAACTCTAGGCTGCATTGCTGCATCTGAGTCTGTCCATTTTAAAAAATGTTTATAATTAGTCCATCTGCTGAAAGGACTAAGGGTTTAGGTGGAGCAGTGTTAAAAATGATCTCATACAGAGACCAGCTCAGTGTGAGAGGGGACTTCTGTCTCTACCGCAGATACAACATGGTGGACCAAAGCAGGTTATAATTGAGAGCAGTTTAAGAATAGCCAATTAAGCTAATTCTCGCTTCAGAGACTCTCTCTGCCAGTGGAGTGTATCATATCTGTTGCATGACTAAACTGAAATCAGTGTTCTGGACAGTCGTGGTGAATGTAGATATTTTTCAAATAGAAATGATAACCCTTAATGTGAATAAGAACTGAATGAGCAGGGAAACTGGTTCATTCTAATAAAGATAATGTAGGTGACTGTGTCTTTTTGGGAGCTGGTAAAATCCCCAGATGAGTCGAACTAGTTCTAATATACCAATTAAATGTTAAAAAGAAGTTAAAAAAAAAAAAACTAAACTAAAAAATTGTGTTCAGTCATGGCCGACTCTGTGACCCTGTGGACTGTAGCCCACCAGGCTCCTCTGTCCATGGAATTTTCCAGGCAAGAATACTGGAGTGTGTTGACGTGTTGACATTTCCCTCTGGTGGTGGCCGGGGGTGGGGGGGGGGTGCGCGCGGCGGGGAGGTGGGGGGAAACCATGGAGATTTAGCGAATAGAACAATCTAATTAAGAACACAAAAGGCTCCCAAGAGCTTTCCTTTATTCCTAAGAGAGTCAGGGTCACCAAACCCACCCAGCAGCAAAGTACATTCTCCATGTCTCCACAAAGATAGTTCATCTTTTTCTTCTCACTTTCTTACCCTCAAATGTGTGTCTGATTCCAGAATTTTCAAATAACTTTTCATTTTGGTCTGCACCAAGAGAAACCACCAGAAAGGAAAGAGAAGTTGGTTCTTACTATCCAACCCCTCAGGACACAGCTTGGGACAGTCGGGCTTCTCCACAGGGAGGACCATGGGCTTTGGGACACACTGAGGGGAAGCCTGCAGTTTCCATCCTTCACCAGCTTGCTAGTTAAGAGATGCATGGAGAGAGCGCCTCTGTCTGGCAGCCATGTGCCCCCAAGGATAGTGACGCTCCCTCACCTGACTAGGTTTGCATCTCATCACCTTGAAAGCCAACCCTAATGTTTTTATGAACATTGCCTTTTATAAATGAGAGGCGTCAAAAGTCATCTGAAGAATAAAATGGGGTTTGCATGCTTTTGAGGCATCATTAGGAGAGCTGTAGGCTAATGTTGATGCCACTCACTGATTTTATCAAGTATCAGCACCTACCTAATACCTGCCCTGTACCAGGCACTGTGTCCAGGTCCATGAGATGGACAAAGTTCCTGTTTTCTGAGAGTTTGCGATCTAGTGGGGAAGACTGCTAGACAAGTCTGCCTTTGCAGCCTATGACAAAGGCTAGAATAGAGGATAAACAACATAGGTGGTGGTTTAGTCGCTAAGTTGTGTCCAACTCTTGCAACCCCATGGACTGTGGCCTGCCAGGCTCCTCTGTCCATGGGATTCTCCAGGCAGGAATACTGGAGTGGGTTGCCATTTCCTTCTCCAACATAGGAACACAGAGCAAAGACCTTCTAAGCCTGCTCTGGGTTTGGGAGCTTCGGAAGGGATTGACACTTGTCCCCGGAATGAAAGGATGACTGAGAGTTTAGCAGACAGTGGGGTTGGGGGTGTGGGTACAGCAGGGCGGGGAGGCCACTGCAAGACAAGGACACAGCACAGCTAACCCACAGACACGTGACACTGCACCACGGCAAGCTAGAACATTTAAAAAATACTAAGCCGAGGACTTACAGAGTCCCTCCCCGAAAGGAAAGCCTTCATTTAGAATGCAAAGTAAAAAGTGAGTGGCAATCTTGGAACACCGAAACATATCCATTATGAGGAAATAATGCCACTGCAGGAGTTTTCATGACTGGCCAGGAATAGAGAAAGAGGTACAGAACCATGGGTGCTTGTTAGATTGACTTCCAGTGTTGCTGAGAGAGGACCCCCCCCGTCCTTCTGGTCTACACCCCATCTAGTGTAATCGGGTGTATCAAGCGGTCATGACATGAACAACGTCTCCCTTTACTCAGCTCTGTCTATCCACAGGGCAGCATTCTGATATTGATTTGGCTTCTCAGATACGTTTCCATATATATTAAAAAAAAAAAAAACAAACCTGCCAACGGGAGCTTTTAAGTACCTCCTCTCGAGATCTCTTTCTCAATGAAAATGGATGATTTGCCGTTTTGGTCTTTAGGCAGCAATGTCTTGGAAGTTGAGTATGAATGAACCAGGCCACCACGAACAGATAGACTCTCGCTGAGTGAGCTGACAAAAACTTCTGCATCTTTTGATGCCACCAGGAAGCAGGTCTCCGGGGAAGCCAGCCTTGGCACACTTCCTCACTGCAACACCAAGTTTCCAGTGACCATGGGGTGAATGGATGCTTGGCAGGATGTACATTCCAATGTATTTTCCCCGAGAGGAAGTGCATTTTCTGGAACATTATCCGAGAGGATACTTGAAAAAAACAAAACAAAACACCAAACTCTTTATGGATAGGAAAGATAACACCCAACTCACAATGCTTTTTGTGAGTTATTATTGTTTAGTCACTAAGTTGTATCCAACTCTTTTGTGACCCCATGGACTGTAGCTCACCAGGCTCCTCTGTCTATGAGATTTTGCAGGCAAGAATACTGGAGTGGTTTGCCATTTCCTTCTCTAAGGGATCTTCCCAACCCAAGGATCAGACCCATGTCTCCTACATCGCAGGCAGATTCTTTACCACTGAACCACCTGGGAAGCCCATAGTTTTCGTGACTAGCAATAGAGGATGAAGTGACAGCACTCACCTTGGAAAGCATTCACTAAATAGTTACGAAGTGCCTGCCACGCACAAGATAGTATGAGGGCTACCAGGCAGAGACAGGCACGGCTTTCCTGCCAGGCACTTTCAGTCTAGAAAAAGAAGAAAGTGTGTGTAATAGAAAGTAGAAACTGATATGCACTATAGAAGATATCTCTGAAATGCTATTAATAGCTCAGAAGAAGAAATACTGTTTATTTTATGTAAACACTTCTGTAACCCTTACTATGTACCAGATACTGTTTTAAGCACTGAATGTGTAATAGCTTACTGAATGTGCCTAGTAATTTTTGAGGTAGTTACTATTATTATCCTTATTTTATAGATGGAGAAACTAGGACACCGTGAGAAATTTGAAGAAAATCCTGTGGCTAGAACGTGACGGAGCTGGGATTTGAACTGGGGTGGTGGTTTGATCCCAGAATCTTTGTTCTCATCCAGCCCCCTGAGATCTTCTAACTGGCAGCTGGAGAACCCCAGGGAAGCGTTCATGAAAGTGAAGATATTTATCCAGAGCCTTGAAGAGGGTGGGCGGCTTTGGGCTATGCAGACATGGAAGGAAGCACGTGCCAGGCAAAGTAAGCAGTGCTGGGGAGGACAGGGAGGCTGGCATGCCTGGGACTATTGTTTCCTAGTTAGCCAACAATCACCCTACTGCCTCAGCACAAGTTCAGGTTCAGAAAGAATAACTTGTCAGAATAAAGGGTCTGAGTAAAGGGTCAAGTATGAGGGACAAACAATGGTGGAAAATCTAGCCTTTGAACTTCAGTTTCCACAGTTTCCATTCATTCTCTCAGCCTCAATCATTAGTTGAGTAACTGACTCCAAATAAAGGCGTGGGTTTGATGGGAGCAAACCGACAGTAAGGTACCATAACGAGAGCAGTTCAGATCTTATCCTGACATGGCATGGACCCAAAGGCAGGGTTAGCCATTGCCCTGAAGCCTCAAGGTTTGGTATTTCCTGATCTACAGGGAGGGGTAAACAGACCTCATTTTATTTTCATATATCCCACAACAGAGAAGGCAATGCTGGGAGAGCTGGGGTAATGTTCTCTTTCTTAAGAAAAATCCAACCCTATTTTAAAGGCAAGATCTCTTCTCTTGCTGCAAGGATGCCTCATGAGGCTTTAAAAGTAACCAAATCATAATGGTAGCATCCTTCACAAGCAATGAAGCTCCTCCCCAAGTGTCAGTGCTGAGTACTGAGTTTAAGAAACTGCATGATATTTCTTTGAACTAATTCCTGATTTCCTTCATCTCCATCTCCATCTCCTGGACTGAAATTGTGATTAATAACCAGGAAGACTGAAGGGCAGGTCTGTGATCACGCAAAAGCTGAGTCAGGGCAAGGGGATGAGTGTGCCAAGGTCTTGGCCCTTGTCTTCCGGAATGACGTAGAAAGAGGCTTCTTTTGATGCAGGCACCAGCCTCTGGCACATGCCCACGGGCTCTGGTGAAGGCAGCAGCACAGTTAGAGTGGTTATCCGCAAGCAGTTCACATTGAATAAAGCACAGTTCAAAAATTGGATCCTCGGATTCACCCTCCCCATCCCAAGGAGCTGCCTGGGCAAGAGGAAGAGGTTGTAAGATTCGGCTCCAGTGAGACATCAGTGTATACTTTAGCACATGCTAGTTGGGAGGAAGTTACCCAACTTCAATGAATCTCAGTTTGCTCATGTGGGAAATGGAGATTATCACATTATATTTAAAGGGATATTTGGAAGAGTCAAATACCGTGACATAAACACTTATCATAGTGCCTGATACATAAAAGATGCTCAGAAAGAGCATCCTCATAAGAAACCCTCAGTTCATCCACATCTTCGTAACAGCATACATTCTGAGTACACACTATTATAACCATTCTTCCTCCAGTTCGAAAAGAAGGCAACCCTGAAAATCAGGGACTCAACCCTTGTCAAAGAGAAATGAACTGGCATGAAGTGTTAAGAGTAGAAGCAACATCAGAGCTGGTTGGAGGTCATGACAGGAAACACAGACAAGAGAACGGCGTTAATTTTAAAGGTGTCATGAAGTCAGGAGAGACAAGTATTCAGGCCTCCTAAAGTCCACTGTCTGCTGAAGCAGTCATTCAGGCCTCCGGCTGACGTCACTAACAGGATCCTCCCACGTGGACCTGGAGCATCAGCACCAACCAAGGAGAAGGATGGGTTGCCTGATTCAAAACGAGAGGAATTGACTACTGACCACACAGCTCCTAAGAAATATACGAGGTTCCAGGGTGGTTACAAGTGAGAAGAAGGCATTCCCAGGCATCTGTATCATATTAATATCTTCAAGGATTTGCTTGCCCCATGCCCAACACAATAGTTGCAGCCTTGCCTAGGTCTCAGGCGTTCCCTCAGAAGATGAGGCATGAGTGTGGAAGCTAGTATGTGGCAGAACCTCCCTAATGGTCACACTGCCCCCAGGCTTTTCCATTAGACAGAGAAATAGCACTCTGGGAGGAGAAATACCGCAGGGTTGGACCTCCTTTTCAGTCAGAGGCAGCGCCCTATGAGGAGAAAGTCAATGGCCAGCTGACTTTTTCCAGACAAAGGGACAGAGCTGGATGGGGAGAAAGGCTGGCTGTCAGGCCCTCCAGCTCAAGGATCAGCCCTCTATGAAGAAACATTACGGAGGGAAAGCCCATCTTCTCACATAGAGACAGCGCTCAATGAAGATAAACTCTGAATGACCGGCCTTTTTCAGACAGAAAACCCTCTGAGGAGAAATGCTGGATGTCCGGCTTGCTTTGTCAGACAGGGAGAAAGCTCTTTATAAGGAGAAATGCCAGTGGGTCGAACCTCCCCCTCCAACACAGAGACAGAGCTCTAGAGAGAGAAATACAGCATGGTCGGTGAGGAGAAACACTCTCTGTTAAACTGGTGGATAGCTCCCTATAAGGAGGAATGGCCGAGGTTTAGCCTACTCCCTAGACAGAGAGAGAGCCTCTAGGGGGAGCAATGCCCGATGGCCAGCCCTCCATCTCATAGAAACAGAGCCCTCAGAGGAAAAAGGAGTTGGGAGCCCGCATCTACTCAGGGACAGCGCTCTAGACCCTGGGAGGAGAGATGCTGGCGAGCCAGCCTTCCTCTTCAGACAGAGACGCGCCCTCTGAGGAGCCATTCCCAGCTCACTTTCTGGACAGAGAGATAAAGCTCTCTGATGAGAAGTGCCTGATGGGTGACCTTCTCCAACTCAGACAGAGAGACAGCACTCTAATGAGAAAGAGAGACAGATCTTTATGAGGAGAAATTCTGAATGTCAGCCTCTTTTTCAGTCATAGAAAGGGCTCTGAGAAGAAAAGGCAGGTGTCCAGCTCTCTTTTTCAGACAGGCAGACAATTCTCCATAATGTGAAATGCCAGAGAAGATGCTGCAACAGAGATACAGCACTGGAAGAGGAGAAGTGTATTCTGGTTGGCATGCTTTCTCAAACAGATAGACAGCGCTTCACGAGGAGAAATGCCTCAATGACAGACAAGCAGACAGATAAATAGCACCTCAGACAGAGAGCCCTCTGAGGAGAAAGGCTGGGTGGTAGGGTCTTCATCTCAAAAAGAGACACAGTGCTCTGTGAGGAGAAATGCCAGATGGTCTGTGCTCCATCTAAGAGAGAGAGCGCTCCCTGAGGAGATTTGCCAGATGCCCAGGCCTCCTTGGCCTGCACAGTGACAGAGCTCCATGAGGAGAAATGCTTGGAGGGGTGACCCTCCTTTTTTGACAGAGAAACAGAGACAGTGCCAGAAGAGAAGAAATGCTTGCTGGTTGGCATGCTTTCTCAAACAGAAAGACAGCCTTCCACAAGGAGAAATGTCCGGCAACAAACAACACCTCAGACTGAAAGATGGCACTCTAGAAGTATGTGACCAAGACACGTTCCATCAGCCCTCCCTTTTGGATGAAGAGACTGTGCTCTCTGAGGAGACATGCTTGGTGTCAGACTCTCTAAAAAGAATAGGAAAGAATCAGATGTACTCTATGACAAAGATTATATATGTGTGTGTATATATATATATATATATATATATATATATATATATATATGCTGCTGCTAAGTCGCTTCAGTCGTGTCCGACTCTGTGCGACCCCATAGACAGCAGCCCACCAGGCTCCCCCGTCCCTGGGATTCTCTAGGCAAGAATACTGGAGTGGGTTGCCATTTCCTTCTCCAATGCATGAAAGTGAAGAGTGAAAGTGAAGTCGCTCAGTCATGTCCGACTCTTAGCGACCCCATGGACTGCAGCCCACCAGGCTGCTCAGTCCATGGGATTTTCCAGGCAAGAGTACTGGAGTGGGGTGCCATTGCCTATATATATATATATAGTTAAACAGGGCTTCCTGGGTGGTGCTAGTGGTAAAGAATCCGCCTGCCAGTGCAGGTTGGATCCCTGGGTCGGGAAGATCCCCTGGAGAAGGGAATGGCAACCCACTCCAGTATTCTTGCCTAGAGAATCCCATGGACAGAGGAGCCTGGCGGGCTGCAGTCCATAGGGTCGCATAGAGTCAGACACAACTGAATCAACTTCACACTGCACATTGTTAAACAAAAGAGGCAAGTGGCAGGAAAATAGACACAGAGTAGTCCCATTTTGTTTAGATTATACACACAAATAAAGTGTCTGTCTATTTGTGTTTGTATGTTTTTACAAGTCTAGAAAGATACCCACAAAACTAGTGACAGTGTTTATCTCTGGGAAGGAAGGTAGGATTTGGTGGGGTGAGAGGAGAGAATGAAAGGCAACTTCTGCCATAAATAGGTAACATTGTTCAAGCTTTCTATATCTGCTGATTTTTTGTCCATTTGTTTATCGATTATTGACAGGAATATTGAAAAAAGATTTTTCTTTTGATAGCTGTGGATTTGTCTACTCTTCCTTTCAACTCTATCACATTTTGCCTCATGTATTCTGAGGCTTCACTGTTTGGCACCTTCAACAAGAAGATATAAAATCCTTAGTAGGAATGTACCTAACAAGAGAGCTTCAACATACATACCTTCTTAGTGAATTGACCTCTTTACATTACATTAAGTAATGTCCCTGTTTATCTCTAGCAATATTCTTCATTTTGAAATCTACCTTGTGATAATAAATATAACTATTGCAGCTTTCTTTTGATTAGTGTGATGGTGCATCTTATTCAGAAAGGCTGGGAAAGGCACTTGTCGCTGGTGTCAGAAATGGAGATTGCTACAAGGACTCAAATGCAAACCTTACTGGTTTCACAGTGTTATCTGAGACTTCTGCATGCCTCCCAGGACCCCTTATCAAACCTTACTGAAGGAAGTTCACACCTCTGAGGATCTGCTGGGTAACTTGAGGAAAGAGCCCACAGCGGTCTTTGGTGCCAGAAAATCCTGGCCACTTCTTCAGAGGTGTGAGCCTCGAGGTCATAGCACTACAGTGGAAATCACAAAATCTGATTCAAAAGAAAGGCATGAAGGAATTCAGTAATGCACATAAAATCCCCAGTCCAGCCCTGTCCTTCTCTATTCCATTAAGGAGGTGGGAGTGAAGGGTTTACCTGATCCTTACGTGGATATGGAGATTCTTGGGTGAATCAAGGCAGCAAGGCTCTATGCAGATGTCTGTTTTCCTCCTTTGCAATTCCTAGGACTGTGAACCTCAGTAATTAGCATGGGGTCAGCCTGAAGTGATTTCTGCAATGGTAAAGGAGTATTAGAAATGTCTATTGTTAGGGCTTCTCTGGATAAGAATCCACCTGCCGATGCAGGAGACATGGATTCAATCCTTGATCGGGGAAGATCCCACATGCCCAGAGCAACTAGGGCCATGCACCACAACTACTGAGCCTGTGCTCTAAAGACCAGGAACCACACTCCTGAGCCCACGTGCCACAACTTCTGAAGCACGTGCGCCCCAGAGCTGGCATTCCGCAACGAGGGAAGCCACTGCAATAAGAGGACCACACGCAACTGCAGAGTAGACCAGAGTAGCTCGTCACAACAAAAGAAAAGCCTGTGCAGCAGCAAAGACTCAGCCCAGAAACTAACCGATTGATTAGCTGTATAAATATAAATGGGCTTCCCTGATAGCTCAGCTGGTAAAGAATCCACCTGCAAGGCAGGAGACCCCGGTTCGACTCCTGTGTCGGGAAGATCCACTGGAGAAGGGATAGGCTACCCACTCCAATATTCTTGGACTTCCCTGGTGGCTCAGATGGTAAAGAATCTGCCTGCAATGTGGGAGACCTGGGTTTGATCCCTGGGTTAGGAAGATTCCCTGGAGGAGGGGATTGCAACCCACTCCAGTATTGCTTGAAGAATTCCCAAGGACAAAAAAAAAAAAAAAAAAAGAATTCCCAAGGACAGAAGAGCCTGGCAGGCTACAGTCCATGGGGTAGCAAAGAGTCAGACATGACTGAGCAACTAAGCACAGCACAATTAAATAAATAATATAAAATGTTATATAAATAAAACTACATAAAATAAATAAAATTATATTGAAAAAGAAATGCCTATTGTTAGAAGAATCATATTCAGCCCCTAAAAGTTTAAGATATACAAATAATATTTAGCATTAACATACAAAGAGTTTACATATTCATTTGAAAATAGACCTCTTTGAGTAGTTTTTAATAGCAAAATATGATTTTTGGGAGATTTAGTTTCATAAACTATCTTAAAATATAGATTTTAAATAGTATTCATTTAAAATTTCAAATGGATATTTCAAACAGAATGTTTCTTAAATATAATAAATATTTCCTTTAAATTAAACAAAAATTCTAATCTTAAAAAAAAGGAAATGCCTATTATTTTTGCCACTTCCGTTGCTACCTACCATGAATAGACTATGATAAAGACGTTATGGGGGACTTCCCACCACTTGGCCTTCAAATGCAGCAGGTACAGGTTCGACCCCTGGTCAGGGAGCTAAGAACACTCATGCCTCTGGGCCAAAACCCGAAAACCTAAAACAGAAACAATATTGTAACAAATACAATAAAGACAAATGCTTCATATTTAAAAAAACATCATTATGGGCTGTGTGGGGAAAGTCTTGAATCCCACCTCCATACTTCTGTCTTACCTTCCCATGCCACCCAGAAGAACAGGGCAGAACCTCTCTGCTATAACAACACCAGACGTAAATGACTAAATGGAGAGAGAACACACTTGGGGTCAGGCAGTTTCTGCCTCTGACCTGTCCTGGTCTTGTTGATGATGGTGGCACCAAAGTGTACTCATAAAGAGCCGTCTCCGCAGCTGCCCTCCGTGTGATGCCATCAGTCTCTAGCAGATGATCATGAACACCATGCCCATCTTCTCGCCTCGTGACTTTTATGAGGGACGGTATCATTAACACAAAGATTAATTTTACTCAAAGAGGAGAATCACCGGGGATGCTGGATGAAATTGTAGAGACAGCTTGTCTCATTCGGGGTCTATCTATTAATAATAGAATGTTAGCCCCACTTGGGGGAACGTGTGCCTTGGTGACCTCCCTGTGTTGTGACCGGTCCAGGAGAGAAGGGGCTGGGGTGGGGTCAGAAGGATGCCTCTGTGCAGTGGCGACCAGAGGGCGAGACCTAGGTTGATACAGTGACTGGGGTACAAAGGTGCAGAGGTAGTGAGGCCACAAAAGAGAACCACAAACCAGGGAAAATAACGAAAAAGCAGCAGACTCGCAGATATGGGCAGCAAGCTGCTGGTTATCAGTGGGGAGAAGGGAGGAGGGACAACACAGTGGGTTTGGAAGGGGCAAGATAGATAGGCTCAAGGATGTATTGTACAACCTGGGGAAGAGAGTCAGTAACTTCATAATAACTGTAAATGGAAAGTAACCTTTAAAATAAAAATAAAAACTATGTGATAGCTACTAAATTCTAGCACTACATTAAGAATAAAGTATTGTTTGTATGAAGCTTCAAAAACACGGCCCTGGCTCCAGCCAGAGGTTCAACCGAGCATGTCTTTCACTCCCGTGGGGCTGGTCTGACCACCTGCTTACACTCTTTCCAGGAAAAGAGAGTTTAAGCCTGTGAAAGTGCTGGTCACTCAGTCATGTCCAACTGTTTGAGACCCCATGGACTGTAGCCTGCCAGGCTTCCTCTGTCCGTGGGATTCTCCAGGCGAGAATACTGGAGTGGGTTATCATTTCCTTCTCCAGGGGATCTTCCCCACCCAGGGATAGAACCCCGGGTCTCCTGCATTGCAGGCGGATTCTTTACTGTCTGAGCCTCCAGGGAAGCCCTTAAGCCTGTAAGCGCCACATGTAAATGCTCCACTTTATAACTTGCCTGTGAAATGAGTTTGCAATAAAGTCCCGGTTGTTATTCCCTAAGTTCAACAATAGGGGGCCTGAATGTGAAGAGAGACAAACCCTCAAAATTTTCTGTCACACCGGAAACCATCCACACGGGACGGTGGCACACACCCTTCCCCCGCTGCCCATCAACCAAAATGTCATGTGAAGTTGGGCCACCTCTTTCTGACTCAGTTTCTTCAGAAGTTAAGCCCCAAAGCGAGAATCTATCCAAAGACAAAACTGATTTAGAAGAGGCAAAGACCACAAATCTCAGTGTTCTGTGTGTGTGCAGAGAACCTGGGGCCTCATCGCTGGCTGGTCTCTCACCTCTGCTCCCCTGGCAGAGACCATCTCCTCCCAGGTACCAAGGAGTGACTTTTGGACACTTGGAGGAAACTGGACATTTTCAAGCACTTAGGAGGTGGTCTGGTGGCTCAGCTGGTAAAGAATCCACCTGCAATGCGTGAGACCTTGCCCATCCTGGGTTGGGAAGATCCCCTGGAGAGGGGAATGGCAACCCACTCTAGTGTGCTTGCCTGGAAAATTCCATGGACGGAGGAGCGTGGTAGGCTACAGTCCATGGGGTTACAAAGAGTCAGACACAACTGAACGACTTCACTTTCTTTTTGTTGAAAAATGACTTTTGTCTTTTACATACAGCAGCCTCCTCTAGGCCCAGAGTGGGAGCTGTCCTGAGAGTGGATTGCAAGGAAGGGGCTGAAATGGAAAGAAAAACTCAGGCCTTCTGAAATGGAAAATGGAACACAGAATAAACTAAGCCACCTCAAAACATGGAAATGTTTTTTTCCTGCACTGTGGCCCAAAGGCCTGTCCCGCATTTGGCCACTTCTCTGGGGGGCAGGCCCAGTGACGGCCCCTGTGAGCCCTTCAGGAGAACAGCTAGAGCCAATCCAGCCTGGGTAGGTGTGGAGATGCCCCATCCAGGCTGATCACACCCTCTAGGCTGGGATTCTGGAATTGCCAACAGGAGAAGTTAGCCTTATAGACAACCAGGAGGCCAGAGACAGAGGCCAGCTAACCTGCAGGAGAGAGGAGGAGACTGACCAGAAGACATGCCACTTGGGTGCAGCACCAAGGGTTTTCTACTCCCTGGACCCAGGTCTTGCCATGACATGCATTCTGTAAATCACCTCTGGACCCTTATAACACCCCATTTTAGTAATATACTTAAAAAAATAATAACAAATAACCCTTGTTCAGTATTAAAGGAAATTTGGCCTGGGCTTCCATTGATTGCCACTAAAAGGATCTAAACTAAGATAGAGGGCCTCCCCAGTTGTCCAATGGTTAAGAATCCACCTTGCAATGCAGGGTGCAGTGGTTTGATCCCTTGTCTGTGAGGAACCCACATGCTGCGGGGCAACTAAGCCTGTGTGCCACAACTACTGAGTCCCAGCTCTGCAACAAGAGAAGCCACTGCAGTGAGAAGGCCAAGCACCATAACTAGAGGGCAGCCCCCATTCACTGCAAGTAGGATAAATCCGTGCACAGCAACAAAGACCCAGTGCATGTTTGTAAAGTGATGCTTAAAATTCTCCAAGCCAGGCTTCAGCAATACATGAACCGTGAAATTCCAGATGTTCAAGCTGGTCTTAGAAAAGGCAGAGGAACCAGAGATCAAATTGCCAACATCCACTGGATCATTGAAAAGGCAAGAGAGTTCCAGAAAAACATCTATTTCTGCTTTATTGACTATGCCAAAGCCTTTGACCGTGTGCATCACAATAAACTGTGGAAAATTCTGAAAGAGATGGGAATACAGATCACCTGACCTGCCTCTTGAGAAACCTATATGCAGGTCAGGAAGCAACAGTTAGAACTGGACATGGAACAACAGACTGGTTCCAAATAGGAAAAGGAATACGTCAAGGCTGTATATTGTCACCCTGCTTATTTAACTTATATGCAGAGTACATCATGAGAAACGCTGGACTGGAAGAAACACAAGCTGGAATCAAGATTGCAGGGAGAAATATCAATAACCTCAGATATGCAGATGACACCACCCTTATGGCAGAAAGTGAAGAGGAACTAAAAAGCCTCTTGATGAAAGTGAAAGTGGAGAGTGAAAAAGTTGACTTAAAGCTCAATATTCAGAAGACGAAGATCATGGCATCCGGTCCCATCACTTCATGGGAAATAGATGGGGAAACAGTGGAAACAGTGTCAGACTTTATTTTTGGGGGGCTCCAAAATCACTGCAGATGGTGAGTGCAGCCATGAAATTAAAAGACGCTTACTCCTTGGAAGGAAAGTTATGACCAACCTAGATGGTATATTCAAAAGCAGAGACATTACTTTGCCAACAAAGGTCTGTCTAGTCAAGGCTATGGTTTTTCCAGTGGTCATGTATGGATGTGAGAGTTGGACTGTGAAGAAAGCTGAGCACAGAAGAATTGATGCTTTTGAACTGTGGTGTTGGAGAAGACTCTTGAGAGTCCCTTGGACTGCAAGGAGACTCAACCAGTCCATCCTAAAGGAGATCAGTCCTGGGTGTTGACTGGTAAGACTGATGTTGAAGCTGAAACTGTAATACTTTGGCCACCTGATGTGAAGAGCTGACTCATTTGAAAAGACCCTGATGCTGGGAAAGATTGAGGGCAGGAGGAGAAGGGTACGACAGAGGATGAGATGGTTGGATGGCATCACCAACTCAATGGACATGACTTTGGGTGGACTTCGGGAGTTGGTGGTGGACAGGGAGGCCTGGCGTGCTGCGGTTCATGGGGTCGCAAAGAGTTGGACATGACTGAGCGACTGAACTGAACTGTAAAACGATAAATAAAAGAGTGAATAGAAAAAATAGAAGAGAAAGTTCTTCATCTGGACTTTATCTCACCCATAGGTGTCTGACTCCATTTCCTTTGTATGTGACATTGACCACCTCCACCCGCCACTTCCACATTTTGATGGGGGTTCCTCACATGTGAGTCATCTCTGATTCTGACCTTTGGAAGGCTGCTTGGCCTCTCCGTGTCTGAGGTGCTCATCTGTAAGATTGCAGATGGTTCAGCCACCACACAGCGCTGGTGGGAACCCTTGGTGAGACCTCAGGATCCTTGAAACCCATTTTTCACAGGCAGGATTGTTGCACGAATGAACCCAGTGCTTATTAAATTAGCCGCAGACTGTTCTTTCAGCCCCACATGTTTGGGAGTCTCTGTAATTCGGTTCCTTTCTCAGCACCCTGGCCCAGCTCAACAAAAGCGTCCTTGTAGGAGGGAAGTCTCGTGATCGGAGGAGTAGGTGGAAGGTCCTGCCCTCTTTGGTGGCAGGGAGCCCATTTCCAGGAGTGCTGGAGTTGAAAGAGAAGGGGATTTGGGGTCAGGAATCCTGGATTTCAGAGCTGGCTCCAGCGTTTGCTAGAAGTCTGGCCTTGGGTGAGCCTGTCAAATTCACTGAGTTTTAGTTTCCAGATCTTTAAATTTAAGGTAGAAATGATCTCCCCTGTTGTGGCATTGTTGAGAGGATTCAAGGGAACAATATTTGAAAGTGCTTTGTACACCACAAATCCCTTCCCAGACCGTGTTGTTATTAAGTGTCATGATGGCAATTTTTTTTTCACACTATGTTCAAATGTTGCAAAATAGATATAACATCTTATTTTTCATAACTGACCTAGCTGTCCCCAGAAGTGCCACCTCTCTGGGGAACAACAGTCCCAGCAAGGACATGGATTACAGCTTGTCAGATACCAAATGCTTTCTACGTGCCCTTTATCTAATTCTCCCAGCAACCCTATGAAGTAGATGCCAATGCCCACTGCACTTGAAAGAAAGGAGACTCAGATTGGCTTGGTAACACTATCTGAGTCTTCTTTTATTTCCTTGTGTTTGCAGAGGTGGTCGCTGATGCCCACGGTGCTCTGGTTCCTGTCCTTGTGCCTCCGTCCTGTGGGCCATAGCATCCCCTGTCTGCTTGATGCTGCCAGTGCTGTGGCCCCTCTCGGACAGCCAAGCCCAGGATCTCCGCTGCCGACTCAGCCCCCTTGGGCTCTCACTGGAGCTGAGTGTCCCCCTGACCCTGGCTGAGGACACTATGGCGCTTCCAGCTCACAGGGTCCTTCTGGAAGCCTCTGCTGTGGCAACACCCCACACAAGACCACCATCCAGCACTCTCCACTTGGCCAAGTCCCCCTTGCAGGGCTCATGGAAATCCTTGGATGTCTTCCAAACCACATGGGAGAGCTCTGTCCGGAGGCTTCGTCCCATCCATTTCACTCTGATATAGTCACTCTCAAAATATTTATTGAGCACCTACTATGTTCGGGGCACTGTTCTAGATAAGGGGGATCAGTGAACAAAAACAAAGATCCCTGCCTTAGTGGGACCTACATTCCAGCAACTCCATGACAGTGGAACAGATGCCCGCCTAGGGGTCTCCTCCCAGAGTCCCGAGATGGGGAGCAAAAGTCCCTCTCGTCTTGGCCTCCCTCTCAATGAACATTGCCCCTCTGCTGGGGAGAGGCATACTCATCTCAACCCACTCTCCGTTCCACATTCCAGAGAGCCAGAAGGCATTTCACTTTATCGTTCTCATTGGCAGCGACTCCCTTTGCCCTCATTCGCCCCCTTCGGGGCAGTGAACGGGGAAAGGTTGAGGGGGTGTCTGCTGTCTCCTCCACTCTCTGATACAGATCCAGCTGCTTTTGGCTCTTAACAAGCCAAAGGGAAATACTTGGGATTTAGAAAATGTTCCCCTCTTTCTACAAAATCTGACTTCCACGAGTATTATCCTGATAAACAGGCAGAGAAAGTCAACTTTGAGATTCAAAGTCAAGTGGGGACCTGCCCTGAACTTCCTTGGGTGTGTCCAGCCTCGAGGTTCCAAGTCAAAGGTACAGTGTTGATAGGGAACCAAAGATTTCAGGGGAAAGTGAAAATACGTGAGCAACCTCAGGGACTAACCGGGACAGAAATGTCATCAAACTCATTTCACATTCTGACATATATGCTGAAGGTCAGCAACTTCGTCATGTGCTCCCTGCAACTTTCACTGTGTTGGTGGGGACTGTAAAGAGATTCACACTCAGGAAATCTTTCCCTGAATGAACAAATGATCTGTTAGAGAGCATACTTCATGTTTTTCACGTCTAGGGATAAAGTCTGAGGACCCTAGACTACAGTCAATTCACAAAACATTGTATTTCACTTCTATTTAACACTCAACAGGGAGAAGAAACACCAAGACAGCTCTTGCCTGTGAGAAGGAAAACTAGCACACGTGGGGCAATGACTCACCTATTCATTCAGGGAAGAGAGAGGTGAGTGGGGGGTGGAATTCTCCAAGGTTCTTCCTAGAAGAATTTGAGATTGAGGTCATCAGAGGGAAGGAGGCAGAGGACGGGAGGAGCGGCAGGCTCGGGGCAGGCGGCAGGCTCAGGGCAGGAGGCAGGCTGACACAGACCTGGATGACCAGAGCAGAGGGCAGAGGAGGCAACGGTGGGAAATGAAGCCAGATAGGGAACAGGGTAATGGTGAGAGCCACGAAAAATCGTATATAGAGGATCTTGGACTTGAAATGGTTGACCCCTTTTGGTCAATATTTAGGTGACCCAAATATTTTCAAACACAAAATGAGCTTCTTCTTTTTAAAAAATTTTATATTGGATGGCTGATTCATGTCAATGTGTGGCAAAAACCACTACAATATTGTAAAGTAATTAGCCTCCAATTAAATAAATTAATTTAAAAATGTATATTGGAGTATAGCCAATTAGTAATGTTGTGATCCTTTCTGGTGAACAGCCAAGAGACACAACCGTACATATCCATGTATCCATTCTCCTCCAAACCCACCCCCCACCCCCACCATCCAGGCTACCATATAACTCAGCAGAGTTCCCTGTGGTATACAGTAAGATCAAAACAAGCTTATTTCTTGCTGCTATGGCTGGAAGTCTGGTCTCGTTGGTGGTGACTCTCCTCGGTGTAACTCAGGGCCTTGTATCTTTCGTTTCCAAGGCTGCCATCACCCAAGCCTCCTTGCTGTTTGCTTCCAGCTGGTGCTCTCTTAACGTGTTGGTCCTTTTGCGCAGGTTCCCCTGCCTGGAACTCAGTGGTTTGCTACATTTAAATACATGGCATGCTGGTGAAAGTGGGCCGGCCATGTTCCCTGGGAGAGAAAATGGATTTTTGGTGCAAGTGGAGAGGCTTCTGCTGCATGTTCTTGACTCAGTCCGTTGTTTCATCACCCAAGCACATCTCAGGGAGGTTTGGGGAGAGAAATACCGGCTGAGGATCGATAGCTTGGAGATCGTATGTGGTGTTATGACGGCCCAGAGCTGTCTGAGGTCAGTAGTTTGCAGAAGAAAAGAAGGTTGAAGTAAGAACACTGGAATTGGGGAAGGATCAGGATTGATATCAGGAAATGAGTAAAAGCTCAGTGAATTCGCTAAATCCAAGTGGACTACAGAGTCTGTGACCTCAGGACCAGAGAGGCATGGTACACGTGGCAGAAACGTGGATGGTCAGCGCCAGGTTGAGGGAGCCAGCCTAGGGGAGGAGAGGGAATGAGGGGAGAAACCAAATGTCTTGCAAAAGTAATAAGAGGGGATTCAAGGAGAGAGGTGAAGGCTAACCGACCTCCAACCTTCTGATTGAAACCGAGTCCCCAAGCCCGAGGACCATGGCCTCCTGTCCCCAGATGATAAAGTGAGAGGCTGTGGGTGCACAGATCCTGTTCCCAGATAAACTGGCCATCACCCTGACCTTCAGACTGGCCCTCACCTGTTTTAGACAGAGAGGGTACTCATGCTCTTTCTGAAAAAGGTTCCAGAAAAATAGATGCTTCTTTCACCCTGAAGTCTAATACCAGCATCCCTCTAGCTGCTTGCTTTAGCTTCCGCCCACGTACCCTTTTCAAAGGCAACTGAATTATCAAGCAGCCATGGGGCAACACACACACTTACCCACATGGTAGATCCTCACGGATGCTTACTGATGGGCTTTCCTGTAAATGACCCAGCGTTTATTCTCACACTATACTCAATAAACAGCCCGCTCAGGTGGTAGGTCCTGCTGCCTTCCTGGGTCTCTTCTCAGATCCCCACCATGCCCCACCCCACCATACACATGCCCCTCCCAGAGAGGGCATCCTCTCCCCAGGGTTCAATGACTAATGCTTGATTCAGCTGTACTCTTTGCTTGAATGTCGTTTTTTCCTCCCAGTACATCCACCCATCCTTTTTCGCCCCAGGTCCACCTGTGAAGATTACTCATCTGCTATTAACTATGGCCCGGCCCCTCCAACCTCCTGACACTCCCCCAACGGCTGATGGGGCTGCAGTGAGGAGCAGCGGGAAGAACATAAGAGGAGACAAGCTCCCTAAGATTCACGCAGCCCAAGCCGAACCCTCAGCAAAGAGAGGGATGAGCCTGGTTCAGGATGAGTGGCTGGGGAGGGTCTGGGACAGGAAGGGAAGGGTCCTCAAGGGGGAGAGTTTGAGAAGAGCCAAGGCCAGGAGGGGGCGGCAGCCTGACGAAGGGCCCAAGTCCATAAGATGGGACGAGTGTCCCTCAGCACCCACCAGGGCCGCTTCGCAGCACCCAGAACATCCCGGAAGGCCCTGGACGCGATGCACGATGTGTGTTCCCCGGATGGGTGGCGTTGAGAAGATCTGGAACAAAGGGAGACCGCTCTAACACAGCCCTGTAGGTTGACTTGGCTGCAGGAAGTTACAGGAAGGTGCCACAGGAGTCAGAGTCACGTGAGAGACAAAAGGCAATCAGAGCTCTGGTGTCACTGGCCTGCAAGTAAACCCGCTCCCGGGACTCAGATGTACAGGAGAAATATGGCGGCTCGCCTGGGCGGGATTGCTCCGCCTCTTCAGGAAACAGAGCCCGCACCTGTCCTTGGAGTGCCTGGAGATTTAGCTCTATATGCTCGATAATGCAGTTTCTTTGAGTGCTTAGGACACACCAGGTGCAGAGCTAGAAGGAAACCTGGGCACCATGTCCTCTACATCAACTAGTGGTGACCCGGCCAGAAATCCAGTTCCCATTTGCTATATCTTCACGTGACATCCACTCTGTCCCACCTTCTCCCAGGAAACTATTATATAATAAAGGAAACATGCTTTCCCAAGAAACCTCAAGATAGAAAACAGCAGAGACAAGAGGGCCAGCCATTGAGCTGCCATGCCCATGGGGGAGAAGCCAGGCATTCCGAGACCTGACATTTCATTTCTCATTAAACCTAGCAGCCTCCTCCATCACTTCTTCAATTCTGCTGCAAGACCACCTCCTGCCCAGATTGATTGGTGTCCCCAGAATCAGGCAGCCTCCCCCACCTACTTGTCCCTTAAAGTTCAACAACCAGGGAAGGAGGAAGAGAAGGAGAAGAAGCACCAGAGTGCCCCCCTGTGCCCCCATATGCCCCCACGTGTCCACACGTGCTCCCACCTGTGAACTGGCCCAGTCACAAAGGCCCAAGAAACACAGTCTCTCGATTTTCCTCTAAAAGCAATGCTCTAAGTAAGGTCTCCTGTGACCCCCAGAAGTCACCCTTGTCCTCTCTGGGTTCCTTTACCTACAAGATCTAATCAGGAGAGGGCTGGAGACCCCGAGAAGGAAGCGTCTCTGCCTGAATCCTGTCCTCGTGTCTGCCAGCAGCCACGTCCCTGAGAAGACCCAGACGGCTCCAAGCTCACCCGAGGACCGCAAGGGTGTGGCTGTGTCCCTCTGAGGATGTGGCATTGTGTTTTTCAGAGATGACTTGTGATGGGTAACCTTACTTGTCAACATGACTGGGTCTGGGCGGGCCCAGATATTTGGTCCAACGTCTTTCTGGGTGTGTCTGGGAGGGATCCCACACCCGGGCTCCTCCCTCAGTGGCAGTTAGGTCAGCCTCCAGGCCAACTGACCTGACTCCCTTAGGGGCACAAGGCTGAACAGATGCCTGGCACCCAGAAAATGGGACAACTTTCTGGGACAACATCACTGTTTCAGCCGCTGCTCAGTGACAGTTCTCTGCAGGGTTCAGGGCATGCTACTGAAGTTGGTCCTCCCAGATTTGCTTTTTTTTTTTTAAGGGACAAGAAAGAAGATCCCCCTTTATTTATGTGTATCTTTATCTGTCCACTCCTTGTGGCATGTGCAACTTCCTTGACCAGGGACCCACACTCCCTGCAGTGGGAATCACCTGGGGTCTTAACCACTGGACCCCCGGGGAAGCCCCCAGCTTCACTTTTTAAGACTCCTGCTTGCCTTAGACTCCTGTCCATCCTCTGACCCTGAAATCTTCCAGAGTACACCTTCCACCAAGGAATGCGGAAAGAGAAAGGTCATTTACCTCCCTATTGTAGGCCAGTTTTTATGTCCCAGTTGAAACAGTGTGACCTTCCAACCCAGGGAGACAAAGTTGGAGACAAGAGGAGACAGAGGGAAGCGGAGAGAGCTGAGTCAGAGAGATGAACTCAGCTCGTGTGGATGTGGGGGTCTCCCCTTTGCCAGCTCTGCTTACACAGAAGGGAAAATTATAAACCTGCCCAGCCCTGCCCTTGGGGCCCTTGGACTCTGGAGGGGATTTGGACGTGCAGGTAAACAGAGTCAAACAAAGACCTGCACTAACTAAGCCCAGGATAGTCACAAAGGCAGCAGTAAGGGATGGGGCCTGGCGGGCTCGGGGCTCCGGAGCAGGCTGCAGAGAGGGTTGACACTGAACTGAGCTCTAAAACTCTGACAGGTGCCTTTTCTCACTCCCTCCTTTGCAGTTTTAACATAACCAACATTGTCTTGAGCCCTGGCTGTTGGCCAGGGACTGTTCTGTACTCTTCACTTATTTGACATCATTTAATTGTTACCCTGCTTATTTAACATATGCAGAACATCATGCGAAATGCTGGGCTGGATGAAGCACAAGCTGAAATCAAGATTGCTGAGAAAAATATCAATAACCTCAGCTATGCAGATGACACCACCCTTATGGCAGAAAGCAAAGAAGAACTAAAGAGCCTCTTGATAAAAGTGAAAGAGGAGAGTGAAAAAGTTGGCTTAAAACTCAACATTCAGAAAACTAAGATCATGACATCTGATCCCATCACTTCATGGCAAATGATTTTTTAAAAGGTATCATAGATTCAATTTTTGAACACAGAAGACTGTGGCATAGATGGCAAATAGATGGGGAAACAATGGAAACAGATTTTATTTGGGGGGCTCCAAAATCACTGCAAGTGGTGATTTTGTTTTCCAGTGTTTTCTGGTCTTCGAGAAACAAATTCCCTTGGATGGAGACAGTACTGATGTATCTACTATATAATTCTCTATTGGAGTAGCTCACTCTAGAGACTTTCTTGAACAACACACAGACTCTGGGAAAGGCTGACTTCAGGTTGTATATATTTTTAAGCTGAGAACTTGAGAACAATTCCAAATAACACTTGCCTTACATATGGGTGACAAATAGATTCAAGGGATTAGATCTGATAGACAGAGTGCCTGAAGAACTATGGACAGAGGTTCATGACATTGTTCTGGAGCCAGGGATCAAGGCCATCCCCAAGAAAAAGAAATGCAAAAAGGCATAATGGTTGTCTGACAAGGCCTTACGAATAGCTGAGCAACGAAGAGAAGCTAAAGGCAAAGGAGGAAAAGAAAGATACACCCATTTGAATGCAGAGTTCCAAAGAATAGCAAGGAGGGATAAGAAAGCCTTCCTCAGTGATCAATGCAAAGAAATAAAGGAAAACAATAGAATAGGAAAGGCTAGAGATCTTGTCAAGAAAATTAGAGATACCAAGGGGATAATTCTTGCAAAGATGGGCTCAGTAAAAGACAGAAATGGTATGGACCTAACAGAAGCAGAAGATGTTAAGAAGGGATGGCAAGAATACACAGAAGAACAATACAAAAAAGATCTTCACGACCCAGATAACCACAATGGTGTGATCACTCACCTAGAGCCAGACATCCTGGAATGGGCCTTAGGAAGCATCACTACAAACAAAGCTAGTGGAGGTGATGGAATTCCAGTTGAGCTATTTCAAATCCTGAAAGATGATGCTGTGAAAGTGTTGCACTCAATATGCCAGCAAATTTGGAAAACTCAGCAGTGGCCACAGGACTGGAAAGGGTCAGTTTTCATACCAATCCCAAAGAAAGGCAATGCCAAAGAATGCTCAAACTACCACACAATTGCACTCATCTCACATGCTAGCACAGTAATGCTCAAAATTCTCCAAGCCAGGCTTCAGCAATACGTGAACCACGAACTTCCAGATGTTCAAGCTGGATTAGAACAGGCAGAGGAACCAGAGATCAAATTGCCAACCTCCGCTGGATCATTGAAAAAGCAAGAAAGTTCTGGAAAAAATCTACTTTTGCTTTATTGACTATGCCAAAGCTTTTGACTGTGTGTATCACAACAACCTGTGGAAAATTCTGAAAGAGATGGGAATACCAGACCACCTGACCTGCCTCCTGAGAAATTTGTATGCCGGTCAAGAAGCAACATTTAGAACTGGTCATGGAACAACAGACTGGTTCCAAATCGGGAAAGGAGTACGCCAAGTCTGTCTATTGTCACCCTGCTTATTTAACTTACATGCAGAGTAATCATGCAAAATGCCAGCTGGATGAAGCACAAGCTGAAATCAAGATTGCTGGGAGAAATGTCAATAACCTCAGATATGCAGATGACACCACCCTAATGGCAGAAAGCGAAGAAGAACTAAACAGCCTCTTAAAGTGAAAAAGGAGAATGAAAAAGCTGGCTTAAAACTCAACATTTAGAAAACTAAGATCATGGCATCCAGTTCCATCACTTCATGGCAAATAGATGGAGAAACAATGGAAACAGTGACAGATTTTATTTTTTTGAACTCCAAAATCACTGCAGATGGTGACTGCAGCCATGAAATTAAAAGACACTCCTTGGAAGAAAAGCTATGACCAACTTAGGCAGCATATTCAAAAGCAGAGACATTTGCCAACAAAGGTCCGTCTAGTCAAAGCTATGGTTTTTCCAGTTGTCATATGTGGATGTGAGAGTTGAACCGTAAAGAAAGTTGAATGCTGAAGAATTGATGCATTTGAACTGTGGTGTTGGAGAAGACTCTTGAGAGTCCCTTGGACTGCAAGGAGATCCAACCAGTCCATCCTAAAGGAAATCAGTCCTGCATGTTCACTGGAAGGACTGATGCTGAAGCTGAAACTCCAATACTTTGGCCACCTGATGAGAAGAACTGACTCATTGGAAAAGACCCTGATGCTGGGAAAGATTGAAGGTGGGAGGAGAAGGGGATGACAGAGGATGAGATGGTTGGATGGCATCACTGACTCAATGGACATGAGTTTGGGTAAACTCTGGGAGTTGGTGATGGACAGGGAGGCAGTCCATGGGGTCACAAAGAGTCGGACACGACTGAGCGGCTAAACTGAACTGAACACACAAGGAGAGTAGTGACCCGACGATATAACATCCCTGCCACAGGCCTGTGTTTATTTCTTCTGCTCAGCAAGGCAGGCCCTTCCCACCCTTAGTCCCCAGTGTAGTCATACCTTCCTACCCTCTGGAAGGGGAGGCTGAAACCCAGGCAGGAGACAATCTCTTTCATGCCTTCATGAAAAATCACTGAGTTACCAGTTCTGAAAAGTCATCCTGGTATATATTTTAAGAAGAAATTTCCTTCATCGTCCATAGAAAATCAACCAAACTATTCAAAGCCTGATAAATTGCATCACCTCCAAGTATTCTCCAAAGGATTGGGGTTTTTGACACCTCCCTCCCCAGGCCCCTTGGCCTTCCCTGATGCTCAGTGGGTAAAGAACCTGCCCACAATGAAGGAGATACAGGAGACAGCGGTTTGATCCCTGGATCGGGAAAAGCCCCTGGCGTAGGAAACGACAACCCCCTTCAGTATTCTTACTTGGAAAATCCCATGGGCAGAGAAGCCTGGTGGGGCTTAGAGAAGTCCATGGGGTTGCAAAAAGTCGGACACAGCTGTGCGACTGATCACACACACATCCATCCCCTTGCTAGAATGCTAGTGTGACCCAAGCTCAAACGCTCACAGGAGGCAAATTGGTAAAGTCATGAGCAACACAAGCCAGGTACAGGCCACTGTGACTCTGAGAGTTCATTTCACATCCAAAGAAATAAAATGAAAAAACAAATATATATTTTTTAAAGACACATGTCCTCTGACTCCAAATCTTTTTCCTTAGGTCGGATGTATTCATTTCCTAGAGCTGCCCTAGCAAACTTCACAGGCTAAAAGCTACAGGTATTTATTATCTCACAGGTCCGAGGCCAGGGGTTTGAGATTCAGGTGTTGGCAGGGCCATGCACACTCTGAAGTCTCTCCAAGAGAATGTTTCTCGGCTTCTTTAGCTTCTGGTGGCTCAGGCATTCCTTGGTCTATGGCTGTTTAACTCCAATCTCTGCCTCCGTCTTCTTTCTATTTTAACATTTTTTCCCTCCAGTTTTAAAAACGTTCTTTTTAATTGGAGGGTAATTGCTTTACAGTGTTGCATTGGTTTCTGCTGTACAGCAACATGAATCAGCTCTAAGTAGACATATATTGCCTCCCTCTTGACCCTCGCACCCCTGCCCCATCCCACCCCCTAGGTTGTCACAGAGCACCGAGCTGAGCTCCTTGTGTAGGCAGGTTCCCACCAGCTACCTAGTTTACACGTGGTAGTGGATATACATCAGTGCTACCCTCTTCATTCATCCCACCTTCTTCCCCCTCTGGGTCCACATGTCTGTTCTATGCGTCTGCATCTCTATCCCTGCCCTGAAAATAGGCTCATCAGTACCATTTTTCTAGATTCCACACATATGCGTTAACATACGATATCTGTCTTTTGACTTACTTCACTCTGTGTAACAGGCTCTAGGTTCAGCATGGCTGTGTAACTCCAGTCTCTGCCTCCATCTTCTTTTTCAGGCTCCTGCTTCTCATCTCCTTCTCTGTGTGTCTCTCTCCTCTTCTGTATCTCATGATGACAGTTTCTTGGACTCAGGGCTCACCTACATAATCGAGGATGATCTTAGCTGCAGATCCTTAATTTGATTACATCTGCTAAGACTCTTTTTCTAATAAGGTTGCATTCACAGATTCTGGAGGTTAGGACATGGGCTTGGCTTTTGAGGGCCATCATTCAGCCCATAACAGACCAGAGTAGAAGGGAAAGAATAAATGAGCCACCCTCCATTTGCAGGTGGATCTCAGCCATGTAATTCCCTTTCTCTATTTTCTAAGAGTAATTTGCATGCACATTTGTTCTTTCACTCTTATTGGCCACATCTCTCCCACTTCTTCATCGACATCCGTGGTCAGCATATGCGAACTAAGGATTCAGGATATCTTGAGCCTAAAGTCCTTTTAAAAAAATATTTGCTTATTTCTTTGGCTGTACCGATTCTTAGCTGCATCATATGGGATCATGCAAAACCGTTAAATGTGGCATGTGGGATCTAGCTCCCTGACCAGGCATCAAACCTGGGCCACCTGCATTGTTAGCTCAGAATCTTAGCCACTGGACCAGCAGGGAAATCCTGGGAAGCTACAGTCTTGACTCACAGTAGAAGAAACTACAGTCTTCTTCATTGTTCCCGGCATCCCTCATCACTTTTCATATGTATGGAGCAGAACAGCTTTCTACCTTTGAGTCCATTCTCTACTCTTTCCTCCCCCCAAACTCTCCCCCAGTCATTGTTACCGGGACTGTCTCATCCTCCTTCCAGAAGGGCTCCTAACACACTGTAGCCAGCATCAAAATTACCAGGTGGATCTGTTCAAGCACAGATGACTGGCCTCGACTCCCAAAGTTCCCGATTCAGCAGATCTGGGGCGGGGCTGAGCGTTTGCGTTTTTCCCAGGTGGTGCTGATGCTGCTGGTCACCATGCCAAGCCCTGCTCTAGCTCTGCACCATTCTCCTCTCCCTTCTGGTCGTGTGCACTTATCACATCACCCCACAGGAAGACCACACCCACCATCCTCTGCTCCCTAAGGTCACCTCCTCAAACCGTCTGTTGGAGTTACCTCCACACAACTGGGCTTCCTAGGTGCGCAGTAGTGAAGAATCTGCCTGTCATTACAGGAGACACCAGGTTTGATCTCTGGGTCAGAAAGATCCCCTGGAGGAGGAAATGGCAACTTTTGCAGTATTCTGGCCTGGGAAATCCAAGGAAAGAGGAACCTGATGGGCTACCGTCCCCAGGGTCACAAAGAGTCAGACCCCGCACAGCACACAGCTGGAGCCGTGATGGATCTGGCCTGCATCCTCACCCAGGGACTGCCACCTGACCATTTCTCTCCTCCAGTGCCGATCCAAAGCCTCCCCTCTGTTTCTCCACACTCTCACTTCTTCAAGCCAAAGCTGAAGAAACCCACGTATGTAACTTGGACGTATAATCGGAAAACAGGAAAATCTGGTTCCCAGCAGGGAGGGTGGCAGCCTTGGTGATAAACCTGACTTAGTTGTTGCTATTCAGTCACTAAGTCGTGTCTGACTCTTTGCGCCCCCATGGACTGCAGCATGCCAGGCTTCTCTGTTCTCCATCTCTCCTGGAGTTTGATCAAATTCATGTCCATTGAGTCGGTGATGCTGTCTAACCATCTCATCCTCTGCTGCCCCCTTCTCCTTTTGCCTTCAATCTTTCCCAGCATCGGGGTTAGATACTCTCAATGGACTAAGCAAGTGGGCAGTCTGGGGCTGGCTCCAGCCCAGTCTGGAACAATTACAGAGAAAACATCCAACCCCATATCCACCCCCTCCTCCACCCATGCTCCTTCTGTCCTCACCAGACCCACGTGCCCCAGAGGGCTGCAACCCATCTCCAGGGTGAGCGTCCAGATGCCAGGAGACTGTCTTCCCAGGATGTTGAGCAACACTTGGTGAAGTATTTCCAGCATTCATGCACTCCCCCAATGGCCTGCAAGACATTTTCTCGAAGGAATTTCAACACACATAACTAGCGCTTTGTTCCAATGTGAATGAGGGTTTGTCTGGGTGCCAGTGTTTCACCATACAGGAGATTAGCAAACATGAGCTGAAGCCTCTTAGCAGCCACATTACAGGCTTAACAATCTTTCTTCATATGATGCACAAATGTCAAATCAGTCTAGAAAAAAATTCAAGGGTGTTGGGGGGGTGGGAAGGTGTCAGTCCTTTTCAGAGAGCTAATTAATCTAGACAATCTGCTGTTATAGACCCTTTTAATGTCAAGTGCCAATTGTCAGTTTTGCTAAAGATGGTTTGAGCTAAGTGTGAACTGTGTACTTTGGTCTGAATCCTGCTAACAGTGTGTTGATCTAAAGCTCATCACACTTTCCCCTTCTGGCCACATAAGTGAAATTAAAAAAAAAGAAGAAGAAGAAGTCAAGTGCTAATGGTTCTAGTTTACATATAGTTTTCATATGCCAAATAGGCAGTTGACTTCTTGGTGAATGGAGACCCAACTGGAAGAGAAGCTCTAACTTGGGGCTGGGTTGATGGAGTATAAGGGACCCTGGGAGGGTGGGTTGGAGGTCTGAGACAGGGCTGTCACATATGTAAATTCCTTGTCCTGAGTCTTAGAAAGCTTTCTTGAGGGATCTCTAGTAGTTTGGTAGGGTTTCCCTGGTGGCTCAGACTATAAAGAATCCACTTGCAATGTGGGAGACCTGGGTTTGATCTCCGGGCTGGAAAGATCCCCTGGAGGAAGGCATGGCAACCCACTCCAGTATTCTTGCCTGGAGAATCCCATGGACAGAGGAGCCTGGTGGGCTACAGTCCACGTGGTCACAAAGAGTCTGACATGACTGAGCGACTAAGGACAGCACAGCATAGGAGTTTGGTAGGGCTGCCGTAACAAAGTACCACAGACTAGGTGGATTAAACAACAGAAATTTATTTTCAAAGTCCAAGATCAAGGTTATTTCTTCAGAGGGTTCTCTCCCAGGCTCACAGGGGGCTCTGTGTCCTAGTCGTCTCTCCATATAGAGACCCCGTTCATATTGGCTTAGGGTACATTCCTATGATGTAATTTTACTTAATTACCTCTTTAAAGACCTTATCGCTAAATATAGTCACATTCTGAGGACTAGGGGTTTAAATTTCAACACACTAGTTTGGGGAGGGCACACTTCATCCCATAAGTGTATGATTCATTTAAAGCATTTACCGCACTTCATTGATTGTATGATATATTGTGTTTCACATTTTAACATCTGGGAAATCAGGCCACATCTAACAATCCTGGTGCTCAGATATGCTGCGTGAAGTAAAGGTACCCCTTACATGGATGGCATCTTGGATCTGATGAAGTATAATAGTCCTCACAACATACTACTGAATTAGCTACTATTCTTACCCCCATGTTATAAATCAGGAGAGTGAGGTGTACAGGTTAAGCAAGTTCCCCGAGGACACCTCACGCAAATCCTAAACATTCAATCCTGATTTCCCTTCCCTCTTCAACCCTTCTGTCTCCTCTCAGTCTCGGCTGATGACCTTGCTTCTTATTTCCTGAGAAGACTCACGTGTGCAGGAGAGGACCACAGACCCTACCAACCCATCTACCTCCTCCCACATCTGCACTAAGTAAGTACCTTACCTCCCACCTGGCGTGGATGCAGTGTGACTGGGGAGTGGGTGGCTGAGCTGGAGGAGAGGAGGTCACAGGACTGGAGAGGCCAGGGTGGGGGAAAGACCATGTATGTATAGGAACACAGAAATCACCAAACGTTCAGATTAGAGAAAGATCAAAAAGAGTAACAGCAAACCAGGAGCTAAAAACCCTAAGATATAAGGGGGAAGTGACCCCCTTCATCCAAGTCAGCAACGATGAAGGGTGCTGAGTGACACAAGCTGATATGAAAGTCAAAGCTGGTGATCCGGGGCGAGGAGAGCGAGAAAAGGGCCTTAAGGGTCCGGGGCATCGTAGCAAACACTGAACTCTCCTCTAGGCCTGGGACTACGAAGACGACAGGAGAAAAATAGTCACTTCTTGAGGGGCTCCTGGGGAAGCCCATTCTCAGGGGAGATTCAGGCAAAGAGGAGAGATGATGGTATGTGGGATTTTGCTAATGATGGACGAGGAATTGTGGAGACATGGTAAAAAAGTTTCAAGAGTTAGGAAGCTGAAAGAGATGGAGATAGAACAGTGGGTACTCAGAACCTATAGGGATTACAGAGTGGGAGGTGGGGGATGACCTGAGAGGCTGAAGCTTCTTAGGATAACCTGGGATGCAGGGCAGGCTGAGATTAATCCTACTGGACTCAAGACGAATAGACCAAGTCCCTTACATATGAACAAGTTTCGTTCACTCTGATAGTACATCTTAAATCCAATTTGAAAGTCCAACAAAGTTAGCTTAGGTACCCAACTAACACAATCAGTTATATAGTACTTACTGTAATAGGTTTGAGCTTCCCAGGTGGCACTAGGGGTGAAGAACACTTCTGCCAATGCAGGAGATGCAAGAGACACCGTTTCCATCCCTGAATCAGGAAGATCCCCAGGAGGAGGGCATGACAACCTGCTCCAGATTTTGCCTGGAGAATCCCATAGACAGAGGAGCCTAATGGGCCACAGTCCATGGGGTCGCAAAGAGTCAGACACAACTGAAGCGACTTAGCACATAACAGATTTATAATACTTTTCACAAAAATAACACATACACAAAAACAAAAAATAGAGAAAACATTTTTAGTCTTATGGTATAGTACCTTAAAAGTACAGTAGTACAGTACAACAGCTGGCATACTGGGGTTGGCATGCGCAGTTACATCTTTGAAAGTTTGCAACTTGAAGGTTCGTATGTAGGAAATTCCTTTATTGGTAATGAAGCTGTAAATATTGAATGGTAGGGAGGGGTGAGGCCCTCCAGCCTCTGGAGCCCCAGGATGGTGGAATAGAAGGCTTAGGGAGGCCAGGTCTTAATTCCTGAGCTTGGGGATCATTCTTAATACGTGTAAGTGACTCTGAGTTTGTATATGAAAAGTTCTAGACATTTGGAGAAGCCGTGTTACTCCAAGACCAAGTCTTCTCTTGACCTCTGTCAGTAGAGAATGGAAGATTTGTTGTGTTTTTCTTTTTTAATGAATTTTGCAAATAGTATTAACTTCATTATATCTGATGGAATCAAAAATAAGAATGCTGAAGGTCCTTGTAAGAAGAGGTGGAATTTCCAATGAAACTAATATAGAAATAAGAATATTGACAGTAGTGAGAAAATGTCAAATGTTGGTGGTTTGGAGACTCTTTGAACTTGTGAACAACTAGATCTAAGAAGGACCTGAAAACCAAAGTGAAATAGTGGTTTTCAGGGGCTGCGGGGGAGGGAGAAATGGGAAGCTGTTAAGCAACGGGCGTAAAGTTTCAGTTAAACAAGGTGAATAAGTTCTTGAGATCTGACGTGCAACATTTATTTACAGTCAACAAGATTGTTTTGCTCCCCTGGTGGTTCAGATGGTAAGGAATCTGCCTTCAGTGAGGGAGACCCAGGTTGAATCCTTGGGTCAGGAAGATCCCCTGCAGAAGGAAATGGCAACCCACTCCAGTATTCTTGCCTGGAGAATCCCGTGGACAGAGAAGCCTGGCGGGCTACAGTCCACGAGGTCGCACAGAATCGGACACAAATGACACGACTTAGCATGCACGTACCATAATAAAATAAAATTCTAACAAAAGAATAACATTATAAATCTAACCTGTTCATAAGTAAAGAAACTTCAGTACACTCTGTAAGTTCACTGGTCAATATTTTGACATAATACGTTCTGCATGTGAGATGCAGATAATAGAACTTAGCTATTATTGCAAGCCAACTTTAATTCCACATAACTTGCTCCTCTCCATGACTTTCTGATATAAATGCAATAAGAGGAAGAGAAGAAAATCTGTTTAGATGATAAAACTCTGACCTCAAAGCACTTATTGTCAGAATCCTACAGTGATGAATCGAAAATCAGGATCTAAGGAAATCAGCTAATCCAATGGCCTCATTCTTCCATTTCAGAGGAGAGTTTACGCTCACAGGATACTTATATATCATTTTGTGAGAGGGTTTCCCAGGTGGTGCTAGTGGTAAAGAACCTGTCTGCCAGTGCAGGAGACATAAAAGACTGTGGTTTGATCCTTAGGTCAGGAAGATCCCCTGGAGGAGGGCATGGCAACCCACTCCAGTATTCTTGCCTGGAGAATCCCATGGGCAGAGGAGCCTGGCTGGCTACAGTCCATAGGGTAGCACAGAGTCAGATACAACTGAAGTGACTTAGCATTTTGTGAGATCTTAGTTGTCTTTTGTTTAAATTACAAGTGCCTTCCTCTTGTTTTCTTAAGAAAGTGTTAGTCGCTCAATCGTGTCTGACTCTTTGCAACCCCATAGACTGTAGTCTGCCAGGCTCCTCTGTCCATGGGATTCTCCAGGCAAGAATACTGGAGTGGGTTGCCATGCCCTCCTCCAGGGGATCTTCCTGACCCAGGAACTGAACATGTGTCTCCCACACTGTGGGCAGATTCTTTACCATCTGAGCCACCAGGAAAGCCCCCTGACTCTGTGACACCTGTTTAGACATTCCAGGACAAAATAGCTCTCTGGTTTACATATCTCATAATAACAGTGATTACAAATTAATTGCGTCCTGGTTTCTATAGTTTTAAACCTATACTTTTTCCCTGATAAGCTAAAGAGATGTGGGTATTACTCATGTGTCTATCCCTAGCTCTTTGCCTAATGAATGTCCAGTGCATATTAGGGCTAAAAAGAAAAAAAAAAATGCCTGTTGTTCTGAACTTGAGATTTCATAGGTAGAAGCCCAAGTAAATAAGGTCAGAACTACATAGTGTGACTTTAAGAGACTGGAAGTTTTCTCATTTCCTCCCAAGGGTTCTAGGGCAAGATTCCAATACCCACTACTCGATTTATTCAGAGTATCAGCGCCAATACTACGGTTTCCCAGGAGCAGCCCAGTGTATGGTCAGGAAGGAAGGGCAGAGGCAAAGACGGTTCAACCAGAGGGAAACTTCGGAGGAAGGAAATGGGCTACAGAGAAGATAAGAGAGCAACCTCATAACTGTATAATTAACTTGCAAGTCAACTTACACCATCCTCCCCCCCACCAATTCTGTTGTTTCAGTCTGTTGCCCCATAATTTAGAAAATGAAATCACTTCTCACCTTGCAGTGCATTTAACACACATTTAGAGGAGGGACGTCAGGCTCTTTAATGCCAACTCTCCTTTCACAACCTAGAGATAAAAATCAGAACTCATCTCACCTTCGACTGACTTGTGCCGGTTGCTTTGGACAGGAGGCTGCCACCCCAGCAACAAAGTGATGCCAACCTTGTAACAGGGAACGAGCGAAATGAAGTTCTCTGCTGTTCACATCAAGGCCAGTATCATTGGTGCTACATGCAGATGGATGCGCCTTTCAAACAGAGTCTACAAGGGCGATTCAAGACGTGCTAACGTCCCTGTGAGGGTGGATGGCTCTATTCACCGGGTCGTGGCTGATATAGATAACCTGGCACAAGGCTGGGCTTTTCCTTGACAGCTTTGTCTGCTGTGAGAATCTAGGGCTGCAAATAAAACACCAGAACAGTTATGGGTGTCTTTCCAGTTGTTTTATGTGTCCTCAAGCCTGTGTCTTCTAGACTGTGTGATCCAGACTGCGGCTTCTAAAATACGTCCTCCAGCCTAGGTCCTTGAGGTTGAGACCAGACACTCACCACTCTTCCCTCTCTGGTTCTTTTCCTTCTTCCTTTTCCCCACCTAGCACCTTAATGTTTGTCAAGGTTAAGAGATGAACAGTCCTCAGGTCAATCTGGTTAATTCACTTGGTGACGTTCAGACTGTGCACCTTGGCAACCTAGGACTGCCAAGACAGTTTGCAAGAGTTTCCCATGAAATATTTTCCACCAGATGAAGATACGATTGCCCAGTAAACTCTATGTTAAAAGCCATTTACTGGGTCAAGATTCTGCCTAAGATTTCCTTTGAAAAAGAGTTGTCTACCACTAAAACATTTTTAATCCACTGTTCTAGTTACAAACTGCTGCACTAAAAATAAACGTGACACTCAGTTATGGTTAAGGAACAACTTTTAAAAAAAGGAACAGCTCCGAAGCCAGGACTGTGAGGCTCTTTGCTTTATGGACAGAGGACTCACAGTTACCAATGGCACAGATTTTTAGGGATATTGATAACCTGCAGCAAGCCCCACTCTGGGCAGTGTGCTGAGGACACAAAGATAAATCTTATTTAGTTCCTGACATAAGGAGCTTCCAGTCTAGTATTTTAAATTTGAAATTAAAGTTGTATTAACATTTTTTCACAATGCTTAATAAAAGTGCTCCATAAAAAGAGCTCTAGGTTCATCATCAGGTATTCTGAGTTCTAGGCCAAACTCTCTGTGTCTTGTCAAACCTCAGTTTCTCATTGATGATGAGTGAGTGAGTGAAGTTGCTCAGTCGTGTCTGATTCTTTGCGACCCTACGGACTGTAGCCCACCAGGCTCCTTTGTCCATGGGATTTTCCAAGCGAGAGTACTGGAGTGGGTTGCCATTTCCTTCTCCAGGAGATCTCCCCGACGCAGGGACTGAACCCGGGTCTCCCACATTGTAGGCAGATGCTTTACTGTCTGAGCCACCAGGGAAGTCCTCCTTGGTGATATGTGGCTAGTAACTCACTAAGTTATTGTGAAGAGCCAGTGAAACACTGGGTATAAAATTACTCTATAAGTTCAAGTGCTACGCCAGTCTAAAGCATGCTGTTGGGGACCTTCCTGGTGGTCCAGCGGTTAAGAATCCCCCTTCCAATGCAGGGGACATGGGTTTGAACCCTGGTTGGGGAGCTAGGATCCTACACGCCACAGGGCAACCAAGCCCGATCACCACAACTAGAGAAGGCTTGGTGCCTCATCCACTGAGCCCGTGGACTCTAGATCCCATGATCAGCAACTAGAGAAGGCCCCCGCATGCAGCTTGAAGACCCAGCACAGGTAAAAAAAAAAAAAATTTTTTTTTACTTTATTTTAAATAAGCATTCTGTTTATTGTATCTTGAATTTTTCTCAGAAGACCTCAGAGTAAGGAAGCCCAGAAGGGCTTGGTTCATCCTGACTCACCCTGAGCCCAGCAGCTACCTGACCATAGGACGATGGCAACAACAGAGGTCTCGACAGAGCTCCTACCTCAGGCTCTGCCCTGTACAAGCTGTGTGACCTCAAGCAAGTGACTCCTCTTCTCTACGTCTCAACTTCCTCCTCACTAAAGTGAAGTGAAATTCATTCAGTCGTGTCCAACTCTTTGTGACTGCATGGACTATATAGTCCATGGAATTCTCCAGGCCAGAATACTGGAGTGGGTAGCCTTTCCCTTCTCCAGGGGATCTTCCCAAACCAGGGATCGAACCCAGGTCTCCCACATGGCAGGCGGATTCTTTACCAGCTGAGCCACCAGGGAAGTCCATCACTAAAGCAGGGCCTCATTTCCTCCTTAGGGCATGCTATGCAGATAAAGTGAATAATGGATGTAACATGCCTGGTTCAGGGCCTGGCACATGGAAGTTCCTGGAAAGAAATGCTGTGTCAGTCTCCCCAACTCCCCACTGCCCCCACCCCCCCACATCACTCTGCCATATGGCTCCATCCCATCCAGACTTCTACATGGTCGTCCACTGCTTGAGAGCAACATCGAAAGAAAGGCATCTAGGCTTTGCAGTCCAGCTTCACTAGAGCTTCTCTTAAGCCAAACTTGCCACAACATGAGAATGTTTTCAAGCAAGTAAGTGATCCAGAAGATGTTCTGTGTACCCATTTCCCCTCAACAGATACTTATTGATTGCCCCCTGTGAGCCGCTCACAGGCACTCCTGGAGTGAGAGCCACTTTGGAAAAGAATTGGTCATTTATTTCTTTGGCAAGAGCTTTGGAGCTCCGAGAACAGTCTGTTCCTGATAAGCCGGTCAGAAGACAGCTGTTTCCAGGGCCAAGTGGTGAGGAACAAAAGGGCATCTCAAGTCAGAGCCAGGGGCCACTGGCAGCCTCCCGGGCAGCAGAAGAACCCTGCCGGTTTTGCACTGACACAAGCAGGAAGCCAGCCCAACCCACCAGACCACACTTGAGGTTTTTTGCCTGCCAAGAACATGGGGCACTCAATGAAATCCAGCCATGCACCTGGACGGCAGAGGGTGACAGCACTGTGCCCGTGGCCACTGTCCCCAGGGCCCTAGTGTCCTCCATGTCATTTGTATTTTAAAGGTTTGGGGCTATCCACTCCAGGATGCTTGCCCGGGAAATTCCATGGACAGAGGAGCCTGGTGGGGCTATAGTCCGTGGGGCCTCAAAGAGTCAGGCACCACTGAGCGACTAACACTTTCACTTCCCAAGCTAGCTGTAGGCTGTGAGAAATACTACGTAATCACCTTGTAGAAGGAAGGGGAAGCCGCCCATGTGCCTAAGAAGAATGCTGCCAGGCACTTGCTTCGAAACTGACAGTGGACACCTGCCAAGAGTCGTTCGTCCTAGAAGCTCATCCATACCACCACGGGGTAGACCCTGCCTGTTCCCTGTGGCCAATCCTTGAGCTCTCCAGGCCACAAGCAAAGGTTATGTGATAACAGACACCAGTCTGAACACTCAATCAGACCTCACAGCTGATTCCTCGGGCAACGAAGACCTCAGGGAGGCAGCCTGACAACCTACAAGTTTAGCAACTTAACTCAGGAAGTGACTTGAGCATCTCACTTTAAAAAAAAAAAAAAAAAGATTGGAATCAAATGAAAAGACATTCATTCAGAATTTCTAGGAAGTTCGGATCCCTAAACTCTTATGTCAGCAGTAATGGCTTCAATAACTCAAGAAGTTACCAATTCTTACAAAGTTGTTGTGTAGTTGGGAAGTTGTGTCTGACTCTTTGTGACCTCAGGGACTGTAATGCGCCAGGCTCCTCTGTCCATGGGATTTCCCAGGCAAGAATACTGGATTGGTTGCCATTTCCTTTTCCAGGGGATACTCCCAACCCAAGCATTGAACCTGCATCTCCTGCTTTGGCTGGTGGATTCTTTACCACTGAGCCATCAGGGAAGCCCAATTCTTAAAAAGAACCAAGTGCGAATACAGCTAAACTGAATAATCCCTGATGACAGGGATGACATCCCTGATGGTTTTAACCCATGTAAGTTTATTTATGTATATGCAGAGTACATCATGTGAAATGCCAGGCTGGATGAAGCACAAGCTGGAATCAAGACTGCCAGGAGAAATATCAATAACTTTAGATACACAGATGACACCACCCTTATGGCAGAAAGTGAAGAGGAACTAAAGAGCCTCTTGATAAAAGTGAAAGAAGAGAGTGGAAAAGCTGGCTTAAAACTCAACATTCAAAAAACTAAAATCACAGCATCTGGTCGCATCACTTCATGGCAAATGGGTGGAGAAAAACAGACTTTATATTTTTGGGCTCCAAAATCACTGCAGATGGTGACTGCAGCTATGAAATTAAAAGACACTTGCTCCTTGGAAGAAAAGCTATCACCAACCTAGACAGCATATTAAAAAGCAGAGACATTACTTTGCCAACAAAGGTCTGTATAGTCAAAGCTATGATTTTTCTAGTAGTCATATATGGATGTGAGAGTTGGACCATAAAGAAAGTTGAACGCCAAAGAATTGATGCTCTGGAACTGTGGTGTTGGAGAAGACTCTTGAGAATCCCTTAGACTGCAAGGAGATCCAACCAGTCCATCCTAAAGGAAATCAGTCCTGAATATTCATTGGAAGGACGGATGCTAAAGCTGAAACTCCAGTACTTTGGCCACCTGTTGGGAAGAACTGACTCATTGAAAAAGACCCTGATGCTGGGAAAGATTGAAGGCTAGAGGAGAAGGGAATGACAGAGGATGAGATGGTTAGATGGCATCACTGACTCGATGGACGTGAGTTTGAGCAAGCTCTGGGCGTTGGTGATAGACAGGGAAGCCTGGCATGCTGCAGTCCATGGGGTCACAATGAGTCAGACATGATTGAGAGACTGAAATGTAGTTGGACACAGACAGGTTAAAACCTCTCTTGGCCACATGGGGACCAAAACATTATTAGGTGTTTCTCAGTACAATTCTACATCAACTAAGTTTTGTAAAAACCCGTGCAAAATTAATGCAAAAACCTTCAATAAAGTACAAGAAGGAGAGAAAAATGCCATAGGCAGTGGAGATTGGGTTTGGGAAATTGAATTGCGGAACAGGATTTATGGGTGCAGATGAAGTCTTAACAAATAGTAAATTGTTCTCTTCTCCCCATTTTCTCTGAATCTCAAACTCTAGAAGGCAGCGGAGTTCCAGGTACCAGTGGCTGTATCAGGCAATCCACAACACTCAGGAAACACCCACATACCATGCAGGATTGACTCCACTACCTGGCAAGCGGATGTTAGGCAATGAGTGGAGTGGTTTGCATTATTTCGAAGTGTAATCAGCTGGTGAGTGTGAATGAGGTCATAAATTCTTCTGTCTCATCATCCTTTTTGTCTATGTAAAGTCTTCTCAAAATCCTCCCCCAAGGATCTCAGAGTCCCGTGGGAATGTCTTTGATGTCTCTGAACAATTCTGGGCTTGTTCTTCCCCCACTGGGCATCCACTTGATCTCCACTGCGGAAAGGCTGCCCTCCCTGCCCAGGATCTGTCTTCCCATGTCTCCACACCTGCCCTTCCTCCCAGTGCTTCACATAAGAGCTGCGTTACTCTGGCCCTCACCATCTGAGAGCCAGGTTGGTCCCCCAGTGCTGCACATAAGAGCTGCATTACTCCGGCCCTCACCATCTGAGAGCCAGGCTGGTCCCTGTGGAAAACAGAGATGAGGAGAAGGATGACTTTCCTCTCCCAATGACACCCCTCCATTGTCACCATCTCTTCCTTTGGTCCCCTGGGTGTCTTAGCACCTAAAACTTTCTAGGCAAGGATCCCATTCTGGGTCCTGCTTCCAGGAAAAATAGCTCACCTAAGGACACCTTGAATGTAAGCTCATCCAGGACCACTCTGCTCTAAGAAACCCAGGAAGTCCACAAGGTAAGGCAAACTGTTGAGAGGAAATTGGCAAGGGAGATGAGACTCAGAACAGGATTTTGAGGCAGAGGAGCCAAATAGGTAGAAAAGAGGATGGATGGTGTAACAAGAACTCAAGAACTCATGTCTGTCTAGTTATTGAGAAGAAGAAAGAGGAAATGATATTGGGAACTAATAGTTCCAGGGAGCCCAGCCCTGGACAGGTTCTTTCCACATGTTTCATTTCATTTACTCCACAAACAATTTTATCAGTTCCCGGTATTCATGGTCTACAGAGGAGAAAACCAAATCTTTGACAGAGCAAACACCATGGATTATACTTTGGTGCTATTCTTTTTTTTTTTTTTTTTTAATAAATTGACTTATTTTAATTCGAGGTTAATTACTTTACAATATTGTATTGGTTTTGCCATACATCAACATGAATCCGCCACAGGTCTATACATGTTCCCCATCCTGAACCCCCCTCTTAGACCTAATTGATATCTATAGGACATTTCACCTCAAAACAATGAATTTCACCTTTTTTTCAAGCGCACACAGAAACTTCTCCAGCATAGATCACATCCTGGGCCATAAATCTAGCCTTGGTAAATACACCATGGATTATACTTTGGGAAGCGCTCCTCAAAGGAGTTCTCCATGGAGGAGTCAGGATTCTGGAAAACTCACAGGGTAGCTCCAAACATCTCTGCTCTATGGCTAAAGGGTGACTGTGGACTGGGAGAATGGAGGCAGCTGTCTTCCTGGTGTCCCGCACGCTGACCGTGGTCCACACCACACGGCTCCTTTGGGTACAGCCAAGACTGCAAGGTTATCGTTGTTCCTTCTCAGATCAAGAGAGGTACAAGGTACCAAACCCTAGAGAGGGAGCTTGGTGTTGAAAGTATTTGACCTCCTCTTTTTCCTATGAGCAGAGGCGCAAGGGAGGAAAATAAAGCTATTAATGACTCCGCTTCTCAATAGAACTATTTTATGCCTCCACTGGAGCAGGTTCATAGGGGACCCCTTTCCATGGCTTAGTTTGGATTGGTATATCTAAATTCAGACTGACAGGATTATTCAAAGCTACCTAAAGTCCTCAGTCATGACTGGGAATGGAATCCTGGAATGGGGATGAACCAGCAGGTTCTTGGGGTCCTTAGCCATTCATGCAGACAACCACGTACTAAGTGTCTTCTATGGGCAGGACCTTTCTAGGTGCTGGGCTAAGGGCAGGGGAGAGATGAGAAGACAAATAAATCAGGATCTTTCATACATTGCTGGTAGGAATACAAGGTAGTACAGACACCCTGAAAATTAATTTGGTAGTTTTCTTTAAAAACTAAACGCACACTTACCATATGATCCCGCAATCACATGCTTGGGCATTTATCCCAGAAGTATGAAAACGTGTATACACACAAAAATGTGTACATGATTGTTCATACCCTCTTTGTTTATAACAGCCCCCCAGATAGGACAACCAAGATGTCCTCCAACAGGTAAGTGATTAAACAAACTGTGGAACATCCATACTGTGGCATACTATATCAGCAATAAAAAGAAATGGACAATGGATAACACGCCACCGCTTGGATGGATTTCAAGGATATTAAGCTGAGTGAAAAAAGCCCTTCTCCAAAGGTCACATACTGTATAATTCTATTTATCTAACATTTTCAAAATTAGAGTGATGGAAAACATTTGTGGTTTGGGGAAAGTAGGTGGGTTTTAACTATAAAGAGCTTGCACAAGGGAGACTTTTGTGGTTGAAGGAACAATTCTATACCTTGTGTATTAGACGTGTAGTCTGGCATGTGCTAGAAAGATCTAGCATACACACACTATACCAATGCCAATTTCTTGGTTTTGATGTGTTATATTTATGCCACAAGTAACTATTGAAGCACACTCTTAAAAGTTACTTAGGACTTCTCCATACTATCTTTGCAATTTCCTGTAAATATCTATTTCAAAATAAAAAGTTTTTTAAAAAACCTCTGGGTCTCTACCATCAAGTGAAAATCAATCTCTACTTCTGTCTCCTCGAAAGAGCTTTGTTCCTGCCTCAATAAACAAAGCTTATCAAGTGACATCATCAGAGTATCTTTCCCTCTGGAAACACTTAGCCTGGGCCCATCTATACCCGCAACATTTTTCAGACTCACCCACAATTCCACTCCTGTACTCAAGTTTTAAAGGACAGGTGTACCATAGGGTTAAAAAAAAAAATGCCAATAATGAAACAAGGAAATACTCAGCTGTACTTTGCAAATCCCAAGCGCAGTTTTCTCTGTATCCAAATGAACACAGAAGTGTGGATGGGAACAAAGATGACCCTGTAATCCAATCCTCTCTGTGCAAATAAGAGCATGTGAGCGGGGTGGTGTGCTCTGGACCGAAACCTTTGTTTGGGAGAGCCAGGGTCGAGCCTTGGCCTTTGACAGAAGTTTTTGTTGGAGGTCAGCAGCATCTCCAGACCTGAGGAGCAGAACAAGCTGCTAGAAAAGAGCATTACAAATGCAGGATCAAAATCAAGCCTGCTCATTTTTGTGTGACAGCAAGTGAGAAACACCGGACCAGGGGTCAGAAGATTTGAATTTCAATCACAGCTCTGTAGCTCACTGGCTGTGAATTCCCAGGCAAGGCATATAAACTCTTTGAGCCTCAGTTTTCCTATATTTAAATGAGAAGTGAGGATGTTAATATCAGCCTGATGATCACAAAGCAGTACTGAGATTCTAAATATAAAATATATTGGGAACTATGCTGTAAGCTGCTTACTGCATCACAGATGTAAGAGAGTCCCGTTGTTATTGGTATAATATTCTCCAGAACAATATATATATTTAGGAAATTCAAGTAATTTTTTTTAATTCAAGTAATTTTGATTCTATTTGCTTCCTGCCATTTCCCTCTATTGATGGGAAAAGTAGCTACCTGCTGAACAGAAGACATGCCCAACAAAGAGATGGGCAATTATTCCTGAATTCTATTAAGACTCTAACTATCCTACTTGGATGGTATCTTATGCTTATGAAATAAGTCAGAACGAGAAAGACAAGTATTGTGAGATTTAACTTCTATGTGGAAAAGGCAATGGCACCCCACTCCAGTACTCTTGCCTGGAAAATCCCATGGATGGAGGAGCCTGGTAGGCTGCAGTCCATGGGGTTGCGAAGAGTCAGACACGACTGAGCGACTTCACTTTCACTTTTCACTTTCATGCATTGGAGAAGGAAATGGCAACCCACTCCAGTGTTCTTGCCTGGAGAATCCGAGGGCCGGGGGAGCCTGGTGGGCTGCCGTCTATGGGATTGCACAGAGTCGGACACGACTGAAGCGACTTAGCAGCAGCAGCAACTTCTATGTGGAATCTAAAAAATGAAACAAACTAGTGAATATACTGCTATATTTTAAATGGATAACCAACAAGGACCTACTGAACAGCACCTGAAACTCTGCTCAATGTTATGTGGCAGCCTGGATGGAAGGGGAGCTTGGGGGAGAATGGATACATGTACATGTATGGCTGAGTCCTTTCTCTGTTCACCTGAAACCATCACAGCATTGTTTGTTAATCAGCTATACCCCAATACAAAATGAAAAGTTAGAAAATAAATAAACTAGTGAATATAACAAGACAGAAACAGACTTGCAGAGAAGAAACTAGTGGTTACCAGTGGGGAGAGGGAAGTGGGGAGGGCAAAATCAGGGTAGGGGATTAAGAAGAACAAACCATTATGCATAAAATAGGGACTTCCCTGACAGTCCAGTGGTTGGGACTTCAACTTCTAAGCAGGGGGTATGGGTTTGATTCCTGGTCAGGGAGCTAAGATTCCACATGTCTGTGGCCAAAAAACCAAAACATAAGACAGAAGCAGTATTGTAATAGAGTCAATAAAGATTTTAAAAATAGTTCACATCAAAAAAAAATCTTTAAAAAAATTTTAAAAACTACAAGGATATATTGTAAAGCACAGAGAATATGATATATATTTTATAAAATATAGAATACAACAAAAATATAGAGTACAACCCTTAAAAACTGTGAATCATTATGCTGTATATCTGAAACTTACGTAATATTGTAAATCAACATGTGTGATCAATCACTTGATCATGTCCCACCCTTGGCAACCCCGTGGACCTGCCGTGTAGGTGTAGCCTGCCAGGATCCTCTGTCCATGGAGTTTACCAGGCAAGAATACTGGAGTGGGTGGCCATGCCCTTCTCCAGGGGAATCTTCCTGACCCAGGGATCAAACCTGCATCTTCTACTTGGCAGGTGGATTCTTTACCTCTGTGCCACCTGGGAAGCCCAAATCAACCATCAGTTCAGTTCAGTTCAGTCGCTCAGTCGTGTCCAACTCTTTGCGACCCCATGAATCGAAGCACGCCAGGCTTCCCTGTCCATCACCAACTCCTGGAGTTCACTCAGATTCACGTCCATCGAGTCCGTGATGCCATCCAGCCATCTCATCCTCTGTCGTACCCTTCTCCTCCTGCCCCCAATCCCTCCCAGCATCAGACTCTTTTCCAATGAGTCAACTCTTCACATGAGGTGGCCAAAGTACTGGAGTTTCAGCTTTAGCATCACTCCTTCCAAAAGAAATCCCAGGGCTGATCTCCTTCAGAATGGATTGGTTGGATCTCCTTGCAGTCCAAAGGACTCTCAAGAGTCTTCTCCAACACCACAGTTCAAAAGCATCAATTCTTCGGTGCTCAGCCTTCTTCACAGTCCAACTCTCACATCCATACATGACCACTGGAAAAACCATAGCCTTGACTAGACGGACCTTAGTCGGCAAAGTAATGTCTCTGCTTTTGAATATACTGTCTAGGTTGGTTATAACTTTTCTTCCAAGGAGTAAGCGTCTTTTAGTTTCATGGCTGCAGTCACCATCTGCAGCGATTTTGGAGCCTAAAAAAATAAAGTCTGACACTGTTTCCACTGTTCCCCCATCTATTTCCTATGAAGTGATGGGACCAGATGCCATGATCTTTGTTTTCTGACTGTTGAGCTTTAAGCCAACTTTTTCACTCTCCACTTTCACTTTCATCAAGAGGCTTTTAGTTCCTCTTCACTTTCTGCCATAAGGATGGTGTCACCTGCATATCTGAGGTTATTGATATTTCTCCCGGCAATCTTGACTCCAGCTTGTGTTTAACCATACTTCAATGCAAAAAAACACTACAAAAATTTTTTTTAGTGATCATATTAACTCAATTTTAGAAAGGGAGAAATGAATCAGAAAGATGGTAGAAAGCTGTAGGCTCAAATACGAGTTCAAATATTCTTCCTCTTGTATTTTTACTGTAATGATTATAGTATTTTATTTTAAAAAAGGAAACTTCTGAGAGGAGAAAGAAATATTGGTCTGGTTATAATAATTAGTACATAAATTAAATAAATTTAAAAAATAAAAAATTTCTGATGTTTAAAAAAATCTAATCATCCCGCTTCCACTCAGTGTCATATTTATTGTTGTTGTTCAGTCGCTAAGTTGTGTCGAACTCTTTGTGACCCCATGGACTGCAGCATTCCAGGCTTCCCTGTCCTTCACTGTCTCTTGGAGTTTCCTCAAATTCATGCCCATTGAGTTAGTGATTCCATCCAACCAGCTCATCCTCTGTCGACCCTTTGTTCTCCTGCTTTCAATCTTTCCCAGCATCAGGGTGTTTTCCAGTGAGTTGGCTCTTCACATCAGGTGGCGAAAGTATTGGAGCGTCTACCTACTTATCTATGTGTCTGCACATACATACAGATATGTATCTATCATCTATCAATCTTTACATATATAAAAATAACCGTATGGGAGAAAACTGTTCCAAGTTTCAGGAACCCACCGACTTAAACTGTATCTGAGACCATAGACGTTTATTTATTGACTCTAATAGCCACATGAACTTATTCAAATGCAAAATATAATTGTTCAGATGTTACATATATGCTTTCAATGTGGGCAGAAGAGCTGTTAGTAACATTATCTTCTCTTAGATTCCCTATTTCTTGTTCAGAAAAGTTTAATTTTTAAGCTATCTTTAAATATCATTCTGACGTGCTACGATCTCCGCTCACCTCCTTATTCTCCAACACTCATCTGTTATTTACAAACAGTTTCGTGTCACTTCTCCGTAGGTTGGATGTCCTCATTCTGCCTTTGTTTTAACTCCCAGTGAATTTGTGTCCATCTCAGATGGTCAGGTAGCTACAGTCCAACCCCAGGATGTGCCCAGCTTGTGCAGATTCTCCTGTCGCAGCCATACTCTGCTTTTGGCTCCAAATCCAAACGCCTTCTCTAATCCACTTTCTCAGCCTTTCAGTTGCAGATACACACTTAAATGCCTCCTGAGTATTTGCTGTAAATAATGCCTTCGGTTGGTCACCTCCCCCTAGCTGAGTTCTGAGCCCCCTTATCTCTTGATCCAGTGATACAGGTTTTTGCAGACGTCCCAGCAGCCGTTGGGTGCCTTGGCTGTGCCTTTGGTCTGTGACATTGACCTGCGCTGTTGCGTTTCATTGCCTTTGTTATCAGAATCCCTACTTCCCTTCAGAGCCCAGCATCCCTCTTCCTCTAAGAAGCTCTCCCTGGCCACTCACAGGCACTTGGACTCCCAGCCGGGTTTGTCACTTGGTTCGCTTCTACCTGGGCGTCCCTGGTGGATCAGTGTGGGGCCCTAAATGGGAAACCTTGAAAAAGAAGGGCTAGCTTTGCGGTTTAGAGCTAAGATGGCGCCTGGCGGAAGAGATGAGGGTGCAGCCGAAGTTGTTTGTTAAAACTTTTGATTGGCTCTCTTGATTTCCGTGCAGGTGGACAGTGCATGATCACCATAGACTCCTGTTACAATGAAGCGCATGACTTGACCTTTAACGTGATTGGTGCAACTATGGCATATTATAATTTGACCTTTAACGTGATTGGTGCAACTATAGAAAGTCCCTCGCAAAACCCCCTTGCTTGCCTATATAAACCAAGAGTTTGTGGCAATAAAGTGGAAATGCTTAGACAGAACCCCTGTCCAGTCTGATTGTCTCTCGCTCGCGGAGGGGCTGGGTTGGTGGACAGCAGGCTCACCTCTCCTCAGGACCCCTCGGCTTTGCTGAAGGAAGTTCCACTGCCTCTCTCTTTCTGCCGAGTGCCCCCCGCAGATCAGATAGTAAAGAATCCACCTGCAATGCAGCAGACCCGGGTTCAATCCCTGGGTTGGGAAGACCCCCTGGAGAAGGAAATGGCAACCCACTGCAGTGTTCTTGCTTGGAGAATCCCATGGACAGAGGAGCCTGGCTGGCTTCATTCCATAGGGTCACACAGAGTCGGACATGGCTGAAGGGACACACACACCCATCCTCATGCTTCTAACTGTTGTTATCTTTTTTTATCTATACTACCTTTTCTCCAGTAAGATGACAATGCCTGGAAGGCAAGGCCTGTCCATCTCTACAAGGCATGTTGCTCTTGGTGAGCATCTTGCTGCTCATTCATAGATGACACAGAAGTCCTGTAAGACTGAGCCACTGAAATGAGCTACCCAGAGCATCCGTTGTGAGCATGCACTCTCCCATGCCTGCCTTGGTGGAAAATAGTTCTGGAGTCCCAGAAGAGCCCTAACCACAGAATCCTTGGCTAGAAAGCTCTAAAAACCACTCCATCCTTTGGACAAATGAAGAAACTAAATCCAAGATAAGGCTGCCAGTTCACATTTGTACAGCTAGTTAACACCCAAGCTGAAACTAGAATAAAATAAGAAGCTACAACAATCTAGAACAAGTAGTATAGAGTTCACTTCCTTACCCAAGTGTTTGGAGAGTCGAAGAACATCTTCTGTAGGATCAGTGATCACTGTCACCAATATTTACTGAGCACCTTCCAAAGTCAAGGCTCTTCTTAGGGAGAGGGCATACTGGACAGATATGGTCAAAAGGTACAAAGTTCCAGTTATAAGATGAATGAGTCCTAGGGATGTAATATACAACATGGTCAATAAAATCTACCCTGCCACATATTATATATGAAAGGTGTTAAGAGACTAAAATCCTGAGATTTCTCATCTCAAGGAGACATATTTTTTTTTCTCATTTCTTTAATGCTGTATCTATATGAGGCGATGAGTGTTCACTAGACTTACTGTGATCATTTAATGGACTATGTAGGTCAAGTCATAATGCTGTACACCTTAAACCTCTACAGGGCTGTGTGTCAATTATATCTCAATAAAACTGGAAGAAAAATTGACATATTTTTAAAAAGACTCTTCTGAGTCCAGGTAATGAAGGAGAGAGATATTGGTCAGGCAAATCCATCGCTACTTCAACAAGAGAAACAGAGAGAAGTCAACATGCAAGGGGCTTCTTCTAGAGCCCAGCTGAGGCAGATGTGCCTGCGGAAGGGGTGAGGGCCCGGGGGAAGAGAGCTAGGTTGTCACTCGGGATTTGGTCCAAACCAGCTGTGCCGTCTTGGTTTAGTCCTTCAACCTCCCTGAACATTAGCTTTCTTATCTCCAGAGTGGCTCTGACTGTGCTTTCTAGTTCACATGTTCTGAAATGGGGGTGTGTGTGTGTGTGTGTGTGTGTGTGTGTGTGTGCGCGCGCGCATGCGTTAAGTTGCCTCAGTCGTGTCCCACTCTTTGCAACCCCATGGACTGTAGTCCACCAGGCTTCTTAGTCCATGGGATTTCCCAGGCAAGAATACTGGACTGGGTTGCCACTTCCTCCTCTAGGGGATCTTCCAAGCCCAGGGTCAAACGTACATCTGTGTCTCCTGCATTGGCAGGCAGATTCCTTACCACTAGCACCACTTGGGAAGCCCCAGTATAGGGATGAGGAGGCCACAAACCTTTATCCTCTGGCAGAACTTAAATGCCTGGTGGGGCTGATCTATATGTAGCTGTGTTTACAGGAAAGCCCCTCCATTCTAGGACCAAATAAAACCTCTAAATGTGAGGAAGGAGGCAGTCACTTCTGCCTTCCTTACCCTTCCAGGTTTTGTCTTAACTTGATCTATTTTTCCCTTGTCCTGGCTCTTATTCTTTCTAAGGAAGAGGGGAGATACTCAAGTGCAAAGGTCAGGTTCCTTATATTTCTCAGCTCACATATATCACCATCACTGGGCCTTCATGAGTCCCCTCTCCTGTTAGGTATTGATTCATTGCCTTTTAGCCCTGCTTCCCAGTCCTATTCTGTATCCCAAGAGAAACCATTATAAGGGGCTTAATACCTGTCATGTTGCTTGAATGTGCTCTTGTAAAGTGTGGACTTTTGCTTTGTGAGTATTTCTAAACTTCTGTAAATGTTATTAGGTTGTGGACTGGATGTCTATTTTGCTGGTAAAGTTGGTAAAAGAGTTCCCAACCCCAAGCCTCTTCCTCTCCATCACAGAGGAAGTCTTCAAGCAGAGGAGATCTGCTAATACTACACTCCCCTCAATGCGAAACAGCTCATATTATTCATCTTTTCAACAAAGAAAGAGAAACAATACAGCATAGTGATTAACCGCATAGACTCTCCCAAGTCAAATGCACGTGAGCCTGGATCCTGTTTTCCCACATGTATGTGACTTTAGGCAAATTACTCAGCCTCTCAAAAATTTCCATTTCTGTCTGTAAGACAGGACAAGAGTAAATCATGGGGTTATCGTGAGGATTAAATAATATATGCTTAGAGCAATGGGGACTGGCATAAAGTCTAAATAGATGACAGCTTATTATTAATTATAATAAGTAATCCATAATTATTCATTATAATTAATCATTAATAAACACATATTAGTGGGCTCACAGGTGCCAGACCTACATGTCTTGCGCAGGGGAGTAAGTTTAGGATGAAAGACAAACAGAAAGTTAAGAACTTTAAAGACACATCTGAGAACAAAGAAAATAGCATAACTAAACCTTTGTGAACCCTTCAAGTCCCTGGGAACAACAGTTCCGATGCGGATGCTTACAAGTGTCCTAGCTGATCACTTTTTACACCAGCGCGAAGAAACAAAAGGAAAAGAGTCACCTTACATGAGTGGAACATTTAAAGGTTTTTCTAAAGGTTAAAATAAGTACTTTGAGGCACATGCTTTGTCGGACCCCACTTTCCCCACCCGCAGTGAGAGTCTCCCACACATGTAAATTGCCACCTGTCTGGCATCATCTTGGTCAAGAGTATTGTACAAGGGCAATCTTTATTCTGAGATCTGCTCTACATAGAAACTTAGAGTCACACGGAGTTGGTCAGAGCCTGGGAGATGCTTAGTGGTCGTCAGCCCCATCCTCCTTTACACAGGAGAAACTTGAATAGATTAAGTCTCCATCACATCACTTGGTGGCGTGTAATGTGTTCCAACAGACACGGGGTGATCATACGAATAACCCCTGCAACTGAGAGCTAGCAAATTCTGTTCTTAACTCCAAGTTCACGGACATCAGCATGGGGATGGGGTACAGGGTGAGGGGATGATGCCCAACCTCTCCTTAGAACCAAGAAGCATTCCAGAATGATCTCTGGAACAGAGTCTTCTAGCGAAGAATGCAGCCTAAATATAGCAAGTCACATGTTCCTGAGCCTTTCCCCACTGATTTAACCTTTAAAGGCCATGCCCTGGGAAACAATGATCTCAGTCAGTCCCCTTCAGCAGACTGAACTCTGGACCCGTTGTCTAAAGCAGCCCAAACCAGGTGAGTCACATAAGTGACGCCTAAAGCCACAGTGATGGCAACGCGATTATGAAAACCCCACCCTGGGGGGTTAGCTCAGGGAAGCAAGTTGAGTACTTCCTCAAAGACATGTCTTTCAAGGAGCCCAATGATTCATGAGTTCAGAAAATATGTTACCCTTCTATTCATACTTTCCAAACCAGCTGAGCTGCCATTGTCAACTGCCATGCATTGTTAGCACCTGGGTAAAGTACCCATTGAGATTTAGCAGGAGGATAGATTAAACTTCTCTCTTCTCCATTTCTCAGTGTAATGGTTGTGTTGCTGCTTTCAAGAACCTTCTTTTAAATGCTCTACCAGCTTCCACAGGCATCCACCCATTAAGTTGAAATTATACACACAGGTAAGGCTAAATAGCCAGCGAGGTCAGTGATGGACGCTGTCAGTGGACTGTAGTCATAACTAGCATCGAAAGTCTACCAGGCTCCTCCACCCATGGGATTTTCCTGGCAAGAGTCCTGGAGTGGGGTGCCGTTGCCTTCTCCGATAAGAAAGGATGGTTTGACTTTGCACTGTGCGTGTTTTGTTTTTGTTTTTTCCCCTTTTGGTTGTGCTGGGTCTTTGTTGTTTTGTGAGGGCTTTCTCTAGTTGCGGCAAGTGGGGGCTACTCCCTAGTTGCAGCGCAGTGTTCTCGTTTCAGTGGCTTCCCTTGTTGAGGAGCACAGGCTCTAGGTCTGTGGGCGCAGTAGCTGCAGTTCCTGGCTCTAGAGCACAGGCTCAGTCGTTGTGGCTCATGGGCTTAGTCGTCCCAGGGCACATGGGATCTTCCCCAACCAGGGATTGAACCTGTGCCTTCTGCATCGGCAGGTATATTCTTATCCACTTCGTCACCAGGGAAGTCCTTATACCATGCATGTTAAAGGGACCAGAAAGAACAAATATGTGGAATCTTGGGATTCCAGAAGAATTTTGAAAGAGGTGTGTTTTAGAGTTATATGCTTTAGAGTTATAGGTACTAGAAACACTCTTCCTATTTCTAGATATGTGCAGAAAGTGCCCAAAATTTATCATTTTTTTTCTGATGAGTTTAGGTATTATAAAATTCTATCAAACAAACTGCATTTATTAAGACATAATTAACCTATTTTTACATTTTAATCATCTGAGACATATATAACTGTAATCACAGCTTCAAATTAGCATGATAATGTTATCAAACTGAATTAATTTAACACTAATCAAAAGCAAAAATACCATGACATTCTACTTAATTCATGCAGTTTTATTTTGGGAAATATGCAATTTCTGTTGGACCTTTTGAAATTAATGAAAACAACTCAAAAATCCTTCTGATTTCCTTCAAAGACCCCCTAAGGGCTCAGGTACCCAAGAGGGTGAAGCACTGACTTACAGCTTCATAAAGGGCCCAGTGAAAGTGTTAGTCACTCAGTTGTATCTGACTCTTTGCAACCCCATGGACTGTATAGCCTGCCAGGTTCCTCTGTCCATGGAATTCTCCAGGCAAGAATGCTAGAGTGGGTTGCCATTCCCTTCTCCAGGGGATCTTCCCAACACAGGGATCAATTCCAGGTCTCCCACATTGCAGGCAGAGTCTTTACCATCTGAGCAACCGAGGAAGCCCCAAAGAGCCCAGTAGTAGAGGTTATATAGCCTTGAATTAGAGAGGATGTCTTCCTTTTATTTCTGTCGTGGTCTCCCCTCAAAAGGTGTGTATAAGCAAGACATAAGCACAATGCTTTCCTCTTCAGTCTTTCAATTTCCCCATCTGTACTGTGATAGAAAATGGGTCTTTTAAAAAGTACACGAATTTCTCTAGAACAAATTTACTGAGACCTAAGTTAATAGTCTAGAGTAGCAGGAATGAAGAATGAAGTCAATTTCTAATGAAGCTGATCTAAAAAACCAATTACAACACTACTTTGCCTGGTCGCTTGAATTTACAGGAAGGTAAGAATAACAATTGGAGAAGGCAATGGCACCCCACTCCAGTACGCTTGCCTGGAAAATCCCATGGACGGAGGAGCCTGGTAGGCTGTAGTCCATGGGGTCGCGAAGAGTCAGACACGACTGAGCGACTTCACTTTCACTTTTCACTTTCATGCATTGGAGAAGGAAATGGCAACCCGCTCCAGTGTTCTTGCCTGGAGAATCCCAGAGACGGGGGAGCCTGGTGGGCTGCCGTCTATGGGGTCTCACAGAGTCGGACACAACTGAAGCGACTCAGCAGCAGCAGCAGCAAGAGTAACAATTAACTTCCAGAAATGAATGCAACAACTTCAGGAAGCTTTCCAGTGTGTATGCAGGGTCCTGAAGTGACGGTTTCTGTGGGGTTACCATCATACAGAGCAAAAGAGTTGATATTGCTTACCTGAATGCCGGTGAGAGAAAGCCAGAAAGAACGGCGACCTCTTACAGCAAATGGGGTCCTGTTTGCTGTACATAGTAGTGACTTCCTGTTAGGAGTTTACACAGTATGCATGTTAAGAGTAGTTCCAAATGTAGGTGCTAAAATCTTATTCAAAATCCCTATTTCAAACTGACCCTGGGAAAAGAAAAAACAACAAAAAACTCTTTCTTATCACGCAACATGCTTCCAAAAGATTTGTGTTTGTCATCCTGAAGCAAATTTACTGACTTAAAATCACGAGCTGCGTCTCACTCCTTACACCAGTTCCATTTATGGTAACAGTGAATCAGATACACATCAGGGGGCTCTTTGTTGCTTAAGCAGCCTAGTGGATGAGTGAAGTTGTTCAGTTGCGTCTGACTCTTTGCAACCCTATGGACTGTAGCCCACCAGGATCCTCCATCCATGGGATTTTCCAGGCAAGAATACTGAGATAGGTTGCCATTTCCTTTTCCAGGGCATCTCCCCAACTCAGGGATCGAACCCTCAGGCCGACTCTTTACCGTCTGAAGCCGATAACAAGCAACACTTATGGACCACGGTTGTTGTCTGGACACTAAGTCCTGTCCAACTCTTTACCACTTTATGGACTGTAGTCCACCAGACTCCTCCATCCATGGGATTTCCCAGGCAAGAATACTGGAGTGGGTTGCCACTTCCTTCTCCAAGGTATCTTCTGCCTCAGGGATCGAACCCACATCTCTTGCATTCGCAGGCAGGTTCTTTACCTCTGAGCCATCTGACTGTCTGTAAATCCTTAGTCTCCAACCTATGTTTTGATGCAGGAAGATTAAGGCAGGACCCAGAAATCTGCATTATTTTAACAAGAACTCCAAGTGATTCTGCTGTTTGAGGTTCTTAGCCACATTTTTTAAAGTGCTGCTTTAAAAAAAATACTCTTATTTTGGCTCATATGAAGCTAAAAAAACCTACCCTCTGCCACTTTGAGGCTAACTGGAAGAGCAGAGATTCCATCTGATTTAGAAGGATCTGTGCCGCAGCGTTCCATTTCCTCCCATTTTATTCATGTGTCATTTCATGCTCGCTGAAAGAGCTTTTCAGGGTGAATATAGTAGCAATGGCACTGTCACTTGCACAAAGGACCTCCAAAAAGCTCCGAAATGGTGGCACTGAGTTACTTCAGAAGTAGAGTTAATGACTGAAAATGTAATTGTTTAAAAGTTTGTTTTAAGAGAAGTTTACCTCTGGTACAGTAGAGTAAGCGCAAACTAAACCTGTTCCATCCCAGATAATAACTAGCGGGGTGGGAAGATCCCCTGGAGAGGGAAAGGCTACCCACTCCAGTATTCTGGCCTGGAGAATTCCACGGACTACAGTCCATGGGGTGGCAAAGAGTCGGACACGACTGAGCGGCTTTCACTCCAACTCACAGAGCAACATTTATAAAAACAAAAACAAAACCATCTGAAGGCAGCGTGCAGTGAACAGAAGCAGGCAGGTTCTAGAGAGGGCAGTTGACATTTGGAAAAGGGGGCTGGTACAGGTTGACAAGGTGAGATCCCCCCCAGATCTTTCCCCCTTAGCTGCAAGGAAGTCGATCGTGGGGCCCAGCTAAAACGCCAATAGGGAATCTGCAGTGTCTACAGCTTGAAGAACCAGAGAGCAGAGTTCAGGGCAACCACAGCCACTGGAAAGTGAAGTCACCATATTGGGAAGGTAGAGGTCCATGGTGAGGAGCCATCGATTATACGTGTAAACTCTGAATGTCTGAGTGACTCTCAAGCTACCCAGGCACAGGGAGGACTGCCAACAGCGCAGCTAAAGGGACATGAACCAAAGGAAAATTTGATCTGCCAACCAAACTTAGAGTTTTCAATTAGAATGCAACCAAGGGCTTACTAAGACAAATCGATGGAAAAAGACAGCATTCCTCCCGATTATCTACAGCACGACACTCGCAATGTCTAGAATATAATCCAAAATGATTCAACATCCAAAGAAACAGGAAAATGTGACTCACACTGAAGAGAAAAAGTAATCAACAGAAACTGACCTTGACATGACCCAGATATTTACAGTAGCAAACAAGGACTTTAAAATATCTATTATAACTATGGTGAATAAAGTAGAAGGGAATATACTCGTCATGAATGAAAGGTGGAAAATCTCAGCATATTGGAAGCTTTTTTTTTTTTATTCTAAAACTGACTACAATTGAACAACATGGGTTTGAATTGAGCAGGTCTAAGTGTGCATAGATTCTTTTTAATAGTAAATACAGCACTCCTACACGATCTAGGGCTGGTTGAATCCCTGATGGGGAAACACTGGATGAAGGAACTGTGTGATGGGAGGATCAGCTCTTAAGTTTCGTTCAGATTGGTTGATACCAACCCCCATGTTGTTCAAGGGTCAACTGGAGTGTATCTGAAATAAAACATTTCATGGGGAGGCTAGGTAACAGTAGGATGGTGATAACAAGGAAAAGCATCAGTAAGCAAGAAGAGATCAATAGAAATTCAGTGTAAAGAACAGAAAAAGCCCAACAAAATTAAGATCCCTTCCCTTATTCAACTCAGCCCAATGACTTCCCCTCCTCTACCCCAAGAGAAGACCAAAGAGGGTAAAACAGGGTAAGTCTCTAGAAAGGGTAAAAAGTGGCAGGGGTTGGGGGGGAGTCCTCTGGATTGAGAGATTAGGCACAGTTCTGGGTGGTAGGTGGCACAAGGCTGAAACCAGAATGATGAAGCAGAAATTTACAAATGGAGTATGGAAATGTTCCCCCAAACACTCCCTAGACGCATTCCAGCTCTCTTGCTGAGAATGTTAGCAGCCAGGCTTCAGTCTTACACTTTCCAACAGAATGTTAGAATGTCCTACATTAGGGAGAGTTACCAACCCAGGAGAAAAGACCCAAAGGTGCTGACAGCCAAGGCTCTTTTCTCGAGCAAAGCCACCCAGCGAATTCCTGTCTAGGAGAATATATGCCTGGATGGCTGCATTCATTAAGAAGGAGAGCTGTGTGCGGCTTCCTTCCATCACTCAGCATGCAACCTTTTATAAAACAACCCTGTTTGCAGCTCCACCCTCAGCTGTTCCAAACATCCCTGCCAACGTGGTGAACTGGATGTCTGAGGAATGAGGGCAAGAAAGAGGCTCACTTCTACCTGTGTTCTCTTTTTTTCATAATTTTTAATTTTTAACATGAGCATGTATTATTCACTAAAAAAATAAATAAAACATGAATTTTTTTAAGCGATCGGTAAAGAGATTGACAGATAAATTGGAGGAAATAACCCCAAAGGAGCAACAAAAGGAACAGAGAAGAAAAATACTAGAAGACTAGAAGTAAGAAATTTAGAGAATCAATTTATGAAGTCTGACATCAACTGACAGTGGTTCTAAGAAAAGAATGAAGAAAACGTAGCAGAGGAAATTGTCAAAGAATAATAGCAAACTTCCCAGAACTCGATAACATGAGACTCTGGACTGAAAATAGCCACAGCGTGCTCAGCACAATGCATAAATAAACAAGGAAGAGAGTACGCCAACATAAAAAGGAAGACACTAGAGCATTTAGATAGAACAGAAACGGTCACATACAAAAGACATGAGCTAGAAAGGCATCAGAACGCTTGGGAGCATGAAGACATCAAACCAACACTAACTTCAAAATTCTGGAGGAAATTGTTTTCAACCTAGAACTCTGTAACCAGCCAAATGAGGGATCAAGCGTAAGGCCAGAGGAAAGACATCTTCAGATATTCAGGGAGTCAAGCATTTTACCTGCAAAACACACTTTTTAAATATGTTTCCAGAGGCTGTGTTTCAGAAAAGCAATCAAGTAAAATAGTATGAAGATGGAGGACACAGGAAAGGTGTAAGGAAAACCTGGGATGCAGCCGAGCAACCAGCCTAATGTACAGCCACGCCCAGACTGAAGGAAGTGGATGAAGGGCTCGGAGAGGGGAGCCTTTGGGGTACAATGGAATCAACTGCTTATCCAAGAGAGTTGATAGTTTGAAATGAAACAGGAGATGTCTGAGTGACCTGAATGATCATGTGTGTGTGGGGGGGGGGGGGTGGGGGGGTGGCAGGGGGGGAAGGTGGGGAGAGGAATAAAAGAGATAAAGAAATGAAACAGTAAGGCAATTAATTATCTCCAATAAAGGCAAAAATTTCCAAAACAACATAAAACGTAATTTTGGCACATAGCTTGGCTCAGGGGTTAACAATATATACACAATCGTAGTAAAGTAAATACAAAATATGATTTAAGCATAATTTGGTAGAATTGGAGAAAGAAAAAGGGAAGAGTTCAAAAGCTAAACTTGACTACTGCAATAGAAATTCATAGATAGTGTCTATAGTTGATAAATCAAGAAAGAGCAGTATATGATAAATCAAGAAGTAATATCCTTACTTAAGGAGGAAGTAAATACCAAGAAGAAGAAGTGGGCTCAGTCGTGCCCGACTCTTTGCAACCCTGTGGACTGTAGTTTGCAAGGCTCCTCTCTGTCCATGGAATTTTCCAGGCAAGAGTACTGGAGTGGGTTGCCATTTCATTCTCCAGGGGATCTTCCTGACCCAGGGATCGAACCCAGGTCTCCCGCATTGCGGGCAGACGCTTTACTACCTGAGCTACCAGGGAAGCCCAGTAAATACCAAAGTAATCAGCTAAAAGAATAGATGAGAAGTGACTGCCTCTGGAGGCAACATCACGGGTTAATTGTAGAGATGGGGAAGCCTGATTTTCATGATTACTCTTTAAATACAATTTGAGTTTTATATATAGCTTTGATAATATAAAAAGCAGTATAAATAAATACAATAAAGGCTGAATCACCAATCTTCAGGAATATTCTAGCAAGTGAGTCTAGGAAGAGTGATAATAGTGATGAGACTTAGATTCTGCTTACTAACTGCTATTGCTTTTCTAAGCATATAATATATATTAACTCATTAAATCTCATAACATATTTATATTATGTTCCCATTTTGTTGTTGAAGAAACTGAGGCAGAGTGAAATTAAATAACTTGTCCTGGGTTCACATAACTGTTAAGTGGTTGAGTTAGGATTTGGAAGAAGCTTCCAAAATCTGGGCAATTTACTTTTAATTGCCCCTTTAATGCAAATATTGTAGCAGACTGCCAAAATTTCTTCTATTCTCCTCCCCCTTCCTTCTGTTTTATGCTGTATTTAGCTTCAATGATCACAGTACATATGAAATACACTAAAATAAGTTTCAATTGCCAAAAATATTCAAAAGTATTTTATTCGCAAGAATTTTTAAAGGTAAACATTTTGATGCTTACAAATTGCATACATTATAAAATGATTGCCCATTGCATAAGATTTATTTTTAAAAATCAGAAAAATAGAAAGGACAGATTACTCTTTTTTCCAAAGATTTAAGTTTAGCAGATCTCTGAAGTTGGGCAGAGAGGTTTGAAGACTACTGAGACAGAGAGCCTGGATTGTTATAGAGCTTCGATCCTTTGAAAGTATTTCAGTTGGAAGTTACTTAATTCTTGAAACATCATCACCTGTGCCAGGTCACAATTTCATATCAACATCCTCCCCACGTCTAGAGGGATCATTTCTCCATATGTGGACAGTGGACCAATCGTATTCATCATTTTGTAGGTAGAGTACAAAATACTGCCATCATTGTCCCAATAGTCATGGTCGCTGAGCTACCAGGTCAGGTAATCCCAGGCAAAGCAGGCTAGTTGTACCCCAACAGACAAGTTTGAAAATAGACGCGTAGCCCCCTCAAGCTCAATTACGCTAGATTGGTTTGTTAAAAACCATGACCCTTTTTTTCAGGTTCCATATATAAGACCACATTTTCTTTGTCTCATAGGTCATCTGCCAACATAGCATTCTCAGTAAGAGACCTGAACTCTGAGAAGGCTAATGAATTATTGTGGCTGGCTTTTTTGCACTGTAGTCCATATAACAAGTACCTTCAGGACAAATGCCTTAATGCTGACACAAATTCACTTGCCATTTACAATAAGCATGGTGAACAGTACTGTTATCCTTGCTTTACAATGAGGAGACTGAGATTCAGAGAGGTTAAGCAACTCGCCTATAGTCACACAGTGGAATCCAAATACATGGCATCCAAATCCAGCTGTATTAACAGATTCCTTTGTTGCTCACAATGTTCTTAGTTTCTCTTATCTACAAACATAAAGCTATAATATACTTAGGTCATTCAAACCTGTACAATATTTTTCAAATGTTAGATGTTCCTCCTTCACATGTCAGAGTAAGGGATTTGACAAGAGATCATTACTTTAAAGAATGGTTTGAGATGTATTCAGAAGCAGGGAACGCCTTGGTTTTCATTAAAATCACGTATGCTAAAGGTCAGTCTAATGTTACGAGCTTTGCCTTGGGTTGGGGGGATGTATTAGAGAAGGAGGGAAGAGGGTAGTGCTTAAATCATTTAAATTACCTCTTAAGTTTTCCTTAGTTTCATCATAATTCCTTATAAGTTGATGGCACATCCAGCTTTGAAGATGTTTTGCATATATGTGATGTTCTGCAACTTCCCCTTCCTTTGAAAGAAACATTAGTTACCTTCCAGAGAGCTCTGGGAACATTTCAGAGATCTAAGTATCTTTGGGGGGAAATGGTTTCTAGCATAAAATATTGTCTTAAGCGTTTAAAGCTGGCTCTGTTAATCTTCCATTTTTTAAAAAATTAGGACATCACAGTGACATTATAAGAGAGCAGTTGTCTATAATTTGCCTGGCTAAATTTGGTTTCCGGATTGTCAAATATGCAAGCGTATTGTTTGGAATAATAGTTAATAATAGTTTCCAAGCAAGTCGGAAATAGAGCCACTATCATTGAAAAGCTGGAGCCAAAATGCTATTGCCTCTCCAGCAAGATAATGAGTTAATGAGGAAGACCTCTTTCCAACTGACAAACACCACCATCATTCAGAGTTATCTGGGTACCCACTACCTTGAACTCCAAGTCACTAACCCATGACAATGTGCTCACTAAGAATAGCCCCCATTACCGCCTCCTCAGCTAGAGCTTGAGCTAAACAGCTGGCACTTATATCTGGGTTCTGCAGGAAATGATGACTCCAAAAAGAATAAGGTCCTGGGTTTATAGAGCTGCTGTTAAGAACCAGGACAAAGTTGTTGGATTACAAAAGGGAGTGGATTTAAAACTCTGAGATTCTAGGGCACCTGGAATAGCTCCTTTGATGTACTGCCCAGAAAAGCCTTCCCAGATTGCCCTCGCCCAGGTTTTGCACTGACCTTCTCCATTTTTCCTTCCAAGTCCATGCGCTGTGCCTTTCCACCCTGTCCTGTACCCCAGGCTGCTGACCTCTGGGGACTGCGCCCACATAGTTCTCAGGATCCTAAGCTTTCTTTTGGTTTGGGTTAATAGGAGAAACCAGCATCTGACCAGAGGATGTGGGGACAGGGAGAAAGAGGTATGTATTCCTGGACCTGAAGCTCCGCACACTGGTTCTAGCACCTGTTTTCTTCCCCTTGCCCCTCAAGCTTGGGGGTGGCAATGGCTTCCTGCTTTGCTGCTCCTGGTGCTTCGCCATCCCCTCTTGTTTTCTCTGAGCCTGCTCCACCTTTGTCAAGGGGCCCTCCTCCACGGAACGCCCTTCCGTTACCCCTTTTGAATGTCTTGTCTGTCTCTTGTAGGACTCTGATGCTGTGTCTTTTTTTTTCTTTTTGCTTACAGCTAATTGAGGCTGGTTCTTGTGAGGGAAAGATTTCAGCTTTTAATGAATACAGAGGTTGGTAAGATGTACAGGCTCTGTATCGAATGGGATCAGTTCCAGGACAGCCCGTAGATTCCCAAATCTGTACCTGCTCAAGTCCCATGTATAAAGTGGCCCAGTATTTGCATTAAGCCTATGCACCTCCTCCATGTACACTTTAAGTCCTCTCTGGATTACTTCTAATTCCTAATACAATGTAAATGCTATGTAAATAGATGGCAGCACTGAAATTTTAGGTTTGCCTTTTGGGAATTTTCTGGAATTTTTTTTGAATATTTTTGATTCACAGTTGGCTAAATCCTGAGCTGCTAAACCCACAGAGAGGCAAGGCCAACTGTGTAACTGGGCAGGATGCCTCACACTCGATTGTACTTTATTATTATAGCCCTCCATGCAAACTCAAGCAAGTTGTCAAAACTTCACTGCCTGGTTTTTTAAAGCTCTGGAGACCCCTCCAGAGACCCCTCCCAGTTAGACATCCAGCTTCCCATCCTCTAGTTCTCCTCCCTGCAGCTGGGACCTTCCTAGAACCATGCCGCCCGCACAGTCATGACACCCCGTCTCCCTCTGAATGCCTCACCTCACCAACAACATGATACCATCTTTGCTAGCAGATGTTCTGTCTCATCCGTATTTTGTTTCCATTAAAATGCAGCACACAATTCTTGGGCCATAAGAAAACTTCTCAGTACTTGTAACTAGAACACTTGGGATCAACTCAATATATATCACTTTATAAAATAAATTACAAAATCCGCTTATCCATGTAACCAATTTGCCTGCATGTTCTGTAGACTAACTTTTTTCCAAGGGCTTTGGTAGAGTCTAACAGGTAACGACAGCACATCCCAACAGGTATGTATGTATGTATGTGTGTATATAGATGTATCTGTGTATGTATATAGATAGATATATCTGCAGATCTATATCCATGCTTAGCTACTCAGTCGTGTCCGACTCTTTTTGACACCATGAACTGCAGCCCGCCAGGCTCCTCTGTCCATGGGGATTCTCCAGGCAAGAATACTGGAGTGGGTTGCCATTCCCTCTTCCAGAGGATCTTCCCAACCCAGGGATCAAACCCAGGTCTCCCACATTGCAGGAGGATTCTTTACTGTCTGAGCCACCAGGGAAGCCCAATCTATAGGTATCTATATCTATGGATATATAAATTGTTCACATTTGCCTAGATGTGAGGTGCAGAAGGTGCTATATAAATAGGGTGTAAATAGCATAGACTCGAAAATAAAACAGCTCTGGGTTTCAACTCCAGCTCCTGTCACCTTGAACCACTTGCTCAGACTCTCAGATCTTATTTCCTCTTCTGTAAAAATGGTGATAATCCCTTCTCCGTTGTAGTTATTTTGAGGATTAAATTATTTATTTTATGTGAAGTGCTTGACACTTACAAGATGCTTAATGAGTGTTTACTTCCTTCCTCCCAGAATTATGGTTTATAAACAAAGGAAATCCTGAAATTCCATGGAACTTCTGTTCCTTTTTTCCAAGAATCCTTAATCCTTTGAGTCAACCTGCTCAGAATCAGAAGCTCTGGCACTAGGAGGTTTACAGGCTGACAAAAATAAGCTCTTTGCTACAAATACAAATACCTTCAAATTAATCTTCCCAAAGTCCCTTGAGTTCAAATGTTTAATTGTTAGAAATTTAGATGATTAATAAGACATGGTAGCGGCTGTGTTATGCTGTTAACTTATGCTGTGTTACCTGCCTTCTGGTAGGTAGAAACTGTACATGCATGCTAGGTGGCTTCAGCCATGTCTGACTCTTTGCAACCCTGTGGACTGTAGCCCACCAGGCTTCTCTGTCCATGGGATTCTCCAGGCAAGAATATTGGAGTGGGTTGCCATGCCCCCCTCCAGGGGATCTTCCTGACCCAAGGATCAAACCCATATCTCCTGGGGCTCCTGCATTGCAGGCCGATTCTTTACCCCCAAGCCACCAGGGAAGCCCCAAGAAACTGCAAGAACCTCAAAGAAATATCCTCAAGGATGTAAATCAGCATGACGTCAGATGTGTCCAGCCCAACTCCGTAGTCTGTTTTAACTTGAAAGTGAAAGTTAGTCACTTAGTCATGCCAGCTCTTTGTGATCCCATGCACTGTAGCTCCTCTGTCCATGGAATTCTCCAGGGAAGAATACTGGAGTGGGTTGCCATTTCCTTCTCCAGGGGATCTTCCCGACCCAGGGATCAAACCCAGGTCTCCTGCATTGAGGGTGGACTCTTTACCAACAGAGCCACCAGGAAAGCCAGCAGCCACTTGTTTTCATTTAGTAGCTAATAAAAACATACAAAGGCAGGAGGCAACTTTGGAGGGCAATGCATATGCTCACTATCTTGACTGTAGTGATGGTTCAAGGATAGATATACACGCACAAGTATGCAGTTTGTTATTCTCTGCCAATTGTACCTCATGAAGACTGCTTTTAAAAGTCACACAAGAAGAAATAAACTTTAAGAAGGAAAAAAAATTCATTCACCAGTCCACTTACATTTTGTACGTTTGACTGTGTATGTTACACTTCAGTAAAGTACTATTTGCACAAAAAAAAATCAAGTTGTCAAGTAGTAAATACTCTTGCTCTCTTTTGCAGAAGAAATATAGAGCAGATTTAAGAACAAATGCCTTTATGTGTTGTTATCTAAGAGGGTTAGAAACATAAGACTCTAATGGCAATTATCCATCCCTGTGGCCCAGAGAGGAGATGCGGACCGAGGGAGTAAGGCTTCTCTATGCTTACCTCTGAATATCATCCTGCTCTTTGAAAATTCTGCAAAATAAATAGCCTCTAAAGAAAGATGAGTTACCAGGTAATTGGGGTGGGGAGTTGAAACAGGGAAGAGAAAAGGCAAATGAGCATCTTCTAAAATCAGACACACCCTGAACATACAAACAAGAGGAGCCCAAACTGGGAGACTCGCAAAGCTCAGCGACCGCACCAGTCTGAGGTCACCGAGTAGATGGGCATCCGCTTGTCATGTGACTTATCTTCTGCCTGGAAGTATAAAGATATTGCTACACTCTAAATAGAGTTCCAGAAGTACTTAAAATTAAACAAGCCCACACCACCTTAGGCTGCACTACTGCTGTGATACCAAATCACCCAACTAGTCAGTACAGATTGAAGGGCCAGTACATGCCATGCACAGCCCCGGCACTGACAGGAGCCCAGAGAAAGACCGCTGTGAGATGAGGCTCATTCCCTGAGGTCTTTAGGTCCCATCACAGGTGAAATCGCAGCATGCAGTCATTGTCTGCCGAATGAAGAGGTGCAAGTTCAAAGGGAGTGAGGCCAACCAGAGGCGGCATCAGAGATTTCATTTCTAGGCATTAATTCTTTGCTCCCCTCGGCCAGGCTCCCAGTGGCTAGAAAGGAAATGGGCTTGGTTTCTGATCAGCTAGAAAGTGGCCCACATGTTGCTTTGCTGTTCCCCTTGCTCACCTCCAGGCAGCCTCATGTGAGCCAGGTAAGCCTCATGTGAGCTCCCCTCCCCACTTCCTTTCCTGGCTCCAACTCCAGATCCTGGCTTCTCCCATCTCAGCTTCCTGGGTTCCAGCCACGAAGGCTGCCGTAAGGCTTCCCTGGTAGCTCAGACAGGAAAGAATCCGCCTGCAATACGGAAGACCTAGGTTCAATCCCTGGCTTGGGAAGATCCCTCGGAGGAGGAAATGACAACCTGTTTCAGTATTCTTGCCTGGAGAATTCCTTGGGCTACAGTCCATGGGGTCGCAAAGAGTCAGACACAATTGAGTGACACACACACACACACACACACACACACACACACACACGAGGCTGCTGTAACCAAGTACAACAAGCCTGGTGGCTTAAAACAGCAGTCCCCAAACTTTCTGGCACCAGGGACAGGTTTCATGGAAGACAATTTTTCCACTGAGCAGGGGCTGGGGGCTGGTTTCGGGATGATTCGAGTGCATTACATTCTATTATTATTACATCAGCCCTACCTCAGATCATCGGGCATCACGTTCCGGAGGTTGGGGACCCCTGGCTTAGAACACAGGATCGTTAGTTTCTCACAATTCTAGAGAATACAAGTTCAACATTAAGGTGTCAGCAGAAACCTCTAGGAGGAGGGTCCTTCTTATGCTTTCCAGCTTCCAGTGGCCCCAGGCATCCTTGGCTTCTGGCAGCATAACTCCTATCTCTGCCTCCGTCTTCACAAAGTGTTCTCCCCTGTGTGTGTTTATTCTGTGTCTTCTGTCTTCTTACAAGCACAAGAGTCATAGAGGATTAAGGGCCCTGCCTACCCTCTACCCTCTACCAAAGAACATCCCATTCACAGGGTTAGGACTTCAGTGTGGTGGCGCTGTTGGTGAAGAACCCGCCTGCCGATGCAGGAGACATGAGATGAGGGTTCAGTCCTTGGGTCGGGAAGATGCCCTGGAGAAGGCCATGGCAACCCACTCTGGTATTCTTGCCTGGAGAAACCCATGCACAGAGGAGCCTGGCGGGCTACAGTCCAGGGGGTCGCAAAGAGTCAGACACAACTGAAGTGACTTAGCACATAGTGCATATATGTATTTGGGGGCAGGGGGAGACAATTTAACCCACAAGGCCCCATATCCCACATTATACGGACAAGGATCTCCACTCTACAAACAAGTCTTTTTTGTTGTCAGGATGGTATCTCATAGCAAAACTTTGATGCGTGATTATGTTAAAAGCCTCCCTCCCCACAGCAGGGGAGGATGGAGATGAGCGAAGAGTGAAGAGGGCGGAAACCCACTTCCTTCCACCTCGGGGAGGATGTGCAAAGACCCAGCGGGGAGGAGGGCAGCGCTCTCTGGAGCCCTGCTGACTCGAAGGATGGGGACAGCAGGGCGACACGTGCCTTCTAGCCCTGGCCCCACCACCTCTGATAAGCTGCTTAGCCTTTTGATCCCTGCTTCTCTGGTTGTAAAACGAAGGAGATGAAGTATTAAAACGTGGTCAGGGTCCTTTTTGCGCTTGCAAATATCCTGATTTTACGGTGACATCTGGGGCGTTTCCGCCATCACAGCCTGTGGGTAACCAGAATGGGGTGTGCACTGCAACAAGCCCGGGCTGGAAGGCAGGAGCCTGGATTGGCAACGAGGAAGGGGCAGCCCCAGAACGGGGAGGAAGACAGCTCTGCAGGGCGCAGACCCAGCTCCTTTCACTCCCCAGGTGGGGAGTCATTCGGGTTCCTTCCTTCCTCTCCTCCTCTTCTGCCAGCCCCTTTCCAGGCTCAGAGGCCCCTCTGTCAGAGCAGGAAAAGGGACATTGACTAAGACTAGTCTGGGGCTTCCCTGGTGGCTCGGTGGTAAAGAATCCGCCTGCTAACGCAGGAGACATGGGTTCGATCCGTGGTCCGGGAAGATCCCACATGCCGCGGAGCAGCTAAGCCCTGGAGCCACAACTGCTGAGCCTGTGCTCTGAAACCCACACACCGCCGCTGCTGAAGCCCCTCGCCTCGAGCCTGCGCTCTGCGACAAGGGAAGCCCCTGCCATGAGACGCCTGTGCACCGCAACCAGAGAGCAGCGCCTGCCCCACAACTAGAGAAAAACCAGCGCAGCAGCGAAGCCCCTGAACAGCCCCAGATAAACAATAAACGGCCAGTTAGATCTCCTGCCTATGAGCATCTGACTTAGAAGAACGTGGGCTTCCTTGGGAGCTCAGCTGGTAGAGAATCCACCCGCAATGCAGCAGATGCCGGTTCGATTCCTGGGTTTCCTGGGTGAGGAAGATCCCCTGGAGGAGGGTTAGGCTACCCACTCCAGTATTCTTGGGCTTCCCTGGTGACTCAGACAGTAAAGAGCCCACCTGCAAAGCGAGAGACCTGGGTTTGATCCCTGGGTTAGGAAGGTGCCCTGGAGAAGGAAACGGCTACCGACTCCAGTATTCTTGCCTGGAGAATTCCATGGACAGAGGAGCCTGGCGGGCTACAGTTCATAGAGGTTACAAAGAGTCGGACACGACTGAGCAACTTTCACACTAGAAGAACTTAGACAAGGCCTTGGATTTCCTGAAGCAGGGCCTTCCAGCATCACCCCTCCCCAGTACCCCAGGCCAGCACACCCACTGCCCCCACCTCCTCCACGTGCCCTCCTGCTCCCCCGTGCCATCTGGAGCTGCTCTCAGCCCCACAGGCATGCATTCGTGCATTCAATCAACAAACCGCTTTGCAGCATCTGCAGCGTGAATAAGACACCATGCCTGCCCCCGGGGAGCTCACAGCACAGTAAGAGGAATCGGTCTCTCTTCTGTCTGGGCCTGCCTGTGAGGGCACGAAGAGGACAGGGATGGGGCAGAGGACCCAATAGACACTGTGCCCTACAGGCTGGGGTTGGAACTCAGATCACTGAGCTCTGCGGCCTTCGGCTTTGGGAAGAGGGGGACGGGATGCAGCACTGTGTACGGCGAGTCCCTAAAGCCGACAGAAGGGTCCTATTCCTTAGGCCCCATCTTATGGGTCTCCCGTGCTCCTGAATATCCAGCCACTGGATGAAAGTGTATCCATCTGTATCTCTGCCTCTCTGCTCCAGGGGCCTTTTTCTTCTTGGTGTCTCCATTCTTCCAGCCTCCAGTAACCCCTCAGGGGTCAGAATCAGTCCAATCCTTTGCCTCCTCCATAGTCAGGGCTGACAGACAGGGCTTACGACCACCATTGTTTCATACCAATTACAAAATTTTTTCCACGTTGCAACACAAATCTCTACTCATGATTGATCCCTTCCCTCCACAGCTTCCATTTCTCAAGTCTTGTTTTTACATTGATTTCATCCCAGCAGCTTCATTTCAAGTGAATCCAAGCACATTTCCTCTTTCAACTCGATTCAGTCTTCAAGTGTGTTAGAAAAAGCTATCGACCCTTGTAAGTACAGGGAATACACTTTCTCCTTATTTTTGCCTTAGTGGCCTCTGACACAATTCCACAACTCCTGTGCATTCTGGCCCGTGCTTTGGGAGTCCTCTGCGATTCCCTGGTGGCTCAGACGGTAAAGCATCTGCCTGCAATGTGGGAGACCTGAGTTCGATCCCTGGGTCAGGAAGATCCCCTGGAGAAGAAAATGGCAACCCACTCCAGTATTCTTGCCTGAAAAATCCCGTGGACGGAGGAGGAGCCTGGCAGGCTACAGTCCATAGGGTTGTAAAGAGTCTGACATGACTGAGCAACTTCACTTTTTCTTCACTTTTGAGAGTCCTCTTCCCAGAATCTATAGGTCGAGGATAACAAGGTCACAGGATGCCTGGGATCCTGCCTGACCCGCCTGTGGCCCACTATTCTCATGGTACTTCATAGTACCGCCAATCAGCCCCTGTTGCTCTAGTTACATACTTCTTGGAGCAAACCCTCCAAAACCTAGCAGATTAAAACAGCAATCATTTGCTCATCTCTTGAGTGTATAATTTGAGCAGGACTTAAAGAAAGGTTCATGTCTGCATCACACAGTATCAACTGAGGTGACTCAACTGGGGATTGAAGGATCACTTCCAAGACACATGGAACATTGGTGGTCAGACAGAGGTCACAGCGGAGGGCTGGGGGCCTCAGTTCCTCTCCATGTGGACTTCGGCCTAGATTACTTGATGTAGTGGCAGCGTGGTAGATGGGTTCCAAGAGCAAGTGACTCAAGAGACCCTGGCACTTTTATGACCTCAGAAGTCACATACTGTCACTTCCACCATACCCTATAGGTACAGACAGTCATAAAGGCCTACAAAAGTCTGAGGAACAGAGACACAGACCCTACCCCTGCGTGGGAGGAATGTCAAAGTTACATGGCAAAAGCATGCGGAGGGCTTCCCTGGTGGTCCAGTGGTTAAGAATCCGCCTTGCAATGCAAGGGACAGCAGTTCGATCCCTGGTCCCAGAAGATCCCACATGCCTCGGAGCACAGCTGCTGAAGGCTGCACACTCTAGAGCCTGTGCTCGACAACAAGAGAAGCTACTGTAACGAGAAGCCTGCACACTGCAATGAAAAAAGCCTGCGTGCAGCAGTGAAGACCCACACAGCCAAAAAATAAAATGTCTTTACAAATAAATAAATCTTTAATTTAAAAAAAAAGCATGTGGAATGGGTCATACTGTAGTGGATGTCTTTGGAAATATGATCTATCATGATGCATTGTTCCCTGGCCATAACAATTCATATCTGTCCCACTTAAAAAATATACTCAGCTCCTCTGTTAAAGTCCCCAAATCTTATTCCATGATGGCATCCACCTGGGAGTCCAGGGCTTTATTTTCTAAATCCAATCCAGGTGCAGATGAGGCTCAGTTCTTTGAGAATATATCCTTAAAACTGTTTATTTCTGCCCAAAGGCCCATGAAGACCCATGTACTAAAAAGACAAATTTTCTGCTTCCTCCATCACCACCACCTACACAACCAATGTGCAATAGTGGGATAGACCTGGGATAACCACTATAGACTCTCATTCAAGAAGAGGAGAGGGACTTCCCAGGCAGTCCAGTGGTTAAGACTCAGGGCTTCCAATGCAGGGGGCCCAGGCTCAATCCCTGGTCAGGGGAGCTAGATCCTTATGCCCCAACTGAGGGTCTGCGTGAGGCAACGGAGACCCCACATGCTGCAACAAAGACTGGGTACAGCCGAATAAATTAAAAAATTTTTTTAAGATGATGAGAATTGGAGGCACACAGCATTCTCTGGAATCTGTGAAATCCAGCCAGGTGTATGCTGCGGGCTCCTTGATTAGGGCTCAGAACTACTGCCTGGGAATTGTTCACTGTGGCTTTTGGCTCAGCCTTCTGGATACTTAGTTCTTCCCTGTTGATCATCCTTTTTTCCAAAAAAACAGTAAGCCTCTGCAGCTGAGTGGTTTTTCCTAACCTGTTCCCTACAAATACAAACTTGAGGACTCAAAGACAGCTTTTCATTTTGTGCTCCCTACCCCTTTTGGTTCAAGCTGGTGTAATTCACGTTGTATATAGGTCAGTTTATCAGTCCATACCAGATAAAGGCCACATCCACAAAGCTCTTTGAGATGAGTTCTTCTCTACTTCAGACTCCTGATGTGGCTGGTGTGGGACAACACCTTCAAGTTTTTAGAAGTTCAACTTCTTAAATGAATTGGACCTGTAAAACCTGACCCTAGGACCCTTCCAAAGGCTTTTGTCCACCTGAAAATTTTCATGAAGCATTGCCTTAAATCTTTCCAATGTCTTAACAAAAATATCTTAGAGATCCACCATGAATCTGATATTTACCCCAAATTCATTTCTTTATTTGAGTACTCTGGAGTATTTGAATACTCCGGAGATGTATTTGAGGTTGAGAAAGGTAGCCCAAAGTAACACAGAGGCAGCACATTTAGCTGAATCACAGGGGCCAGCAAGTCCTCCCGACATTTGATCACACACACTGGTCTATGTTCAAGTTTGATCACAACTGGTCCAGGTCTACACTTGAGGTTTCTTAGCACAGGTAACAGTGTTTTCAAAAGTCCTTTCCTTCCACTTAGTTAGTCGTGGCTTTGCCATGCCATACCCTCCAATGTCCTGTTGGTTCATGCCAATAACTTAATTGCTTTCTTTGCAGTGGCTCTGTTCTACAGACAGCCTAACTTGAGGTTTGGCTAGCTCGTAAATATTTATCATTTCACTGGTTTTATGAAGGGAAGAAGAAAGTTCAGAACCAATTAAGGCATCAAAGACAAGCTCATTATCCATGATCCAAAGGCAAAAATGAAAGGGCCAGCTGAGGACCTCATCCCTCCTCTGGCCCCCTTACAATGACAAGGCTAGGGCTTTGTGTCAACACCCCCTGCGCACTGGGTGGATTTTCATGATGTTCTCAGTATTAAGAGCAGCTGTCCTGTGATTTGCTGGCGTCTCCAGGGAGTTGGAGCTGAATTGCTGGACAAAGTGCAGCTGATGAGTCTAAAGCTCAGATGTAAAAAGAGAAAGAGACCCAGCTTTCCGAGCTAAATAATGAAGTGGATCCACTCCACTTGGACCTAATCCAAGTTAGTTCACCACTGATCCGTGTCCTCAAGGGTTAATAGCTTCAAGGTTACTGGGACTTCTGGCCACAAGGAAAGCTGCCAAGAAGCGACTCTCTTCCTAACCTAAGCCCCCACCCGGTTCTTTTAATACACAACTTCCTCCAACACTTCCTCTGGCTTGAAGAAGGAGGATGCAAATTTGTCTAACCTCTAAAAAAAAAAAAAACTTGTGGTATGTGCAGTGAGTGTTTTAGGCAGAAAGAAAAGCAGAGAGACCTGAGGCTGTTTCCGCCCACACGCCTCAGCTCAGCTTCCAGAGAACACCATGTGCAGAGGCTCCTGCAGATGCTATTGGAAAAAATTTTTAAAAAACCTGGGCAGCAAATGTCATAACCCAGACCCGCACGTGGTCCAGCAGCAGCGGAGGCGCAGACACACAGCATTCACAGAACCAGACAGGTGCCAAGGCCTGAGCCCAGACTTCTGCGTGGGGTCACATCCTCTCTCTGACTCTCTGGGGTACTTCACTCCGAGGAAAGGAGGGGGTGCCTTTGGGCCCACCACACGAAGCTGTGTGGGTGGGAAGCCGAGAAATGACTGATAGTCCCTGGGCCTGTTAGAGCCACAAGTGTGCTTGCAACTTTTGTCACAGGGGTCTTTGATGAGAAAGAAAACCACTCCTGGCAGCTTTATCCCAGTCAGCTATTTATGCCAATGGTACTAGGGGCCTGGAGGTCAGAACACACCATTAGCCCATCTTGGCAGTGACTGCTTATTTCAGGACCCTGAAATGGTCCTCTTTTATTACTTGAGAGTTTTATTTTATTAAGAATGAACTGGCTGGTTCCACTGTAAGGCATCTGACTTCAGCCCATCTATTTAAGACAGATTTTCTCTCCTGCCTTCTCTCCCACCTGGCTGACCCCTGAGTGCTACCTGGCCCAGGTGAGACCACCCAGTGGGAAAGGCTGTACCCAAGGGTGGCCAGGACTGTTTCAAACATCCTTCCAGGCAGGAATGGGACCGGCTGTGCCGCCATCTTTGGTCGGAGGATGGGCTACATTGGCGTCCCCAGAGAGCTGTGAAAATGCAGATCCCCAGGCCCCATCTCTCTCCAACTAAACTGTCTTGTCTTGAGAGGCATCTCAGAACCTTCATCGTCAGCAAGTTCCTCAGGTATTTCTCACAGAACTTTGTGAAAGACTCTGTCACTACTTTAGGAATTCACGAGATGCTTGTTGAGTGAATAAAAGGCAACAAACGCCTGCTAATCAATCTCTCCTGACAAAGAGTGGCATTTATTTATTTATTATATTAGTATTTATTTATTATTTAATTATTTGGCTGAGCCAGGCCTTAGTTGCAGCCTGTGGGATCTAGTTCCCTGACCAGGGATGGAACCCGGACTCCCTGCGTTAGGAGCATGGAGTCTTAGCCACTGGACCACGAGGGAAGTCCCAAGAGTGGCAGTTTGAAAAAAAAATCCTGACAATTTCAAAACTGAAATTAAAATGGTTGACCCTTGTGTGTGAACTCTCAGGGTGGCGGCCCCCCTCACATCCCCTCAGATCGTCACGTAGGCCCTTGACTTGTAGACCCACAGTTCTGCAGAGACGGACACTGCTGATGTTGTGTGCTGACAATTTTCTCATCACCTACCTACCAGGGAGGGCTTCCCGGGTGGCCCAGTGGTAAAGAACCTACCTGCCGACGCAGAAGACATGGGTTTGATCCCTGGGTTGGGAAGACCCCCTGGAGGACAATAATGGCAACCCACTCCAGTATTCTTGCCTGGAAAATTCCATGAACAGAGGAGCCTGGTGGGCTGCAGTCCATGGAGTTGTAAAGAGTTGGAAACCCTGACCAGCGAACCACATGCACCTCCCAGGAACTCACCAGGCGCTTTACAAACACTATCTAAGATTTCCACCAAAGTGCAAGGTGCAGTCCCCAATCTCCTGACAAGGAGACTGAGGCTCCAAAAGGCTACAGAATGTGTACTCGCTGATGCGGTTACTGGGCTTCCCAGACGGTTTATTGGATAAAGAATTCACCCGCGATGCACAAGACACAGGTTTGATCCCTGGGGCAAGAAGATCCCCTGGAGGAGGAAAATAGAAACCCAGCCCAGTAATTCTCTCCTGAAAAAGCCCACGAACAGAGGAGCCTGGCAGGCTACAGTCCAAAGGACTGGAAAGAGTCAGACACAACTGAGTGGCTGTGCACACACATATGGCTATTGGGAGTTAAGACACAGACTGAAACTCATTCAGGTCATGCCACACCCACTAGAATCTATTTCATAAAGCTCAAAGGGCATCAGAGAACCATGAACTATCAGGACAAAGATCCTGCATGCTGAAAGGAAGATCCAGCACAGTCAAATAAATAAAGTATATTTTTAAAAAAGCAACAGACATTGATTCTTCATTTTGAGAACAGTACATCTGTTCATCAACTGTAGAATCACCCTCATGACTCAGTAGTACCATAATGTGATGTCATTTTGTGCTATTGTGAACAATTAAAAGACGTTTTCTGAAACCAAAAAAAAAAAAAAAAAAAGCAATAGACATCTTCCAAAACACAGAACTGCTCTGTCTACCAGCTACATGTGGCTTGTAAGCACTGGAAATGTGGCTAGTCCGAATTAAGATGTTTTATAAGTATAAAATACACAACAGATTTTTAAAGACTCGGTATGAATGATAAGAATGTAAAATGTATCATTAATTTTTATATTGATTTTACCTTGAAGTGATGCTATTTCAGATATATTAATTCAATAAAATATATTCAACAAATTTTATTCATTTCTCTTTATTCTTTTAATGGGACTCCTAGGTCCATCTAGTCAAGGCTATGGTTTTTCCTGTGGTCATGTATGGATGTGAGTTGGACTGTGAAGAAGGCTGAGCACTGAAGAATTGATGCTTTTGAACTGTGGTGTTGGAGAAGACTCTTGAGAGTCCCTTGGACTGCAAGGAGATCCAACCAGTCCATTCTGAAGGAGATCAGTCCTGGGTGTTCTTTGAAAGGAATGATGCCAAAGCTGAAGCTCCAGTACTTTGGCCACCTCATGCAAACAGTTGACTCATTGGAAAATAGTCTGATGCTGGGAGGGATTAGGGGCAGGAGGAGAAGGGGACGACAGAGGATGAGATGGCTGGATGGCATCACGGACTCGATGGATGTGAGTCTGAGTGAACTCTGGGAGATGGTGATGGACAGGGAGGCCTGGCGTGCTGCGATTCATGGGGTTGCAAAGAGTCGGACACGATTGAGCGACTGAACTGAACTGAGCTGAGAACATTTAAGATTACATGTATAGTTCACATTTGTTTCTATTGGACACCACTGATAAAGAAGAAAACTTGAGGCACAAGAATATTTTTAAGTGACTTGCTCCAGATTCCACGGAGAGTTTGAACTAAAGTCAATGTCTGGCAGCCTGGGTGGGAGTACACTCATCTCACCAGTTAAATCGGACCGGCAGGGCTTCCCTGGTGGCACAGTGGTAAAGACTACGTCCGCCATTTCAGTAGACAAGGGTTTGATCCCTGGGTTGGGAAGATGCCCTGGAGAAAGAAATGGCAATCCAGTCCAGTATTCTTGCCTGGAGAATCCCATGGACAGAGGAGCCTGGCGGGCTACAGTCCATGGGGGTCACAAAAGAGCTGGACATGATTTAGGGACTAAAAAACAGTAGCTGTTTGGCATGATTCTTTGGAAATATTTCTCTAATATCAAGATTTTTTTAAAAAAAAACTTTTTATTTTGTATTGGAGTATAGTTGATTAACAATGGTGTGATAGTTTCAGGTGGACAGTAGAGAGACTCAGCAATATATACATCCATTCTCCTCCAAATTCCCTTCTCATCTAGGCTGCCGCATAACATTGAGAAGCATTGCGTGTGTTACAGTAGGTCCTTATTGGTTATCCATTCTAAATATAGCAGAGTGTACATATTGGCCCCAAACTCCCTAACTGTCCCTTCTCCCAGTCCTTCCCACCACCCTCTCCCGCCACCCCATCGATAACCATGAGCTCATTCTAAGTCTGTGAGTCTGTTTCTGTTTTGTAAATAAGTTCACTTGTATCATTTCTTTTTGGATTCCACATAGAAGGGGTGTCATATGATATTTCTCCTTCTCTGTCTGGCTTATTTCACTCAGTATGACCATCTCTAGGTCCATCCCTGTTGCTGCAAATGACATGATTTCATTCTTTTTAATGGCTATAACACTGAGATCTGCATCGACCACTTCGTGTCTCTTGAGAAGGAAGCATGGGAAGACAAAGTCAGCCCAAAAGATGAACCAAAAGACGAAGCCAGCCCCATTCTCTATGAGTCTTGAAGGGTAAACTGAATGATCTAAGAATTTTCCATCCTTCTGTCTAGAGTACTCATCAGAGTCTTCTTTACTCCCACCACCACATCAGAACACATGTGACTCAGAAAAATAGTGAGACTCAGATGACAAATATTTTCAGTTATCTCTTCTTTATCAGCAGGAGTGTGGTCCCTCACCAAATCCCCAAATGATGTCTTCTAAGGTACTGAAAGAATTGTTATCTTGTAGAGCGACTCACCTGGGTAGGAGCAGAGCATATAAGTGAAAATATGAAGCAAAAATAGGCATCTTAACTGGATCGTTCTCAGCTTTGAGGAGGGAAAGGTCATGTGTAAAAACAACCCACATCCGGAATGTCAAACTTCACTGAGTTTAGGGACCAAGCTCCAAGCAGAAAGGGCCTTCTCTTACCCAGATTTTGCCTGTGCCCTTAAACCCTCAAACTAGCCAGAGCCATTCAGGCAAGACCTCTGAGAGTCTAAAATACCTTCCTTATCTGGAGGTTACTGTGAGACAGGCAGGAACCTTGTTACAAGAATAAAACAAAAACAGGTCTGAGAATAGTCAACAGAGCTATCAGTTAAGTTCATAAGAATCTCATCAGGTTCTTCCCAGAGCTTATTTATTCTGACTTTACAGATAAATATAACAAAGCAATTTATTAATTTCAGCAGAAACAAGAGGGAAGAAGAAGAAAAAAAAAAGGACGAGAAGGAATTATTTTTTCAGTTAGACTCCAAAACGATGTGCAAGCAGCAAGAAAGATTAAGATGATGAAAGATAGGCTTACAAACTCTAAAAGCGTAGTGCCTCGGAGCTGGTTGGTAAACCTCTGCCAGTTTCAAGAGAGAATTCATAACATCAAAATAAAAGAATAGTTATAATAATTACATTCATTATACGCAGAAAATGATATCCGTATTAATGACCTAAAGGCATATAATTTGGTCTGTTTTCTACTTTCAGAGGCATTAAGATGTGATACTTAGACAAAGTCTGATTAATTTGTCTTGAATGTTGTATCACCTGCAGGGTGAGTTTCAGTGAGCCTTCACTCTCCCAACAAAAGAGGCTTTGTTAGAGAAAGGATATACTTAGGATGTTCACGGAACATATGTCCTGGTAATCCCAGGACAGAAGTCAGTTGTCTTATGCTCAGAAAGGGCCCCTAACTAACCTCCCTGCACTCAGAGCCTGTCATTTGCTCAGTGGCCACGTGGGCCAGCATCCTGGCAAAGGCGACGCTGAGGGTAGTGGCTTCCTGCCTACAGCCGGCCCTCCTCTCCCCCAGCAGATGGGCCAGCCCTCAGGGAAAGGAAGCCCTTCTGAGATCCTCCTGCCTTCATTCTTCCCAAATGGGCTTTGCTATAAAAAGCAAATTAAATACCCATTGTTCCTTCCCTCCATGAAGCTGGCAGACCAACATCCTGTCCAATACCCAAGGCTCCCGGATGCTAGCTGCCCAGCTGCTGACGCCGGCTACTTACTGCTTAAAGCAATAAGAAAAAAATACACCTTCCACTGGCAATAGGATTTTCCTTAAGCTCCAAGCCTTCCTTTTTCATTGGGTCTTTTTTTTTTTTTTTTTTTTTTTGCAATGACATATTATATACAGCAGAAAGGGGCTTTCTTTTCATCTCTGGAGTTCTTCACCATCCTTGGAGAAGTACTTCCCTGGGTGTTCAAATAGATGAGGGTTGGCACTGGAGGTGAGCCTGAAACACTGGCCCTTAAATCTTTCCCTGCCTGTCAACCTGGGATAGTTCTCAGCGAAAGACTTACTTCAGAGTTTTCAGAAGTTCTAAAATACCAAGTAGTCAAAAAAAATAAGCTATGTGAAGTGATGGGGATGTGCTGATTAACTTTAATGCGGCCTATGTTTGATAACATATATGTATATTAACTTATCATGTACACTTTAAATACATCAAAGGTTATTTGTCAGTTACACTTTGATAAAGCTGGAGGTAAAAAATAAAGTTGTTGCTGTTGTTTAGTCGCTAAGTCATGTCCGACTCGTTTGTGACCCTGGGGACTGTAGCCCTCCAGGCTTCTCTGTCCATGGGATTTCCCAGGCAAAAATACTGGAGTGGGTTACCATTTCCTTCTCCAGGGAATCTTCCTGACCCAGAGATCAAACCCATGTTTCCTGCATTGGCAGTCGGATTCTTTACCACTGAGCTACCAGGGGAGCTCCCAAAATAAAATATTCCATGCCAAATCTAAAATAGAACACAAAATATAACCAATATTTTATAATGACTATAAATGGAATATAACCTTTAAAAACTGTGACTCACTATACTGTACACCTGGAACTTATATAATATCGTGCAGCAACTACACTTCAATTAAAAAAGAAATCAGAGAAATAAGTTTGAAAAAAATCCAACTCACATAACTTTAAAACCATAAAGTAGAAAACAAAATATTTTCTATTAAAAAAAAAAAAACTAAACAGCTGAGATGAAGAGACTAGATATACACTGAGTGCACCTACAAAGCAGAGCCCTGGGATGGGGGCGAGGAGGGGGAATGAAACAGATCAACAACAGCTTTTGGTCTCTACAGAGAAAAGAAAAACTGAGCAGAAGGAAAGAGGGAGAGAAACTGGAAGACAGAGAGAGGAGAAGCAGTCTATATCTCTTCTATGGCAGCATTTATCAGACTGTGATGTGATTGCTTGTGTAATTCTCTCTCTCCTTCCTACATATGCTCCAGGATTTACATTTTAAGCTTCTACTTCCTGTGTAAACTTCATCTCAAATTTGACTTTCCCTGCAATCTAACATTGATCAACAGCTCCCAGAAAGCTCTGACGTCCTAAAAGACCCACTGGCTCGTCCATGTGGGAGAGCATCTCTGAGGCTTCTCCATGGACCATATGAAGATGTTTGGCACTGTCTGAGGTCGTATGACTGGGTAAGTTGAGAGCCCTGTTTTCACAGATTTATATGATCCTAGGAGTGCCATTAACCACGGCTCTCTCTAGCTTTGTAATTAATAACTTAGAACAGACAATTCAAACATCTGATTCATTGCACTTCAGAAACCCTAAGGCAGAAATTCAACATTTCCAATAAACCTCAAGTTGTTGATACAAGATTCTCAGCGGGGATGGTTCTATCAAAGGCGTTCCCGGGAATAAAAATACACCTTCAAAACCTAAGCGGGCTTTCAACCAAGAGGCTAAAATTATTCAAAAGCCATCTTTGATCCTTTAGAGTGAAAACCAGAATAGGTATTTAAAAAACTAATTTCTGAAAAGCCCAGTGTACCATTCACTGGGACATTTCATGCAAACCAGTTCTGTAAACCATTTCTAAACTGGGGGGGTCTGTGAGGTTTCCAACATCACCTCATATATAAAGATTTTCAAAACGAAACCTTGATACGTGTTTCCTGAGCGGCTTCTCTCTGCATGGTCAAGTGGACTTGTTCTCAGAAAGTGAGAGACACTTCTGATAAATAAAGGACCAAAACAGGAAGTGAACCTGTGACAATAAGCAGTGGGGAGATGCTGTGGAGGGATGAGGAAGGTTCATGAGGAGGCTGTTTAGGGATGAGGAAGGTTCCACCTGGGTGTGGCTCAGACTTCTCCAGACAGCTCCCCTGGGGCATGGTCTTCCTCCCTTACCTCTCAGGAACAGCTGCCGAGACAACAAGAGTCCTGTGGAAGCCACAAGCCCGTATCCTTGCAGGGGCTCATTTTCAGACCCGTGGCCTATCTGCTGTTGCACTACTGACCAAGCTAGTGTTTTGAGTGATGCAAGGTGTACTAGATGCCCATGGCTGCTGTGACAAATAACCACTGACTTAGTGGCTGAAGCAATACAATGCATTATCCGACGGTTCTGGAGGTTGGAGATCTGATACAGGTCTTACCAGGCTGAAATCACAGTGTCAGTACGTCTGTGTTCCTTCTGGAGGCTCCAGGGGAGAATCACTTTCCCCACCTTTTACAGCTTCTAGAAACCACCCACAGTCCTTGGCTCATGGCCCCTTCACTCCATCTTCAAAGCCAGCAAAGACAGATTGAGAGTTTCTCACGTGCAGTCACTCTGACATGCTCTTCTGGGTCCCTCTCCACTTGTAGGACCTCATGTTGACACAGTGCCCATGCAGATCCTCCAGGATAATCTCTCTGTTTTAAGGTCAGATGATTAACAACCTTAATCCCATACAACTTTAATTCCCCTTTGCCACGTAATGAAATGGTCACGGATTCTGGGGGTTAGTATGTTTAGCCTCTTTCAGGGACAGTTGTTCTGCCTACCACGTGGCACTGGTGGTTGTAAAGGCAGGGTGGTAAAGAACCTGCCTGCCAGTGCAGGAAATGTAAGAGACCAGGGTTCAATTATTGGGTTGGGAAGATCCCCTGGAAGAAGAAATGACAAACCACTCCAGCATTCTTGCCTGGAGAATCCCATGGACGGTGGAGCCTGGCAGGCTACAGTCCATGGGGTCGAAAAGAGTTGGACACGACTGAAGCGATTTAGCACAGCACACAATACAAGGGCCATTGTTCTGCCTACCACACAAGTAAACCAAAATTAAAGGGATATAAAGTGGGAGATTGCACCCTCTACATCAGCACACATGAAAATATCTTGAAAACGCCAGAAAATAAATGCAAAGTAATAGAGTGATAGTGAAGAAACAAAGTACAACATCAACTTGGGGTCAGAAAGCTCACTGTTTATCACCAATGAAATCAAAACAGAATGGAGCACCCAGGAGATTTTTACTCAATGAGAACTGGTGGGACCCTCAAGAAGTCATATGACCGCATTGCTGAGCATTCTCGTACAGTAGTTCATGCTCAAACATTTTCACAGTCAGACGTATGAATGCAACAGATGAAGATGTCAAAAGAAGTCAGCTAACACTAAGCAGGTTGCCCATCATTGAATCATTTTGTGTTGTCTTTAAAAGTGCCCATGGGTTTCACACTATTTGCTTGATTCCCGCCCCACCCCTTTCAACTCTGAGTCACTGTTGAAAAGAAGTGTTCATAGTCTTGACAGCTCGGAAAGCAAAACTCTCACATTCACCAGGAAAAACACCTTTTTTTTTTAAACAGGAGATTTCATGTAAAACATTGAATCCCCATTAGCCTACATGTTGAACTGGATGCTGAAAAATCAAATAAATTAGGGTAAAGAAATTCCAAGAGAGCTGAAATGGAAAAGCGGACAAAAATACCCCCACCATATTAGTAAACAAAGGACATTGCAGCCATGAAACCATCAACTACTGCAGCTGCTCCAGCTGTGCACCCAGAGGGGATACACGATGAAAAAAAGCAGGATTCGGCCCCAGATAGCGAAGGTGCACATCAAAGGAATGATTTTGAGGCAAGGCCATTGCTTCTTCCCTTACACAGAAAGGCTCTAAATTCATTAGCTCAGGATGCCTGGTTTTCTTTAATCAGCAGTAATATTTTGAAGTTCGATTCCCTGGGTTTTTTGGTTTGAACTCTTATATCCCCTGGCTCCTCCCTTACCTCTGAAGAACAGATCTTCAGAGCTACCTGAGAAGCTGCATCCCAGGTTTAAATCCTCAGCAAGTCCACCCAATAGAACATCAGTCTCAGTTTTTAGGTTGTAAACTCAACATTCAGAAAACTAAGATCATGGCATCTGGTCCCATCACTTCACGGCAAATAGATGGGGAAACAGTGGAAACAGTGACAGACTTTATTTTTTTGGGCTCCAAAATCACTGCAGATGGTGACTGCAGCCATGAAATTAAAAGACACTTGCTCCTTGGAAGAAAAGTTATGACCAAACTAGACAGCATATTAAAAAGCAGAGACATTACTTTGCCAGCAAATGTCTGTATAGTCAAAACTGTGGTTTTTTTCCAGTAGTCATGTATGGATGTGAGAGTTGGACCATAAAGAAAGCTGAGCGCCAAAGAATTGACGCTTTTGAACTGTGCTGTTGGAGAAGACTCTTGAGAGTCCCTTGGACTGCAAGGAGATCCAACCAGTCCATCCTAAAGGAAATCAGTCCTGAACATTAAGTGGAAGGACTGATGCTGAAGCTGAAACTCCAATACTTTGGCCACCTCATGCAAAGAGCTGACTCATTTGAAAAGACCCTGATGCTGGGAAATATTGAAGGCAGGAGGAGAAGGGGATGACAGAGGATGAGATGGTTGGGTGGCATCACTGACTCAATGGACATAAGTTTGAGTAAACTCTGGGAGTTGGTGATGGACAGGGAGGCCTGGCGTGCTGCAGTCCATGGGGTCGCAAAGAGTTGGACACGACTGAGCGATTGAATTGAACTAAACAAGTCAGATCTACCCCTAAGTCGGACTTCTTCTACTGTATTTGACTGTTACTCATCTGATTATCCCTGATGGCTCTGCTCTTCCTATAACTTTACAGAGAAGATGTATTTCCTGGCTATTGTATTATAAACAGTATGCGTGTTATCTGCTAAGCAAGTTAGCATCAGTTAATATCTCTTTATATCCCTCTTCTACATTTTCCCAAACACTGAATTTCATTATTTTTAGGCTTTTTAAAATGAAATATTGCATCTATAAAATTCCATCTCCCTGTCTCTGTCTCTCAATCTCTCCCGCTCTCCTTTCCCTTCCTTTAGAAATTCACTCCAATGTGTCACAAGCATTTTTCGTCATCAGGAAAAGACAAGTTGTCCTCCATCTTGGATCTTTGCGTAGTTCCTCATCTGGAACCACTTCATTCATTTGGCTCTGCCGCTATCTGGCCCATCAGTCTCAGGTTGGACATACATCTCCTTTCTCTTTTATTTTTATTTTTTAATAAGAGTATAATTACTTTACAAAGCTGTGTTGGTTTCTGCTGTTAACAACATGAATCAGCCATAAGTATACGTATATCCCTTCGCTCTGAAGCCTCCCTCCCTCATCACCCCCATCCCACACTTGCCCTTTCTAATATAACTTATTCTTAGTCTCATTCCAAACCATTGGTCCCCCACCATCAATTCAAGGCCCCCTGCCATACTGAGCTCTGTCTTTTGCTTCTTCTCATTTGTTGATTTCATCCACATTTTTAAGGTCCTATGCAACATGTTCATAGAAAGCAATGGCACCCCACTCCAGTGTTCTTGCCTGGAGAATCCCAGGGATGGAGAAGCCTGGTGGGCTTCCGTCTATGGGGTCGCACAGAGTCAGACACGACTGAAGCGACTTAGCAGTAGCAGCAGTAGCAGATGCAACATGTTCCCATCAGAAGGTGTTTTTACCCACCCACCCACCCACCCAGTCCCCACTTCCCCATCTGGTAAATTCCTCTCATCTTGCAAAATTTCCATCTGTCCTACAACAACATTGTCCCAAGCATCCTGTTTTAACAAAGGCACATTTTCCTCTAGGGTGGCGGGGTATGTGAATAATACCAGGTAGCAGCTTTTAAAAATAAGATCCAGAGAGAAGAGGTCTGCCATTATCATTCATGAATGTAAATTCATGCAAGGAGGAAAATGCATTCATCAATGGAAGCTCCTCCTCTCTTCCTCAGAGGGATTTTCTACTCTGTCAAAGGAAAGAGAACAGGTCTTCTCAAGAGACCGAGCCATTCTTCATTCAGCTGCAGAGGTTTGTAACACCTCCTAGGTGAGAGTTTTTGCAAAGGAGGAGCTTTGTTCAAAAGGCTTCTGTGCTGGAAAAAAAAGCCCCAGAGTTCCAAAGAGCAAGTAGAAGAAGCTGTGTTGCTGAAGCCAGGCAGGGAGAGGTGGGAGCTGATCCTTCTCCCTGGCGAGGCAGACAGGTGAGGGAGGAAAGGGTTTTCTAAAGATCAGAGGAGATGGGAGGCAGTGCCTGGCTAGCACGGAAATCCCAGATTGTCTTTTTGTACAGAGAGCAGGGAAAACCATCCAGGCAGTCTGTCCCTGAAACTTTAGACTGCTTTAAACTGAAGGATTTTATCCCATTATCTGGCCGTACCAGAAGGTGTTACTGTCCAGAAGGACAAAACTATTTTGCTTCCATCTTTGCTTGGGGAAAAACTACCAAAGAGGGGGCTTCCCTGGTAGTCCAGTGGTTAAGAATCCACCTGCCAAAGCAGAGGACACAGGTTCGATCCCTGGTCCAAGAAGACCCCACATGCTGTGGGGCAAATAAGCCGATGTGCTGCAACTACTGAAGCCCGCATGCCTTAGAGCCCACGCTCTGCAACAAGTGAAGGCCAAGCATCGCAAGTAGAGAGTAGACCCCACTCACTGCAACTAGAGAAAGCCTGCACTCAGAAACCAGGACCCAGTGCAGCCAAGTAAATAATTTTTTTAAATAATAATAATCTTAAAAAAATACCCAATGGGAAAACTGGAAAAAAAATTGAAACAGAATCCAGGAGGGGCAAGAGCTTTACTCATTAATTTGGTGACCAGCTCCCTGAGAAGAAAGAACAGCTCCGGAGTGTCAGAACCACACAGAAATGCTAGGCTTTTCATTATACCCAGGAGGAGAATATCTAGCATATATTTAGCAACTATGATACGCCAGGCATGATCCATAGTTTTAAAAATTACTATAATCCTGAAATAAAAATATTTTATGTCCATTTTATAGTTGTAGAACCTAAGGTTTTGCCAACAAAGTTGGTAGAGCCAGGACTCAAAGCCAACTAAACCTTGATTCCCAAACTGACGTTCTTTCCTTGTTGGTAAGAATGAGAGGATTCAGTGTGACTTAATATTTCCAATAGGAAGCCCCCTTGCTCTAATCTTTAGGAATGTGCATGACAATCCTGATCCAAACACTTTGCTCCATGGTCCCTTTAAGGACTGAAATTATTTTTCTTGATGTCTAGACAGTCAGTGCAGGTGTTTCAACATTGTTAATACTCAGAATAAGAACCTCAGCGGCCAACACAGAAGAAAGGATCCTTCCAGAGAGAAATGCTCAACTGAATCTCTGATAAGACTTGTAAAAGTCACTAGCGTTCATAGTCAGAGAAGGCGATGGCACCCCACTCCAGTACTCTTGCCTGGAAAATCCCATGGACGGAGGAGCCTGGTAGGTTGCAGTCCATGGGGTTGCTAGGAGTCAGACACGACTGAGCAACTTCACTTTCACTTTTCACTTTCATGCATTGGAGAAGGAAATGGCAACCCACTCCAGTGTTCTTGCCTGGAGAATCCGAGGGCCGGGGGAGCCTGGTGGGCTGCCATCTATGGGGTCACACAGAATCGGACACAACCGAAGCGACTTAGCAGCAGCAGTGTTCATAGTTAACCATCCTGGTAGCTCATTAGGATCATCTGGGAGAACTTTTAAAAATAAATGCCCAAGTGCGTTACTTACCTTGACTCTTAGCTTGTCGAGGACAGTAACCGGGACCCATGTCTAGCAAAAATAAACAAATGAGATCTAATTAAAATTAAAAGCTTCTGTACAACAAAGGAAACTATAAGCAAGGTGAAAAGACCGACTTCTGAATGGGAGAAAATAATAGCAAATGAAGCAAATGACAAACAACTAATCTCAAAAATATATAAGCAACTTATGCAGCTCAATTCCAGAAAAATAAACGACCCAATCAAAAAATGGGCCAAAGAACTAAATAGACATTTCTCCAAAGAAGACATACGGATGGCTAACAAACACATGAAAAGATGCTCAACATCACTCATTATCAGAGAAATGCAAATCAAGACCACAATGAGGTACCATTACACACCAGTCAGAATGGCTGCGATCCAAAAGTCTGCAAGCAATAAATGCTGGAGAGGGTGTGGAGAAAAGGGAACCCTCTTACACTGTTGGTGGGAATGCAAACTAGTCCAGCCACTATGGAGAACAGTGTAGCGATTCCTTAAAAAATTGCGGATAGAACTGCCTTATGACCCAGCAATCCCACTGCTGGGCATACACACTGAGGAAACCAGAATTGAAAGAGACACATGTACCCCAATGTTCATTGCAGCACTGTTTATAATAGCCAGGACATGGAAACAACCTAGATGTCCATCAGCAGATGAATGGATAAGAAAGCTGTGGTATATATACACAATGGAGTACTACTCAGCCATTAAAAAGAATACATTTGAATCAGTTCTAATGAGATGGATGAAACTGGAGCCAATCATACAGAGTGGAGTAAACCAGAAAGAAAAACACCAATACAGTATACTAACACATATATATGGAATTTAGAAAGATGGTAAGGATAACCCTGTATGCGAGACAGCAAAAGAGACACAGATGTATAGAACGGACTTTTGGACTCTGAGGGAGAGGGAGAGGGTGGGATGATTTGGGAGAATGGCATTGAAACATGTATACTATCGTGTAAGAAATGAATCACCAGTCTATGTTCGATACAGGATGCAGGATGCTTGGGGCTGGTGCACGGGGATGATCCAGAGAGATGATATAGGGTGGGAGGTGGGAGGGGCGTCAGGATTGGGAACTCATGTACACCCGTGGCGGATTCATGTCAATGTATAGCATAACCAATACAGTATTGTAAAGTAAAAATTAAAAAAAAAAAAAATGCCCAGGGGACTTCCCAGGCAGTCCAATGAACGGTTAAGAGTTCACCTTCCAGTGCAGCCGGTGAGGGTTCGATCCCTGGTCTGGAAGCTAAGATCCCACATGCTTTGTAGCCACAAAACCAAAGCAGTGAAAAACAACAGAACCAATAGTGTAACAAATTCAATAAGTACTTTTAAAATGGTCCACATAAAAAAAAATCTTTTTAAAAATTAAATTAAAAAAATAAATGTCCAGGGATTCTGCCCCGCTCATCGGTCTAGGGCAGAGCTAGACAACCTGTACTTTAAAAATGTCTCTCAGATGATAATCTGAGATTAATCTACCATAAGGGCTAGTACTCACAGAAGCATGGTGCAAACAGCCTTTAAATTTCCTCTGTATCCTGTCACTTGCAAATGCAATCACAATGCAATCAAAGAGAGTCACAAATCCTTAGTCCAGAAACGCTTCCAAAGCACCACAAAGCAATCACAGAATAGTTTTTTGTTTTTTTTTTTTAAGTGAAGGCCGAAACTAAGCATAACTGGAAACCACCAGATGTGAATATATTAAGCTTTATTTTAAGAGATGGCGATTGGAAATTTGTTTAAATACTAGAGAGTGCTGGGAGCTGACAGATGGCAAGCGAGATGGAGGAGGAAGGCAGCCTGGTCCAGCCAGCTCTACCTTAATCTCACCCCACCTCTCCCGACACCATCACGGGAGATGCTGTATTGTGTCTTTGACATGACTGCTCTCTGGCTGTACCTGAACCGTTCCCATTTTAATTCAAACTTGATCCTTTAAAATAAAATAAGCAAGGTCCATAGAGAACAGACTTAATGACACGGGGCAGGCAGAGGGGCGGGGAAGTGATGGTGAGATGTATAAACAGAGTAACATGGAAATTACATTACCATATGTAAAATAGATAGCTAATGGGTATTTGCTGTATGGCTCAGAGAACTCAAACAGGGTCTCTGTACCAACCTAGAAGCGTGCGATGGGGAGGGAGATGGGAGGGAGATCCAAGAAAGAGGGAACATATGTATACCTATGGCTGACTCATGTTGAGATTTGACAGAAACAGCAAAATTCTGTACAAAATATTATCTTTTAATTAAAACATAGGCAAGGTCCAAAATACCATAATTTTAAAACTATAATTTCAATAGTAATACCCCCAAAGCACACTACTAATTTGCCCCACATACAGAAACTCATCATTATCCCTATCATGACCACTCGACATAAAGGCATGTTTTGTTTTTTAAATTAAATATTTATTGGAGTATAGTTGCTTCGTTGTGTTTCTATTGTACAGCAAAGTGAGTCAGCTATTGTACACACGTACCCTCTTTTATGGATTTCCTTCCCATTTAGGTCACCACAGAGCGTCGAGTAGAGTTCCCTGAGCTATACAGTGGTTCTCATTATCTACTATATGTCTATTTTATACATAGTATCAATGGTGTATATACATCATTCCCAACCTCTCAATTCATCCAACCCCCTCCCTTTCCCCCTGGGTCCATACGTTTGTTCTCTATGTCTGTGTCTCTAAAAGCATGAGTTTTAAACCCAAGTGCACAGACTTCTGGAAGAACAATGGGAGCATTTCCCATGGCCATGACATGTCAGGGATAACTACCCGATTCCTGCCGCCTTCACTTGCTACAGTAAGTAGTAAGGACTGTGCTTCCGCAACAATCAGGCAAATACTCAGTGGTGTGCTGGCTAATATTTGCAAATGCTTATTCTTCCCACTCCCAAGGAAGCCCTTTGTAGCATCTGCTGATTCCCATAGTATAAATAGTCTCACTATGGCCAAGTTCAAGATACTGCTCTGACACCTCTGAATGTGAAGTTGGGAAGAGATGGGCAGGATCAGCTTTCTTAAGCCAGAGTGAGCCACTGCACACACCCATCAGAGCTAAAATAAAGGACTTCCCTGGTGGTCTCCTGGTTAACAGTTTGCCTGCCAATGCAGGGTTCAATTGCTAATTTGGGAAGATCTCACATATCATGAAGCAACTAAGCTGACGCACCTCAACTACTGAAGCGCCAAGCTCTAGGACCCATAAGCTGCAACTACTGAAGCCCACGCTCTAGCCTGCAGTCTGCAACAAGAGAAGCCATCACAATGAGAAGCCTGTGCACCACAGTAAAGACCCAGTGTAGCGAAAAATCAATAAATATTTTTAAACTAAAATAAATACATAAATAAATAGCCCTATAGTCAAATCCAAACCATACTGGACCATCAGGCCACCCCAAGGGGCCTCTACTCTCATAGGCGTTTCCTTCAACAGCCCTAGAAGAAAATAATTCTGTTTAGTGCCTGAGACCATGGGAGACTTTACTGGGAGCTGAGTTAGTCTTGTCGTTGGATACCTTTTCACCTGTTCTCTGAAACAGAGATCAGCCCCTTCCAGCCCTCAGGCCAAATTCGGTCAGCTGTCTACTTTTTAAGGTCTGCCAGCTAAGGATAATTTTTATGTTTTTAAAACAGTAGCATTTTCAATAGTTACAGAAGTACCTACCTGATAGCTTTCATTGTTTCCCTTGCCACACAATCCCCAAAGCCTGAAATATTCACCACCTGGCTCTTTCAGACAAAGTTTGCTGGCTCCTGCTCTAAAGGGTCCGGAAGACAAAGCCACTTCCACCTCCTAGAACCTTGTCAGCAGCACCGGTAACAAGTATTTTTTCCTACCTCACCCAGGCCATCTCCCACCTCCTGACTGGGCAGGACCCAAGAACCACATTAGGAGACCACATGGAATTCTCAGGCTCCTCAGCTTCACTTGGTCCATCTGAGGCTGACCCTGTCCATCTCCTGCTGCTCTCTCCGCCACCGGATTTGGCTGAAGCTCCAAACCACCAGATGTGAGCTCTAACTTTCCCATGAGTCGGGACGTGCAACCTGCAAGCATAGGGCTCCACTTCCCAGCGGACGAACCTTGACCTAGGGAAACAAAAGACAGAAGAGAGCCAACAGATAAATGGCCTCTCTGTTCTGCTCACCAGTGGACGATTCTGAGCGTGATGCTTCTGTGGAGCCTGTCTAGAACCATTCCAGAGAGCTGAGCAATTAGCTATGTCCTTCACAAAGTAGCAGCCTTGTCGGTGAGGCGCCTTCTCGGCTCCAGTCTTCTGTCCTTCCTTCTGGTTGCCCTGGGATTCCACCTTGTGATTGATATTACCACTGAAGTGTGCGTTAGGCTCTTTTACCTAGAGAATCTGACTAAGATATCAGATGATAAGGTGCTATTTTTGACAACCCAGCTCTATCCCTAAATAAATAAAAAAGTACAGGCATCCCTTGAAGATACTACGGGTTCGTTTCCAGGCAATTCCATCACAATAAAGTGAGTATTGTGAGCAAGTTAGTCACATGAATATTTTGGTTTCCCAGAGCATATGAAAATTACATACACCACCTACTGTAGTCATTAAGTGTGGAATAGCACTCTGTCTTAAAAAAACAAAATGAACTCATCTTAATTTAAAAATAATGCTGTGGGGAAAATGGCACGTGCTCGATGCAAGGTTGCCACAAAACTTCAATTTGTAGAAAATGCAGTATATGAAAAATGAAATAAAGTAAAGCACAATAAGATGAAGTCTGCTTAGGTTACCATGTCTTAATTCCTGAATAACCTCAAATGGCATAAGGTTTTTTCTTCTAAGGAGCTTTTCAGAAAACTATAGTAGACCAAAGTATAAAGTGATGCCATTTTAAAAGCTATAATATACAAAAGAGTCCGAAATGCAGTACTTGGATGCAATCTCAAAATGACAGAATGATCTCTGTTCGTCTCCAAGGCAAACCACTCAATATCACAGTTATCCAAGTCTATGCCCCAACCAGTAATGCTGAAGAAGCTGAAGTTGAACGGTTTTATGAAGACCTACAAGACCTTTTGGAACTAACACCCAAAAAAGATGTCCTTTTCATTTAGGGGACTGGAATGCAAAAGTAGGAAGTCAAGAAACACCTGGAGTAAGGCAAATTTGGCCTTGGAATGCGGAATGAAGCAGGGCAAAGACTAATAGAGTTTTGCTAAGAAAATGCACTGGTCATAGCAAACACCCTCTTCCAACAACGTAAGAGAAGACTCTACACATGGACATCACCAGATGGTCAACACCGAAATCAGATTGATTCTATTCTTTGCAGCCAAAGATGCAGAAGCTCTATACAGTCAACAAAAACAAGACCAGGAGCTGACTGTGGCTCAGATCATGAACTCCTTATTACCAAATTTAGACTCAAATTGAAGAAAGTAGGGAAAACTGCTAGACCATTAAGGTATGACCTCAATCAAATCCCTTATGAATATACAGTGGAAGTGAGAAATAGATTTAAGGGCCTAGATCTGATAGATAGAGTGCCTGATGAACTATGGAGTGAGGTTCGTGACATTGTACAGGAGACAGGAATCAAGACCATCCGCATGGAAAAGAAATACAAAAATAAAAATGGCTGACTGGGGAGGGCTTACAAATAGCTGTGAAAAGAGAGGCGAAAAGCAAAGGAGAAAAGGAAAGATATAAGCATCTGAATGCAGAGTTCCAGAGAATAGCAAGAAGAGATAAGAAAGCCTTCTTCAGTGATCAATGCAAAGAAATAGAGGAAAAGAACAGAATGGGAAAGACTAGAGATCTCTTCAAGAAAATTAGAGATACGAAGTGAACATTTCATGCAAAGATGGGCTCGATAAAGGACAGAAATGGTCTGGACCTAACAGAAGCAGAAGATATTAAGAAGAGGTGGCAAGAATACACAGAAGAACTGTACAAAAAAGATTTTCACGACTCAGATAATCATGATGATGTGATCACTAATCTAGAGCCAGACATCCTGGAATAATATGAAGTCAAGTGGGCCTTGGAAAGCATCACTACGAACAAAGCTAGTGGAGGTGATGGAATTCCAGTTGAGCTATTTCAAATCTTGAAAGATGATGCTGTGAAAGTGCTGCACTCAATATGCCAGCAAATTTGGAAAACTCAGCAGTGGCCACAGGACTGGAAAAGGTCAGTTTTCATTCCAATTCCAAAGAAAGGCAATGCCAAAGAATGCTCAAACTACTGCACAATTGCACTCATCTCACATGCTAGTAAAGTAATGCTCAAAATTCTCCAAGCCAGGCTTCAGCAATACGTGAACTGTGAACTTCCTGATGTTCAAGCTGGTTTTGGAAAAGGCAGAGGAACCAGAGATCAAATTGACAACATCCGCTGGATCATCAAAAAAGCAAGAGCGTTCTAAAAAAACATCTGTTTCTGCCTTATTGACTATACCAAAGCCTTTGACTGTGTGGATCACAATAAACTGTGGAAAATTCTGAAAGAGATGGGAATACAGACCACCTGACCTGCCTCTTGAGAAATCTGTATGCAGGTCAGGAAGCAACAGTTAGAACTGGACATGGAACAACAGACTGGTTCCAAATAGGAAAAGGAGTACGTCAAGGCTGTATTTTGTCACCCTGCTTATTTAACTTCTATGCAGAGTACATCATGAGAAATGCTGGACTGGAAGAAACACAAGCTGGAATCAAGATTGCCAGGAGAAATATCAATATCCCCAGATATGCAGATGACACCACCCTTAGGGCCGAAAGTGAAGAGGAACTAAAAGCCTCTTGATGAAAGTGAAAGTGGAGAGTGAAAAGTTGGCCTAAAGCTCAACGGTCAGAAAACGAATATCATGGCATCCGGTCCCATCACTTCATGGGAAATAGTTGGGGAAACAGTGGAAACAGTGCCAGACTTTATTTTTTTGAACTCCAAAATCACTGCAGATGGTGACTGTAGCCATGAAATTAAAAGATGCTTACTCCTTGGAAGAAAAGTTATGACCAACCTAGATAGCATATTCAAAAGCAGAGATATTACTTTGCCGACTAAGGTCCATCTAGTCAAGGCTATGGTTTTTCCAGTGGTCATGTATGGATGTGAAAGTTGGACTGTGAAGAAGGCTGAGCGCCGAAGAATTGATGCTTTTAAACTGTGGTGTTGGAGAAGACTCTTGAGAGTCCCTTGGATTGCAAGGAGATCCAACCAGTCCATTCTGAAGGAGATCAGCCCTGGGATTTCTTTGGAAGGAATGATGCTGAAGCTGAAACTCCAGTACTTTGGCCACCTCATGTGAAGAGTTGACTCACTGGAAAAGACTCTGATCCTGGGAGGGATCGGGAGCAGGAGGAAAAGGGGATGACAGAGGATGAGATGGCTGGATGGCATCACTGCCTCGATGGACATGAGTCTGAGTGAACTGCGGGAGTTGGTGATGGACAGGGAGGCCTGGTGTGCTGTGATTCATGGGGTCACAAAGAGTCGGACACGACTGAGTGACTGAACTGAACTGAACTGAATATACATTCAACAGAAGAGCCTAAATAGTGTAGTATTTAAAAAAAAAAAAAAAAGGAACAGTAACAACTAAAAGAATGGTCAGAGACAATGACCCCAGGGAAAACTAATTCAGGGAAATGTCTCAATGGAGAATGAGAAACTCTCACCTGGGCTACAGTCTGACGTCCAAGGTGCGACTCAAGCAAACCAGCCAGTGTGGATCTTGTTTATTAACCAGCGAAACTGAGGAAGGAGCTTTATCTGGGACTGACATGAAGGGAAAACGCAAACCCCAGGATGGAAAGAGAAATCAATCGTGGAAAAGCAGTGAAGGTGTCCAGGAGCATCAAGCGGGATGTCAGTGATGAGACTCTGCTGTGTCTCCACACATGCTTAAGAGACATCACCTAAGAAGGACACCATACTTTGGAGCCTGGGAGCAGCAGATTCCCAGCAATAGATTCTTAAGGGTAGGAGAAACTCTGAGTCTGTTGGCCATACTCTTTAAAAAATTTTTTTAATTATTTATTTTTTAAAATTGAGGAATAATTGCTTTACAATGTTGTGTTAATTTCTGCTGTACAACAGGAATCAGCTGTAAGTATACATATATCCTCTCCCTCTTGAGCCTCTCTCCTACCCCGCTCCCATCCCACCCCTCGCGGTCCTCACGGAGCACTGAGCTGAGCTCCGTGCGCTCTACAGCAGCCTCGCACGAGCTGTCTGTTTCACACACAGGAGCGTATACACGTCAGTGCTCCTCTCAATTCGTCCCATCCTCTCCTGTGTGCACAAGTCCATCTCCACGTCTGTGTCTCTGTTCCTGCCCTGCAAATAGGTTTATCAGTTACCATTTTTCTAGATTCCATACATGTGCATTAAAATACAACTCTTTCTGAATTACTTCACTCTGTAGGATAGACTCTAGGTTCATCCGCATCGCTACAAATGACCCAGTTTCGTTCCTCTTTAGGTATTAGTCATATTCTTTTCCGTATCTTTTAGCCTTTTTCCATTACTTCCCATCAAGCATTGTTTCCCTTGACCCTAGATGGATGTTGTAGAACTCGATTTGTTCTCCAAGAACATCTCTCGACTAGATGTATCAGCAGCAACACGGCAGCAACGGAACCAGCTCCTCACACTGTGGACCCACGATAAAACTTGTTCAGGAAATGATTGGATGCACGATCAGCCCTCCAATGCCCATTTGTCCTTCTCCGGAGGGGGAAGCATGGAACACTCTGTTGTATACCGAAGCCAAATGAATTTTCAATGGCCTTTCCAGAGAGTCGAATAGTTTCTTCCTTTGGGAAAAAAAGTGGTGAAGAGGCTTACATATCCACCACACTCTAGCACATGACGTAAAATTCCTCCATTTGGAAAGAAAGAGTTAGTTGCTCAGCTGTGTTGCCAAAATGCTAAAAAGTATCTGAGACAGGAGACTCCTTGACTGCCCCTTTGCCTAGATAACCACTTGATAGGTCTCAAAATTTAAGTGAAATAAGGCTTATCAAGCATTTAGCACAATGCTCGGCACATGCTATGCTGCTACTGCTAAGTCGCTTCAGTTGTATCCGACTCTTTGTGACCCCATGGACTATAGCCTGCCAGGCTCCTCTGTCCATGGAATTCTCCAGGCAAGAATACTGGAGCAGGTAGCCATTCCCTTCTCCAGGGGATCTTTCTGATCCAGGGATCAAACACCGGTCTGCTGCATTGTAGGCGGATTCTTTACCATCTGAGCCACCAGGGAGGCCCTTTGATTGGCTAAATGAATGTTAGCTGTGCTGCTGAAGTTTACTATTATTGTTTCCGTGGTCATCCCTTACAGGTTAACTCCTCAAGTGCAGTAGTTCAATTAGCCCTCCTATCTTGGCCTTTTAATACATACCGTCAAAGTGAAAACCCTTATAATAATCCTTTATCCAGATCTGCAGAGGCTTTCCTGAGGTGGTTTCCAAATACAATCACACAATTAAAGCTTTTAAAAATGTGGAGGACTTAGGAAGGCTTTCTATGCAACAAAAGGATTTTAGGATTTTATAGGAAATTCTTTTTAAATAAATAAATCTCCCCTGAGCCCCATACAGGGTTGAATTTTCCTAGAGAACAGTAAACATTTGTCCACGAATGACTTGCACACCTAGAGCTCAGGAAAGAAAGACCCTCCACCGAGCCCAGTGCCCCCAACTCCTACAATAGCTAGGCCCCTCGAACCCGAACAGGGTGGAACCTGCCACTATTCACAAACAAAGTCCCGTATCCAATCTCAGACTGCTCCTGGATACAAAGACTATCTTAAAACCACACAGAGAGAGCTTAGATAGAGCTCCTGACATTTTGGTCTTATTTACAGGGTGCAGCCGAAGAAAGGAATGGCAACCCACTCCAGTACTCTTGCCTGGAAAATCCCATGGACAGAGGAGCCTGGTAGGCTGCAGCCCATGGGGTCGCTAAGAGTTGGACACGACTGAGCAACTTCACTTTCCCTTTTCACTTTCATGCATTGGAGAAGGAAATGGCAACCCACTGCAGTGTTCTTGCCTGGAGAATCCCAGGGACGGGGGAGCTTGGTGGGCTGCCGTCCATGGGGTCTCACAGAGTCAGACACGACTGAAGCGACTTAGCAGCAGCAGCTCAGGGTGCAGCCATGAACTGGCTCAGGTTTCAGCATTCAAACACCAGAATAAAGTTTGGGATTTCATGGTTGCCAATATGTGGGTCCAGAATAGGTGGCTTGCAAATATTGCCTCGTTACCTCCCCAGGGGATATGCACTATCTTACTTGATACTGTCAGTCTAAGTTGATGCATGTAGGACAAGTTCAGGTAATCCCAGTGGAACTCTACCACAGATTCTTTTTTTTTTAATTGAAGATATTTGACAAAAAATATTGTATAAATTTAAAGTGTGCAATACATCACTTTGAAATATTTGAATATTGTATAATTGCCATTGTAGCAATATCATATTTTATAATTATAGTACAATATAGTCTACATTCGTTACACTGTGCATTAGATCTCTATGGCTTATTTGCTTCCTGTTGCAAGTTTGTACCTTGAAATAATATCACTTTCTTTAAGGTAGAATCCATGGCTTTTCTCCTCCTGTGCCTCCTCTGAAAGGAAGAACAGAGGTTTTCCTTTCTGGCAAAAAAGAAAGTAAGTAAGGACTTCTCCGCAAGTCCAGTGGCTAAGCCTCCGTGCTTCCAATGCAGGGGACACGGGTTCAATCCCTGGAAGCTAAGATCCCACGTGCAGCCAAAATTAAAAAAAAAAAAAAATAGAAGAAGAAAGCAAACAGGTTCCTGGCCACCAGGGCCTGAAATGAAACTCCCTTTTCTGTTGCCATCTGCTCTAATGAACACACACACACAAGACCCCCGTGGTCTCACGACTCACTGACATCTGAGAAGGGTAATCCTATCCTTACATTGACTCTCTAATGTGCTTTTGCCTTTAAGAGTCCAGCGAACCGGAGAATTCCCTCATGCCTGACTCTGCAATATTATTTCTTCCCCTCTTGTCTCCTTTTCTGAGAAGAAAGGAACTTAACTCAGCTGCAAATTCACCTGCTCAAAGGCACCGGTGGCTTCCATATGCCAAAGAACAACTGTCAGTCAGTGGACAAGGCTCTGTGAGGCGGGGGCCGAGGCAGCAGTGACATGGCACGGAGTTAGTGGCAGGGAGCTTTCTGGAGGAGAAAAGTTGCTCACCACCCTTCCACAAACCTCTGATCCCCAGCTGTCTTCCTATGAAAGTAAAATCTGAAGCATATGCTTCATAAAGCTACTGGGAAACACAGACAATGTTTCAGACAGTTTTGCTCAGAGTGTGAGGTTCCTGGCTTCCACAGCCCACACATGGCCTCTCCTTCCCCTGCACCTTGAGACTTCCCTGGAGCATCATCACCAAGGTGCATTAGTGCTTTGGAAAGAGTCAAGAGGCTTGCTTCTAATTCATCTATCTCTTCATCTGTATGTAGTCTGGGGAAAACCATCTTTAAAAGAAACAGACTAAATGTCTCTAAGGACCTTTCTAGACCAGGGACTATTCTAACATTGAATGACTGAGGGATAGTGCCTTGGACTCTGCTTAATGAGAGAAGGTATCCATCCTTGGGTGTCTGACCTAGATTGAGACAGCAAGACTGGAAGAGACCAGGGAGATCATGAAATAGAGGGGCATGGTGACTCCATGACAGTTTCAGTTCTGTTCAGGATTTTCAGTCAATATTGAAGAAGCTCCTGGAAAAGTGAATGCATTTATTTAGTCAACCGAAACTTCAATCAGTAAATAGAAAAGGGAAAGGAGATGCTAAAAACTTACTCCATCATTTTCTAGAAATGTCCTGTTCAGTGGAGACTGGAGGGAAAAGGTTAGCACCAAAGGCATGTTTGCTACGTCAGATATGCTCCCAGGCTTGAGATCTTCTGGATGAGTAGTGGGAGACCAGGTCTCTGTAACCACCTCTATTCCTCTATTCACTTTTCAGCTGACTCTTCAGAAGTGCACCAGCTGTCCACTCTCCTTCTAGGCCTGGGAACAGCCTCTCCCTACCTCGTGGGACACACCTTGGAGCACACAGCAGGGAAAAGACAACAGAGGTAGTGTTCAAATCAGACAGGGAGTGTTACGGACTACTTGTTGGTGCCCACTCCCCATTTGTATTTTGAAGCCTTAATCTCCATTGAGATGGCATTCATGATTAGGTTTAGATGGGGTCATGAGCTTGGGCTTCTCCAGATGGAATTACTATCCTTATAAGATAGGATGTCAGAGAACCTGTTCTTTCTCTTTCCATCATGTGAGGACGCAGCAAGAAGGTAGCCGTCCACAAGTCCAAAATAGAGCCCTTGAGAACCCAGCCATGCTGATACCCTGATCTTGGACTTCTCAGCCCCCAGAACTTGGGAAATAAATGTCTGTTTAGGTTTCTGGTACTCAGTACCCCTAGTCTATTTCATTTTGTTATAAGCAGCCCACGCTGACCAAGACAGAGGGAAGCCTCTAAATAAAACAGAAGTGGATCCAATGACCTTTGTAATGTTCTCTAAACCCTAGCGAAACAACAGCTGCCTTGTTCTGATCCAGTCTAATCTTTCAGAATTTATGTTCCTAATTCTCCTACTTGGCCTCAGTACAGACAAAGGAAGTAGCGTGACCTTTGCCAGATCAGCTCCCGCTGCCCTGCCACGTCTGGGGCCTGACTCAAAAGCCTGAAAGCCTATATTCCTTCAGGCAGCTACCCTATTACATACGTAGGCACGTGGGATCCAGAGACCAGGTAGGTGAAAAGTGAGGCTGTCTAGGAAGGTGGGGCTTCTGAGGGTCCAGGGGGGTGGGGGTGGGGTGAGTTCTCTTCTTGGGAGTCACCTGGATCCCAGAGATTGACTCTAATGTCTTTCCTAGAATCAAAACACACAGACTATCCGATGCTCCCCAGAATACGCTGTACCATGGGTATGGGAAGGTACTTTTCAGGCTGGATACAAGCTTGTGTCAAAGCAAAGCGAGAAGGATATGCTCACTTCTGGGGACCAAACTGAACTCCAGCATCAGCCCTAAAGTCTCTCCAAGAATGGGCACAGAATTAAGCAAGTTAGACCCTCATGAGCCCACTTAAAAGAGCTTGTGACCTGAAAAGGCTGCAGGTTGTGATGGGGTATAAAGTAACCCAGGCCAGAAGCAGGCAATAAACACATGATCTGCTTGGATCCAGAGCTGATTTTCAACAACTCACATCAAAGTAACCATTCTGTGTCTGCTGCGTCTGCTCCTTATGGCTTTGGTGATCCCTCTGGGCCACTCAAGGCACCTGAGACCAGAAGTGCTTGGGGCAAAACTCCAGAGTTCTAGTGGGTGAGGAAATAAATAGGAGCAAATTATCTCTTCTGAAGGTCCAGTCTTCTTGCAATAATAGGAATTCACTTAGTAAGATGAGCACTTAATAAATGAGCACAAATTGGAACACTTTTCTTTCTCGGTTGAGCTGAGCCTTCCTTATCGCATGGACTTTTCTCTAGTTGCGGCGAGTGGGGGCTACTCTCTAATCATGGTATGCGGGCTTCTCATCGCGATAGTTTCTCTTGTTGCCGAGCATGGGCTCTAGGGTGAGCAGGCTTCAGTAGCTGCAGTTCGTGGGCCCTGGAGCACAACAGTTGTGACACACAGGTTAGTTGCACCATGGCCTGTGGAATCTTCCTGGTCTAAGGATTGAACTCATGACTCCTGCATTGGCAGGCAGATTCTTTACCACCCAGCCACCCAGGAATCCCAGGGAACACTTTTCTAAATCCTTCACTGTGAAAGTGAAAGTGTTAGTCACTCAGTTCAGTTCAGTCTCTCAGTCGTGTCCGACTCTTTGCGACCCCATGAGCTCCAGCACGCCAGGCCTCCCTGTCCAACACCAACTCCTGGAGTCCACCCAAACCCATGTCCATTGAGTCGGTGATGCCATCCAACCATCTCATCCTCTGTCGTCCCCTTCTCCTCCTGCCTTCAATCTTTCCCGGCATCAGGGTCTTTTCAAATGAGCCAGCCCTTCGCATCACGTGGCCGAAGTATTGGAGTTTCAGCTTCAACATCAGACCATCCAATGAACGCCCAGGACTGATCTCCTCTAGAATGGACTGGTTGGATCTCCTTGCAGTCCAAAGGACTCTCAAGAGTCTTCTCCAACACCACAGTTCAAAAGCATCAATTCTTTGGCACTCAGCTTTCTTTATAGTCCAACTCTCACATCCATACGTGGCCACTGGAAAAACTATAGCCTTGACTAGACGGACCTTAGTCGGCAAAGTAATGTCTCTGCTTTTGAATATGCTATCTAGGTTGGTCATAACTTTCCTTCCAAGGAGTAAGCGTCTATTAATTTCATGGCTGCAGTCACCATCTGCAGTGATTTTGGAGCCCAAAAAATTAAAGTCTGTCACTGTTTCCACCGTTTCCCCATCTATTTGCCATGAAGTGATGGGACCAGATGCCATGATCTTTGTTCTCTGAATGTTGAGCTTTAAGCCAACTTTTTCACTCTCCACTTTCACTTTCACCAAGAGGCTTTTTAGTTCCTCTTCACTTTCTGCCATAAGGGTGGTGTCATCTGCATATCTGAGGTTATTGATATTTCTCCCGGCAATCTTGAGTCCAGCTTGTGCTTCTTCCAGCCCACCATTTCTCATGATGCACTCTGCATAGAAGTTAAATAAGCAGGGTGACAATATACAGCCTTGACGTACTCCTTTTCCTATTTGGAACCAGTCTGTTGTTCCATGTCCAGTTCTAACTGTTGCTTCCTGACCTGCATATAGGTTTCTCAAGAGGCAGGTCAGGTGGTCTGGTAATCCCATCTCTTTCAGAATTTTCCACAGTTTATTGTGATCCACACAGTCAAAGGCTTTGGCATAGTCAACTCTTGATGAAAGTGAAAGAGGAGAGTGAAAAAGTTGGCTTAAAGCTCAACATTCAGAAAACTAAGATCATGACATCTGGTCCCATTACTTCATGGCACATAGATAGGGAAACAGTGGAAACAGTGTCAGACTTTATTTTTGGGGGCTCCAAAATCACTGCAGATGGTGACTGCAGCCATGAAATTAAAAGATGCGTACTCCTTGGAAGAAAAGTTATGACCAACCTAGATAGCGTATTCAAAAGCAGAGACATTACTTTGCCAACCAAGGTCCGTCTAGTCAAGGCTATGGTTTTTCTAGTGGCCATGTATGGATGTGAGAGTTGGACTATAAAGAAAGCTGAGTGCTGAAGAACTGATGCTTTTGAACTGTGGTATTGGAGAAGAGTCTTGAGAATCCCTTGGACTGCAAGGAGATCCAACCAGTCCATTCGAGAGGAGATCCGCCCTGGGTGTTCTTTGGAAGGAATGATGCTGAAGCTGAAACTAGTACTTTGGCCACCCCATGCGGAGAGTTGACTCATTGGAAAAGACCCTGATGCTGGGAAAGATTGAAGGCAGGAGGAGAAGGGGATGACAGAGGATGAGATGGCTGGATGGCATCACCGACTCAATGGACGTGAGTCTGAGTGAACTCCGGGAGTTGGTGATGGACAGGGAGGCCTGGCGTGCTGTGATTCATGGGGTGGCAAAGAGTCAGACACAACTGAGCGACTGAACTGAACTGAACAGATAAAGCAAAAATAGATGTTTTTCTGGAACTCTTTTGCTTTTCCGATGATCCAGTGGATGTTGGCAATTTGATCTCTGGTTCCTCTGGGCCTTTTCCAAAACGAGCTTGAACATCTGGAAGTTCATGGTTCATGTATTGCTGAAGTCTGGCTTGGAGAATTTTGAGCATTACTTTACTAGCGTGTGAGATGAGTGCAATTGTGCGGTAGTTTGAACATTCTTTAGTATTTCCTTTTCTTTGGGATTGGAATGAAAACTGATCTTTTCCAGTCCTGTGGCCACTGCTGAGTTTTCCAAATTTGCTGACATTTTGAGTGCTGCACTCTCACAGCATCATCTTTTAGGATTTGAAATAGCTCAACTGGAATTCCATTACCTCCACTAGCTAGTTAGTCACTCAGTCGTGCCCAACTCTTTGCAGCCCCATGGACTGCAGCCCACCAGCCTCCTCTGTCCTTGGTATTTTCCAGACAAGGATACTGGAGTGGGTTGCCATTTCCTTCTCCTGGGGGATCTTCCTGACCCAGGTATCGAACCTGGTTCTCCTGCACTGCCAGCAGTTTCTTTACCGATTGAGCAACAAGGGAATCCTTCATAATTGTATAAGAACAATCATGTGTCAACACCACACAGGTGCTTCAGAAATCAGGAAAAAGCCATGTTTTTTACCTGTAGTTTTCTGAGATAAGCATATACGGCTCTCCCATTTGGAGAAGCAATGATTCCCCACTCATGAAAACCAGCCTGACCCCCTCCTGTTAAGAAGGAGCCGATAGAGCCACCTTCCCTGGTTCTGAGTTTTGTGATGGTCATACTCTTTGTGGGGGAGGGAAACAGAATTGAGGATCAATATTTTCTCTTCCCCTCTGGCAACTACTCACAAGGAGTTAGAGGGTCTGTTATATTTGGGAAGGGATTTGAGGAAAGCAGGATGACAATGTGAAGGAAAGGCAGTCCCATCACACAGGGAAGATGCAGACATTGTTCTGAGACACAGGAGAAAGAGGTACCCAGACAAGGGAGAGGAGACGAAATATCAGCAAGCAGCAGTGAGTCCCACGGGCCGGGAATCAGAAAGAGCAGGATTGGTTTTTCCTGTATGAGACATGACAGGAGAGGTCTGGCTCCCTTTTTTATTTAACATCAAATGTTCTCACACTATAATGCCCTAGAATACACATTAACACATTAATACAGAAATCTTTATTTTACAAGTGATACAATAAAGATACAGAGTCCATGAATTACTCGCTCAATGTAACTCAGTAGAGCTATAATCCCAGAGCTAGTACAGTTCAGTTCAGTTCAGTCGCTCAGTCGTGTCCAACTCTTTGCGACTCCGTGAATCGAAGCACACCAGGCCTCCCTGTCCATCACCAACTCCTGGAGTTCACTCAAACTCATGTCCATCGAGTCAGTGATGGCATCCAGCCATCTCATCCTCTGTCGTCCCCTTTTCCTCCTGCCCCCAATCCCTCCCAGCATCAGGGTCTTTTCCAATGAGTCAACTCTCTGCATGAGGTGGCCAAGTACTAGAGTTTCTGCTTTAGCATCATTCCTTCCAAAGAACACCCAGGGCTGATCTCCTCTAGAATGGACTGGTTGGATCTCCTTGCAGTCCCAGGGACTCTCAAGAGTCTTCTCCAACACCACAGTTCAAAACAGGACTCTCTAAATATCCTAGATAGTGGGACAGAAATTCAAATCATCTGCTTGGATCAGGTGAGTTCACCTGGATGTTGGTGTCCACTCACATGAGCAAACACCAATCAGAGTTGCCAGATTAAAAACAGGACACCTTGATACATTTGGATTTCGGATAAATAATCAATAATTTCTAGTATAAGTATCTGCCCAATGTTATATGTGCCAAATATGAGACAAAATTATATTAAAAATGCCTTCATTGCCTGAAATTCAAGTTTACCTGGGCATCTTGTATTTTTATCTACTAAAGTTTACCACCCTAACATCCAGGGCCTCTTCTTCCCTGTTCAGTGTGTTCTTCCTGCTAGAAATGCTATCCCTTGTCCTTGTTCTTATTTAAATCATGCCCATCCCATAAGGTCACACCTTGTCTACTCTGAATCTTCTCCTGACTAGTCCCACCCAAGCCATTTTCCCATCTCCCTCCTGTGAATACCTACAGTGTATTCAGATGGAACAACGGGAGCCAGCCTGGGGTATGCCGCTGTCCCATTCGCAAACATTTTCATAAGCTTTCACTGCCTCTCTGCATCAAGGCATCAAGTTGTTTTGAGCAAATCATGCCTCACTCCCACTTTGTATCCTGTTATATCTAGCATGTACTCAGTCGCTCCAGTCGTGTCCGACTCTTTGCGACCCCATGGACTGTAGCCTGCCAGGCTCCTCTGTCCATGGGGATTCTCCAGGCAAGAATATTGGAGTGGGTTGCCATTGCCTTCTCCGACATCTGCCATAGGACTAGGCTAAATAGTCAATAACTGATGGGAAATCATTTGCTTTTAGAGCAGAGAGAGAAGCTGACCAAGAGAGACTGTGATATCTTTTTCTCTCGCATTTCTTACAGGTCTAAAAAAGGCAAAAGGATGGAGAAGGAAGGTCTAGAATGCCCCAAAGATGATTTGCCCGTAAACTGAAGATGACACTTGTGCATGAGATAAGAAGGCACAAGCAAATTATGAACTAGGACAATTATAAGAACAGTAGATTTGCATCTATGGAAATTTGCCTCCCCATATAACGTCTCTGAAAATACTGTTCCACACTCTAAGACCTGGCAAGATCTTAGCCATTACCTGGATCCGACTATCATCATATAGGAAAAGAAACTTAGAACAGGAGAGGAAAGTCACTAATCCATGTAGTGGGTTAGTGACAGTCTCCTGGTCCCTGGGCCAAGGGTCCTACAGTTTGTGGAGCTGAATCTCCAGTTTCAGGGAGAAAGCCTCCTGCCAGGGAACAGGTTTTCAGCTCCACTCACCTTTTAAAATATTATTTGCTGCCTTTTTCTATCTATATGAGGCATTTTCTTTTAGTGGAAAATCTAGAAGGTACAGAAACTCAGAAAAAAGAAAGTTTAAGTTACCCACCACCCAGAAAAAAATTATGAATATTTGATATGTTTGTTATTGATGCTTTTCCCTATACATACTAAACTATTAAGTCTGTGGCAGGAACTGAATTAATCTCATTCAACTCTGTACCTTCAGCCCTTAGCACAGTGTCTGATACATAGAGTGCACTTGATCCATGCTTACTGAATAAATGACAACATAAATATACATATTTATATACCTGTGCATGTAATTATGTTTATGTAATTAAAAAACTGAAGCCATACCATTATACACTTAGGTTTTTTTTTCACTTACTATCATAATGTAAATATTTTCCCATGTCTGTAAATATCCTCCTAGAATAATGTTTTTAATAGTATGTTTAAACCATAATTTATTGACCTATTTCCAAACAACGCACATTTACGTCATTTTCAAACTATTTGGAATTATAAATAGTACTATGATAAATATCTCTTGGACATGAATCTCAGTGAGAATCAGTCTGTGGGAAAATGCAATCTACCTTCACTAATGAAAGAAATCAGACAGGAAAGTGATAGTCAACAGTCTGGGGTCATCTTATCAGCTCTGTGTAGGTCGTTTGACTCAGCTTCCTTCACAGATCACAAACCTCAGGTCAGAGCTGCCAGTCTATGATGGCAGGTATCAGATGATCAATTTAAATTTTATCTCAGTCACATCTTACATGAAAAAGTCATCCCGTGTGGGTAAGATAAAAGTTATCAATCAAAGGGCATTTTAGAGTTGATCTTATCAGTCCCATGCTTAGCTAAAGGGACTAACATATAAATAAAGTGCCCTGCTTTCCCCAAAAAAGTTCAAAATACAATTCCACAGGGAAAGTGACTTTAAATTCAAGAGAAATAGAACAGATGGCCCACATCCAAACCTAAGCAACAAATCTCTTTTTCTAATGAAATCTGTGCACATAGTTCCCAGCATGACCCACACTGGGTTGAACTTTTTTTTTTTTTTTTCACAATAGTATATTACATCCACTGACAGTCAACAACCTATGAGTTCAAGCTGCCTTGTTATTTTCCCTTTTGTCTGAGGCAAAGCCCATCCTTCTTCAATGACTAGAACTTCCTGTGGTGGTGGTGGTTTAGTTGCTAAGTCATGTCCGACTCTTGCAATCCCAGTGGACTGTAGCCTGTCAGGCTCCTCTGTCCATGGGATTCTCCAGGTGAGAATACTGGAGTGGGTTGCCATTTCCTTCTCCAGAGGATCTTCCTGGCCCAGGGATCGAACCCAGGTCTCCTACATTGTAGGCAGATTCTTTACCGACTGAGCTATGAGGGTAGTCCTAGAAGTTCCTGTGCGAAGATGCATAAGGGACCTTGATGGTACCACGTTATGTTCTTCTCTGAACACCAAGGTAAGAGAAAGTGCTTTTTTTCCAGGGAAGAAGCAGGAAAAGGACATTCCTTTCTCATCAATGTCACTTTCTCTTCTCACCCAAGTCCAAGCTCAGCTTAGTTCCTTGTCTGGTGAAAGAACCTCAGATTCCAGGATTGGGCTGCTGGGCAAAGCAGAAACTTTTAGCAAACTTTCTAATGTGAAATGTGATTTCACACCAATGAATCTGGATATGATTTCAGACCACACGTGTTTTAGGACTGCTCACACCTGCTATAGTGTACATTGCGAGCCAAGTCATGGCAAGTCATTTGCAGTTTGGCAAGCCATTTGCAATTTGGCAAGTCATTTCCAATATCCACTGCTGAAGATTCGGAAGAGGGTAGACTTGTTCAGCAAGAGCCTCAGTTTCTCCAGTTGAAAAATAAAGAGGTTGGACAAGAATAGCAAACATCCTCCATCTTAAGAGCTAATTCTAACCGAATAATGGCAACTTCCTGGAGTGTTAACTGAGGACTATAATCACCCAGAGCATAGGAAAAAATAAATAAAGTTTTTAAATTGCAGAGAGATGGCGCCAGAAAGAAAATCTAGCACGCCCAAACCCCAAGCCTGTGGTCCCTGAGAGTAGGCATTTTTCTGATTCATCCTGTAATCCCAGTGGCTGACAGTGCCTGGCATATATTGGACACTGAGTCAGAACTGAATGAGTAAACAAATACTAAGAGTCTGACCACAGAACTTATTTTAAGTTGCTATAACTGGGTATAAACAAAAGAAAACCCTCTGCAAATAGATGAACGTGTTGCCAACTCTTTGGAGTGATAAAAATGAATCTTAAAATGAAAGGTATCTCACCAGGGACCACTGGGGAGTCAGAGGATGGGAAGAAGAGTGGAGATGTTCTTTTTTTTTTTTTTTTGGGCTGCACTGGGTCTTCCTTGAGAGCTTTCTCTAGTTGCGGCGAGCGGGGGCTCCTCTCTAGTTGGGTGCGTGGGCTTCTCATTGCAGTGGCTTCTCTTATTGCAGGGCATCGGTTTTAACGGCACATGGACTTCAGCAGTTGTGGCACGTGGGCTCAGTAGTTGGAGTTCCTCTAGAGCACAGGCTCTATTTGAGCTACTTTTAGTTGATTATTTCATTGCATTTTATCAAAAACATTCTGCAGCATGTATACAAGTTCCATGGCTGCAGAAGGCCTATGACAGGCATGATTCCAGGAACCAACTCACCTTTTGGGGCAGGTACATAGGTTTTTGGGCTTACCAGGTGGCTCAATGGGTAAAGAATCCACCTACAACACAGAAGATGCAAGAGATGAGGGTTCGATCCTTGGGTCAGGAAGATCTCATGGAGGAGGGCATGGCAACCCACTCCAGTATTCTTGCCTAGAGAATCCCTTGGACAGAGGAGCATGATGGGCTACAGTCCATGCGGTCGCAAGAGTCAGACACAAATGAAGTGACTGAGCACGCAGCAGCACGCACATAGGTCTTTAATTCTAGAGGTGGAAGTTTTTCCCAAGAAGCCTAGGGAACAACTGCTACAACCCAAGACTGACTGGAGGAGCCCATTTCAGGTTGTAAATGCAAACACCAGGTTGAGGAAGGAAATAGTTTTAGAAAGAAATCATCCATAGAAAATGAAGAAGAAATTGAAATCTGCATGCTTCCCTGCTTCCTGCTCCCCAGAAGACTTTTCGAAGCAATTAAAAAAAAAATCAAACATCGCCGGAGAAAAACAGATGACCTCTACTCTATTCATAACTTATGGGTGGTAATCCTGCTAGCAACAGCACTTACATTCCTATTTTCTTTCCTAGTTACTATTTTTCTATGTGACTGTTGTAACACATTACGTTATCAGCAATTTTCGTCGGCAAAATGAAAACAGTTCAGTGGAGAATGAAACGGAATTAGAAAAAAGTACGGTCAGTCTACAAAGGTGAGTAATAGGAAGAGAGAGAGAGAAGGGAGGAGGGAAAGAAAGAGAGTGGCAGGAAGAAGCAAAGGATGGAATAAGAAATAAAAGGATGGAAGGAAAGAAAGACGATAAGTAAAAGGGGGGGAAGACTCTCCTATTACAATAGGCATTTTAAACGCTGGAATGAAGCAAGTGATGCAAGAACACATGGTATGTTCTGACTAGTATTTGTGGTGCTTCTAGGACGACCTCATCACTAAAAAGACCAAAACAGTCCATTACTGGGAGGCAATGTGAGATACTGGAAAAAGCACAGACTTTGAAGAAAGAAGACATACCTCTGAATCCCAGGTAGGCCTGTTGCTGTTAATAATTGCAAAACTTAGACCAGAGATCATAGATCAGCAGACTACAGTCTGCAGACCAGCCACCTGTTCTCGTAAATGATGGTTTTATTGGCACACAGTGGCAGCCAATGATTTACATAGTCTGTATAGCTTTGAGCTGAAATGGCAGAGCGGAGTAGCTACGACAGATACCATATGAACTGCAAGCCTAAAATATTTGCTGTTTTGCCCTTTAAGTGAGGGTTTGCCTTAGACAATTACCTAAGCCCTTTTGTGCTCAGTAGGTTGGACTTAAATGAAGATACAAGTTTCAGAAGAATCAGTCAACTTGAAGAGAATTTGGCAGAAGTTTTCCAATCTGAAGAACAGAGGGAAAAAAGATTGAAGAAAAACAGTCTCAGAGACCTGCAGGAAAATGCCAAGCAAACCAACAGAAACATAATGATCCAGAAAGAATAGTTAAGAAATAATGGGGCTTCCCAGTGGCTCAGTGGTAAAGAATTCACCTACCAGTGCAGAAGACATGGATTCAGTCCTTGATCCAGGAAAATCCCACATGCCGCTAAGGCTGTGTGCTACAACCGTGAGCCTGGGCTCTAGACCCCCAAAGAAGAGAAGCCCAAAAGAAGTTCTCTCCTGCAACAAGAGAAGCCACTGCGATGAGATGCCCCTGTCCCGAAACTAGAGAAAAGCCTGAGCAGCAACAGACCCAGCACAGCCAAACGTAAACAAACAAATAAATGAGAATTTTTAAAAACAGAGGTTGAAATTTTACCAAATTTGATTTTTTAAAATGAATCTATAGATCCAAAGAGCCTAATGTATCCCAAGTAGGTTGAACATGAAGAGATCCACACCCACATACATCACAATCAAACTGCTAAAAACCAAAGAAAACAAGAAAATCATAACAGAAACAAGAATAAAATGATTCACCATATACGAAGGGAACAACAATGCAACTAATGGCTGATATCTCACCACAAACCAGGGAAGCCAAAAGGAGTGGGGCCACATACATAAAGAGCTGGAACAAAAAACTCAACCAAGAATTTTATACACAGCAATTAGAAAAATGAAGGCAAAAAAAAAAAATGTTTCTCAAAAAACAAAAACTGAAAGAATGTTTTGCTAGCTGTCTTAATTAAAACAAAATGACACAAAGCAGTAACATGAATCCACAAGAAGATATGAAGAACCCCGGAAATAGTGAATATGTAGGTGAACATAAATATAATGAATGTTAAAAGAGGGGGTTTTTTATTTAAAAAATGAGATTGCATAGAGTGATAACTATAACACTCTATTGATGGATTTATTGTAAACATACAACATGTGACAATAATAGCACAATGTGCGGAAGGGAGATACTAAACAAAGTTACTCTATTTTACCAAAATTATGTCAAAAATAGCCTGAAGTAGTTAGTACTGAGTTAAGATGTACGAGCAATCACTGGGAAAATAATCCTTTAAAAATATCTGCAAAATTGACTGAAGAACCAAAATGGTGCACTAAAAAAATGTTTAACATGAAACAAGACAACAAAAGAAGTACAAAAGATTAACTATGAAGTGAGTTCACGTATGTAAAGCTCTTAGACATGCTGGCAGATGGGACATGCTACACAAGGGTCATCATCATCGTCTTTGTTATGGCTGCTGTCATTCAGCTCTGGGAGAATAAAGAGCTAAAAACGCTGGGCTGGAAAAAGCACAAGCTGGAATCAAGATTGCCAAGAGAAATATCAATATCCTCAGATATGCAGATGACACCACCTTTATGGCAGAAAGTGAAGAGGAACTAAAAAGCCTCTTGATGAAAGTGAAAGAGGAGAGTGAAAAAGTTGGCTTAAAGCTCAACATTCAGAAAACTAAGATCATGGCATCTGGTCCCATTACTTCATGGGAAATAGATGGGGAAGCAGTGGAAACAATGACAGACTTTATTTTGGGGGCTCCAAAATCACTGCAGATGGTGACTGCAGCCATGAAATTAAAAGACGCTTACTCCTTTGAAGGAAAGTTATGGCCAACCTAGATAGCCTGTTAAAAAGCAGAGACATTACTTTGCTAACAAAGGTCCATCTAGTCAAGGCTATGGTTTTTCCTGTGGTCATGTATGGATGTGAGAGTTGGACTGTGAAGAAAGCCGAGTGCCGAAGAATTGATGCTTTTGAACTGTGGTGTTGGAGAAGACTCTTGAGATTCCTTTGGACTGCAAGGAGATCCAACCAGTCCATTCTAAAGGCGATCAGTCCTGGGTGTTCTTTGGAAGGACTGATGCTAAAGCTGAAACTCTAGTACTTTGGCCACCTCATGTGAAGAGTTGACTCATTGGAAAAGACCCTGATGCTGAGAGGGATTGGGGGCAGGAGGAGAAGGGGATGACAGAGGATGAGATGGCTGGATGGCATCACCGACCTGATGGACATGAGTTTGAGTAGATTCCAGGAGTTGGTGATGGACAGGGAGGCCTGGTGTGCTGCAATTCATGGGGTCGCAAAGAGTCAGACACGACTGAACAACTGAACTGAGGAGGCTTTACTGATAGCTCAGCAGGTAAAAATGCAGGAGACACAGAATAAGACAGTTCGATTCCTGGGTTGGGAAGATCCCCTGGAGGAGGGCATGGCAACCCACTCCAGTGTTCTTGCCTGGGAAATCCCATGGACAGAGGAGCCTGACAGGCTACAGTCCATGGGGTCACAAACAGTCGGAAAACACTGAGCAACTAATACACACAGGAGGCTCTAAGGGTAGTAAATCACCAGGTGTGGAAAGCTGGAAGGGACTAGCAAGCGTCTAAAGAAAATAGTGTTGCTATAAAAACAAAGGCTCTCTGACAACCTCAGAATTCTTACGAAAATGGAGTAATTGCTGGGAGATAGGAGAAAATGACAATGGCAGGGCAGCTGACCTAGAATAAACCTCAAGGTCATGGACCAGGAAGATGCTTTGAAGTTTTAGCCCAGAGGAAGGACTCACTTAAGGGTGCCAGACTCAGAAAGGGTTTTTCTAAAGTTGCTTGAGTGAAAAGAACCAACTGAAGCTTGAGGCTGATGATGTCAAGTTAAGGAATAGCAAGAAAAGAAGTCCAACCATTTCTTGTTTGTTTCTGTCTTCCAAAGAAAGGAAAACTTACAAGTTTGACTTTCCACTAAAAACTTTTCCCATCAGTTCACTGAATCTTAAAACCCAGGAAGAAACCAACATCTTCCACTGAACAGATGGAAAAACCGAGCTGACAAAAGGAGTTCTTGCCTGGGGACACACAGCAATTAAGTGGTAAGTCAAGATTTAAGAGCTATCTTTCTCTTCTGTGGGGCCTTCCCTGATAGCTCAGTTGGTAAAGAATCTGCCTGTAATGCAGGACACTCTGGCTCAATTCCTGGGTCGGGAAGATCTGCCAGAGAAGGGATAAGCTGCCCACTTCAGTATTCTTGGGCTTCCCTTGTGGTTCAGCTGGTAAAGAGTAACCCTGCAAAGCTGGAGACCTGGGTTCAATTCCTGGGTTGGGAAGATCCCCTGGAGAAGGGAAAGGCTACCTACTCCAGTATTTTGACCTGGAGAATTCCATTGACTGAATAGTCCATGGGGTCTCAAAGAGTTGGACATGACTGAGTGACTTTCACTTTCTCTTCTGGACAAAGCTACTGTCCCGGTCAAATGGGAGATCTTTCATCTAAAACTGGAAATATCTAGAGACAACAAAGTGAATGGATGAGCTATAAGGGAGGACTAGGTTGCCCTGCCTGAGTCCAGCCCCTGACCCCAGGGAGGTCTACTGCAAGTCCAGAGGGAACCAATGTATTAGATTCCTGTGGCTGCTGTAACAAAGTGCCACCAACAGGGTGGCTTTAAACAACAAAATCTTATTCTCTCACCCCAGTCCAGTATGCCTTTGTCTCAACTAATGACACTTTCCAAAACCTTATTTCCATGTATTGTCACATTCTTAAGTTCTGGGTGGGCATAAATGGGGGGACACATCATTCAATCCAGTAGAGGTTTCACCTGCAGGCAAATACAGACGGAGTCACACTGACCGAATGAGAAAGCCAGAGGGAGGGAGCAGTGTGAGGAAAGCTCAAGGCTGGAGCCAGGGGAGGGTGAAGACAGTCCAGCCACAAGGAGGAAAAATGGAACAAGAGGAGAGAGGGTCACGGAAGCCAAAGTCCTGTGGGGTTTCCAAAGAAAGGAGGTGGCGAATGTTGCAGAAAAGCCAAGCAATTACCCAAGCATGCGCCACTGGATTTGGCAATGAACACTCACGAATGACCTTCACTGCCTGGTTTCAGTGAAGCAATGGGAGCAGAGGCCTGATTGCAACAGTTAAGACGGGGGTGAGGGGTGGGAGCAAAACTGCTCCATGGTATGCCTCCGTGATGGAGGCTAAGGTCGGTAATAGCTAACAGGGCTTCCACATCAGGGGAGACTTTTTGTTTATTTAATTTTTCTTTCTTTCTTTCTTCCTGGCTGCACCACAAGTCTTACAGGATCTTAGCTCTCCGACCAGTGCCTCCTACAGTGGAAACACAGAGTCTTAACCACTGGACTGCCAGGGAAGTTCTACTTATTGTTTTGAAGGTGAGATACATTTAACCACATTGTAATAGGCTGGCATCAATCAGTATAGATTTTACTGTTTTCATATCTAGATGAAGGATGACACAGGAAACCTGAGTTGCTCACCGGGGCTAAGAATTAGAGCAATTTAAGAAATAAGCCTGCAATGAAAAAGACGGGCAGCAAATCCCTTGAGACGAAAATTAAGAAGAAAGGTTGAGTCCAGTTTAAAGAGTGAGAGTTGTTGTAGGAGTTTAAGTTGATGAGTAGAGTCATGATAATACCAGTGATGGTAGTGTCACTAACACTCACTGCAATGAAGGGTCAGAGCAAGTGCTGAAGCAAGCGAGAGGGGAAGCCAGCCAAGCTCACCTGCAGCCCTGTAGAAGGCCCTGCTGGGGTTGGGGATCACGAGTTTGCCATCAGAGCCACCTGTACGTTCTCCAGTTGTGCTGCTGCTGGAAGGAATGGTTCTAAAGCCCAGCGTTTGCCCCCAAAACCGCCACACGAGTACAAGCTGGTTCATGTATGATTTTAGCAGCAGCATGTGCAAAATGGATTCCTGAGTCCATTAACAGAATGTTTTAACTGAGATTCTGCCTATCTAAATGCATGGTCTGGTCAACATGGCTGAGAGACTTCCCACGTGGTCCAGTGGCTGGGACTCCACGCTCCCAATGCAGGGGGCCCATGTTCGATATCTGGTCAGGGAACTGGATCCCACATGCTGCAACCAGGACCTGGCACAGCCAAATAAATAAATAAGCATTAAAAAAAGAAAAAAGATGGTGCCGAAAGATCATGGTTCATCACATTCCCTCGGCCCCAAACACACACACACACACACACACACGAATGATAGATTATCTGAAGAGAAAACAAGTAAACACAACTGGTATCAGAAACAAACTAAACATCTCCAAGGACCAGAAACCAAAGTGATAGGTGAAACGGGAGCCTTGAGCCTGCTGACTGCCATGGCCTGAATCAAGCATTAGTGGCTGAGGGGTCGGTTGCCTCAAACAACAAGGATTAAATGTGTTTCTGCTGGGGCAGTGGTAAGTGGGCCAGGCTCACTGCTAGATACAACCCATATGAAGTAACTGGAAAATCATGACAGCTGCTCATTGCCTGCGGCTGTGGCTTTATGGAAAATGGTGGCACTAAGGCATGGAAAAAGACTCAGCCCCAAGACCAGGAACTGAATGAACTGCCCACTGCCTGGGACCACTGGACCCAAGACAAAGTCCCAGGGCCAGAGGGAGCTCCCACCCAAATAACTGCTGATGCAGGCATGGTCCCGAGTGGAGGCATCTCAGACTTGCTGAACAGAGATGAATGGGGGGCATTGGGGAGAAGCTGGCTTGCTTGAGCAACAGTAAGCGGCCAGAGTAGGAGTGACCGAGAAAATTGGGGGACAGTGGTAGAAAATGAGATTGGAGAGCAGCTAGGGTCATATCCTGTGGGGCCCAGTAGACAGTGGCATTTAAATATAGCGTAGATGGTGCACGTGGAGCTGAACTGTAGAAAAATCAGACTGTGCCATTCATTTCCCTGTTTTGCTCTCAGATCTTCTGAATATTCTCCATCTTTCTCTGCTGTGGTCTCCAGTCACAGGAAAAGGCATTTCTCAAATTCTCTTGCTGACTTCAGGTCATTTTCAGAAATGGGAGGCACTGGCCAAAAAACAGGAGGGTGGAAGAGAGGGGAAAGCCAAGGTATTTCTGCTCTTCACTCTCTGCTCTTGGGAGCATCTCCTTCAATAACTACTTCTTCTCTAGCACCCTCTTGACAGCCCCTATTTCCATCCTCCCAGCTCCTACGAGGGAGGCAGTGCCAGCTTCTTCTGATGGTCCTGGCTCCTGGGTCCAGCAGCCCATGGGTGGTAGCAGATTCCTGCAATGGTTCTTGCCTTGAGCTGCCTCTTTAGCCCATGTTTGACTTTGGTTCTCCCACCACCTGTATACTCAGTCCCCCTTCTAAGATTCCTTCTGTTGAAAATCATTAACAACGACTCTTTTTCCTGACTGGCCCTTGGCTGATAAGGTGACAGAGTGGGGAAACCAGCAAGCGGGAATTAGAATGAATTAGAACATTCTTTGCAGTGGGAGTGTAAACTGGCAAAACTCTATGGAGGATAGTTGGGCAACATCTGTATATCTATTGGAGTTACAAAAGCCTATACCCTTTGTCCCAGAAGTTCCACTTCTAGAAATTTCTCTCACAGATATATTTGTCCATGTTTAAATAATGTTTGCACAAGATTATTGCAACATTGTTTGTAAAAGGACAAGATTGGAAACTACCTAAAAGTCCACTGATGAGAGATCGGTTAATAGATTAGATACATTCATAAAGCAAAATGATATGTAGTCATTCATAAAATGAGGAAGTGCTTCACGTACAGTTAAGAACAAATCCCTAAAAGATGAAAAGGCAAGATAAGGGACAGTGCATATACTGCTACCATAAAAGAAATAATTTATAAATCATATTTACTTATACTCACAATGGTTATCTCCAGCAAGAAACTAACGATGTTCATCACCTGCTAAAGAGAGAGACTGGGAAGATGGGGAAAGAAGCTGAGAGGGAAATTTTTCAGTTACTTTGTAGTATGTTTATTTTGAAAATAAATTTTTACTGTAGTAGAGTTGCTTTACAATGTTAGTTTCTGTTGTACACCAAATTGAAACAGCTATGCATACACATACATCCTCTCTTTTTAAGATTCCCTTCCCATTTAGATCACCACAGATTATTGAATAGAGTTCCCTATGCTACATGGTAGGTTCTCATTGGTTATCTATTTAATATATAGAAGTGTGTATACAGCAATACTAAATCTTCCAATTCATCCCACCTCCTTTTCCCTCCTTGGTAACCATAAGTTTGTTTTCTATATCTGTGACTCTATTTCTGCTTTGCAAATAAGTCCATGTGTACCATCTTTCTAAACTCTGCATACAAGCTATATTATATCTTTATTATGTTTAGAATTTGATACTACATGTGGGATTAAGTATTTCAAAGATTAAATAAAATTTAATTTTTAAATGCAGTTCTACACTTCTTATAAGAGATATCTCTAAACTATACACATTCATGGGGGGAGAGAGAGAAAGTTGGAAACAAATGGATGGAAAAGATATATTACGAAAAAGTAACTAAAGAGCAAAGGAATGCTGGGGAATAAATCATAATCAGACAAAAATTAAAAAGTAAGACAAAAGCATTCATCAGTTCAGTTCAGTTCAGTTCAATCGCTCAGTCTTGTCAGACTCTTTGCCATCCCATGAATCGCAGCACGCCAGTGTGATTCCCTGTCCATCACCAACTCCCGGAGTTCACCCAAACTCACGTGCATTGAGTTGGTGATGCCATCCAGCCATCTCATCCTCTGTCGTCCTCTTTTCCTTCTGCCCCCAATCCTTCCCAACACCAGGGTCTTTTCCAGTGAGTCAACTCTTCTCATGAGGTGGCCAAAGTATTGGAGTTTCAGCCTCAGCGTCAGTTCTTCCAAAGAACACCCAGGACTGGTTGGATCTCCTTGCAGTCCAAGGGACTCACCGGAGTCTTCTCCAGCACCATAGTTCAAAAGCATCAATTCTTCAGTGCTCAGCTTTCTTCACAGTCCAACTCTCACATCCATACATGGCCACTGGAAAAACCATAGCCTTGACTAGACGGACCTTTGTGGACAAAGTAATAACTCTGCTTTTCAATATGCTATCTAGGTTGGTCAAAGCATTCATAGGAACAAAGAATGACATTATATAAAATTTAATAGGAAAAAACCTACCAACCATGCATATGTACATAGTTAAGCACGTAGTCTCAAATAAACAAAATGAAAACTAAAATAATCACAGAGTAGAAGCTGATTGTGACAATGAAAAATTAATAAGAATATAAAAGATTAGAATAATAAAATTATGCTAATCACATAATCAGATCGAGTCTGATCTAACAGATATACATAGAATCTTTCATCAGTGAATGGAGATGCCACGCTCTTTTCAAGCACAGATGGGACCTGCACAAAAATCAGCCATGACCACAGGTGACAGAGGAAATCTCAACACATTTCAAAGATCCTTGTCATACACACAGCCCAGCTTCTAAGACCACATGTTGTTAGAAATCAGCAGTAAAAAGAACATTTTACAATAGTTTTGGAAATTTAAAAATACTTTCCCAAGTAACTTGTCGACGTGTAGAAATCACAGTGGAAAGGACAAAAGCTTTGGAATCCAATAACAGTGGAAGTACTATCAAAATCTGCGGGATAAATATTGAGTGGGAAATTGATAGCTTTGAATGCATTTCTCCAAAAACAAGAAGGATTGAAAATGAGTGAATAAACCGTTCCCCTCTCAAGGCTGATACATTTACAGAAAATGGAAGGATTCTGAGTTAGGGTGTTTGAACACATGCATCTAATTTCTGTCCCTCCAGAGACTCCACTAAAAGTACAGTAAAGAGATGATTTAAAAGGACAGACAAGCGCAGCTTGGGGAGGACAGAAGAGGAGGCAACAGTAGTAAAGCATGGAAGCTGGAGCACAGATGGATGAATGATGCCTGACTCAACAGACTTGCCACAGCCAAATCCTCAGATGGCGGTGGGCAGAGCTGTGAGCCAATCTGGCTTTCAGAGCAGCAGCTTCACAGGCTCACATCCTGGCAGCAGAGTAACTCTGAGATTGGGAAGAAAGGCGGTATGAAGGAGGATTTGGTGAAAGCTGTTTGGGAAACAGGTGACCCTTAGAAGCCTCCTGTACACCGAATTGCATTATAACCACCTGGAAAATGACCAGAAACTCTTCTGGACTGGGCACCGCCAAGACACCACTGGAAGTATGGGGGTCTGCTGTGATCTGAATATTTGCATCCTCCCAAAACTCATATGTTGAAGCCTAATCCCCAAGGCAATGATATTAGCATGTGGGAATTTGGGGAAGTGAAGGGGCCATGAGGGTGGAACCCTCATAAATGGGATCTGTTCAGTTGTTAAGTCATGTCCAACTCTTTGCAACTCTTTGCTAAGTTGTGTCCGACTCATGGACTGCAGCACGCCAGGCTTCCCTGTCCTTCACTAACTCCCGGAGCTTGCTCAAACTCATGTCCATTGAGTCAGTGATGCCATCCAACCATCTTATTTTCTGTCACCCCCTTCTCCTGCCCTCAATCTTTCTCAGCAGGGACTTTTCCAACGAGTCGGCTTTGCATATCAGGTGGCTAAAGTATTCGAGCTTCAGCTTCAGCATCAGTTCTTTCCACGTCCGGTTCTATGAATGGGGTTAGTGCCCTTGAAATGAGACCCCAGAGAGCCCCACCCACCCCTCCCACCACATGAGGACACGGAGAGAAGATGAACTTCAGTGGGGAAGTGGTCTCTCACCAGACACTAAATCTTTTGGCACCTTGATCTTGCACTTCCTAGATTTCAGAACTGTGAGAAAAAAATGTTTATAAGCCGCCCAATTTATGGTGTTTTTGTCAGAGCAGCACAAATGGACCAACATAGTATCCTGCCCAAAAGAGAGAGACCGTCATATGTAACTTAATGCCGATTACTGAGATCCTAGCCCTCTTCCCCTACTTGGTTAAAACAGAAACTTGTAAAACTTATCTTCAGGGAATCTGATAGCCCAAGAGGAAAAATCTACACACACTGATGTCAGGGGTTTCTCCAACAGTCTGCCTGGATCATTTCACAGTGAAGATACATCTTGGCCGGCCTCAGCACTCTCTCAGTACATCCAAACAGCTTTTAAATCTCCTACTTTTAAACATGTGCAGATTGCCGAGGACCACTTTGTCCAAAAGGGAAAAATATAAATTCTCAAGAAATCTGAAGCCATGGTGTGACTTCAAGACTCTATTCTGGCAGGGGAACTTCTGCTCTTTGCACAGCTTGCTTTGGACTGGCTACCCAGTTTGGGGAAACCTACTTTCAAAATGTGCTAAATTGGGATACATATATAGGTTGCAGAACTGTAATGAAACAGATGACGCATCTCTGAGAGAAGTGAAGTGAAAGTCACTCAGTCGTGTCTGTCTCTTTGCCACCCCATGAACTATACAGTCCATGAAATTCTCCAAGCCCACTGGAGTGCATAGCCTTTCCTTTCTCCAGGGGGTCTTCCCAAGCCAGGTAACGAACCAGGTCTCCTGTGTTGTTGGCGGATACTTTACCACTGAGCCACAAGGGAAAAGAGGTGGACTGAAAAATGAGGTGGGTGTACACCACGGAGAACTGGGCTCCATTTGTACCCCATGTGAATCCCTCCTCTACACTGGACTATGACGCTCTGAGTCCTGGGGAAGCCGACCCCTACAGACTGCATCACCAGGGCACGGCACCCTCTGCCTCGCTTTGGGTTTGACCAATAGGAAGCAACAGCAAAAGAACGGAAGACAGAAAAGAGAGGTCAATACATTTATTCGCCCACCCCCTCTCACTTTGTCATTCTTCTTTCAGGGGCTACATCTGTTCGCTAAAGTAATTCTTATGGGTGGCCCCTTTTCCTCAGCCCCAGGTCTCACCCAGGCTCCACTAACACTGTTCCCTACCTTTGCCTATACAGGCGGAATTGGACCAGTAGGGGAAAACAGTGTTCTGCAAAAAATATTCTGGGGCAAACTGGTGATCTTTATGAAAAATACAATGAAATTCAAATCCCTACATCACACCACCCACAAAAGTCAATTCCCAGTCAATTAGAAACCTACATTAAGGTTGGAGGGCCTATAAAACTTAATGAAGAAAATATAGAATAATCTATTTATGACCTCTTGTGAGGAGTGGGAAGATTTCCTTAGAAAGACACACACACAAAAAGAGGACAAACCATTAAAGTACATTTTATTACATTAAAATATAAATCCTTTTGTTCACCGAAAGACACACATAATTAAAAGACAAAGCACAGTCTGGGAAAAGATATTGCACTACTTAAAACTAACAAAGGATTATGTCCACATTTTATAATGAATAAAAGATAAATATATCCATGGAAGAAAAGAGGCAACACATAGAAAGAAGCAAACCACAGAAGAAAACTGAAAACAAGCATATGGAAAATACACTCAACAGCACTGATAATTAGGGAAATGCAAATTAAGACAACAGTGAGAAAGGCTCAGATTGGTGAAAAATGTTCATGTAGAAGAAAAGAGCTGTCAAACCTTGAAAAGACATGGAGGAATCTTAAAGTCCCAAGCATATACTAAATGAAAGAAGCTAATTTGCATACCAAGGATTCCAATGATGTGATATTCTGGAAAAGGCAAAACTAAAGAGACAATAGAAAGACCAATAGTTGCTAGAGGTTGAAGGCAGGGAGGAAAGAGCAGTCAGAGCGCAGAGGATTTGCGGGGGCAGTGAGAACACTCCATATGATATTGTAATGATGGATGTACATTATTATAATTTTGTTCAGACCCACAGACTGTACAATACCAAGAGTGACCCCGAAGGTAAATTATGATGAGTTAATGTAGGTTCATCTTTGGTAAAATTGACCACTCTCATGAGCGCTTGTTGATCATGGGGGAAGCTGTGCATGTGTGGAGGCAGAAGCTATGTGGCGAATCTCTGTAACTTCCTCTCCTCCAATTTGTTGTAAACTTACAACTGCTCTAAAAAATTAGTCTTAGAAAATATTAAGGGGATAACACCAAGGGTGGGTGGGAACGTGGAGAATGAATCTTCACACATACTTATAGGGGCGTGATTGTCAGTATTTGTAGACCCAGCAGTTCTTAGAGGTACACTTGCTAGAAAAAAATCTTTTGTTCACACACTAGGAAACAGGTACTAGATATGCAATGCAGTGTTTTGTAAAAGTCAAGGAAAAAAGAGGAAACAGCATAAATAGCAATCAAATGGAGAGTACATAAATAATGTTATATTCATAAAACAGAATACTATTCAGTGATATAGCAAATACAAAGAAATCAAACAACATGGGGAAATTTCCACCCCAAAAATGTTATATATAAAAGCAAGTTATAAAAAGATCATACTGAATGACACCATGCATGTAAAGTTTAAAAATGGAATGGTGCTCTATATTTTTGAGAATACATACACATTTATTAGTGTCAATGAAATAGGCAAGAAATTGAAAAATTCTAAATTTGGGATTATGGTTACCTCTGAAAAGGGAGGGTGTGAGAAAGGAATGAATCAAGGGAGAAGGGGTGTATGTGAAATGTGGGGGGAGTGGTTCCCAGGACATATCAAGTGTAGCTCTAAGATTTTACAGCAAAAAATAAAAAAGCTTTCCAGAGGGTTGGAACCGGGTACCTAAGCATTTGTTATATTGTTCTTTGTATTTTTCTGTGTGTTTGTTTCATAATGAAAATGTTTAAACCTACTATGAGCTTAGGCAAGGCAAGGCAAATCGTTCAGTCATGTCCGACTCTCTGCAACCCCATGGACTGTAGCCTACCAGGCTTCTCCATCCATGGTATTCTCCAGGCAAGAATACTGGAGTGGATTACCATTTCCTTCTCCGGGGGATCTTCCCGACCCAGGGATCGAACCTAGGTCTCCCGCATTGGAGGCAGACGCTTTAACCTCTGAGCCACCAGGGAAGAGTATTAACAGAAATAAGGCACCAAAATGGTAAAATAAGGTCCTCCCCCTCTAATTTGTATGAGGCAGATTCCATCTGCAACATTGCATGTGTGCTTAGACCACAGAAGAGCAGGCAGCTGACTAGTAAGCGGGGACCGGGGTCTGTCAGCCCGCACAAACTGGCCAGAAAAGAAACAGGGAGGTACCTGGGAGGTTTAGGCTGGAGTCAAAGACTTTCTGAAGTTTTACAAGCAGGGGCGACGCCAGCAGCTCATGAAGTGTCACCGTGGAAAATGGCAGCCCACCAGTGAGCGCTGTGTGCCCCTCAAAGAGTGTCAGTCCAGACAGGGTTCTCAGCCTCCCCTTCACTGCAGAGCAGTTCTGGTGATACGGCTGCATCATGAAAAGAACCGCTGCCCTCTCTCTGCCCAGAAGATGCACAGAGCCAAGTTTTCTAGGACTTGCCAGAAAGATACACATCCCCTTGCTGCTTGCTGAGTCCTGAATGGGATCCCCTGGTGCAGCTGACCTTGAACTGATTTCTGGGGACCTGGAAGCCCAGTAGCTGATGTGGGGTTACACATGATCTTTCAGAGCATTGGAGTCTTGGTTGTGGTCTGAGCCCTTGAGTTCTGCGTCTAAGGGCTTAGATACAGTGATCTATTTACATGGACTGGAACTAACCAATAACACGGACAAAGAGCTTGTTTATGACATGAAGTATGATTTTTCTCTCTAACATGAACAGTCAACCACACTCTTCCAATCATTTCTGTTCCACTAAACATTGCAAATTAGAGTCCACAGAAGCTAATTTCCAATCAAACAGAAGAACCAAGGGGCTCCAAATCTGGTCTCGCCCAGATGGCTGTGTAGGCACGTACTCTCAGAGGCCAGCTCACCCACGGAAAGACAACAGAACAAAACACATAAAAATAAACAAGTGACTGGACCCTGCGTCATGTGCTCGTTTGCTATTATTCTCATCATCCATTTTTGAAACAACTCAAGAGGCACGATTCGGATGCCTTACTATCTGATGGAAAGCATTCAGGGGTTTAGAAGCGTAGTCTGCTCTCTGACTTGGGTCCTCTTATACTGATCCTAGTTGGTTGTGCCAAAAATGCCCAGAAAGCCTGGAAGCACAACTGCAACCTTCCACGTAAGCGGATACTGCCCTCTGCCAAGTGAGAGCACTACCTCGACATTACAGACCAATTTATTCTACTTGAATATAATGTCTCATTAATCTCGTCCATCTGTTGTTTATGTGTATGAACAATTCTAATGGGAAATCGGAAAGGCTGACCCAGGATTTCCTACTTGGGCCTCTGAGTTATCAGGTTTAGTTTGTAAGGAGTTACTATGCCTCCAGATGGGACACAGATATCTAAGAACTGTCCCTCCTCCCACCACAAAGACATTTCTGAGAACTTCCTCTTGCGCCTGGGCATCATTCCCATGGGCAGTGCCACACAGATGGTCATGTGTCAACGTCTCCTGGTACCATCGGAAATCAAAATGGGATTTCCAGGACAAGAGCATAGGGCTGCCAACGCGCTTCTCTTTTCCTCTTCTTACTGCTGCTGCTTTCAGATCAATTCATGGCTTCACATACCCTCCACCAGGCTCCAGACAGGACAGACAAAAGTCAATGTCAGTCAGTTTTATACTTGGTATTAGTGCAATTGAATGTGCTCATGCGAGAAGACTCTGACATTAAATTGGCTACACTCAGGACTGGGGATTACTGACAAGACAGTCTTCCAAAAGGATAATCAGCATCTTTGAGGGAAAATTAACACCTTATGAACAGCCAATCTGAAAACCTCCAGTATAATTAAATGAGGATTACTAAGTGTGTTCATTACATCAACAAATTTGTGGGTGCCCAATACATGCCATGCCTTGTGCTAGACATTGGGACATTCCATGGTAAATGAAACAGATGCCATTCGTACTGGCCTAAATTATTCAGTGTTGTTATTGGCTTGAATTGTGCTCCACAATTCAAGGGGCAATGAATTGTGCCCCCAGATTCATACATTGAAGTCCTGATCCCAGTACTTCAGCACATGACCTTCTTTGGAGCTAGGGTCTTTAAAGAAGAAATCAAGTTAAAATGAGGCATTAGAGTTGGTCATAATTCACAGTGACTAGCATCCTTATAAAATGGGGAACTCTGGAGACAGACAGGCACACAGGGGGAGTAAGCCAAGGAGCACCAAAGATTGCCAGCAAACCACCGGAAACCAGAGGAGAGGAATGAAACAAACGTTCTCTCTCAGCCCTTAGAAGGAACCAGCCCCGCTCACATTTTGATCTTAGACTTTTAGCTTCCATAACTCAGTTGGTGTTGTTTGTGCTCAGTTGTAAAGTCATGTCGAACTCTTTGCAACCCCATGGACTGCAGCACGCCAGGCTCCTCTGTTCTCCACTATCTCCTGGCATTTGCTCAAATTCACGTCTGTTGAATCGGCGATGCTATATCCATAACTATGAGGCAATACATTTTTGTTGCTTAAGCTACTTAGTTTGTGGTACTTTGTAACACAGCCCTAGTAAACTCAATGCAAATGCCTTCTATGAAACACTGTCATTTAAAAAGGAAGCATTCATGAAAAACTTGAAAAGAACTTTTCCAATTTCTCTTCTACTGTGGGAGAAGTCCAGCTTCCAGTAAGCATGGCAGATTCCCATCTCCCCCAGCAACAACAAGCATTCCCAGCCACGCATATGGCCAAGACACAGCTCTAGTGCAGCCACTCTGAAGGAACCACAGCCAGAAGAAGACGGGGCTCCTTGGGGTCCCATGGAGGGGATCTTAGGATCAATGGAATAAGAAATTATGTGAAGGAAAGAACCTCTCCAAATCTTCTCTGGGGAATCCAGGATTTTCCTGCCACCGTATTGTCTCAAAAACTTCTGAGATGTGCTGGCTGGTTTCAAAGATACAAAATTTCTAAATTAGTATTTTTCACCTGAATTCTAATTCCATTTACGTTACTAGTAAATTCTGTGAGCTCAGGCAAGTCTTGTCTCCTCTTCGAATCCCAGTTTCCCCATTTGCAAAGCAACAGTTTAGACTAATTTTCTAGGTCCTGTCTTTAGAGTCAGTCACTTTGCAGCTAGCAGAGTGCTGTAGAGTCTATGATAGTAGAAATAATAATAATATTGTGAGTATTTATTTTACCATGTTTTGTTCTATGCAATTTTTCTAAATTAATGCATTTAGTCCACTCAACTCTTTTATAAGAAGAGTAAAAGCAAATAGCTATTGGTTACTCTCAAATTTCTTCCTGTACCAGGACTCAGTGGAATAAACAAGGGGTTTCCAGGTGGTGCTAGTGGTAAGAACCCGCCTGCCAATGCAGGAGACACAGAAGGTGCGGGTTCGATCCCTGGGTCGGAAAGAGCCCTTGGAAAAGGAGACGGCAACCCACTCCAGTATTCTTGCCTGGAGAATACCATGGACAGAGGAACCTGGCGGGCTATGGTCCATTAATGTCACAAAGAGTCGGACACGACTGAAGTGACTTCACACGCATGTCAGATGAAAGACACTGAGTCTGAGAAGATCCCTCAGCATCAGAGCACTGGAGGAGCTGGCTAGCTCTGCCCTTCGTGCTAGACATGGGGTCTGGACTCAACCGCAGAGGCCCTATCCTGGGTAAACTACCCTACACAGTGAATGGCCTGCGTAGCCCATTAGAAACCTCTTGTCATCAAGCATACACAAGGCAACTAGCCAAAAAGCCGGTGAAAGGAAAGGGAATTCAGTGTATGATGAAATCGATGTTAGTAATTCCATAGACTAAAAACAAAGTTTCCTAAAATACATCTTCCATGAAATGAAGGGGCCAAAGTCAACACATTGTGATGGCTTCCAGGTGCTGCTTGGGGTTAATGCTTTCATTTTGAAATGAGAAGTGATGGGGCAGGTCTGTAACTTGGAGAAGGAAGTCACTAGGGGCTATTTCTCATCGCACAGAGGACAATAGCAACAAGTTGACCAGGGACCCTCCCAGTGGCTATCTGCTACCAGGAAAAAAATGTAAGAGCCCAGAAATAACACCTCTTGGACCTTTCTGTGGCCAAGCCAAGGAAGAATGTGGCCAAAACTCACGATTGAGTTCAGTCTCTTGGCCACAGGTTGTTAACTAAGTCTTTGTAATGAGAGTAGCTTTGAAAGCTATACAAGCAAAAACACTTTGAAAAGTGGATTAAAAGATTTTTTACATTATATTCATGCTAAAACCAAAAGTTCAGTGTGCATTGTCTTGTAGCAGAAGACAAATAGCTGATCTGGATCAATTTTAATTATCCATTATTAAATTTGATGCTATTTATTCACGTCTAAGAACCACTAAGTTTGTCTTAAATCCATTATTCTTTAGTCAACTTTTGGGTGGAGAGGGTAATCAAACTGCAAATTCCTATCTGTTAGAACTGAAAGGAATCTTCTAGAACATCTGGTCTAACTCCCACTTTGCATTGAAGATACTGAGGTGTGGAAAGAAACGATGTTTCCCGGATCATGTAGCTGGTCAGAGGCAGAACTGACAGGGAAACCCAGAGTTCCTGACACCAGGTAAGCCAGGAAACTGCCTTATACCTTCTAGAGATCCCCAGGCCCTTTCCCACATTCCCTCCATCACCTGCTTCTTCATTTCTATCTCATATACATGGAGGCTTGGGGCTGACCTTGCATAAAATGGAAGCATCTTTAAAATTATGCTTCAAATCTAAAAATTATCATCCGAAGTTTTTAGATTTATAGTCAAATTTTTTCCACCGAATACTACAACTTACTACCTTAAATCTCATTTGCCAGACTTCCTTCCCTAATCTCCCTTCTCCTATCCTCTATTAAAAAAAAAAAAATCAGGAAGAAGGAACAAGGAAGAGGTTCTACATACCTAGAAGAACACAGAACAAGCCCCTGGTCATCAAGGCCTGGCTTAAGCCCAGAAGAATGCTGAGACCTGATTTAAGGAAACAGGCTCCTCTGAAGGTTCCCAGGCTGACAAGCAGCGGTGCAGGGTGTGAACTGAAGAACCTTTGTAGGTAAATCATAGGTCAGTGAACCTTGATGGAAAACAATAAGCTGAGGCAGCTCTTCACCATGGCCCAATTCTTGAACAATACAATAGGCCCTTAGCACTCTGACACTGCTGTGCTTGGTTTCAGCTGCTGACACGTGATCACACAGGCCATAACATATTCTTTTATAACTGGGGAGGTACCAGTTTGAATCCATACTCTGAGTCAGCTGTAAAGGGGTAGGTCTCTCAGCCAAGTTCATTTCAGTTCAGTTCAGTCGCTCAGTCATGTCCAGTTCTTTGCAACGCCATGGACTGTAGCACGCCAGACCTCCCTGTCCATCACCAACTTCCGGAGTTTACTCAAACTCATGTCCATTGAGTCAGTGATGCCATCAAACCATCTCATCCTCTATAGTCCCCTTCTCCTCCTGCCTTCAATCTTTCCCAGCATCAGGGTCTTTTCAAATGAGTTAGTTCTTCGCATCAGGTGGCCAAAGTATTGGAGTTTCAGCTTTAGCATCAGTCCTTACAATGGATATTCTTGAGCATCCAAATTACATCCTTCACTGGGATCTTATTATTGCCCTTCAGATTTCAGCTTCTAACATGAAAGCGTGTTAGAATAGTATCTATCTGTGTGGGAATTTTCAGGGTCTAATATTTTCCCAAATAGCAAAGATTTACTCTGCAACAGTCTCTCCGTGGAATTTCTCAGAGGCGCTGCATTGGCCTCCTGTTGAAAACTGAGACAATGCAACCCTTTGACCTACTTGCCTTGAGATTCTTTCATCATTCTCTTGGCAGGTACCTGCCGTTTCCTCTTAGTCTTCAGCTCTGTTTCTTCTCTTTCATTACTGCTTTTTTTTTTTTTTTCTTGTTTAACTCAATGGTCCTGTGTTTCCACTGCAGGGTCTCTCCAGTGTTATACTAGTGTACCGGTGGATCTCAGTTTACCAGAGCAGAGATTCAGACACATATGGCCCCTGGAGTTGGGTGATATTCCCTGCCATGGCACCCTCTGGTACCCTTTTAACTAGTTTCATCCAGAGAGAAACACCCCAGCTCCAGGCTCCATGATGACTTAGAGTAGTGGGATGAAGGGAGGTTGGGTGAGGAGACGGCTCAAGAGGGAGGGGATATATGTTCACTTACAGCTGATTCACCTTGTTGTACAACAGAAACTAACACAACATTGCAAAACAATTATCCTCCAATTAAAATTTTTAATTAAAAAAGTACAAATATAAATAAATAACTTTTTAAAATAGAGAGAAGCACCCTAGGAAAAAGATGGCAAATGTGTCCATATATAGGGGTCAGAGGAGTACAGACACATCCTGCAAGTTAGCCCAAAATGAACAGAAACCAAACTTGACCTTGTGAAGACTCTGGACTTGGGAAGGTGGCCACTGGTGTGCCGAAATTGAAAGAGACTTAAGAGATGGAAGAAAATGGTTTCTGAAACAACACTGAGACTTTTCCTGGAATCTTTTCCCAACAGCTCCTGTGAACGGTAAAGAGAGGCAGGGGGGCCCCATCACTGTGCATGTTCTTTTGGAGAAGAGTAACCATCGGCAATCTGGACCTCAGCAGCTGGAGGAGTGTGGAGCTGGGGTCTGGGCAAAGCAGCTCAGAGGGTGAGTATTCTGCTCAAATGAACGGCAGACCCCAGGGAGAGTGGTGGTGGTGTGAGAAGTTGCCCCCTGGGATGTCCATGGGGTTCTAGAGGGGGCACTCCTACAGAGCAGTGGCAGTGGTTCCAGCCAGGGGGCCCAAGAGAGTCCCAAGGGGTGTCACCAAGAAACCAACACTGAGCAATGAAGCCAGAACTGCCAAGGGCATCATTAGATTAAAGATGACCTCCTTTCAGTGAACTCGCAGACATTCTTCAGGAGGGAGGCAACTGACCTCGAAAGGGGCTGGGAGTCCTGCAGTCAAGAAGATGGAAGGATCCAGCAATGTTTGGGCCTGCATAGTAACGTGATCTCATTTATCTTGAGGTTCGTGACATCAGTTCATAAATGTCAAGTTCAACAACACAGAGAAGGTATTTTTGTTAGATAGCTTTTAACCATTCACAGAAAGAAAGGCCCTCGATGTCTCTGTGAACCATTCTGCATGATTGGGCATGCATCCATAAAGTGGGGGTTAAGACCAGGGTGGGCACATATACACTGATAAAAGGGGAAAAGACCAGGGTGGGCTCATGAAATTTGTTGGGCACCACAGGGGAATGCAGTTTGCTGCAGAACAGTGATGCTCAGAAATAATCCTTCCAGCCTGTATTTTTAAATTGTGTGCAGGTTCTTTGTGATCTTTTCTCATTCTGTGAGCAGTCCTTTTGTGTATATATGTGGCCTCAGACTGACTGGGTACTAACTTTGCCCTTGAGTTCATCCAAATCCCATGCACTCTGGGACAGACTGCATCTATCAATAATGCCAAAGATTTCCCTGGGACTTCCCTGGTGGTCCAGTGGTTAAGAATCTGTCTACCAACGCAGGGGGCACAGTTTGGATCCCCGGTCCAGGAAGATCCCACATACTGCAGAGCAACTAAGTCCGTGGGATGCAACTACTGAAGCCCATAAGCCTCCATTACTGAAGCTTGGGCAACAAGAGAAGGCTCGGCAATGAGAAGCCCGTGCACTGCAACTAGAGAGCAGCACACGTGCAGCAACGAAGCCCCAGAGCAGTCAGAAATAAGCCAGTTAGATTAAAAAAGTGTGCTCTGCAAGGCGATGTCACGTTGACACTTTAGATTTTGTGCATGGCCTTTCCACTGACTCAGTAGAGCACTATCTTACATTCTAAACTGTGAACGTAAAGAGGCTATCTCTTTTCCTCAGGAAGGTTCTGAAGGTTGAAGGGGTTTTCTTTGTATGTGCCACAAGAAACATAAGTGCTTATTGTTATGTTTTAATTTGGTTATTGAAGTATAGTTGATTTATAATATTGTGTTAATTTCATGTGTTGGAGAAGGCAATGGCACCCCACTGCAGTACTCTTGCCTGGCAAATCCCATGGATGGAGGAGCCTGGTGGGCTGCAGTCCATGGGGTCGCTAAGGGTCGGACACGATTGAGTGACTTCACTTTCACTTTTCACTTTCACGCATTGGAGAAGGAAATGGCAACCCACTCCAGTGTTCTTGCCTGGAGAATCCCAGGGACGGGGGAGCCTGGTGGGCTGCCTACTATGGGGTTGCACAGAGTCAGACACGACTGAAGCGACTTAGCAGCAGCAGCAGCAGCAATTTCATGTGTATAGCATAGTGGTTCTTTTTTTTTTTTTCACAGATTATAATTCCATTGCCTATCTTTTAAGGACACAGAGTACAGAAATGGATAAAAGTGAAAAAACAGAAGTTTTTACTTTTATGTTTTTCAGCCACCCTCACTCCCATGCAGACAATTGAGACTTTCCAAGATAGAGACTGTGAAGAGATTTGGGGTCTGTTTTATTTTCTAAGTATTTATAAGAATACACACACATAATACACACCAAGAAATGTCATCATACAAAAGAAGTGTAGACATCTTGCCATTTTCAATCAATACTCTATCTTGGAAAATTTTCCATGTTAGCCCTTACAAATTTTCCTCATTACCTTTTTAATAGCTGCATGGTTATTCCCTTCTATGAACCATATCGAATTAATCCACATTTTATTAATAGACATTTACGTTTATAGAATGCTGCAGAAAAAGTATCTTTGTATAGATATCCTTACCAATTGCATCGATTCCTGAAGTAAAATTGCTGAATCAAAGGGTACATGCAGATTTTTTTTTTCTCTTTTAATGAACGTTTTCAAGAGGTTGTATCATTCATCCTCCCAGAGAAGTGGGTTTTATAAAAGTGGGAGTATGTTATTGTTGGAGGTCTTGGTTGGTCCCGATCTTGCCCATTGACTTAGAAGTAAAATCCTGGGCTCCCAGCATGACTAAAAGGTGCTCTCCACCATTGAAAATTCAGCACCTTTATATATAGCTCTGATGGTTTATTTATGGACAAGGTGGTCCTCAGCAGTTACGGGGGAGGCAGTGTTTCAGAATCACAGCAAGCTGGCACCATAAGGTCCTTGGTGAGATGACTTAATCGACCTCCTCATTTGACAGATGAGCAAATGCAGATGTGGGTGTGCGCTGGCTCTGGGTGCACAACACCCAGCCCCCCACCCACCCCTCTGTGAGATGTGGGTGTTTATCAGCCATCCAGATCACTGGCGTGTTTCCAGTGCAGCCTTGGGGGAGGGAGGGGGGCATGCTTTTGGAAATACAGCTGCCACCAAGGCTACAAAAGGTGTTCTCAAAAATGTACGTCAACCCAGTATGAATGCATAGGATTGATGCCCAACCTGGGATGAACAAAATGATGAAAACCTACTTGCTGAACAACAGATTGAAGTATAAAATCTGCCTCCTGTGTCATGACTCACTCTTCAATGAATGATCAGCAGGAGCAACCCTCTCCATCGCAATCTCCCTCTTTCAGCCCTTAAAGTCAAACCTCCTCCCTTTCAGAAATAAGAGGGAGGGACTGCCTAGGCATTTCCCCACCTCTCTCTCTTCTCATCTAAGGACCAAGCCTGGTCCATCTAAGTGGCCAGGTGGGAGAAAGGGAAGCCCAACCCCAGCTCCTGTCTTGGAGGAGCTCTACTTGGAGTGCTGTCCCCCAGGGTTGCCTGCTCAGCAGCCACAGGCCTGATGCCATCCAGCTCTGACTCTGTTCACATGTGCCCGAGGAGGGCGGGCAAACTGACTCAGCCTCAGTGTGGTTCTAGTTCTAAAGTGGCTGGGTCTGGCTCATCACTAAAATGATATTTTCACTTGGCCCTTGTTTTTGATCTCTTGATGGATTCAAAACTCAGATGAACAAAGGATTTATGTTAACTGGCCATCTTGAAATCACAACATTCTCCCTCTATGACAGTGAGTTTAAAAGCTCGGGAAAGGAGAACTGGACCCAGTTATTTACCTGATAAGTGCTCGATGGCTTTCTATCTGCAGAAGCTGCTGGACCACGAGACCCTCATTTTCTTTTCCCTGAAAGATCAGGGATTCATTTCAATTGCATCTTTCAAGTACATTCAGTTGAGTGATGACCTTTTCCCTTGACTGGTAGGACTGGGAGCTTAGGAACCTCCTGGAACATCAGCAGACCTGAGGGGCTTGCAAAGCTGAATAGCAAATAAGAATTGTGGGAGACAAAGAAAAAAGTACACCTGTATATATAAACACACACATGCCTAACAAGAGAAAGAGGAGTTAGGAAAGAAAAATATAATCGAGCCTCATCTCTTGAATTGTTAGGAATGTTCTTAATATATTGTCAGGGGGTGGACACAAAGAGACTGATTACAGACTGATACATTTACTTTAATTATATTTGAGTAAAAACAAACCAAAAAGGAATCTGTCTTATATGTAAATATGCATTTGCATCTGTTTGAATGAGCGTGGGCAGTAGGTAGCAGGTGTTAGCATGGGAGCTGGGAACGTGGGGAGAGATGAGACTGGAGACAGGACCAAAGGAGATAGTTCGCTTTTATTTTATTTTATATGTCTTTGCACCATTTCCACTGTTACAGTAAGGATGTTTTACTCATATTGAAAAAACATCACTAAAAAGAAATGAGATGAAAATGGAAAGAAAATGTTAGTTCCAAACTGGTATATTTCTCTGTGTTTGGGGGGAAGTGTGTTGTGTGTGTCTGTGTGTGTGTGTAAGACAGAGACAGAGAGAGGAAAGCAAGGTGTAGAATAGTGTATATCATATGATCTATTTATATCAGCAAAAATGATTCATCACATATACGCTGCTGCATGCATTGACATGTCTTTCATCTTTCAAAATGTTTCACGTTTGAAACATTTGCCACGGCTATGTAATTCTTTCATGTGTCAAAAATATAATTATATTTAAGAATGATTTATAATACAAGGAGGAAATGCATGTGATGTATTGAGCAAAAGAGCAGTATAGCAAACTGCTTATATGTTAAAGTTTCAATAATAAGAGGACAATTGGGGAAATTCATAGACAATAAACTAGATGAGAAAATGCCATGATGTTAAGAGTGATGGTTAATTACAGGTGACATTTGTTAAAATTAAAAACACGTCCTGTCGGCATGAGTTTAATGCAGATACTTCAGGGTTGGGAAAGGTTTTGCCTGGTTGTGGATAGAGAGAAGATTTTAGGACCACAGCAGGTCCCCAGGTCCTAGATGATGCCCTTGGCCCTAGCTGGGCCGCATGAGAGCACAAGAAACACAAAGCTGCCGCCACAGAGAGAAAATCACCGCCAGCCCTGCCCCAGCGACAGGGTCAGCGGCCTTTTCTTTGACTACAGACAACATAATTAAAGACGAAAGGACTCCACTGGAGTTAACAGAAGTCAGGAATAGTCTATGTTCAATGGCTTCCTTTTGCTAGAATGATGCTGAATGCAGACTTCTAATTACACTGCCTGGATTCAAATTCCAGGTCCACAATTTGGGTCAGCTGCAAGCTTCTTAACCTCTCCATGTTTTGATTTTCCCATCTGTAAAATGCAAATAGTAACAATAACCTATGCCTTATAGGATTATTATGAAGAGGCAATGAGCTAAGAGAGGGACAAATCTGAGAGCACAGCACTTTGAACACAGCACACAATAAGCATTTGTTATTATCAATACTGGAGGCTTCCCTAGTGGCTCAGACGGTAAAGAAGCTACCTGCAATGTGGGAGATCCGGTCCAGTCCCTGAGTAGGGAAGATCCTCTGGAGAAGGGAATGGCAGCCCACTCCAGTATTCTTGCCTGGAAATATCCGTGGACAGAGGAGCCTGGGGGGCTACAGTCCATGGGATCACAAAGAGCTGGACACAACTGAGCAACTAACACACACATACACGTGATTCACATTATTATTTTTCCTTTCGAATTTAAACATGGTGGCATGAATACTTGTTTTGTCATCATACTTTAATAACTGCTACAGTTTATCGTTTGGGAAGATCCCCTGGAGAAGGAAATGACAGCCCACTCCAGTATTCTTGCCTGGAAAATCCCATGGACCGCGGAGCCTGGTAGGTTACCGTCCATGGGGTCGCAAAGAGCCGGAGACGACTGAGCGACTTCACTTTCACAGTTTATCAGGCTTCCCAGGTGGCGCTAGTGGTAAAGAACCCGCCTGTCAATGTGGGAGACTTAAGAAATGCAAGTTCCATCCCTGGTCCAGAAGATTCCCTGGAGGACGGCATGGCAAACCACTCCAGTGTTCTTGCCTGGAGAATCCCCATGGACAGAGGAGCCTGGCGGGCTACAGTCCATGGGATTGCAAAGAGTCAGACACGACCAAAGCGACTTAAAACACACAGACACGTACAGTTTCCTAGAGGTCAAAGTTGTGTCTGGAAACCACGTGGATTTTTTTCCGAGGAAAGGGGACAGGTTCAAAACAAACAAGTACTTCAGGTGAGAAACAGTATCTGTGAGCTCTAGAAAGCCTTTCCCACTTGGCACCCCCATGAGGGCTTGGGTTAGGGGGCCAGAGAAGAAGTTATGCATTGGAACAGGTGGTAAAAACAAAAGACATTCTCAACTGGACACATCCCACACCAAGGTCTCAGAATTTTCCCCTAGATTTAAGAAGCCTGGTACTATTTCTACGCCTGAAGATAATTAACCAGGTTAGACCCATTCATTGTATTTTAGGACTTGGTCTGTGTGTTACTTGAAGTCACACAACACGTTTCATTCCTGCCATGAGCCAAAGTGGGCAAAACAGAAAAATGCTACAAATGATAGGTAACTTGTATTTCCTTGTATAAATATACAAACAAGTGACAAACACACAAATAAATGAATATATATATATATATGGTGAATGTAGACATATTTTCAGGCACCATGAATTTATTAATTTGGAATGCTTACACCTTCATCTCTCAAATTCTGCTCAGGTAAATTTCTACATGACCATGTCTTCCCTCGAATGTTCCCTAGTCATTCCCAGGTCCTACAGATTCCCAGCCCTTTGGAATTCTTAAGGTATTTAAGTAATTGCCAATTTAATTACAGACCGTCTTCCATTGTTTATAGGTGTTTCATATGTGTTAATCTCTCTCATCTTGACAAACTTCCCGATGATAAATGGTGTGAAGAGTTAGACTTCCTTTAAGTCTACTCCCTTCTCCCCCTCCCTCCACCTCAGAAAAAAGAAAAAGAAAAGCTGAGCATACTATGGAACTCAACATAGAATGACAGGCTCACAGAATTTTTTAGATCTGGAAGAGAGTTGAATCTATGAAGGGACTCTTTTCATAAGATGGAGAACCTGATCTAGCATCACCTACTGGGATGACTGTACATCTAACTCACAGACACTGCCAGTAAATAGTAAATACACACACACATTCTTAATACACCTACCTTCCCAGGTCTGCAACCAAATGGCTACTATCTCTTATAACAGAATTAAACAGTATAATTTTGAACTAACCTCTGATCAGCCAAAGAGAGACCTAAAAATTCTTTTCCCCAGCTGCTTCAGACAGGACTCCTGAGATTTCTGGATGCTGGTTTGTTGTTGCCTTTTAAAAAGGTTTTTGCCTTACAAACGTAAAGGGAAAGCAACAAGGTTTGACTAGTGGTGCTAGTGATAAAAACCCGCCTGCCAATGCAGGAGACAGAGAGGATGCAGGTTCGATCCCTGGTTTGGAAAGATCCCTTGGAGGAGGAGATGGCAACTCATTTCAGTATTCTTGCCTGGGAAATGCCATGGACAGAGGAGCCTGGCAGGCTACAGTCCATGGCATTGCAAAGAGTCAGACACGACTGAGGGACTGAGCACACACACACACACACACACACACGCACACGCACACGCACAAACATGCACGAGTGCACACACACACACCTCAGCCGATAAACCATGGAAACTAGTTTCCTGGTTCTAACTGCAAAGTACTGTGTTAACATGTTGTTGTTATTTAGTCAAGTCTGACTCTCTGTGGTCCTGCCAGGCTCCTCTGTCCATGGGATTTCCCAGGCAAGAATACTGGAGTGGGTTACCATTTCCTTCTCCAGGGGATCTTTCCAACCCAGGACTGAACCCGTGTCACTTGCATTGAGGAATTGGCAGGCGGATTCTTTACTGCTGAGCCACCAGGGAAGGCCAGTTAACATGTTACTTAATCTTATTAATCACATCAGTGAGGAGACTGTGCCTTGTTTTATAGTTAATGTCATTCAATCACTAACTTCTGTCCGAGTTTGGTGACTCCTTGGATTGCAGCATTGTTTTATATCTTTAAGCTAATCTACCTTCATAAAATGTAAATAAGGCTAAACATTAATCCCCAAATAATGTTTCATATTATGTGTACATACTGTATGTATACATAATGTTTTATATTATGTATTTGTATACATAATGCATACAAAATACAAAACTGCTGGCTGAGCACATGGGTAGGTGAATATATAGATACCAGAAACTGGGCCCAGGTCTTAGTTTCCTCATCCACTAAGGAACACAATGGAACCAACCAGGACGTTGGTTCCCATGGCTTACTAGCAGTGACTCTGGGCTAAGTCCAACCCCGAACTTTCCCCCTGCATTTATAAAACACACAATAAGAAGGTGTGGATGAGGAGTATCCCCTGCCAAACCAGTACACAAAGGATGTTGTAAGCATGAAGCACCAGCCACTGTAGCCACTTCCCACTGTGCACCCTGAGAGGATTCAGGATGGAGAAGGGCAGGATTCTGGCCCCAGACAGTTAAAGTGCTGTCAAGTGAATGATTTCAGTGAGGCCAGACTCTTGCATCTTCCCATCTATTTTGTTGCTGTTGTGCAGTCTCTGAGTTCAGTCTTATAGACTCTTTGTGACCCCAAGGACTGCAGCACGCCAGGCTTCCCTGTTGTTTACCATCTCCTGGGGTTTGCTCAGACCCAAGTCCATGGTGTCGATGATGCCATCCAACCACCTCATCCTCTGTCACCCCCTTCTCTTCCTGCCCTCAATCTTTCCCAGCATCAGGGTCTATTCCAATGAGTCAGCTCTTTGCATCAGGTGGCCAAAGTATTGGAGTTTCAGCTTCAGCATCAGTCTTTCCAATAAATATTCAGGGTTGATTTTCTTTAGGATTGACTGGTCTGATCTCCTTGCTGTCCAAGGGACTCACAAGAGTCTTCTCCAGCACCACAATTTGAAAGCATCAGTTCTTTAGTCCTCAGCCTTCCTCATGGTCCAACTCTTATATCCATGCATGACTACAAGAAAAGCCATAACTTCGACTATATGGACCTCTGTTGGCAAACTAATGTCTCTGCTTTATAATATGCTGTCTAGGTTTGTTGTAGCTTTCCTTCCAAGGAGCAAGTGTCTTTTACATGGCTGAGTCACTGTCCCATATGTGGCAAGCACCAAATTCATTAACTTGAAATATCTGGTTTTCTTTAATTAGTAGTATCTTTTGATACTTTGATTACCTGGATTTTTTGGTTTGGGTTTTTTTTTTTTTTTTGGGCAAAAACTCCTATGTATCCTGGCTCTTCCCTCATCTCTTTGGAAAAGCCCCTTAGCTCTGTCTGAGAGGCTGTCTCCTAGGATTAACTCCTCAGTAAGTCCTATGACTAAAACATATTTCACAACCTTTAGATGGTACTCTTTGTTTTTCAGTCAACAAAGGAATGAACTTTGTCCACAAACTTCTTGAGTTCCGTAGGCTGACAGTTGTTAAGTGCCATAAGCAAGTGGGAAAGAGCTTTGCAACTCTTGAGTTTGATGGTTAGACACTGGGTTCTGAATTTTGCTGTGATCAATCTCTTTCCTCTTTTCTGTATGCATTAGACTGTAAACTGATCAGCAATCCTATTATTTATCTCTGTATTCTGGTGCTAACAATATGGTGTGCACTAAGCGCTCAAAAGATATTTATTGAACTGACTTGAAACTGAGCAGTCAGCAGGCTATTGCCCAGACAGTAACTGTCTCTTTTAAAACAACATCTTCCTACTCTTCACCAATAATCACACACTCCTCTTCACTTCTCCACATCTCCTGGTTGAGCAGGTTGGCCTTGAATTACAGAGCAACACCCTATGGGCTCCCCTCCTATTTAGAAACCTGCCATTTGTTTACAGATGATCCCAGCTTATGCAACACTCCCCATTTTCCCAAAATATCATGCATCAAAATGCAACCTGAATATAGATAACAAAATGAACACTAATGTTCTGCCTAAAGGCCTTCCACAAGCTGCAGGAAGAATATTAATTATGTATTCTATTTGTTTTCACAGCCTAGGGGAAGCCCACAACTGACACCAGCCTATCTCTAATCTCCTTGCCATTTCCTGTCTGGGGGCTGGGCAGACTGATTCTTCCCTCCACTGACTTGCTAATTCAACCATATCCATTCACCTCGAGATACTGTGAGCCAGCAGCAAGCACTCAGGAATCCAAAACCTGGTGATGAATGTCTTTCCCCCAGTGAGGAGTGTGGCATTAGTGTACTAGAAACACGACAAAACCTTGGAAGAGTTCGGAAGTGACTTGCTTCTCCATCTGTTCAAACACAAGATATTTCTTCTTCCATAATGATCTATTATGATGACTATCACAATATTTTGCCCCTTTTCATCCGTTTCTGTTTCTCAAAGTTCACATAGCGCCCAGATTTCATAAATTTATTGAATTGTAGAATGACAAGACCCTCATCACAGGTACTAAAGAAACATTACCACTAATTATTTTTTAGTTACAGAACACTGACCTAAATGTTCTTGTGTTAATGCTTTGATCTTTCTACAAACATCCTAGGTATTTATAGTCTTATGTTCCAGTGAATGTCTGAGAAAAAGTGGAAGAGTAGCTGTACTTAGGGTTTATTTTTCAGCATTTCCTGAAATTGATTTTAACATAAATTAAGTGCAACTTAGAAAGGAAAACACGTTTCAGGAAGGACCAGATATTTATCACCCAACTTAGAGTCTTCTGTATTTGGACTTGGAGGAAATTTTTTAATTTTTCTAGCAAACTTGGAAACCATTTCTTAAACCAATTTTTAGACAAGGAAGGTTTTTCTGATTATACTCTGGCAGGCAGCAATCTCTGACAGGATGAGCCTTACGCATACTTTAGTCACCTGGCTTTTAAAACATACATAGCATGAATCCTTCCCACATTATAGTTCCTTTTAAAGAATATAGTAATATGTTTAATGCATTAAGGAACAATAAAGATTATATAAGCCAGTCAATCAAAAAGTGCCAGTGATCCTTGCTAAGTAGCAGTGGTTAGCCTAGATTTTCAAGTTCTGTAACTGATGCTCTTGTTTAGTCGTGACCTCGTGTCTGTCTCTTTGTGACCCCATGGATTGTACCCATCAGTTTCCTCTGTCCATTTCCCAGGCAAGAATACTGGAGTGGGTTGCCGCTTCCTTCTCCAGGGGATCTTCCCAACACAAGGATCAAACTTGCATTTCTGGCATTGCAGGAAGATTCTTCATTGTTGACCCACTGGGGAAGCCCAGCTGATGCCACGCAGGTGTAAGCGTGGTTGCAACCTATCTTGATGGTAAAACAGAGCTCTCTTTGCTGATTCTAGATAACACAGCCTCCTTTCCCAGGGGCAGCTCATATTACATGTTGCTTAGCACTGTGGTCCTTGTGGGTAGTTAGATACAAACCATCACCACTGGAAAACACATGCACACACACAAACTCTGTAACACCCAATGTCTTTCACTGAGGTTCCGATTATCTATTTCTTTTGTCTCTATCCCAAAGGCAAGACTAGGATGTGAGTAGTGAGTGAGGTATTTGACTTGAGGAAAAAAACTTAAGAGGATACAAAAAACCCTCAGTTATCAAGATAAATAATGTGTTTTAATACATTATTTATAAACTAAAATTAAATGAAAAAATAGATGATAACGAAATATTGCAATTGTAAATAACAACAAAATCCAACCTGCCCTTGCACAACCTTGCTCACTTTCCCTACCCTATTGGCCCTGGTTCCAATAAAACTTTATTTATATGAACAAGGAGACAGCCCATGAGCCATGGTTTGCCAAGTCAATTTTTTAATATAGTGCATTAAAATATTATTTATTTTGATAGCTGAGCTTTCTGGTTCCTTTTAAAATTTATTTCACATCCTAGCCCTGACTCTATTCTCTCACTAGACTATATACACTGAGGGCAGAGACCAAGGGTTATTTATCTTTGGTAGATAGCAAGCACTCATTGATTGCCGGGAGAAATATCAATAACCTCAGATATGCAGATGACACCACCCCTATGGCAGAAAGTTAAGAGGAACTAAAAAGCCTCTTGATGAAAGTGAAACCGGAGAGCGAAAAAGTTGGCTTAAAGCTTAACATTCAGAAAACAAAGATCATGGCATCCGGTCCCATCACTTCATGGGAAATAGATGGGAAACAGTGGAAACAGTGTCAGACTTTATTTTGGGGGACTCCAAAATCACTGCAGATGGTGACTGCAGCCATGAAATTAAAAGACACTTACTCCTTGGAAGAAAAGTTATGACCAACCTAGATAGCATATTCAAAAGCAGAGACATTACTTTGCCGACTAAGGTCCGTCTAGTCAAGGCTATGGTTTTTCCTGTGGTCATGTATGGATGTGAAAGTTGGACTGTGAAGAAGGCTGAGAGCCGAAGAATTGATGCTTTTGAACTGTGGTGTTGGAGGAGACTCTTGAGAGTCCCTTGGACTGCAAGGAGATCTAACCAATCCATTCTGAAGGAGACCAGCCCTGGGATTTCTTTGGAAGGAATGATGCTAAAGCTGAAACTCCAGGACTTCGGCCACCTCATGTGAAGTGTTGACTCATTGGAAAAGACTCTGATGCTGGGAGGGATTGGGGGCAGGAGGAGAAGGGGACGGCAGAGGATGAGATGGCTGGATGGCATCACGGACTCGATGGACGTGAGTCTGAGTGAACTCCGGGAGATGGTGATGGACCGGGAGGCCTGGTGTGCTGCGATTCATGGGGTCGCAAAGAGTTGGACACGACTGAACGACTGAACTGAACTGAAGCACTCATTAAATGCTCAAAAGTGATTCTTAGGGCTAGTAGTTAATTTCACATTTAAATTGTTTCCCTAAATTTAATCCTTAAAATTTTTAGTAAAAAAATACATTACCTGTCCCTCAAGGGAAATAGAAACATGTAGTATAAATGACAAATATAATAATCATATTAAGTATGGCTACTTTACTTCTAGTAATTTATCACAAGAAAGTAATTTAGCTAAGCAAAAAGATGTAGGTATTTAAATGTTTTGTTGTTTTTGTTCAGGCGCTAAGTCATGCCTGACTCTTTGTAACCCCATGGACTGTAGCACACAGGCTTCGTTGTCCTCCACTGTCTCCTGGAGTTTGCTCAAGTTCATGTCCATTGAGTTGGTAATGCGATCTTATTGCAACATAAATAATTCCCAAGCTATGGGAACTGTTTACTATATTATGGTAGAATATAATAATATAGTAATATATATGATGGACTCATATATTAAAGAAAATAATTTTTAAAGACTATGTAAAGACTTGAAATATTTTATATGATAAAATAATAAGTAAAAATTAACAAAATACAAAGAAATAGGAATACACAAAAAGTAAGTCAGTGTATACAATTAGAAATTAATATGCAAACCAAACTTCACTTAGATTATGGAATTACATTTTCATTATTTTTATTGTTTTTAATCTTGTTTTGATAATGCTTTTACTGAAATATTTGTAATGAAAATTTATCTTGATAAAGTATTCTCAGCAGGCACAAGGAAAACCCAATATCTGCAGTACATTTCTTCTCTAGATTAATATTCCAAATCTTCAGAGGAGTTGAAAATCTGAAAACAAACAAAAAAAATACCCTTTCTTTTACTTCAGGCCAATAAGTTAATTCTTGACTCTTCATTTTTCTTACTAAGCTTTGGAAATTACCCTATTTATAAGCATGGCAAATCGTAGGGGAAATCACACCATGTGGAGAGGATTTAAATATTACAAGTTTCTGTTTCAAATAGAGATGAGAGTAGAAACAAGGAGGGGGGAAACGTGGATGGGTCTGGCCAAGAGTGAGAAAATAGAGAAAGTGTTCTAGAGCAGAAGTTAGTCAGCTAGGGGTCTTGGGCCCAGATTGTAAGCTAAGAATATTGTTTAAGAAGAAAACGGAAGGAAGAGAAAGAAGTGAGGAGAGGAAATGATAGAGACCCACATGGCCCACAAGCCTGAAGCATTCACCATCTGACTCTTTACTGAAAACGTTTGCCAACCTCTGCTCTAGGAGGGGAAAAAATACACTTCTGGGTGTTAGTCTACTTCGTATTTTTAGTTAGTACATTTTACGTTGTTAGACAAGTTTCAAACTTAAAGAAAAATTGAGCAGAAAGTACAGAGTTCCCCCAGATGCCCCTTCTGCCCCACCACATATCCATAGTCTCTCTCATTATTAGCTTGCGTTAGTATGGTACATTTGTTACAACTGATAAATCAATACTGATACATTTTTTTGGCCAAGTGGAATGTGGGACCTCACTTCCCCAACTAGGGTTCAAACCCACGGCCCCTGCTTTAAAAGCACAGTGTAGTCCCAATACATTAGTATTAACTAAAGAACTAAAGTTCACAACCTCAGATAAGCAGAGGACACCACTCTTATGGCAGAAAGCGAACAGGAACTGAAGAGCCTCTTGATGAAAGTGAAAGAGGAGAGTGAAAAAGCTGGCTTGAAACTTAACATTCAAAAAACTAAGATCATGGTATCTGGTCCCATCACTTTATGGCAATTAGATGGGGAAACAATGAAAACAGTGACAGACTTTATTTTCTTGGGCTCCAAAATCACTGCAGATGGTGACTGCAGCCATGAAATTAAAAGACGCCTGCTCCTTGGAAGAAAAGCTATGACAAACCTAGACAGCATATTAAAAAGCAGAGACATTACTTTGCCAACAAAAATCCGTCTACTCAAAGCTATGGTTTTTCCAGTAGTCATGTATGGATGTAAGAGGTGGACCATAAAGAAAGCTGAGCGCCAAAGAGTTGATGCTCTTTAATTTTTGAGAGTCCCTTGGACTGCAAGGAGATCCAACCAGTCCACCCTAAAGGAAATCAGTCCTGAATATTCATTGGAAGGATTGATGCTGAAGCTGAAGCTCCAATCCTTTGGCCAACTGATGAGAAGAACGGACTCATTGGAAAAGACCCTGATGCTGGGCAAGATTGAAGGCAGGAGGAGAAGGGGATGACAGAGGATGAGATGGTTGGATGGCATCACTGGCTCAATGGACATGAGTTTGAACAAGCTCTGGGAGTTGGTGATGGACAGGGAAGCCTGGCGTGATGCAGTCCATGGGGTCACAAAGAGTCGGACATGACTGAGCGACTGAACTGAACTGATAGGTTGCCTCAGGTTCACACTCGGAGTTGTACGGTTTTATGAGTTTTGACAAATGCGTAATGTCATGTATCCACCATGACAGCATCATAGAGAATAGCTTCACTACCCTAAAAATCCCCAGCGTGCCACCTCTTCCTTCACTTCCTCCCCCATGGAAACTCTTTGCAACCACTGATCTTTTTATTGGCTCTGTAACTGCCTTTTCCAGAATGTCACATAGTTAAAATCATATAGCCTGTAGCCTTTTCAGACTGGCTTCTCTTACTTCATTTCAATAGCAATATAGTATTCAAAAACACTATAGTATTCAAAAATAAAGTATTCAAAATTCCTCTGTATCTTTTTCTGGCTTGAGAACTCATTTCTTTTTATCACTGGATAATATTTGATTTCATGGGTGTGCCACAGCTTGTTTATCCATTCACCTATTGAAAGGCATTTTGATCACTTCCAAGTTTCAAAAATTATTAATAAAGCAGGTTTTTGTGTGGAGGTTGGTTTCAACTCATTTGGATAAATACTAAGGAGTGCCATTGCTGGATCATATGGTAAGAGCCTGTTTAGTTTTGGAAGAAACTGCTAAACTGTCTTCCAGACAGACTGTGCCATTTAGTACTCCTACCAGCAATGAATGAGAGGCTCTGTGGTTTGGCATTCTCACTGCATCTGATGTTTCTGGTATTTGGGGTATTCATTGTGCCAATAGGGGTATCATGGTACCTCACTATGGTTCTAATTTGCAATTTCCTAATGACATATGATATCGTCTTTTCAGATACTTATTTGACATCTATATATCTTCTTCAATGAGGCATAAGTTCAGATTTTTTGCCCATTTTTAAATTGGGTAGTCTGTTAGGGTCAGAGACAACTGAAGCACCTTCAGTTCAGTTCAATTCAGTTCAGTCGCTCAGTCGTGTCCGACTCTTTGCGACCCCATGAATCGCAGCACGCCAGGCCTCCCTGTCCATCATCAACCTCCGGAGTTCACTCAGACTCACGTCCATCGAGTCAGTGATGCCATCCAGCCATCTCATCCTCAGTCGTCCCCTTCTCCTCCTGTCTCCAATCCCTCCCAGCATCACAGTCTTTTCCAATGAGTCAACTCTTCGCATGAGGTGGCCAAAGTACTGGAGTTGCAGCTTTAGCATCATTCCTTCCAAAGAAATCCCAGGGCTGATCTCCTTCAGAATGGACTGGTTGGATCTCCTTGCAGTCCAAGGGACTCTCAAGAGTCTTCTCCAACACCACAGTTCAAAAGCATCAATTCTTCGGTGCTCAGCCTTCTTCACAGTCCAACTTTCACATCCATACATGACCACAGGAAAAACCATAGCCTTGACTAGACGGACCTTAGTCGGCAAAGTAATGTCTCTGCTTTTGAATATGCTATCTAGGTTGGTCATAACTTTTCTTCCAAGGAGTAAGTGTCTTTTAATTTCATGGCTGTAGTCACCATCTGCAGTGATTTTGGAGCCCCCCAAAATAAAGTCTGACACTGTTTCCACTGTTTCCCCATCTATTTCCCATGAAGTGATGGGACCAGATGCCATGATCTTTGTTTTCTGAATGTTGAGCTTTAGGCCACCTTTTTCGCTCTTCTCTTTCACTTTCATCAAGAGGCTTTTTAGTTTCTCTTCACTTTCTGCCATAAGGGTGGTGTCATCTGCCTATCTGAGGTTATTGAGATTTCTCCCAGCAATCTTGATTCCAGCTTGTGTTTCTTCCAGTCCAGCGTTTCTCATGATGTACTCTGTAAGTTAAATAAGCAGGGTGACAATATATAGCCTTGACGTACTCCTTTTCCTATCTGAATCCAGTCTGTTGTTCCATGAAGCACCTTAGCACACACATTTTCTTACTGGCAAGTTTTAAGAGGCTTTTTTTTCGTTTGTTTCTTTTTTAAAAATTTGATTTTGCTTCATGCCCAGGAATGCAGGGTCTTAGTTCCCCGACCAGGGATTGAACCTGGGCCATGGCAGTGAAAGGACCAAGTCCTAACCACTGGACCACAGGGAACTCCCAGTATCTCATTTTTTGTACTATTGTAGTGTTGTTTTAGGGGCTTCCCTTGTGGCTCAGGGATAAAGAAGCTGCCTGTTAATACAGGAGACACGGAGGTTTGACCCCTGGATGGGTAAGATCCCCTGGAGAAGGAAATGGCAATCCACTCCAGTATCCCTGCCTGGGAAATCCTACGGACAGAGGAGCCTGGCCGGTTATAGTCCATGGGGTTGAAAAGAGTTGAACATGACTTAGCAACCACAAACAAGTGCTGTGTTTATATTTCAAATTCCAAATGTACATTGTTGGCATATATGAAACCAACTGACCTGTGTATGTTAACCTTGAATATACTCTACAAGCTTGCTGTAAATGCTTATTAGTTCTCGGAGAATTTATTATTATTATTACATAGAAATTTTCTATGTAAACAATATGTTATCTGTGAACAATTTTAGTTTTCAGCTTTATTTACTCCTTCCCCATCTGCATACCTTTTGTTTCCTTTTCTCGGTTTATTGTATTAACTAGCACTTCAAGCATAATAATGACTATGAATGGTGAGAGGAGGCAGCCTTCTCTTTATTCCTGCTCTTAGGGGAAAGATACCTGGTATCTCACCATTAACCATGATGAAAGTTTTTATCACCAATGGTGTGCTGGGTTTTGTCAATGCATTTTCTGCCTCTATTAATATAATCCTATATTTTTCTTCTTTAGTCTGTTGATGTAAATGATTATATTAACTAATTTTTGAACATTGAATGAGCCTTAACTACCTGGGATAAATCTCATTTGGGCATGCTGAAGAATTCTTTTTATACTTTGTTGGATTTGATTTGCTTAATATCTCATTAAGGATTTTTGCAGCTATATTCATGAGAGATATTGGTCTGTAGTTTCCTTCCTAGTAATGTCTTTGGCTTTGTTTTCAGGGAATACTAACCTCATGAAATCAGTTATGAAGTATGTCCTGTGCTTCGGTTCTCTGGAAGATACTGTAGAGACTTGGTTTCATTCCCCCCCCCTAAAAATTGATACAATTTTCCAGTAAAACCATTTAGATCTAATCCTTTATGTTTGGGAAATTTATTATTGATTCAATTTCTATCATTAATATAGGGATATTCAAGTTATCTATCCAAGTATGAGTTTTGGCAGACTGCGTCTTATCAAGGAATTGGTTTACTTCATCTAGGTTATCAAATTTAGGGGCATAGAATGGCTCATAATATTCCTTCCATACTCTTTTAATGTCCATAGGATCAGTAGTGATGGCCCTTCTGTCATTTCTGATATTAGTGATTTCTGACTTCTCTCTTTTTTCTTGGCTAGTCCAGCTAGAGGTTTATCAGTTTTATCGATCTTTTCAAAGAATCCGTTTTCGGTTTTGTTGATATTCTCTGTTGATTTTCTGTTTTCAGCTTCATTCCTCCGCTTTCTAATTCTTATTTATTTGCTTTTGCTTTCTTTGGATTTGGTTTTTCTTCCCCTTTGCCCCCAGCTTCCTAAGGTGGGAGATATCAATCAGTATCAGTCAATATTATTGATTCTAGATCTGTCTTCTTTTCCAATACATGCATTCACCACTATTCAGCTCCCTCAGCCACATGTTTTTGTTGCTTACATAAATTTTGATGAGTTGAGTTTTCATACACTCCTGTGTGTTAGTCTGCTTTTTTTTTTTAAAAAGCAAACAATATCTATATTATCATCTCCAATATACAGATCTTTTTTAGAGATTCTTTAAGGTTTGAAAAGACTTAATGGAACAAAAGTAATAGACAAATAGGAAAAAGCATCCTACACTAAGTTTTCCTGGACTAATTATTGTGAAAAATGACTCATACATCTTTCTTATACGTACGCCAAAGAGCTCAGACCAAAACCAGCCACTATCTCCACTCCTCTTCATCTTGCCTTTCCTTTTAGAAAAGTGATGACTAACTAAATTTTATGGTCTCAGGGGCATGCTGGAGACAGCTTGTAGCTGTCTACAGAGTCCGTGGCTAACCCGATGGTATCCTGCAGTTGGCCATGTTGGAAGCAGTTGCACCAGGGAAACTGACCCATAATGGATATTGGGGGTGGGGCCATTGGTTCACCAACACACCAGTGCCAAATTATAAAACCTAGGATTTTCCCCAGCTTTCTACATTTACTGGGCACAAGTAGGAAACACACACTACTGTCTGTGAAAATTAGAGGATCCAAGAGCTTTCAAAAACCATATTCCTCCAGATGCCATGAATACATCAGACCATCTGAGAAGAGGAATTCTTTCAAGCAGCAATGTAAATGTAGCTGGGCAACAGTCCGAAATAGATCTTCTAAGAACACTCAGTCATGTATTCTATAAACATGATGAAAACATTCCTCAACCAACTTTCATAGGGTTAAACGTAAGTGTAGTGATTCATCCAAATGCACAAGCTGAAAGTAACTAAAATTGGAAGCCACAACTTGGATGGTTATTTACTCCATAGTGGTTCAGATCAAAGTCTTTCCCCATGAATCAGTAGCTTCTACCAGCACCAGAATAAGGGCAATTACCTGACGTTAGGGGTTTGGACGGACTGGGTAATAACTGAAGAGAAAAGGCTGGAAGAAAGAGAAAGTATTTTCCAATAAAGCTAAAAATAACTTAGGGTCGTATAGTTATTTGAAAGACACATCTCTAACATTCCATGATTTGAACAGACATAAGGCCCTACAATCTAATTACTGATAGAAAGAATAGAGATCAATAGTCACAACTACAGTGACTATTTTTACTTACTAATAAAAACTGTACAAACTATCTCTTAATTACTTTGGTGTATATTTTACAAACTTATGAATACAGGCACATACACACGTACACATATGTGAAAATCTATCTATACCCTTCTCTCCAAATTTCCTCTACCTACCTACCAAAATATAGATTAATAAAAATCAGTAGGGCTATTACTTGTACAGCAGTGATGGTTTAGAAAGAATTTTCACAGACATTATCTCATTCATTTATTATTTGTTAATACTGTAAACATTATTTACATTTATAATAATGTTATGATGTTATATTTATAAACATTATTTATATCCTCATTTTAAGTTGAGGAAACTGAGCCTCTGAGAGGGAAACTGACCTGTCCAAGGTCACACTGGAGGTCAGCATATGAATCAGGATTAACATGTAATTTTTTTTTTTTCCATCATGACTCATGGCTTCCCAGGTCTCCTGCATAACAGGCAGTTTCTTTACCATCTAAGCCACTAGGGAAGCTGTCTACTGGGAAAGATAGAAGTTAATCACCAGAGACACCTCTAGATCCTGATCAGTCCAGAGGAATCTACATAAAAAACGTTGCTAAAACTTGCTCTTATCTTCCTTTCGTGCCTCCACTTATTTGCCTTCCTACAATTTGCCAACTCTAGAAACTCAGAGTCCTTTTCCTTTGGCTTGTCACTTCCCTAAAACCTTATAGTCCTTTTAAGATGCGGTGTAAGCACAGTTCTAACCACCCCTATTGAGTAGCCCCATGTGTACGTTCAATGCAGTTGTTAATAAACTTCTGTTTGTTCTTCTCTGGTTAATCTGTTTTTGTTAAGTCTAATTACAGGGCCTGAGAACCTAAGATGGACATAGGAAAAAGCTTTTTTTTCCCTTGCCTATGGTGTCCTACTGTTCATACTGTTCTGTTCATGAACACCACCCTTATGGCAGAAAGTGAAGAGGAACTAAAAGCCTCTTGATGAAAGTGAAAGTGGAGAGTGAAAAGCTCAACATTCAGAAAACGAATATCATGGCATCTGATCCCATCACTTCATGGAAAATAGATGGGGAAACAGTGGAAACAGTGACAGACTTTATTTTGGGGGCTCCAAAATCACTGCAGATAGTGACTACAGCCATGAAATTAAAAGACGCTTACTCCTTGGAAGAAAAGTTATGACCAACCTAGATAGCATATTCAAAAGCAGAGACATTACTTTGCTGACTAAGGTCTGTCTAGTCAAGGCTATGGTTTTTCCTGTGGTCATGTATGGATGTGAAAGTTGGACTGTGAAGAAGGCTGAGTGCCAAAGAATTGATGCTTTTGAACTGTGGTGTTGGAGAAGACTCTTGAGAGTCCCGTGGACTGCAAGGAGATCCAACCAGTCCATTCTGAAGGAGATCAGCCCTGGGATTCTTTGGAAGGAATGATGCTAAAGCTGAAACTTCAGTACTTTGGCCACCTCATGCGAAGAGTTGACTCATTGGAAAAGAGTCTGATGCTGGGAGGGATTGGGGGCAGGAGGAAAAGGGGATGACAGACGATGAAATGGCTGGATGACATCACTGACTCGATGGACGTGAGTCTGAGTGAACTCCAGGAGTTGGTGATGGACAGGGAGGCCTGGCATGCTGCAATTCATGGGGTCGCAAAGAGTCGGACACGACTGAGCGACTGAACTGAACTGATGGTGTCCTACAATAGAAATAGCCTTGGACCAGGAATTTTCTCATAACCTCCATGCTATAGTGGACATTAAACTGGAGTAGTTAAAGGTTTGCCCCTTGCAAGTAGGAAATGTACCTGCGTGGTGTGCTAAGTTGCTTCAGTTGTGTCCGACTCTTTGCACTGCAGCTCTATGGACTGCAGCCAATTTGTGAGTGGGATTCTCCAGGCAAGAATACTAAAGTGGGTTGCCATGTTCTCCTCTAGAGGATCATTCCAACCCAGAGATGGAACCTGCATTGGCCTAAAACAAGATCCAGGAGAGGGTCTTCCTAACTCAAGCGTATCCCTTCTAAGCCCTAGGCTGCCGCCCTGCTTGAGTCTGATTTTCTAACACGCAGGCAGAAGCATAGAAAATGCTCAACTCAAAATGCTTTTAAAAAAAGGAGCTTTCACTATGTCCTGGATTCTTTTTGGACTTTCCAATACAGAAATAGAGAAAATAACTTTTTTAAGTCAAATGAATTACTAAGAATTAAGTCGTTTGCATTCCTGGAATGTCTAAATTTGCATAAATCTGGCTCATGTAATTTATCACTAAAATTTTTTTCTTTTATTTTGCTAAAAATGAAAATGACTTGTCTAGTACATTTGGAAGGCTTTAAGTCATTCTGATGGGTTTTTTTTTAATGTTTAAGAATTTTTGTCTGGTTGTTATTACCATTGATTTTCATAATCTTTGTCAGCCACTTCCTATGTTTCTGAGACCTCATGAAAAGTGTATTATTAAAGTCATAAGTTCACATATGAATAAGGGCTGTGTGTCCATCTCAAATTCTAAGACTTTATGACCAATTCCAAGAATTGTTTTTAAGTAGCCATTTTCTTCAAGTGTTTTTAAGTCCAAAGTAGTTTTAGAAGACTGTCGTTGGATTTAAAGGTAGCCTAGATCTTTTAAATGTACAGACATAGACAAATGTTCAGGTTATAGAAGTGGTTGGCAAAGTCTAAACCAACTGGAATCATCCTGGAAGAGCTGCTTGATTAGCATCAGATTTGTCCAAATGTCCCTTTACCCAGCCTCCAGTGGAGAATCTGCTGCTAATTTTAGATGCTATCTGAAACCAAACATACTATAATCAACTAGGTTCACTAGTGCCAAGAGCTGCCAGTTTGCTTAAAGACTGACTCTCTTAAAAAAAAAAATAAAAAAAAAAAGACTGCCTCTCTCCAGGTATTTTGTTAAAGTAACACCTCTCAGAAGTTGGCTGATAATTCAATCTCCAACAGGGACATGAGGAAAAGTATTTTCTAAAGCTCTTATGTATTAAAGAAACCCAGAACAGTTTAGCAGAGTGCTAAATTCATTGAACAAAGATGTTAGACAGAGGTGGTTCTAATGTCTTGGTTACCTAAGTAAGCAAATCAAAACCTGATCTTCTGAACACCTCAAGGTAGAGAAATCGAAACCTGAGGACAACCGATCACAAACAGCCAACCAGGCTTTGCCAACCAAGGTCTCCTAACTGCTTCTGGTTTGCTACCAAACAGATTGGAATGGATGTTTGCTCAAACAAACTCTCGAAATTCTTAATATGCCTCAGTTTATCATTTAACATGAAAGAAGGTAAATGGAATTGTTGTGTAGCTATTTGAATTAATTTTAAAGGGCTTCCCTGCTAGCTCAGTGGTAAAGAATCTGCCTGCCAATGAGGGAGACTTGGATTCTATCCCTAGGTTGGGAAGGTCCCCTGGAGAAGGAAATGGCAACCTACTCCAGTATTCTTGCCTGGAGACTCCCACGGACAGAGGAGCCTGGTGGGCTGCAGTCCACGGGGTTGCAAAAGAGTTGGACACGACTTAGTGACTAAACAACAACAAAAACAAGAGAATTTTACTCTTGACCTAAAATTCCTCTTTAGCTGGATAACATTTTTAAAAACAGACTGGTCCTTAAATGTAAGTACAAATAAAAATTATTTTGGTAATTCTTAGTACATTATTATTTAAAATTATAAGTACAAATTATTCCTTCTCTACTACCATTTGCTAGCAAGGATTTAGGGGAGAGCAAAGGGGAAACAGTGGAAACAGTGTCAGACTTAATTTTGGGGGGCTCCAAAATCACTGTAGATGGTGACTGCAGCCATGAAATTAAAAGACGCTTACTCCTTGGAACGAACGTTATGACCAACCTAGATAACATATTGAAAAGCAGAGATATTACTTTGCCAACAAAGGTCCATCTAGTCAAGGCTATGGTTTTCCAGTGGTCATGTATGGATGTGAGAGTTGGACTGTGAAGAAAGCTGAGCGCTGAAGAATTGATGCTTTTGAACTGGGTGTTGGAGAAGACTCTTGAGAATCCCTTGGACTGCAAGGAGATCCAACCAGTCCATCCTAAAGGAGATCAGTCCTGGGTATTCCTTGCAAGGATTGATGCTAAAGCTGAAATTCCAGTACTTTGGCCACCTCATGAGAAGAGTTGATCCATTGGAAGAGACTCTGACGCTGGGAGGGATTGGGGGCAGGAGGAGAAGGGGACGACGGAGAATGAGATGGCTGGATGGCATCACCAACTCGATGGACATGAGTTTGAGTGAACTCCGGGAGATGGTGATGGACAGGGAGGCCTGTCGCAAAGAGTCGGACACGAATGAGCGACTGAACTGAACTGAAAGGGGTTAGTTCTGCAACTCCGCACACACCGCCTACTACTGCACAGGCTGGACTCCTTGCCTGTGGTGGCTCAGATGACCTAAGGCCAGCAGAACTCCTCAGAGAGCCTGGAATGGATTCACAGAGCGGGGAGATCTGAGTTCTAAATGTTCCTGCCACTTTCTATAGAGCGTTCTTGGAGAAACTCAACAGGCTAAGTGAGACCGATACCCACCTCCCTCCTACCCCCAAAAGCCTCAGGGCTCTCTCTTTGTTTCAATTTCTTGATGAATGGAAAAGCTCTTCCCCACAGCCAGAAATAGCCATTTTCCCTCTTTTCTAAAAGGATCAGGCAGGATACACCCTGGGCTTTCCTTTGTGTTTGATGATAGCTTGCAGTCCCTCATTTTGTTCTCAAAGCCCACATTGTGTTGACTAACTTGATTGATAAAGGCTTCATTTACAATCCAAAGGATTTTTTTTAAGCAATGGAGGGAATTTAAGAAGTTAATTCCAATGGAGCCTTCTGACTTTTTTTTTAACTGAGAAACCAATTACACTAATCCTGCTATTTTAACTCCCTGGGGTTCTTCCTACCTCCATCCCCTCCCCTCTCCTCACCCCTACAAACTGTGAGCAAAATTTTTGTTTTGAAAGTAACTATGCACATTTCTTTCCTTGGGAAAGGGTGCAGAGAACTCATCCATTTTCAAAGATATCCAAGACCCCAAAATTCTTAGAACCATCACTGTGAGGTGGAGAAATGGAAGCGCAATCAACAAAGCCTGAAAGAAGTAAATCCATCTAAACTGTGCTCCCTATATTCAATGCAAGACTCCCTCCACTCTCAGCACTGTTCCATCAGCAAGGGTTTAGGCCCTTAAAACCAGCAGTCGGATGAGCTTCCTGTGGACTCCATGTGAAATATCACTATCCTGAGACTCTGGGAGGATTTCTGGCCCTCCTGTTCAGTTTAGGTCAGTCACTCAGTCCTGTCTGACTGTTTGGGACCCCATGGACAGCAGCACGCCTGTCCATCACCAACTCTGGGAGCCTACTCAAACTCATGTCCATCGCGTTGGTGATGCCATCCAAACATTCCATCCTCTGTTGTCCCCTTCTCCTCCTGCCCTCAATCTTTCCCAGCATCAGGGTCTTCTCCAATGAGCTGGTTCTTCACATCAGGTGGCCAAAGCACTGGAATTTCACTTTCAGCAAAACTGAAGTTTCAGCTTCTGGCTCTTGGATGCAGTATATTTCCAGGAAAGCAGTCAGAAACATATTGAGAAAAAGACAGGTATCTCTTAGCATTGCTGGTCTGCACTCCTGTAAGAGACACTTGCTTCTTGGAAGGAAAGCTATGACAAACCTTGACAGCTTATTAAAAAGCAGAGATGTCACTTGGCTGACAAAGGTCTGTATAGTCAAAGCTATGGTTTTTCCAGTAGTCACGTATGGATGTGAGAGTTGGACCATAAAGAAGACTGAGTGCCGAAGAACTGATGCTTTCGAGTTGTGATGCTGGAGAAGACTCTTGAGAGTCCCTTGGACAGCAAGGAGAGCCAACCAGTCAATCCTAAAAGAAATCAACCCTGAATATTCACTGGAAGTGTTGCAGGAAAGGGGACCCCTTCCAGGACCCAAAACTGGGCTCTTGCCTAACACTCGGAAATGAATTGTCCGAGGAGACACATGTGCTGACAAAGCAAGAGATTTTATTAGGAAAGGGTAAGGGAACCCAGGAGAACTGCTCTGCTGCGTGGCTCGCAGTCTTGGGTTTTATGGTGATGGGATTAGTTTCCGGGTGGTCTTTGGCCAATCATTCTAATTCAGAGTCTTTCCTTGGCACACGCATCGCTCAGCCAAGATGGATGCTAGCGAGAGGGATTCTGGGAAGTGGATGGACACACGGTGTCTCCTTTAGACCTTTCCCAAACTCTTCCGGTTGGTGGTGGCTTATTAGTTCCGTATTCCTTACTTATCAGGATCTCCTGTCAAATGACTACTCTGGTGCCTGGCCAGGGTTGGTGGTTTCAATCAGTGTGCTTCCCCTAACAGAAGGACTGATGCTGAAGCTGAAGCTCCAATACTTTGGCCTGATGCAAAGAGCCGCCCCACTGGAAAAGACCCTGATGCTGGGAAAGATTGAGGGCAAGAGGAAAAGTGGGCAACAGAGGATGAGATGGTTGAATGGCATCACTGACTCAATGGACATGCATCTGAGCAAACTCCAGGAGATACTGAAGGACAGGGGAGCCTGGCATGCTGCAGCCCACGAGGTCTGAAAGAGTTGGACATGACTGAGTGACTGAACAACAGAACTCCTGTAGGAGACAGGTAAACCAGTATATGAGGCTGGATTGTAAGAGGCCTCGCATAATACGGGTCATATCAGTGAGTCACTCAGTGAACCGGCAGTCTTGGTGGGGCAGCCAGAGGCTAGATGACCTAGGGCGCCTCAGCTAGGATGCTTCACCTCTGTTCTACATAGTTTTGTCCTCTAGTGGGCTAGCCTGGGCTCATAGCAGTGGAAGCCTTCCACCGGAACAAGAACAGCAGGGACAAGACCTCTTGTGGCCTAGGCTTGGAAATCATACATTACCTCTCCGATATTCTATTAGTCAAAGCAAGTCACTAGGCCAGTCCAGCAGGAAGGGGTGAAAATAGATTTCATCTCTTTTTTAAAAAAAGTTTTGTTTGGTCTTCGTCACAGCATGTGGGATCTTTATTTGTGGCATGTGGGATCTAGTTCCCTGACCAGGGATAGAACCTGGGTCCTACCACATTGGGAGCATGGAGTCTTAGACACTGGACCACCAGGAAAGTCCTTAGATTTCATCTCTTGATGGAAGGACCTGCAAAGAATCTGCAGCCATTTGTAATCTACCACATCAGTAAACCCATGTAGCTTTATCATCTCTGATACTGATGTCCTGTCGTCTATCTGTGTTCTCTGGTGATGATATTCCAACAGATTGGGTATGGAAAGTTTTTCCAAAAAGATTCTAACTGCCACAAGGCAGCTGTAGCTTCGTTACTTCCTCTGTGACTGTTGATAAGGTCGGGCACATCAAACCTTTCCTGAAACTGTAGCCAGTCTCTTAGATGGAGAAGAGACAGAATGGTCCCAATTTGCTACCCACAGCAGATTGCTAGGGAAATAATTGCTTTCTTTAGGTTCAAATGCCATTTTCACAGCATCCTTGCTGATAAACTAATGTTAGCCAAAAACCAGGAACCCGGATACATTTCACTAAGAATTGTTATCTCTAGAACACCTGTGGATAAATGTGCTAATGAGAGACTTTTCTTAAGGGTTCTTATCTCCATGATTATTCCAAGCCACAGTTGAATGCAAACATCATCAGAACAGTGTTATGCTTAATAGCCTAGAATGCTCCTGTAATACTTAATCCCCTTTACACAGATCAGCCTCTGAAATAGGAACGCAGCCTCAGGGGAGAGAGCAGCTTAATCGACAAGCCTCAGGTAGAAAAGGACCACTTAGTAGTGACTTCACAGCCCAGGGATGCTCCTATAGATTCTGTGTATTTCCAGTCCAATCAAGACAGTAGCCAAAAGAATCCTTTTCCATCAAACTCCATTATTCACTTATGAGATAATTCTCTGAAATGGGCTAGCTATTTCTTACATGTCCCTGGTAGAATAAGAGGCCAGCAGATGTCTTATACTGTGCAAGTGCTTTCATCAAAGAGAGACTTGGTGCCCTTACACTGTTTATACAAACTTGACCAAGCAACTGGAGTTGGTTCAAGTTCCTATAGAAAGTGAAAAGCGAAAGTCGCTTAGTCATGGTTGACTTTGCGACCCCATGGACTCTACAGTCCATGGAATTCTCCAGGCCAGAATACTGGAGTGGGTAGCCTTTCTCTTCTCCAGGGGATCTTCCCAACCCAGGGATTGAACCCAGGTCTCCCGCATTGCAGGCAGATTCTTTACCAGCTGAGCCACCTGGGAAGCCCAAGAATACTGGAGTGAGTAGCCTATCTCTTCTCCAGGGGGTCTTCCTGACCCAGGAATCCAACTGGGGTCTCCTGTGCTGCAGGCAGATTCTTTACCAACTGAGCTATCAGAAAAGCCCCTATGTAATCCTTGAGGTCCACTTAATAGGAGGTTTTTCTTTTTTAAATAGCAGATCTTAAACCCAGACCTCATAGTAATTTTGCTCCTCCCTTCTTGAGTGTTCCATGCTTATCTGGACTGTAAGCAATTGTCAGTGTTACCTTAGCCATCAATTAAAGGTATCTCCTCCTTCTCCTCACTTCTTGCACCTTCTTCTCACTCCTCTCTTTCCTTCTATATGGTCCCTTCCTTCATTCTTCCCATGGGACTAATTTACTGTACAAATTAGGATTTGGTGTTTGAAACATACTCCATTCAATTTTAAACACAAACGGACTGAATTAGGGCAGTGGTGGAAAGACAAGAAAAGAGGGCTCTTCGATGAGTCTCGGGGTACTCCCATAATTACAGAGACTCAGTGACTAGGGAGCTGCTCCTTGTGCTGAAATCAAGACACTGGGGAATTTCGAGGCTGCCCCTGAGAGTGTGGAGTTAAAGAATGTCATCATAACTGCAATCCAGGGGTGAAGAAACAGGGATCTGAATGCCAGGATCAGAAAGTCATTGCTTCTCATCACCTACAGAGCTGGACAAGTGCTCCAGGAAATTTCATGATCTTGCTCGCCTGCAGAAAATAGCCAAAAACAGTCTGAAAAATGGCCACTACCTCATTTCCTCCTTGCAAACAACGTATACACAGATCTCATGAAATGAAACAATATCCTAGCTAAAAGAGTCTGGTAAATGTGGTAGCTTGGGGTTTTCTAATCTCTGTAGTAAGGAGAGGCACTCTGGAGGGAGGCGAGAATGAATGTAAGTGCTGACTGATCAAACCCTGCCCAAGGACTCCACTGCTCAGCTCCCCTCTTATAAAAGGAATTAGAATATTTAAAACACAAGCACATGCCACTAGACTCATTTTCAACATTATTCCAGCCAATGCGCATGGCACCCCATAAATAAGGTGCTATTAACCCATTTTTCTGGGTGGAGAAATGAGGGCCAGGGAAGCTAAGTAATTTGCCCAGGGCCACACAGTAATAGTAAGGCTTCCCCTGTGACTCAGTGGTAAAGAATCCACCTGCCAACACAGGAGTCATAGGAGACACAGGTTCAATCCCTGGAAGGAGGAAATGGTACCCCACCCCATGGATAATTTCAGGATAATTCCATGTTCAGAATAATCCCATGGACAGAGGAGCCTAAAGGGCTACAGTCCATAAGGTCACAGAGTTAGATATGACTGAGCATGCACGTAATAGTGGGGAGCTGGTGATCAAACCCAGGTTTGTGTAATGCCGAGGTCCATCTGTGTCAAAACCGATATGGAGCCAAAGGCTATGAGCTTCACCACCAAGCTAACCCACCTCATGGAGGTGCTTACTCTGTCCCCAGATCGGGGACTCAGCCACTGAAGCACATGAGAATAGTTTTTCATTTCCTTTTCTGGAATCTGCCAAATTACACTTCATTGGCTTAATCCACTCTGACAAGCCCTGGGCCGAGGAGCAAACACGGGCAGAGGACAGCACAGAGAATATTGCTACATGACACGTACCATCTCATCACCTTTATGCCGATTGGTCATCTAAGAAAACCACCAGTCTCTTCACGAAAGACTAAGAAAGCACTTAGAATCTGATGACATTTTAAAAAGAGCTGGTGACGAATTCTTAGCTCCGCAATCATAATCATATTATGCATAACGCACACCATTCACAAACATTAGGACAAAGAGCACAGGCCCTCAGATCCACCGCTGGCCCAATACTAGCCTGTTGGGAGGTTAAAATCAAGACAAGGGCATAGCCTCGCCTGCTTGATTGAGTGCCAAGGGCTGTCTCAAGCCTTCTCTTCTACTCTGATTAAGAATATGATTTAGAATCAGATGGAAAAATCCCCTCCAGAGGCTGCTTGAGGAAGCTCTCTGTCATGGCTGATTATCAGACTAGTGTTCATTGTCAGGAAAACAAACAAACGTGAAAATGCTGTTCTTGGCATAGTACTTTTATTCCCCCCATCATGATTCAGTCAAGATTTAAATCCTCTCAACTGAGCAATTCTTCATTCAAAGAAGCCTGCATGAATCCACAATGGAGGTGAGCGTGCACCTGCTGAGAAGGTCACCTGGCTCTGTACCTGGCTGGTCTTTCTGGCAACAGACAGGCTCACCTCCACCCTCTAGACGGTTCCTTCTTAGACACAAATGCCTTGACAGAGCTTCTGGTTCTCAGAGGGAAATCCCTTTACACACACAAACTCATCTGTAAGAAACGCTTGCAGCAGGCAGGACCTTTTAGAACGACCACCTTCTAAAAAATGTGGTAAATGCTACCGAAAGGAGTTCTATTTATCTGAGGAGCCCCACGGCAACGTACCTTCTTTTCTCCTCTCTGAGGATTTCTTCACCAACAGTCAATGTTCTCAATTAGCCACGCGGTGCCCTTTCTGCCTGGAAGTCACCTCAGCACGTGTGGGCATTTGCTAAATGTGGGTGGTGATTCATCACGGACAATGGCCAAGGCTTTGACATCATCAATCAAGAGAGGAAAGAAGTCCTTTTCTCAATCAGATGATCTTTATATCTCAGCAGATAATAATCCAATAACCCACACTGGCGCCTATACCCCCCACGCTACGTTTCCACTATCATTTGGAAATTCTTTCTACCTCCCATATAATATGCCTGTCCCAATGGGAACTGTTACCGCCTTCAAATACCAGTGGCTGTTTATTATAATAAAAGTCTAATGTTCTTGGGGTTAATAAATTCTATTACATTTGGCTTTTTCTTACTCTCCAACATGAGAAAATCAGCCTTGGAACTCACCTCTGAAGTCTCTCCTACTTCCGCATATTTTTTAAGGAGATTCATTTTTTTCTTTTTTTCCCAATATTTATTTATTTGGCTACACCAGGTCTTAGCTGTGGCATGTGGGATCTAGTTCCCTGACCAGGGATCAAACCCAGTTCCCCTGCCTTGGGAGTGCAAAGTCTTAGACACTAGACCACCAGGGAAGCCTACTTCTGCATATTCTAATTCTCTAAAACCCTGAGCAAGTTTTGATCCTTTAAAGTCCCAACCTCCATACGTGCAAGGGGAGTATGATCTGGCCTGATAAGCGAAGAACCCTCCTTTGTAAATAGAAGGTAAGGTTAGAAAAGGGAGGGAAATGGTCAGAGTTTGAGTCTGGACTCAAACTGTGATGGAGCCAAAAATTTACTCCATCACGAAATATACCAGGTAGATGGTGTGCCCTCACTTTATTCCTGGGGTAAGTCCAATTACAGTGACTTAAAACTCTTCCATTTCCGAAATTCCTCTACCAGTAATTTCCTCCAGGGCCTCTCAAGTAAACTTTCCTTTAAAGTTAAATTGGTTTTCATCTAATCTGTTTTTGAGATTCAATGCTTAAATTGTTTCAACCTGATGGATGGTTAGCATTTTGCTAAAAATTTGAAACTGCTAATGGGTAGTCAAAATATACTTGTTCGGTTTTAAAAATATTTTCTCATAAAATGAAAGACAAAGAGTATGTACAGGAAACCCCACACCCTGAGACGGTGCTCTGCTCATAATATGTCTGCCTCTAAGGGAGGGTTGTTTTATTAAACCCAAGACATGTACTGACACAACATTCATAAAACCATCCAGCTGTACATGCACAGATTGTGTGGGATAGCTAGGAATAAACAGGTCCATTTGTCATTTGGGTTAAAAAACAAAGGATGAGAACAAAGATGTCACCTCATATGCCGGTGAGGTGAGTATTTCACTTCAGTGATCCATGATGCCCTTTCCATCTCGGGGTGAGCTGAATAGAATCATACAGCATCATTACTTTTTGGCTACACTGTCCTAAAGACTAACAAACACAAAACCTGAGACTTTCCATAGCCATTGTCTCCTCAGCGTTTCCTCAGAGGTGTCATCTATGAAACCAGCTGGCTTCATATCAAGCCCTGGAGAAGTACAACTGATGACCAAAAAATTGATGGATATACGTCTTCCTTTATACTACTGCTGCTGCTAAGTCGCTTCAGTCGTGTCCGACTCTGTGCGACCCCATAGACGGCGGCCCACCAGGCTCCCCCGTCCCTGGGATTCTCCAGGCAAGAACACTGGAGTGGGTTGCCATTTCCTTCTCCAACGCATGAAAGTGAAAAGTGAAAGTGAGGTCGCTCAGTCGTGTCCGACTCCTCGCGACCCCATGGACTGCAGTGCACCAGGCTCCTCCGTCCATGGGATTTTCCAGGCAAGAGTACTGGAGTGGGGGTGCCATTGCCTTCTCTCTTTATACTACTCGGAGGTACTAAAAGGTTATTGTGTGACTTGAATATTAAAAGTCCTCAGCATGCATTGTTATACTGTCCACTCAGACCTGTTGAAAGTAACTTCAAAAACCAGGCATTCAATACTGATGTTACCTTCTGACCCTGGCTCTTGAACTCTTCCTTTGGCTACTGTAGATCTTTCTAAAATTCAGCTATGACCAAGTCCTCCCCGAACAGTTTTATCAGTGTGATAGCCTACATCCTGCTGCCCCTCTGCTTAAATCTGTCTCTAATCCTGGCTAAACATTAGATTCACCTGCGTTGCTCTAAAGGATCAACGCCTTTGCCTCAGTCCTTAAAATTCTGATTTAATGGAAGTGGAGCTTGGTATAATGTTCAAAGTCTCCCAAGTGGTTTTAATGAGCAGACAACAGTTGAGAACCAGTGACCCAAAGATGAAGCTTCAGTGCCTTATCATGGAGGGAAGTTCCTCTAGGACTGAGCCCTTTGCTGATCTCTCTCTCTCTCTCACCACAGTGCATCCATCAGACCATGAACTCAGCCTTGCCAAGGGCACACAGGAGCACTTCCCATCAGCATCTCTGTAGCCTTTTCCCAGAAGCCCGAGCTTCTCCCGCCCACGCACGTTCTGCAAGCAAACATCTCACTCTTCTTTTAAGGCTACCCTTGCCCCCCACCCCCACCCCCAGGGACCATTTCCGCCTCCCTCCTTCTTCCTTCCCCTCCCCCACCCCTGTTCTGCTGGACTTGTTTACATAGCTGCTTCTCCTCCCTGGGGACTATATACCCTGCCCCACCCAGGCCGGGACCAAAATCTAATCCTAGAAAAATGAGCTACATGAGAACAATACACGTCTGTTTTGTTCTCCACTCGGGGCTGGCTACGTAACTTGCAGAACCGACTGCAAAATGGAAACGCAGAGCCCCTTGTTCAAAAATTATTAAGAATTTCAAGATGGCACCAGCTGAGCGTGAAAGCATAGGGCCCTTCTATCTCATACGTAGTGTGTGCTTTGAAATGTTTGTTGAAGAAAGAAGTTTTTCCATCTCCTGCAGTTGTCATGGGGGTTTGTGGAAAGAGTGTGCATTCCCTGCATTCTGAGAAACACCCGAGACCACAGGAGGGGAAGGAAAGAGGGGAGGATGGGAGGGGCATTTTTCAATTTTTGATGACCCACATGTCTCATTTAACCACAACCAGTCACTAGGAATAACCACGCAGGGATCCCCTTTAGGGTCCTATTGAAGAACCTACACTGTAACAGGTTTTCTCCTTCCAGACTGGCAGGCAGGACACAAAGAAAGGGGTCTCTCCATCCAATCAAATATTTTCTGCTTTTCACTGAGGAGCAACAGAGCCAAGAGAGCTTTATCAAAGTCACCTGATCCTAGAAATAAAAACATATATATTTTAAATTTGCAAATCACTTTATTGTTCTTTCCCTTTGCTAAAACACAACATGCTTGTTTTTCTACTATTTCTCATATTCCTCACAGGCAGAGGGGCCGCTGCTAACCACACCTTCTACACAAAATGACTGTCATGGTTTTGGTCTTCATATTTTTAAAAGCAAATCTAAGGCATTATGAAATGTCATCCCTGCAAGCGTCTCTTAAAAGCTTGGATGTTACTTCCATCTCACCATGCTGTAAGAAATCCAGAGCCACCTGCGTTATCACCCTCACAGAACTATGACCATACAGCCACCATCACACCTCACGGAAATATCAACTCTTCCTTCCTGGTTCTCATTCTGCCTCTCTCTTGAACAAGTTTCCTGGATTCTATCTTTATTAACCTCACTGATCCATGCCCCCAAACCCTTGTGTCCTTGGGGTGGATCCTCTGTCCACTCAGAACAGACCATCTGGAGAAGTACTGAAAACACCCAGCTTCAAAAGAAGAGTGAGTCATGTGTAATAGAAAGTACATGGTCGTGTCCATTCCTGCCTTATACTCCGTGGAGAAAAGTCATAACATTCTGATTTCTGGGAGATTAGGGCCCCTGGTTTTTCACTTAAAGAGGAAAATCAGTAGGTCAATTAACTCACCTCATTCTCTATTTTAAAATCAACTTTCTGTAGTAATTTCCTGTCCTGTCTCACCCTGCCCACATTTATCCTGGTCTTGTTGATAAAGTCATCCACCAAATACCAAATTCAGCTCACAAACACTTCTTCAGAAAATTTAGACTGGATTTCCAAGCACTCGGATCAAGGGTTTTCTTAATCATTCCATTCTCAGTCTTAAGTATGTCATATTCATTATTCCATTAGTGGTGAGGAATCCTCCTCCCCCCCTTCCCCATCAAGTCAAATTTGCTCCCCTAAAGTTAGGGCTTTCCACTGAGACCCATTTAAGGGAAAAGGGCATTAACATCTAAATGGACTTTAAATATAAAATAACACTTATTTACTAACACCAAGTTAATTATCTATGGCAGTGGTCCCCAACCTTTTCGACACCAGGGACTGGTTTCATGGAAGACAATTTCCCCACAGACCCAGGATGGGGTCGGAGGCGGGTGGGGGGGGGGGGGAAGGGTTTCTGGATGATTCAAGTGCATTACATTTATTGTGCACTTTATTTCTACTATTACATCAGCTCCACCTCAGATCATCAAGCATTGGATCTCACAGTTTGGGGACCCCTGCTCTACAGAAATACTCTGTGCAAGACTGAAAACTGCCATTGCAGCCGAAAGTCTAGAAGTGCTGGAACCATCAAAGGCGAGCTCTAGAATACAGAATACCGCAGAAGCAAACAGATAGTGTTTAGGACCCAACACTAAAATTTTAGATAACCATGTTAACATTTATTGAGCAATTCACCATGCCTCCATCAATCTTGGAAACAACCCTACTAGGTGAGTACCATTATGCTTATTTTAGAATATAAGTGACTTACCCAGAACATAGAGCTCAGTTCAGTTCAGTTCAGTCACTCAGTCATGTCCAACTCTTTGCGACCCCGTGAACTGCAGCATACCAGTCCTCCCTGTCCATCACCAACTCCCGGAGTTCACTCAAACTCATGTCTGCCAAGTCAGTGATGCCATCCAGCCATCTCATCCTCTGTCATCCCCTTCTCCTCCTGCCCCCAATCCCTCCCAGCATCAGACTCTTTTCCAATGAGTCAACTCTTCGCATCAGGTGGCCAAAGTACTGGAGTTTCAGCTTCAGCATCAGTCCTTCCAATGAACACCCAGGGCTGATCTCCTTTAGTATGGACTGGTTGGATCTCCTTGCAGTCCAAGGGACTCTCAAGAGTCTTCTCCAATACCACAGTTCAAAAGCATCAATTCTTCAGCACTCAGCTTTCTTCACAGTCCAACTCTCACATCCATACATGACCACTGGAAAAACCATAGCCTTGACTAGATGGACCTTTGTTGGCAAAGTAATGTCTCTGCTTTTTCATACATAGAGCTAGCTGAAGGCAAATCTGAGACAAAGTCTTCCTATTTGCCAAACAGGACTCTCCGATTCACATGTATTGAGCTTTTCACTCTGGGGATGGCGCCTTCTTGCCTCTTCTTCCTTCCTTTCTCAAAACTGCATCATTTCCAGTGGATCTGAAGATGCTTGTGGAAACTTGAGATTAACTGCATGCAACTGCTTATGTCTAATTGTGCTTTTATATTTTCCCCTAGGAAAAAAGGACCGAGCTTAACAGAAAACAGAAAATAAAAAAGACATTTCTTTTAAAACCCTATACTTAATTTACTTAAAAAAAAATTTTGGCCACACTGAGAGGCATGTGGGATCTTAGTTCCCATTACCAGGGATCAAACTCATGCCTCTTGCAGTGGAAACACAGAGTCTTAACCACTGGACTGCCAGAAAAGTCCCACCCTACAGTTATATTAAACCCCTGGTTGAGCAATTGGATGCTACAGCCTCTGCCACACATGCACACACACATTCCTACAGAATCCTCACACCCTTAGTTCAATGGCTACTTATGACGAATATTCCTCTAACCCAAGGGGTGTTTTCAAGACCAAGCTTGGCACAGCCCATGTAACAACTAAAAATATATCTAAGAGAGACCATGTTTCCTGGAAATGATCAACTTTAGAAATGAAAATTCAAATCAGTTGTTTAGGTGCAAATTTTATTATGACTTCAGTCTGTTCAGGGGACAACAGTAATGAAATACACAAATGAGGTACACAAATCCCTGGCTACAGATTCATTACTGATTCAACAAACACTAATTAAGATATCTTTGCTGTCACAGTCTGTGAGATTTTTGCCATTAAAATATTCCATCAGCAAGACTTATATCCCAGAGAGAAAATAACCGCCTACCTGCAAAGCGGGAACAGTCAAAAAGAGAAGGATGAGATTCAATCATCAGAACATGGGGCAGTGAAATTGCTATTTAAGGTGACAGCTGGATATCTGAAGGAAAAAAAAAAATGAACCTCATCCCCTAAAATCCTGCAGCAAAAAATATATTTTGTAAACTAAAAAATTTTAATAGCTGAATTCACTCTTTATATCTGACTTGAAAGTGAAAGCCCTACAGGGATGTCCATGAGATTTCCCAGGCAAGAATACTGGAGAGGGTTGCCATCCCCTTCTCCAGGAGATCTTCCAGATCCAGGGATTGAACCCATGTCTCCTGTCTTGGCAAGCAGATTACCACTGCACCACTAGGAAAACTCTTATATCTGACATAATGGCCTGAAAAATCAAGACCATCCTGAAGAATGGGGAGAAACTAATTATGGGGGAAAGGTTGAGGGAATCAGCAAATAGATCAAGGATACAACATGTAAAAAACCAATATTTCCAGAGGCTGGATATTGGATATTAACGCATGATAATAGTATTGCAGGTTTCTTATGAGTGAGATTCATATTAGTGTTCTTATGAAGGAAATGATCAAAGGTCAAGGACTGGCCTTAAAATTCCCAAAAAAGAAAAAAAAAAAAAAAGACAAGCAGCATGCAGGAGGGTGTGATTAGCAGAAATATGAATAATAAAACGATGACTGTCAAAATTGGATAATGTTCATGAGAGTTCACTATACTGTTTTATAAGAAGTTAAAACAAAGTGACAGGGACCCCCGTGGTGGTCCAATGGTTAAGATTCCATCTTCCACTGCAGGGGGTAAGGGTTCAATGCCTGGTGCAGGAGCTAAGATATCACATGATTTATGGCCATAAAACCAAAATATAAACCAGAAGCAACATTGTAACAAATTCAATAAAGACTTCTAAAATGTCCGCATAAAAGTGTCTTTAAAACAAAGTGACCGAGAAGGGTGGACAATTGACAGTGACAGCAGCATGGTGGACCAAATGCCCTGAAGCTCCCACTCCCACTGAACTCCTTTCTTCTTCCATTACGCCAAACAAAAGTTATAATGGTAATATAGGCAGCACATTCGAGAAAGTAAAGGAAATGTTCAAGAACCAGAAAGAAAAGGAAAAGAAAACCAGAGATCCCAAGCTTGAGCTGAGAGCAGAACAATACACAGGTAGGTGGAAGGAGAATTAATCAGAGCAGCTGCCTGCAAAATACTCTTTACATCCTAAAGCAGCTTTGCCATTGGCTTACCAAGTCTTGAGTACTCTAAAAATTGGAGAAGCTGATGCACAAAAGAGAGAAATTCCCTTTAATTCCCTTTACACTCCCAGACACAATCAATGACAGACATCTGGAGGAACTGAGTTATGGGGAATCTTGGTTTCCATCTCTACCCTTCAAGCCAAGGCAGACAATATCTTGCGGGTCAGAGAACAAAGATTCAAGTTGGGTGTGCCAGTCTGTCTATGGAGAAGGCAATGGCACCCCACTCCAGTACTCTTGCCTGGAAAATCCCATGGGTGGAGGAGCCTGGTGGGCTGCAGTCCATGGGGTCACTAAGAGTCGGACACGACTGAGGGACTTCACTTTCACTTTTCACTTTCATGCATGTCTATGGAGAAGGAAATGGCAACCCACTCCAGTGTTCTTGCCTGGGGAATCCCAGGGACGGGGGAGCCTGGTGGGCTGCCGTCTATGGGGTCGCACAGAGTCGGACACGACTGAAGCGACTTAGCAGCAGCAGCAGCAAGCAATCTGTCTATTGTCTTCTATAAAGGAGTGGGGCTAGACTTCATCTAGTAGCAAAATGGCTTTAATGCTCTGATGACAAGATGAGCATAAATGACTTCACTGTGCATTAATGAATATGTTTCCTTGCTCCTCTTGGATGTATACAGCACTTTACACAGTCCGGACATGAACTGAGGGATTCCATTTGGTTTGTTTCCCCCAAATCTACAATATCAGCCAAGAACAACGGAAAGGAACATCATCTGGTCAGATTCCAGCTGCCCTACCAGATGATGGAAGTGGGTTAGAAGGTTCTGCTACTCCTCTCTGCCCCCTAGTAATCACCCCAGTGGACCTCAACTCTCTATTACCTGCTCCCTAATCACTGAACTCCAAGTCCCCAAATCATATGAGCCTGGAAAACTTTTTCGCAAAGAAAGTATGGGAACAATAGTCTCCACCATTTAAGAGCAAGGGTAAGCCCAAGCTTAGCAAGTGATTAGACTTCTTGAAGTCTCATCTTCTGGCTGAGAAAGCAACTTCCTAACCAACCTACATGTGATTGGGGATCGCACAGGACTGGGGTGTTTAGAAGATGCATTTGGACGGGAAACCGTCTATTCTTAAGGGTCAGGATTGGACATGATATTCCCTCTTACCAGGTCCCAGGGCCTTTTTATTATGGCCCAGGATGAATTCCTCATGAGATACCTAAGTTGAAACCAACACAACGACTTGAGGCATCTTTATATATGTGTCTGTGTATGTGTGTCTGTGTGTATCTGTGTGTGTGTGTCTGTGTGTGTGTCTGTGTGTATCTGTGTGTGTCTGTGTCTGTGTGTGTCTGTGTGTATCTGTGTATGTGTATCTGTGTGTGTCTGTGTGTGTGTGTCTGTGTGTGTGTCTGTGTGTGTCTGTGTGTGTCTGTGTGTGTCTGTGTGTGTGTCTGTGTGTCTGTGTGTCTGTGTATGTGTGTCTGTGTGTGTGTGTCTGTGTGTATCTGTGTGTGTGTATCTGTGTGTGTCTGTGTGTGTGTCTGTGTGCTCAGTTGTGTCCAGCTCTTCTCAGCCCCGTGGACTGGAGCCCACCAGGTTCCCCTGCCCATGGGATTTTCCAGGCAAGAATACTGGGAATATATATATATATGTTTTCTGCTTCTAATTTGGCTGTGCTGGGTCTTAGTTGGGGCAAGCAGGATCTTCGATCTTTAGTTGCAGCATGCCAACTCTTAACTGTAGCATGTGGGATCTAGTTCCCTGACCAGGGATCAAACCTGGGCCCCCTGCATTGGAAGCATGGAACCTTAGCCACTGGACCACCAGGGAAGGCCCAACTTGAGGCTTCTTAAGCCTAATAATCACCAGGAATCACTTATGATAAGAAGCATTTTTATATCATTCATTTCACTGGACCCCCACATCCCATGGAGGTCGTTAGTGCTATTTGCCACATATTCTGGGTCCACCCCTTTCCAGACACATGATGGAATTGCGCTTCCTGGCTGCCTTGTAGTTAGGTGGGACCATGTGGATAGTTCTGGCTGGTGAGTCATGAGTGAAAGAGACAGGTGTCCTTTTCAGTTTACATGATTTAATCACAACACAATCAGCAACATCCAAGGTAGGAGTCGCTCCATCAGCTGGTTCAGAGTGACTGTGGTGAGTGGAATCCCCCACTGCCAGCTGCAACAATCTGCGACGGACACAAAAAAACACCTTCATGGTTCTAAACGGCTGAGACGTTAAGGAGGCTTGTGACCACATTACAATTGACACATTTCACTTTACACCTCCTCTGGAAGGAGACCATCACTTTAATCACATCACCCTTTCATGTGCTACTTTACTCAGCAAACATTTACAGAGTTCCTACTTTGTACTAGAAATCGTTACCAGCTTTGGGTGTTGCAGGAAGCCAATTCTGACTCCACGTTGGAAACTGTTTCTCTGAACTTGCTTTTATTATTACAATCATACTTAATGGCATTCCTGGAGGACCCTGCCCCTCTGCTTGACTGTAAACTAAAGTGCCTTTGTTCGGGTCCTGGAGAGATAGTTTGTCCCTGCCCACCTGTGAATAGAAGAGATTAACACAGTGCTTTTGAGGGCTGGCCATTTCCTTGGAGATGTTTTGCAAGACTGAAGACCCTTTCACTTTACTTCCCCACTGCATCTCCCTCTCTCTCTCTGTCTTTGACTTTCGTTCTTCATTGCTTCTTTCTCTCTGATCTCTAACAGAACCTGGCATCCAGACTCCATAAGTTGGTTATTTTGAGGCGCTAGCCTGCCATCTTCTCAGTCCGCCGGCTCCCTGACTAAAGTCTCTTCCTTTGCCTCAACACCTCCTCTCTTGGATTCATTGGCCTGTCCTGCGGCGAGCAGAGCAAGCTTGAACTCAGTAACGGGGACGCAAGAGTTCAGAAGGCAGATGTGATCTTGTGCCCCAGGTCTGTGGCTACAGAAACAAAAATGGTGTGTGTGTGAGACGGGGATAATTTATTCATTTAAAAAACTTGGCTTGGCACGTCCCTGGTGGGCCAGTGGTTAAAACTGCACTCCCAACGCAAGGGGCACAGGTTCGATCCCTAGTCAGGGAAGTGAGATCCCTTATGCCACAGGGCACAAATATCTTGGCTTGTCAGTCTCTCTAAGGTCAGTTCCCTCATCTGTAAAACATACATCATACCTATCTCACAGGACTTTGGTAGATTAGCAGCAATGCCTGGCATACAAGAGGGAAACTAAACTGCAAATATTTCTTTCATTTTCATAAGCAAATTATTTTTGCAAAGCACAATAAGGTGGTGAAAATTAAGAATTTAAATTCTGTGGTCATCAGTTGCCATTTTCACATTATTCTTGATTCTAGGATCTCTTGGTGTTGGTATTTCTTTTTTAAATTTAGTAACTGGTACCAACTGGCCCTCCAGCCCCTCTCTAGCTAGGTTCAAGGTCTATAACAAGTAGTCTAAGTTTTTTTTGGAAGACGAAGCATCTTGGAGAGGTCCCTGTGTTTCCCTAGGCTGGAATTACTAAGGACAAGTACCATCTTCCTAGAAACTCTCAGGAATGCCTGTGTAGAAGAGGAATTCTGATGTGTTGGACTCTTTTCTGCACTTGGATCAGCTCAAAGGGTGGGAGAGACAGGGAGAGAAAAAAATGTTCCCAGAGAGTAGGTTGGACAGAGGGACTTGGGGTATCCAAATATATGCATATGGCCCCCGCAGTCATGTTCATAAGCACGAACACATCTCTGTGAGTGGGTGTCCATGACTCAGGCCAGGCTTGAGCCCCAAAGGATTTGCACCATCTAGACACTCTCCTCAGCTTTTTCAGTGTCAAACAGAAAGTGAGAAGAGAAGAGGCTGGCACATGGAAGAAATTTTGTTGAGATAACCATCATCACCATCTCAAAATAGCCCTCAACCTTGCTAGCAAGAGTGATGACATTTGGCCCGTCTAGAAGACATGCAAAGTAGCTAAGAATCTATTTAATCTTTAGGAGGTAAGCAGTGATGGAAAAACACATGTTTGGCACTCCCGTCTTGGGGAGTTCATCAAAGCTGGGGGAGCTGTTGACTAACCAGCCTAAGGAATGGGCGGTTCCAAAGTCATGAAGACAGTGCCTTCAGTAGATTGAATTTGGGGTGTCTACGGAGGTGTTGAGCTGGCAGTCAGAATCATGGGCCCAAACTAAGATGAGATGTTGGGATTGAAGTTAAATATCTAAGCATCATCCTCACATGACTAGAAACTGAATCCTTGAGAATGATTGAAAATAATCCAGATTCTAGACAATAAAAAAGAAGAAACAAGAGGCAAACGTGAAAATCACTGAGATTACTCAGAACATCAGGCCTTCTCAACTCTTCTAGAAAACTAATTAAAAACATAAAGGGGACCATTGGTGTTAGTACCTGTATTCTTTTTTAGCTGTTAAAGACCCAGATATGCCACTTCTATTCATATATGGACAGTATAACAGAAAATTTAAAGTCACTAGGTTTTAAAACCAGGTAGACCAGGATTTGAATCACAATTCCCAGATTTATTATATGTATTCTCTTGGGCAAGAAATTTAGACTGAGTCTCAATTTCTTCATCTAAAAAAATATGATAATGGTAGTATTGACAAGAAATGACTAATTAATTTGAGGATTAATTAGATGGTCCATATATATATATATACATATATATACACAATACAATGCCGTGTAAATAGTGTGTTCAGAAGATGATATATAAAAACGTGATAATGGTTAAAGAGAAAGATAGCTAGGCATCTGACAAAGAGCCAAGGCTCTCCCTTCCCTAGTGTATAATTGTTGCTAGAAAGTAGATGACCAGCCAAGGGCTAAAGTTCCTGGACTTAGGGGAGCAACAAGAGAGCTCTGGCAAGCAGAAAGTGAGCAGAACGGATGCTCAGCACTCCTAGGTCTGGCCCGTGGAAGCCTGCCATGCAGGGTCCCCTTCTTTCCTCCTCTTCTCGCTGATAAAGCGTCAGTCTTGGAAGCCATGTGTTGGAGACAGCAGCGCTGGTGAAGCCTGGTTCCAGAATTACAATGCAGAGGAGGGTCACACTGATGAGCTGCTCAACCTCCCACTTGCTATGTGAGCAAGATATAAATTCTGAGCGAGCTAGAGCCATTACGTACTTGCAGATTTGTGTGTTAGAGCGGTTGCAAATAACAAGAAATAAGGGAGGTCACGTTGATGTTTGGCAGACACCAACACAATATTGCAAAGCAATTATCCTTCAATTAAAAATAAACAAAATTTTAAAATAGAAGAGAAATGAAGGGAGGGATTCGCCTCCCCTCCTGGATATTTCAGTGACACGGCTTTTGAAAGTCAAGCGTCTATCTGAGAGGCGCTGTCTGCCAGATGATAGCATGATTCTAGTGCTTACATGTTCCACTTTTGTACTTGTTAGGGTATTACATACTCAGAGATGTATGCTCCAATGTTTCGGAGGGAAAGCAGCTGATAGCGTAAGGGTTAGACAGCACAGGCTTTTAATAAGGCACCAAAGGAAGGCAAAGTAGGTTCCGAAAGAGGGTAAGGCAGTTGCAGTCTGCAGGAGTGCGGTCAGTAAGGAATTTCTGGAGGCGACGTGCTAGCAGGACTTTGAAAAAGATAGATGTCAAATATTAATTATTTGCATTGTTGCAGTGTAAACCTCCTTCTCCCTGAAAGCTAAACAAGTTTGATATGAGTCACACACACACTACACCTCTATACTCTACAACCCTAAAAGTAACACGATATTTTATACAGACAAGGTTGAGAAGCTTTGTGAATGTCACCTTGGCAACTTAGATACAGTCTCAGAGAGGCACTTAGTGAAATCTGAGACTAAATAAAAAGACAAAAATCTAATTAACTGCATTGTGCTCAGGGGGAAGGGCAATAGTAAACGTGAAACCTGACTGGGGTAGTGGGGTGGTGGGAGCAGTGTTAAAAAAAAGGACGGGGGAGCTCAGAATCTGTCAGTGTTCATCAGTGTCCAGGAAGAAAATCACCGGAGCTGGTAGACAAGACCATTCCTTTCAAAAGAGAGGATGTTTTATTAGAGCACTCCATGGTAAAAATATCTCTTAAATCATTTGTTCATTTCAGTAGCTTTTGTAATAGCAAGAGATTATAACCAATATATGTCCCCATCAAATTACAGTATGTCCAAAAGGTGGAAAAATCAGACATCTTGGAAAGGTATATGAAGCATAATGATAAGCAAAAATGCAAAGCATAGAACAGTGGGTCTAGAGTACTACAGATGTGCATATAAAATAGGAGTGGAAAAAACATAACACATTTCTACATACAGAGAATATATCCAGAAGGAAGCACGAGACACATAACTGTGGAGAGGGACTAGGGAACTGGGGACGCAGTGGGGAACACGAATCTCTTTTCAGTGCATCTTATTTGAATTTTTTAGCTTGTGCCTGTTTATTATTCTTGGAGAATAATAATAAATAGCAAATAAAATACAAAACAGATAATCTGTAATTCTCCTTTTTTTTAACTTTAGCAAGACTGCCACACACAACGTGTACACACACACCCTAGAGTAACAGAGGGGTAAACAAAATTGGCTGTACATTTTAAATTCTCCTTTTCCTGGGATTCTAGTCTCTACCAAGACTTTAAAATTTTAATTGGTTTCTCAAGTACATAAATTGACAGGCAGAAGATTGACCCACCCAAAGAAGTGACTTCTGCTGGTTATATTTCTGATTCTAAATTGTGTTGCTCTGCTCTTGAGAGTCCCCTGGACTCCAAGGAGATCAAACCAGTCCATCCTAAAGAAAATCAACCCTGAATATTCACTGGAAGGACTGATGTTGAAACTAAAGCTCCAATACGTTGGCCACCTGATGCAAAGAGCTGACTCATGAACGACTCTGATGCTGGGAAAGATTGAAGGTGGGAGGAGAAGGGGACGACAGAGGACGAGATGGTTGGATGGCATCACTGACTCAATGGACCTGAGTTTGAGCAAGCTCCGGAAGAAGCTGAAGGACAGGGAGGCCTGGCGTGCTGCCGTCCATGGGGCAGCAGAGTTGGACATGACCGACATATCAGTTCAGCCTAATCAGAATATCTAGATCTGACGCTCCCACCAGAAGATCAGATCCTGGGAGGGGGATGTGCCTTGCAGGCTCTGTTGTGTGGGGCCCACGTGGCAGGACATCACCCACTGGTCCATCTGGAACATTCCATCCACCACTGGGTGGCTAATGCTCAGGGCAGAGGAAGAGCCCCGTTGCCCAAGATGCCAGGAGCCCACGTCAGCTGCCCTGGCCCCCACCTCCACATTCTCCCACTTACCCTCCAACCAGACCTTCCCCTCACCTAGGCCGGTTCCGGGAGGAAAGAAAAGAATACCAAATTTTCACACTACACCTCATTTGAGGCCTAAAATAAGAGCCAAGGACCTGTCGTGAACCAAAAAAAAAAAAAAAAAACCGAAACAAGATAAAAAAGCAAGCCTGGGCTATTTAGAGACCGTGTCATTAAAAATGATTTCATCAGCGCCCAGGCTCCAGAGACGTGACTTACCAGAGGCAGCCAGCCTTCCCAGGTGGTGGGAGCTCATTTCAAATAAATGATAGCGAGTAGGTTTATTCCGACCTGTGACTATGAGTCACCGTGTTTGAAGCTGACAAACACCATCAGAAAGAGACAGGTGACCTTGGCCATGGGACTTTTTCTTTCTGGGAAAACCAAGTGCACTTCCTGCGAGTGAGGCCCCCGAGTCTCAAATCAGGTCAGCCAAACGCACGTGGGCCGGTCAGCTGGGAAAACCAGACCCTCTGCCACGCGGGGCCCTCTCTCCTCAGAAAGCCTGGTGATTCAGCGGGCTTGGAAACCTGGTAGGAGGAACCGCATTTAAATCTGCCTAAAATGCAGCTTCGGTGGGAGAGGAGGGTAAACTACTTTGGGAGGGAGAAAAAAAATGTCCGAACCTTGTGATTCATCACTAATAATACTGTAATAACACTAATAATACCAAAGGCGCCGAGGTACCTCTGATCTGCTGGGCTGGGAAGCGGGGGCCAGGGCAGGGGGCGGGAAGGAAGTGGGCAGGCGTGCTGAACCCCCACACCCTGGATGTGGGAGTGATGAGAACAGTGCGCGTTCCGAGGCCCCCTGGACTCTCGCCTCCCACAGGCTGTGAGTTGCACGGACACAACTACCCACAGGCGGTGTCAACCCGCACCTCCTCCGCTGCCTCCCTTCTTCCCATTTTCCCTGCATTTGTGCCTCATCTGTGAAAGTACCCATTCCATCATGTGATCATAAACAGCTTTTTCTAAAGGGAAGAAGAAACAGGTGTTCCGGGATCAGAAATCAATAGGAGTGGCTGTTTGTCTCTGAGCTGGAAGAGGGAGGTGTAAAAAAATTGTGGGGATTAGAATCTGAACCAGAAGTCAGGCATCTTGTTCCCAAAGGAAAAGGCACAGGGTAGGGACACAAGTCAAGCCAAGCAACCCCAGCCTCACTTTATTTCCGGTCTTTGCTTTTATTTTGGCCCAAACTTATGGGCAGTGTGTGTGTGTGTGTGTGTGTGTGTGTGTGTGCGCGTGCTTAAATAAACAAGAAAAATCTCAGGGAAAACACTCAAGAAACTGATAACTGTTTCTAGGAGGGAACTTCTGGTACATTCTGAATGTTGAAGGATGTGGATACATTTCCTACTCAGAATGCACATCAATGAACACTCTCCACTAACAAGAGCAAAGAGCTGGTGGCCCCTATCTGAGAAGTGATGGGTATAATGTCATAAGTAATTTAACCTATCAGCAAATTAAACAGAGATGAAAGTTGAGATGGGAGGTTTTCATAATCAGGCACACACACACACACACACACACACACACACACACTTCAAATGGCAGGGTAAAGAGACTTTAGTTTTGAGACTCAAGAATATGTAAATCTTTAATAGTATTTCTAGCTTAATAGGGCTTCCCTGGTAGCTCAGCTGGTAAACAATCCACCTGCAATACAGGAGACCCAGGTTCAATTCCTGGGTCAGGAAGATCTCCTGGAGAAGGGATAGGCTACCCACTCCAGTATAGGCTAACCACTCCAGTATTCTTGGGTTCCCCTGGAGGCTCAAGCAGTAAAGAATCTGCCTGTGATAGGACAAACTTGGGTTCTCCCTGGCGTTGGGAAGATCCCCTGGAGGAGGGCATGGCAACTCACTCCAGTATTCTTGCCTGGAGAATCCCCATGGACCGAGGAGCCTGGCAGGCTATACAGTCCATGGGGTCAAAAAGAGTCACACATGACTGAGCGACTAAGCACACGATTGTAAAATATCACATACCAAACGCAGAAGATATGAGAAGTATTTAAAGCAACAAAATTACATTTGGGGACTTCCATTATGGCTGAGTGGTAAAGAAGCCACCTGCCAACTCAAGGGACATGAGTTCCATCCTTGGTCGGGGAAGATCCTACATGCGGCAGAGCAACAAAGCTCACGCTCCACAGCTCTTAAGCCTGTTCATGGAGCTGGGGAGCCACAGCTACTGCGCCCACGTGCTGCAAGTACTGAAGCCCGCATGCCTAGAGCCTGAGTCTGCAACTAAAGAAGCCGCTCCAAGGAGAAGCCTGCACACAGCAACGAACTAACTGCATTTTTAATAAATAATTTAAAATGTTTTTAATTACTTTTAATCCCGCAGTCAGAATGCAGCTTCAGTGGGAGACAAGGGTAAATTGTTTGGGGAGGGGGAAAAAAAGTCTGAACCTTGTGATTCATCACTAATAATGCTGTAATAACTAATAATACCGAAGGTGCTGAGGTACCTGTGATCCACTGGGCTAAAAGGAGAGGGCAGTGGGCGGGAAGGAAGGCGGCAGGTTTTGGGAACCCCTACACCCCAGAGGTGGGAGTGACAAGAACATTCAACCATTTCAAGCACTCATCCGTGCCTAAGGGAGTAGAGCTGAGATCACAAGGCTACTTGATCATATCTGACTACATTGAATACAGAATTGGCCCAGAAAGAGACCGTTCCTTAAAACATTGGCAACCCAAAACCACTGCTTGATTTTCAAAATATTTTCCATCTACAATCTTTCAACAAGTAGGATGATATTTTTCCTCTCTTGAGGGAGTCATATATCTGATTCTGGTGGGATGGATGATACTCTAGGATCTCTTCCGAAAATATGCTGGCTTTTCTTAATCTGGATAGACTAAGGTTGAGCCTTTCCAGAAAAGAAGAAATGAGCCACCATCAACCATAAGTTCCAGTCTTGACCAAGGGCAGCTGCGCCTCTTCACCATTACCTTCTTTATTCTAAAAATGTATCTAGTTTTTACTTTGGGTTTTCATTGCTGCTCATAGGCTTTTTTCTAGCTTTGGGGAGAGAGGCTACTTTCTAACTGTGGTGCGTGGGCTCCTCACTGCTTCATCACCACTTCAGTATTCACCCAACACACCCTCCAAAGAAATAAAAATGCAGCTTATTTTACTGCCTTGTATGCCTTCAGATAAACTTCCTTTGCAGGGCTAAAGCCAAGTGAAGTAAATTCAGAGATGCCACGAACAGAAGCGATAGAAAGTGTGTTGTTTTGCATTGTTCAGAGGTACTGACCCTCAAAATGTTTACATTACGTGAACATCAGACTCACCCTCCTGTTTACTACCGTATGGTAGAGTACGTCAGTTAAAAGTAGGGCTTTGGAGTCAGCCAGACTGGAATCCAATTGCTGGCGCTGCTGATTGTTTAATTGGGATTTGGGGCTGCATCTTTTAAGTCTCTATTTTCTCATCCATGAAATGAGGATAACAATACCTCCCTCATGAAGTTTTTGTGAGGTTTAAATGAGAGGATACAGAAAAAATAAACCCGGTGCATATTACATGACCCACACTGAATCAGCGCTCCAATGCCACTGTCCACACGTTGTGGAAACAGGAGTGCCTGTCTCATGGGTGAGTGAACATTGCTCAGAGTTTCCAGCGACCTAAACTTTTACAGTCTGTCTCTTTGGGTTCTAGAGCCCTTGACGTTTCCAGAGTCAGAAAAGTCATGGCTGATTGCTTGGGCTCCATCCAGTTTCACTCCCTCCCCCAACCCCTCACCCAGGATGAGTAAGCAAGCAGTACATTGTCACAAAGAAATGGATTTTTATCATTTAGGGTTTAACCCACATCCTAGGTGAGCTGTCCTTAAGAGAACTCTGAACAATAAAAAGTTGACTTAAAAAAATTGGGAGAGGGGCTTCCCTGGTGGCTCAGTGGTAAAGAATCCTCCTGCCAATGCAGGGGATTCCATCCCTGATCTGGGAAAAGCCCACAGGCCGTGGAGCAGCTAAGCTCGTGCGCCACAACTACTGAGCCTGTGCTCTGGAGCCTGGGAGCTGCAACTTCTGAAGCCCACGTGCCCTGGAGCTCACGCACCATAAGAGAAGACACTGTAATGAGAAGCCTGAACACAACTAGGGGGTATCCCCTCCTCACCACAGCTGAAGGAAAGCCCACACGGCAACAAAGGCCTAGCACAGCCTAAATAATAAAGAAATAAAATTATTTTAAAAAAACTTAAAAAATTTTTTTTTTTAGATCTCAAGTAGTCTGGAAAGCTTGGCAAGGAGAGGGTAAACATTTTTTAAAAATCTCACTGGTCCCAAGCAAGAAGCTTACAAAGTCCGCTAACATCAGCAGCCAGACCAGCTTCTCTCTGCAGGAAGGGAGAAGCCCAGCTGCTAAGGACAGAGCAAGGGGCTTTGAAGGACCAGAGAATTCCCAACCATTCTTCCCAGACCATTTGTGCTGAAGGTCTCGGGGTCACACAATTTGGAATTTTAAAAAATGATGACGAAGCACATTTCCTATATCCCACAGCAGTGAGAAATGTCAGCATATAAGGCACTTCTGTTCAAAACGAACCCTTTCCCACCGATACAAGGACAGAGCCACGCAGATTGGCTTAGCTCCAGAGTGCCTGATGTGGTCTGTAAATTCCTGCACTGTGTTCCTGAAAGGAGTTCCTGAGAAGATGTTCTATATCCCCACGGCTCTCCCTCTTTCCCCCTCACTCCACCCCTACCATTCCACCCCACCCCTACCAAGTAACTATAACTTTAAAAATTTAGTAAATAAGGTGCCTCACATTCAGTGATCAGTTTTCCTAAAGTAGGCTGCACCCTGTTTATTTTATGGGTAGGGAAGTAAGAGTGAAGTCACTTGGGCCATTCATAGAAGGCATTATTGTACTGAATAGAACAAAGGCTATAGGAACGAAAGTTTAACCCTGTGTATCTCAGTATTGAAGAGAACTATTTGAACAGGGTGAAAAAAAAGAACACAGAACCAAAAACTAGGACATATAATCCTAGTAAGTGCTTCCCTGGTAGCTCAGCTGGTAAAGAATCTGCCTGCAATGCAGGAGACCCCAGTTTGATCCCTGGGTCAGGAAGATTCCCTGGAGAAGGGAACAGCTATCCGCTCCAGTATTCTGGCCTGGGGAATTCTGTATTTAACCCTAGTAAATAATATTTTAAAAAATCTAAATTAACATGAGTCAATAAGCTACGAATAGGAAACCGGTTGAGAAGGCAAAGCAGATAGTTGGAGAAGGGGACTCTTGGGTACCTGGAAAGGCTTGTATCTCAGGAATAATCCCAGAGGCTCGTTCCCATCAGTGGGATGATCATTCATTCCAGGTTGACTGATGTCATGGATTGTAACTCCAGGTTAAGGAGAAATAGCATGTTTTTTCAGTCCCCAAACTGTCTTTGTTTGGATGATAAGTTATATACTAACCCTATCAACGGGGGACTTTGTAAAGGCATCAAGTGACCCATAGGAGATGATAGATGGAGTTCATTTCCTAGAAGAAGAGAAAGCGTATAGGTGAGTTGATACTCTACAGAGGATGCTATAAGGCATAAATACCAGTAGAGACGAGCTGACATTACACAGAGGAGAGTCAAAGAATACGACTGTCGCACAAAACAACATGATAGCAGGTTACAGCTCTGGGTCCTTTGAATTCCCTGTACAGGCTGTGCTTGTACCGCTCTTGCCATTTATAACATTCTGTCTTACACTACAGCCACATGTCTATAATACATACAGAATATTTCTTCTACTAATATGTCAACGTATTGAATTCTTACCTCTGTGCTGAATGATGCAGGAGCTGTAGAGATAACTGAGCTACAAGTCCTGCCCTTAAAGAATTTTAAATTAATAGGAGAAGTAGGATACAGCCATAATGACATAAGATGGAAACAGAAGATCATAAAAGGGCATTAAAACAGAGGAGGAATCCTACACAATAAGGAAGGCACTCAAAAGAGTAACCCAAGAGGAATCGTATTATATTAACCTTTATAATATTCACTGGAGATTCCAACATCTAAAAAAACCAAAACTGTAGCATCAAGTCTTCTAGGAAAACTTGCTCCATTAATCAAACCCTCCACCAAATCCCCCAGAATGTAAGACTTTCGAAACTCATCCCAAAGGCTGGGCTAGTTACTTAAATGCTATTATCCTGAGCTTCCTATTTTCCACATCCTCGGCAAACCAGAAAAAAAATTCATTTTTCAATAAAAAAACAGTTATACATGCTATTTTGTTTTGGAAGTGTTATTTTCCCCATTGTTTGTAGGTTTAGGGTATCTCTTCTACATTCTAAAACTCTTCAGTAACATCCCCTGTGAGTGGAAGTTAGCAGTACCATGTGGAGATATTTTGCCCTGTTATAACTGTTCCTACTAAAAATGACTAGGGATTTTGCTGGTGGTCCAGCAGTTAAGACTTCACCTTCCAGTGCAGGGGGTGTGGGTTCCATCCTTGGTCAAGGAACTAAGACCCCTCATGCTTCATGCCAAAAAGCCAAAACATAAAAACAGAAGCAATCTTGTAACAAATGCAATAGAGACGTTGAAAATGGTCCATATAAAAAAAACATTTTTTAAAATTTCTTTAAAAAGAAAAATTAATTTAAATGACTAGTCTCCTAACAGCCCACATGCAGCTAACTAGGGAACTGTCATGCTTGTCATCACATCTAACTCACCAGAGAATCAGAAACAGGTTGGGAAGAACCTGATCATTTGTGGGCACCCCTTCTTCCAGCAGATTTTGGTCAAGCAATCCTGGAAAATGGTGCCTGAAGCAGGTGCAGCTGACATGCCTTTCTGTGCCTTCCTCATGGGTCTCAGCGGAATCTGTGACGCAGGGGACTGCTGCTACTGCTGAGTCACGTCAGTCATGTCTGACTCTGTGCGACCCCATAGACAGCAGCCCACCAGGCTCCCCTGTCCCTGGGATTTTCCAGGCAAGAGTACTGGAGTGGGTTGCCATTTCCTTCTCCGATCCATGAAAGTAAAAAGTGAAAGTGAAGTCGCTCAGTCGTGTCTGACTCTGTGCTACCCCATGGACTGCAGCCCACCAGGGTTCTCCGTCCATGGGATTTTCCAGGCAAGAGTACTGGAGTGGGGTGCCATTGCCTTCTCTGACCCAGGGGACTAATACTTGAAAATGTGACCAGTTCTTCCACAGCTCTCGGGCTGCAAGCAACTGTGGAATGGGAATCTGTTCCACAACTTGATTGAGAAAAGGCCAAAGAATAGTAGACGGATTGACGTGCTTTTGAGGGTCTGGCATCCCTCACCCAAAGGGCAGCAAGCAGCACCTGCTCACCTTCTAGTCAGACAGTATCTTCTACTCCCAGACGGTCATGACAGTCTCCCCTAGTAAGGTCCCCTCCAGAAATTTCTGTCTGTGATATATTCCAAGCAAGAATATTGGAATGAGTTGCCGTCTCCTCCAGGAGATCTTCCTGACCCAGGGATTGAGCCAGCATCTCCAGTTCAATCTGAGCCACTGAGCCACTGGGCAGGTCCCCTCCAGAGACACAACGGCAGTAAACAGAGTCTCCCAAAAGTCAAGGGTCTACTAGGCTGTGCCTCCACAGAGAAGTCTGGATATCCAAGAGCTTCGCAGGAAATCATTCGTCAACTGAAAAAAAAAAGGCACAACTTAAAAAGTGAGAATTCTGTTTTATTCAGAGGACTTACTGAAGACTTAAGCTCCAGAGACAGCATCTCAGGTAGCTCTGAGGGATTCTTCCAAAGAGATAGGGAGCAGTCAGGAATATAGGTGTTTTTTTTGCAAAACGAACAACAAACAAAAAAAACCCAGGTAGTCAGAACATCAAAAGATTACTGTTAATTAAAGAAAACCAGACATCTCAAGTTAATGAATTTAGTGGTAAGAGTCTAGGGCTGGTATTCTGTTTTTCCCTCTGCTGAAGCCCCTCAGAGTACACCATGGGGGTGGCTGCAGAGGCTGGTAGCTTGGTGGCAAGCAACCTGTCCCCCCACCCCCTGCATCTTGAATTCCCCTCAAGGTGCACCATTAGGGACCATGATAGTGGCTGATGATTTGATGGCTTCCATATCCTTTTTCTTATTGAAATGGCAGGTGACATTCCTTGTCAGTGCATTCATTCACAAATACTACTCACCACCCACTAGGTCAGACTTGTGCTGCTAAGCCTGCAGGGACTGAGGTAAATAAGATTTGGTCCCTGACATCAGGGGTCTCTTCCGACCCACAGGGTAGACAGATAAAGGAAGTCAGCACAAGGGCTAAGAGCAACAGTGGCTCCAGGCTCAGTCCCAGGGTGGTGCTGGAGGAGGAACAGCTTTTGAGCTGTTTTCTTAAACTTAGGTAGAATTGCAATGAGGAAAGGGGCCTTCTTGGCAGAGTAAAGAACATGAAGGGGATGGCATGGCACGGCACTTTTGAAGAAAGAAGTTTAGCATGATAGGAACATGATGGGGGAAAGAGGAACAGATTTGCTCCTGCCTTCTACAAAGACCTATTAAAAACTTGGGGGACTTCCCCAGAGGTCCAATGATTAAGAGTCCGTGCTTCCAATGCTGGGAACTTGGGTTCGACCCCTAGTTGGGGAAGTAAGATCCCACATGCCGTGCAGCAGGGCCAAAAAGTAACGATAATAAACAAGTTTTAAAAATAAAAAAGGGAATTGTAGTTTAAAAAAAAAAAAAAGAATTTTCAACTTGGCCTTGGGGATACAACAGGGAGTTTAGGCTCATGATCTCACCTTCTCACGCAGGAAGAGAGGAAACAAGCCAACAAATGAAAACTGTAAAAGAATTTCAGATAAGGGCTAGCAAGAGAACAAAACAGGATGAAGTGATGGGGAGGGAAATGGACTTTGTTTAGAGAGGTGGTCAGACAGCCCTAAAGTGGGGAGAGGACGTTAGGAACCGAGTGTGATGGAGACAGGCCCAAGGAGAGAGGTTCCAAGAGAGGATCCAAAAGCAAATTTGGAGATGGTGAGGGGACCACTTAACCTCACCCACCAAGATGATGGCTAAGACATCAAGTTTTTATTCACCACTGATTTTGAAGTTCTGTTCAGGGGGTGATATTGCAACATACCTAAAACCTAAGTACATAATCCCTGACAGAGTTAAACATCAACTCTTTACACCAATGTTCTAAGGTGTTTATATTTAGATTTTCTGAAGACAGTTGATTTACACCACCACCTGTCTAGTTCCCCATGAAAGGGTGTTACCGTGTCCCAGCTCGCTCTACTCACCGAACAAAAGGCCAATGAATCTGAGAGATGAATCTGAGAGATGTGGGGTTGAGGCAAGGGAGACTTTAATCAGGCTGACCCAGAAGATGACAGGCTAGCGCCTCAAAATAACCGTCCAGCCAGGGCCTGGTTGCCAGGTTCTTTTATAGATCAGAGATGGGGGGGCAGGGGAGGTAAGGAAACAAAGTATAAATACTATCCAGTCCTTGCCAGTCCTTGCAAATGTGCCCTAGAATGGCCAGCCTCCGGCAGGGGAGAAAGTGTTCATTTCACTTCCTTATAGCCCTTTGCAGGTGGGCAGCTTGGGTGATCTCCTAAAGTCGCAGGGTTAAAAGGGTTACAGTGATCAGTGCAAAGAAATAGATAAAAATAATAGAATGGGAAAGACTAGAGACCTCTTCAAGAAAATTAGAGATACCAAGGAAACATTTCATGCAAAGACAGGCTCAATAAAGGACAGAAATGGTATGGACCTAACAGAAGCAGAAGATATTAAGAAGAGGCGACAAGAATACACAGAAGAACTGTACAAAAAAGATCTTATGACCCAGATAATAACAGTGGTATGATCACTCACTAGAGCCAGACATCCTGGAATGTGAAGTCAAGTGGGCCTTAAGAAGCTTCACTATAAACAAACCTAGTGGAGGTGATGGAATTCCAGTTGAGCTATTTCAAATCCTGAAAGATGATGCTGTGAAAGTGCTGCACTCAATGTGCCAGCAAATTTGAAAAACTCAGCAGTGGCCACAGGACTGGAAAAGGTCAGTTTTCATTCCAATCCCAAAGAAAGGCAATGCCAAAGAATATTCAACCTACCGCACAATTGCACTCATCTCACACGCTAGCAAAGTAACGCTCAAAATTCTCCAAGCCAGGCTTCAGCAATACGTGAACTGTGAACTTCCTGATGTTCAAGCTAGTTTTAGAAAAGGCAGAGGAACCAGAGATCAAATTGCCAACATCCGCTGGATCATGGAAAAAGCAAGAGAGTTCCAGACAAACATCTATTTCTGCTTTATTGACTATGCCAAAGCCTTTGACTGTGTGGATCACAATAAACTGTGGAAATTTCTGAAAGAGATGGGAATACCAGATCACCTGACCTGCCTCTTGAGAAATCTGTATGCAGGTCAGGAAGCACCAGTTAGAACTGGACATGGAACAAAAGACTGGTTCCAAATAGGAAAAGGAGTACGTCAAGGCTGTATATTGTCACCCTGCTTATTTAACTTCTATGCAGAGTACATCATGTGAAATGCTGGGCTGGATGAGGCACAAGCTGGAATCAAGATTGCCGGGAGAAATATCAATAACCTCAGATATGCAAATGACACCACCCTTATGGCAGAAAGTGAAGAACTAAAGAGCTTCCTGATGAAAGTGAAAGAGGAGAGTGAAAAAGTTGGCTTAAAGCTCAACATTCAGAAAATGAAGATCGAGGCATCCGGTCCCATTACTTCATGGCAAATAGATGGAGAAACAGTGGAAACAGTGGCAGAATTTATTTTGGGGGGCTCCAAAATCACTGCAGATGGTGACTGCAGCCATGAAATTAAACGATGCTTACTCTTTGGAAGGAAAGTTATGACCAACCTAGATAGCATATTCAAAAGCAAAGACATTACTTTGCCAACAAAGGTCCATCTAGTCAAGGCTATGATTTTTCCAGTGGTCATGTATGGATGTGAGAGTTGGACTATAAAGAAAGCTGAGAGCCAAAGAATTGATGTTTTGAACTGTGGTGTTGGAGAAGACTCTTGAGAGTCCTTTGGACAGCAGGGAGATCCAACCAGTCCATCCTAAAGGAGATCAGTCCTGAATATTTATTGGAAGGACTGATGTTGAAGCTGAAACTCCAATACTTTGGTCACCTGACGTGAAGAACTGACTCATTGGAAAAGACCCTAATGCTGGGAAAGATTGAAGGCAGGAGGAGAAGGGGATGACAGAGGATGAGATGGCTGGATGGCATCACCAACTTAATGGACATGAGTTTGGGTAAACTCCGGGAGTTGGTGATGGACAGGGAGGTCTGGCATGCTATAGTCCATGGGGTTGCAAAGAGTCAGAAACAACTGGGCAACTGAACTGATCTGAAATGAAAGCCGCAGAAACAGATCCAGTGTAAATTTAAAATTAACCCTTCCCAGTTACAAGGAGGTTAGGGTTGATCATTTATAATCCAAAGAGGACTAAAGGAGAAAAAGATAGCTTCATATCCAGAGTGGAAAGGATCTTAAAAGTGGTCTATTCTAACCCTCCTCCTTCATCCCATTTCACAGAAGGAGAAAACAAGAATCATATCGGGTCATAAACTAAATCAATGGCAAAGCTGGAGCCAGAGAGAAGCCAGGCCTTCTGACTTCCAGGTTTAACGCTTTTGCTAATTTTGGGGTTTTGTTTCTAAAAGGAAAGCTCAGGCTTTTAGCCAATATTAGTCTACACAACTGGACTAAAAAAGGATATTCACCATTCTCTTCTATTTCAACTTAAACAGAAGAGAGGGACACAAGAGAGCTTAACACAAGAGAGGGACAGTTACACAAGTGAGCAGTGAAGAGTCTTGGTGTCTATTAAACACACTTATAACTGTCTTTTCTCGGCCCCAATTCCACGTATCAGCTCAGAAATAGCCCTTGCTGTCGAGGCCGTTTTCTGTATACACAACTTCAGACTTTGAAAAATCAAACCTAAGGTAAATAATTATTGTGCAATGGAACAGGAGGTCTTACTGTGGAAGTACCTTTTACTCTTGGCCAAGGAGTCTGCCCATTTTTCTTCATCAGAGCACAGTGGCCATTAGAATGTATTATATTTGCCTTGAAGGAGTTGAAAAACCTTTCTCACCCCCTTTCCATATGGACAACGAACAAAACATTTTGCCTGGAGAAGCTTCTGGCATTTTCCTATTCCCGGTTGTGATCCACACAGCCTGAGAAAAGCTAGTGTCAGGGAGACTATTTTGGTACCTCTAATCCCAGAGCTGAAAAAGGCACAGTTACATCAAGTCAAAGGAGAGAGACCGAACCACAAATTGTATTCCAAGTGGGTTCCATTGAATTTTGTGGTGGAAAGTGAGTCCCACCTCTTACACGGGCTTTGTGGGTTAATTTGTAAATGCTACCCTTCCAAGCCCTGGAGCTTTCTCCGTGTGATTAAAGTCACCAAGAAGTTTCATGATTGAAAACTCCACTTTGCCCAGGATTTATGTAGATATTCCTCTGACACAGTCTCGCTGACTCTGCAGCTCCGGTGGGAATTGTACGAGGAAATTTACCCATAAGTCACAAAGCCAAGCTGATATGCCAAGCGGAGGAGAGCCATCTGGCAAACTGTTTGTAAGACACTTTCCTTGTGTGTGTTAAATCCTGTTTCCTTTTAAGTCACTTACCAGGAGACCTAACACACATGGTCTAACCAATTCTGAAAGTCCCCCAAAGCTTTCTGAGTGGGTATAAAATGCAGACTTAGGAAGGAAAACCTACATTCTTTCAAATGTTAGGATTCTTGATTGTGATGTTATGCAAAAGATCCAGGCATTATGAAATGGACTCAGAAGTTTCCATTACTTCCAATAATTGACACACACAAAACACAAACAGCTTTTTTTTTTTTTTTTTGAGCCAAACTGCTTTCCTTAAAGCTTACAAGAGGTTGAGAAGAAGGGGAAAGAGAAAGATACACACACACACACACACACACACACACACACACACAGAGCTTTATGAGGGCAGAACCAGACTTCTAAGATGGTCATCCTACAGTACATTAGTTCACCTGGGATGATTTTTATTCGTGAAAATTGAAAGGCCTCAGGCTTCCATTCCAGCTGATAGGGGGTAGGGAGAAAAAACTATTAGGCAAAAATCTAACCAAGCTCAGAAGCATCTTTAATTAGTACTCCATTTCATTTCATAGCACAGTTTATATCTCTCTGGTTGTTCTCTTTGGGCCCTGGCACTATAAAATGCTAAAGGACTTTATCTAACTAGGTCATCTGAGATTTCCCAATCCTTCTATCTGACTTGGGTAGGTCTCATGATGACTTCATTAGCGAAGGTCGGTCGTGTTGACTCTTTGGTTTGGAAGAGCATAACTGAGCTTCACACCCCACTCTACATCCAGCTCGCCACCCTCCAGGGCCTGCCCCTTTCTTTCCCTGTGGCTGGTCCTCTCCCCACACCAGGACTGCAGCTGGGGCCCCTCCCAGGCTCAGCTGCTACTACTGACTGCTCAGCTGCTGGTGGGGAGCTGGGGTGTTGACAGCTGTGGTTGCCCAGAGTTCCTACAGAGAGATAGAGGTGCCAGCAGTAGAGACCTACAAAGCAGATGAAATGTGTTTTAGCACCCCGTGTGCAGGAGGCTCCACTACCTCGCTGCTCACTCTGACTCTTCATAAATCTCCTCCACTCCAGGCTGATCCTCATGAGTCCTTTAGCATTGGGAAAACAATAAGAAAGATGCTGGTTATATCTTCAAATGCCTACTGGCCAGGATCTCAGGGGGGAAGTCTGATCTCAAATCAGGGACTGTACATTTTCTTGGACTTCCCTTGTAGCTTAGTCGGTAAACAATCTGCCTGCAGTGCAGGAGACCAGAGTTCGATCCCTGGGTCAGGAAGATCCCCTGGAGAAAGAAATGGCAACCCACTCCAGTTTTCTTGTCTGAAGAATCCCATGGACAGAGGAGTCTGGGGGGCTACAGGCCATGAGTCCAAGAGTCTCAGACACGACTGAGTGACTAAACCACCAGCACCACATTTTCTTACTTCATTTGCTCTATCTTTTCAATGAGAATAGAGCCCGCCCACATCTCCTGCCTGCATTTTTACTACATCTGCAACCTTAACTTTAGAGAAAAAGAATTTGTTTATTTTTAAAGAAAGGTATCAGTAAATATGATAAATTAGATGAATTGGGGCTTTTAAAAATAGAATCAGTTTTGTTTCAAATAAAATAACCAAGACCTAGATTTTTTTTTTAATGTTAGTGTTTGTTATTCTGTTATTTTATTTTATTTTATTTAAATTTATTTATTTAGACCACTCTAGGCAGCTTGTTGGAGAAGGCAATAGCAACCCACTCCAGTACTCTTGCCTGGAAAATCCCATGGACAGAGGAGCCTGGTAGGCTGCAGTCCATGGGGTCGCACAGAGTCGGACACAACTGAAGCGACTTAGCAGCAGCAGGCAGCTTGTGGGATTGAACCCACATCTCCTGCATTGGAAGTGCAGAGTCTTAACCACTGGACCACCAAGGAAATTCTAAGACCTAGACGTTTTTATGCAGGCCCCTCAAGACAGCTTGGGTTTCCCTGGTGGCTTATATGGTAAAGAATCTGCCTGCAAGGCTGGAGACCTGGGTTCAATCCCTAGTTTAGGAAGATTCCCTGGAGAAGGAACTGGCAACCCACTCCATTATGCTTTGCCTGGAAAATTTCAGGGACAGAGGAGCCTTGCTGGCTATAGTCAATGGGGTCCTAAAGAGTTGGATGTGACTGAGCAACTAACACTTTCACTTTCAAGATAACTTGGTGCCGACAATGCATGGTGAAAAGTTATTTTTCTAGCAGCTGCGTGCCCTTGTATAGTTAATTTTTTAGTAATCTATGTTGGTAAGGGCTAGAAATAGTCTGATGACCTAAATCCTGAATTTATTGTATTTGACTGGTGCTCTCACTTATTTTCAAAGCAAATAAATGTCATCCCATTTGCTCCTCTCATCAGTACTCTGAGATCAAAAGACTAAACTGAAACCCAGGTGTGGTCTGTCTCACAGGAGTGGTGTGGACTCCACTTTTCTGTTTATTCAATGTTTACAGTTTCATTGGCCTCCCACGGAGATGCTCCAGGCCACTTTCCCAGCCACAAAATCAAATCCCAACTACATCCATTCACAGGAGATGCTGAGTGACCTCAAGGTCAGAAGCTTTTTCTCCCCTGTGCTCCCTCTCAACCCCCTGGTCAGGTCGAAAGAGTGAGTCAGTAGAAGAGAGAAACAGGAAAAAGAAACCAGCATCTCTCTGTTGGGTCTTCCCCTGGTTCCAATTATGCCTGTCCCTCCCAGCCTTCCCCTGCTCCACCGTGTCCAACCCAAAATGATCAGTTCTCAACAGATCAGGTTTTAAGAGGTAGAACAGAACGCTGACTCCCAGAGTAGTGGGGCGACGAGACCAGACAGTTTACAAACGTGGTGGTCACAGTTGAGAAATCACAAGAGCACCAATACATGGTGCTTCTTCATTCTTGGAATTTAGAGAAAAAAAATTTACATCACAGAGTGTTCCACACACAAAGCCGTGATGTTACACGTCCTGGTAAGTGATATGCACGTTGAGAGAGGAGGGTTAACACGGGAAAAGGAAGCAGAGCTTGCATCCCTCGCATCCGCGGGCTGGTCCCATCTGCCTGCAGTCCCCCTATCCCCCACCTCACACACTGGGACCTAGCTGCATGGTGACCTTGAAGGGGTCTTTAGGAAGACAAGTATTTAAACTTGGATGGTGGGATAAAGAAACATTCGCTGTTTATCCAAGGCATTTGTTTCTTTTTCCTTTACCTTACACACAATATAACAGGCCCCTGAATTAGTTGGGAAATTTATACAAAGTATCCAAAAACAGGTGAAATTCATGATAGGTGTTGGGATGGAAGGGTAACTTGGAGAATGATGGTACGCCCAGCAATCACACATCTAGAGATTCATCCTAAGATATAACTGGACAAAGATGTATCTGTACCTTTGTGTCATTTATTTATAACAGCAAAACAAACAAACAAACAACAAAACTACGAATAAGACAGAAGTTAAATAAATTGTGGTATATCCACAGAACAGATTACTGTGGATCCATTTAAAAACATCAGTGTTATCATTATTTTTTTTAATAAGAGACTTCCCTGGTGGTCCAGTGGTTAAGACTTAGCCTTCCAAGGCATGGGATGTGGGTTCAATCCCTGGTCAAGCAGCTAAGATCCCACATGCTTCACAGCCAAAAAAAACCAAAATGTAAAGTAGAAGCAATATTGTAAAAGAAAAGTTTTAATAAAAATAAAAACAATAGTATGAAAATGACATTGCAAATTTACCTAGTGACAAGGTTAGATTCTACAGCATGTGCTTTTTAAAAGTAATAGCATTTATAGTATGACTCCATGGCCAGAAAAATAGGCACATATGTGTCATGCTTTTGAACTGTGGTGTTGGAGAAGACTCTTGAGAGTCCCTTGGACTACAAGGAGATCCAACCAGTCCATTCTGAAGGAGATCAGCCCTGGGATTTCTTTGGAAGGAATGATGCTAAAGCTGAAGCTCCAGTACTTTGGCCACCTCATGTGAAGAGTTGACTCATTGGAAAAGACTCTGAGCCTGGGAAGGACTAGGGGCAGGAGGAGAAGGGGATGACAGAAGATGAGATGGCTGGATGGCATCACTGACTCGATGGACGTGAGTCTGAGTGAACTCCAGGAGTTGGTGATGGACAGGGAGGCCTGGTGTGCTGCGATTCATGGAGTCTTAAAGAGTCGGACATGACTGAGCGACTGAACTGAACTGAACTGTGTGTGGTTTAATTTTTTCCTCCCCCAAATGTACCCATTATATTTATATTGAAAAGATTAAAAAAAAATTAAAAAAAAAAAAAAAGAAAAGATTAGAAGAACACACACTGAAATGGTAATGCCAATTACGGGTGAGGGTGGGATTCTTCTTTATATGCCGAATGTCTTTATTGTCAACTTTTTGTAATGAAGCTTATGCATGGGCACACACAAAACCGATTTTCACTGGTAAGAGAGTGAGACCTGGGCAGTCTGGGGAGTCAGTGGCATCTGTGCTCCAGGGCACATGTGCTGTGCAAACCTGCTCACGGGGTGACACGTGCTGGTCCTCTCCGAGCAGCACGCGCTGACTCCTTGATGCCGGGGAAGAAGGAGGCGCCCAGCATTTGCTACTGTCCCCAGCTGCTTTATGGGACAGATGTCAAGATTTGTGATTCTGGTCACTCCTCAGAGGAAAATAAAAAACAGCAAATGAGTCAGAGACACTGCTACCCACCAGGACAAAGGAAATAAGTCCCCAACCTCAAATACACTCCTCTGAACTTGGATGCTGTATCATTTTTCCCTGGGGTCAAGTTCAAAGTGATGAAAGAGATTCTGAAGATTACCCCTGGTTTCCGAGGTACAAAGATCAGATAAAGCATGGCTGTATGTGAATAAGAACAACAGAAAAAGAGAAAATGTTGTCTTGTGACACTTTAAGAGGACACGGCCTTCCTTTTCCTTCTGTCTGGACGCCCCCACCTCCACCAAGTAGTTTAAATTAAGACCATCCTGTTTCTGTTATTTCTTCAGGCAAGGACCAGACAGGCAGATAAAACCTCTCCAAGGTGGTAAAGGATGTTGAGGGTGGCTAGGTGAGGGAGACACAGCAAAGAAAGAGAGACAGGAACAAAAGGAAAGGCAGACCCTAGTATCCAAGCTAGGTTGGGAGCGTTTATTGTATTCAGCTGAAAAGTGAAGACACAGCGCTAGGCTTCAGTTCTGAAAGCCTGCAGCATACAAAGGCTTCCCCGGTGGCTCAGTGGCCAATGCAGGAGACTCAGGAGACACGCAGGAGACACACAGGAGACGCAGGAGACGCAGGAGACGTGGGTTCCATCCGTGGTTCGGGAAGATCTCCTGAAGAAGGGAATGGCAACCCACTCCAATATTCTTCCCTGGAGAATCCCATGGACAGATGAGCCTTGCAGGCTACCATCCACAGGAGTCAGTCACGACTGAAACCACTGTCCACGCATGCGCTACGCCTGGTGCATCTAGAACCCACAGCTTAATAAGAAAGAGGGGGACTTCCCTGGAGGGCCAACAGTTAGGACTCTGCGCTTCCACCGCAAGGGGCGCAGGTTTGGTCCACGGTTGGGGAATTCAGATCCCACATGTCACGCGGCACAGCCAAACAAATCAATAGTTTTTTAAAAATAAGGAAGAGGGAAGGAGAGAGGGGACAGAAAATCAGTGTGTGTCTCTGGGGGAGTGTAAAGCAATGAACTCCATCGGTTTAACGGGGTGTGAAAGAGACTTGAAGAATCGTCCAGACTCCACGGGGGAGGGAGTGAAAGATGGAAACAGAACTGCCCCCCAGACCCTCTGCAACAGAGGAGATGCTCTTTCTGGAAGCCAGGCAAGGGATGAGGATGCTGCAGGTGAGGCCAGGTCAGGCCCTGGGGAGGGCGTGGTCTACCTGGCTGGCTGGTGGTGGGAAGGGCGGCAGGAAATGGATATTCCGACATCAAAGGCTATAATGTGCTCAGGGAGAGGACTGCATTAAGGCCTTTACCTCTCAAAAGTCAGAGAGAGGGAATGGAGGGGGAGGAAGGTTGGGGTGGGGTGGAGGGGGATTTGGGGGCGGTAGTGGAGATAGTTCAGGAAAGGAAGGAGGCTAGTAGTCACTCATCACTCTCAATTTCCTTTCCTGCTCCCATGCGCATACACCACTCTAAGAAACAACTTCCTCTCTAAATGACTCTTTTGACCAGGGGCCTTATCCAGCTCACTGACATGATTTTATCAACATTTAAAAAATCAGTTTATTTGAAAAAAAAAAAAAAAAAGAGTGCTTGGACAAACTCCAACTAGAAGTTTATGAAGTCACACATTTTCCCCCACCACATGCTGCCATCCTGCAAAGTATGTTTTATTCGCCCTAATTTTGACCGGAAGACTTTAAGGCTCAGAGAAGTTAAGGAGCTTAAGCAGGTCACAGAGCATAATAAGGGGTAGAGCTGAGTCGTGAATCCAGGTAGTCACATGCTCTGACATCCTTGGTGAAGTCATAGGGTCTTAAGGTTAAAATCCGAAAGGTGTGAAGAAGTGGAGATCGCCAGTATTCAGGTCATAGTGGTCAGAAAGTCTTTTGAAACCACCTCAGTGTAACCGAGCCATAGTCACTTGGGTGGCCAGTATGGAAAAGTGGAGTCTGTTCTGTTAGGTCCTTCCCTGCAAACAAGTTTTGCCATATGAATGCACAGAAGGTCTTCTATTTTTCTGATTGTGAAATGAACATATGACACATTATTTCAATTGAGAAAGCAGAATCTTTTTAAAATGTAAAGTAATGATTAAAAAAAGCATTTTAAAGCAGCACTTTGTTTCATTTATGAAATGCTTCTAATAAAGTGTCTGCTTCTTAGTTGAATTAACATTATTATATACTCAACCCTGCAAGGTTTTGTTGCAGGAAGGCGGACCCCTTCCAGGGCCTGAAACTGGGCTCTTGTCTAACACTCGGAAATGAATTGCCCGAGGAGACACATGTGCTGACAAAGCAAGAGATTTTATTGGGAAAGGGCACCCGGGTGGAGAGCAGGAGGGTAAGGGAACCCAGGAGAACTGCTCTGCCTCATGGCTCGAAGTCTTGGGTTTTATGGTGATGGGATTAGGTTCCGGGTGGTCCTGGCCAATCATTCTAATTCAGTGTCTTTCCTGGTGGCGTAGGCATCACTCAGCCAAGATGGATGCTAGTGAGAGGGATTCTGGGAAGTGGACGGACACGCGGTGTCTCCTTTCGACCTTTCCCGAACTCTTCCGGTTGGTGGTGGCTTATTAGTTCCGTACTCCTTATCAGGATCTCCTGTCATAAAACAACTCATGCAAATGGTTACTATGGTGCCTGGCCAGGGTGGGCGGTTTCAATCAGTGTGCTTCCCCTAACAGTTTGATGATCACAAATTTGTTGCTGAGGAAACTGACCAGTCTGGAGAGGCCACTGGGCACCTTTCAGGAAGAGGGCCCTAGAGATGATATCCCCTGTGTTCTTTCAGGTCCCCACTGACCTCTGAGAAGGCACACCCCACACCTCTGAGCAAACTCTCCAGGCAAGGTCGTATCAGAGCCCTGCGAAACAGGCTGGCTGGAGAGGTTCTATTAATACAACTGAGTTGTGCCAATGTGCTAATAATCCTTTGGCTGCTTGGCAGGATTTAGCCTAAGATTGGCTTTCCTTGTCACTGGGACACCACTGTGGGGGCCCAATCCACTTATCTCTGCTCCCCAGATTCTCCGCATCCTTCGAGGTCATCCTGCCATTTGCCCCAGTGGTCAGCCTGGCTTCAGTGCGTCACCAATAGTCCCCTGACATGGGGGTGGGGGGCAAAGTCTGAATCTGGGGCCAGATCTGTCTTCTCCAAGCCCTCAACCTCTAGAAAGAAAGGACGAAGGCCAAAGTGAGCAAACAGACCAACAGTTCTGTCTGTCAACAAGTAGGGAAAAAGCCCTTTTTATTGACTGAACTATCTTTAATCTTCAGGATCTTCCATAAAGTGAATCCTTAGAAATCCTCCTCTTGCTGTGAGTTCTTTAAAGGTCAGGCTGAATATGTATGCCACTGTAAGTCCGAACAGGAAATAAAGGATGTTCAGTTTAGAGTATGTACTTATGTAAAACTCAGTGCTTGGCCCACAAAATGGGGGTGGGGAACGGATGGAAACCACAGACACAAGTTTCTCAGTGTTCCTCTTCAAAAGGTCAAACTTATTTTAACTCTGTGTCCCTGGGTCCAGCCAGGGAAAGGCACCCTCCTCTTTCACATGGTGTAAGACTCCAGGCTGCTGCCATTTCCAGCAGTCAGATTGTCCCGATCATCTTTGTTGATTTTTGGCCCTTTGCTTATTTTTAGCCCTGAAAGGATGAGAATTTCCTATGCCTCCACCATCCTCTCAAGGCAGTGGGGCCTTGTTTGTATTATCAACAAAGATAGAAAGCAGAAAATCTTTCAGAGGGTTTCCCCCCCCCCCCATCTACACTGACAGTTGACTAAAAGCATTTCCGAATTGGACCCTAAAAAAGAAACATCACAAGCAGGAAAATCGCCTTGATAGGAACGTTGCTGTCTTTAAAACATGCGTGTGAGCCTTCAAAACACATGAACTCGATGCTAGAGATGGCTGTGACTATTTCCCCTCCATGCATTTATAGGGATGAGACTGGTGGGTAAAATGGATAGCCAGTGGGAAGCTGCTGTTTAGCACAGGGAGCTGAGCTCGGTGCTCTGTGACGACCTAGATGGGCAGAAAGGCACAGGAGGCAGGGTAGCGAGGGAGATGGGGCGAAAATTCAGGAGGGAGAGAACATATGTGTACTTATAGCTGATTCAAGTTGTTGTTCATCAGAAACTAACACAGTATTGTAAAGCAATGTTATGCCAACAAAAATAAATAAATAAATAAATATTGCGATGAGAACCAGTGGGATCAAGGTTTTGAATCTGTGATGCTAGAAGCATAGGTTTTGGAGCTGGAAAGGTGGTGCTTAGAGATTGTCTAATCCAGCATTCTCATTGCACAGGTGAGGAAACAGGCTCATCAGAGGCCCTATAAATAGCTAGGTGCAGAATCAGAAGGATTCCAGAGTTTGGAATCCTGCATCATTTTTCCACTATGACTTCCTGGAAACTAAAGTGCCTGTGGGTTCCAGGACAAGTGAAAGAGTTGGGTCATCACAGGCCCAACTCTAGATCTTTAGATACTAATCCTCCTATGAGTCACAGTAGAGTCAGAGGACCCAGGAAACATCTTCTTCCCCAGCCTTCCCTTGAAACCTTTTGTTCCTGCCTGAAAGGACTTGAAGTTATGAAGACTTGTCATTTAAGGGAACATATTTATCCCTGCCTTGGGACAGACCCACTGAACTGAGAACGCAGTTTCTATCCCTTGTAAAATCAACTTTCCATCAATGGGCACGTGTTTGGTTTCCTGAAGAGCTGAACTGTCGGAACCCATGCTGGGGGAGAGGAAAAGTTCTCCTCTTGGCTTTGCTGGATACCTTGAAGGATGTGTGAGCCTGAAGCAGCCATGAAAAGGGAGGGGGCAGGGCATTCTAGAGGCGGTGGTTCCCTGGGGATCTCCAGGCAAATTTCTCAATTGTAAATGGGTGGATTCCTGTGCTTGGGTCTACCAGGGATGAATATGAAAGAGCTAATGTATAGGGCCTGGGGGCAAGAGCTGGGAACCAGCTTATTTTAACTTTCTTCTGGAAACTCTTAACCTCCTCATCCTTATCTCCAGGCCTTCCCAGTGGACCTTTCTCTGCGTTTTACACTGACTCTTTGTCCCTGTACCCTGGTGTGTCTTCCAGGAAGCAAGTTTACTGTGGAAGCTAGGATGGTCCAAAAGGAAGAGAACCTAGTGATTGTCACTCCACAGTGTGTATTTACTTCATTTATTCGACATATATATTCTGAACACTTACCCTGTACTAGGAGCTGAGCTTAGCACTGAGGCTCTTGGATGAACAACCTCCATGTTTTCCCTGCTCACATCCTGTCTTTTGCCCGGTGGAGCCGATCAGGGGTGAGCATTACCCCTCATCTCTTAAACTAGGCTCAGAGACTAGGTTGCATATTTCTCCGCCTTCCACCCATTCAACAAAGACTTCCCGATTCTCTCCTATGTTCAAACCACTGCAGTGGTCCCTGGAAGAATCAGGGGAGCATCCTGTCCTCACTGTCTTTGAGGAAAGATGATCGCATCAAAATAGAACACTCATCTGGGTTGTTTCCAGTTTGAGCCTATTATGAGAAAAGCTGCTATGAATATACTTGTGGGATTCTTTTTATGGACATACATCTTCATTTATCTTGGACAAATATATTATGGGAAGGTCCTTTATTGAGTGAACAGATACATTGTGGTATCTGTATCTCATGGAATATTACTCAGAAATAAAAAGGGATGAACTACTTACAGTGTCATGGAAGAATCCAAAAAATACATAATGATGAGCAAAAGAGGCCAGCCACAAAAGAGTTCATTCTGTATGATTCTATTTATAGAAAGTTCTAGATCAGGCACAATGAATCTATGGTGAGAGAAATCAGGACAGTGGTTGCCTCTGGCAGGGGAGGATGGACCAGAAAAGATACATAGGAGAAAATTCTCTAATTTGTCTGGGGTGGTAGTTCCACCTATGTATACAGTTGTCAAAGCTTAGCACACTGTACACTCAAAATCTGTGTACTCTGTATATGTAAATTATACCTCAATAAATATTTAATTTAAAGAAAGACCCCACAAATCTGCAGAGGGAATTCATTTGTATCCAGAATAAACAGGGCAAGAGGCTAAATTTGACAGTTGGTGCTGGTTACATATATGTTTGTCAGTCACTATATTACTTGTGTACTTTTCTGCGTGCTTGAAAAATTCTCAGTAAAAATATTTTTTTAATTAAAAAACAGAAAAATAGCTATAGAATAATCAAACCCACAAGTGAGAAGGAATCCCAGAGGTCATTTAACCCAACTTCCCACCTTGAACTTGGAAGTGAAAAAAAAAAATTGAAGTCGCTCAGTCGTGTCCGACTCTTTGTGACCCGTAGACTGTAGCCCACCAAGCTCCTCCATCCATGGGATTCTCCAGGCAAGAATACTGGAGTGGGTTGCCATTTCCTTCTCCAGGGGATCTTCCTGACCCAGGGATCGAACCCAGGCCTCCCACATTGCAGACAGACGCTTTAACCTATCCCTGTTGGATGGTCTCCCAGACTCAGCTGGAGCACACCAATGGAGGGAGCGTGCATACTGCCTCCTGGGGCAGCTTGTTCCAAAACTGCAATGATGGGTGCAGCAGCCAAGGAGGCAGAGAGACGAGGTGTCTTGGACAATTGAGAGGGAAGAGGGAGGGCCCCCAGGAGAGCCCACCCTCCCTAGGAGCCGGGCCATTCAAGCATGACCATCCATTGAGCCCTTCCTTGGAGCCTCTGTTGCAGATGCAACAGCGAGCAAAACTGGCCATACCCTTGCAGGTTGCAGAGCTGCAGCCTATAGCTCGGTCAGACTCGAGTTCTTTCCTCTCTGCCATACACTCTCCTTGTCTGCTAGTACTGACCCAGCTCCAGGGCTTCTTGGGTGAGGTGATTTGGAAGAAAGGGGCAGGGCAAGGAGGGAGACAGAAGACTTGGAGCCTGGCCTGGAGTCAGAGCTGAGAGGCCAGGCTGGATGCTGGCCACCTAATGAGAGAACCTCCCTCCACTCCACCCAGGACACAGGAAAGGTGGAAAGAATCTTCTGGAAACCGCTGTTCAAAATACGAAGCCGTTTTCTTCATGCCACCTAGAGCATGCGGCAGAGGGGCGGGAGCTGTTGTGGACGGAGCTCGCAGTGCAGCTGAGCGCCTCTGCTAGCAGCACCCTCCTCTCCCGGCCATCACTGGGGAAGGCAGTGTTCTAGGGACCCTACGAGCCTGACCGGTTCTGTGTCAACCTCTCCCTGCCCAGAATTAGGTCAAGGGACAGCCGCAGGCTACCTTTGCCATCACTTAGAGTTCTAAGGTTGCCAGCAATGGAAGACAACTCCAGATAATCTAGGCAAGAAAACCAATGTATTGGAGAATACAGAGTGGTTCCCAGCATAGGAGAAAGAACTGATCTTACATTTCCCCAAATCCACCAGCCAAATGATGCTCACAAATGTGAGTTTCCCAGGCCCCCCACCAGCCAAATGATGCTCACAAATGTGAGTTTCCCAGGCCCCCCAGTTTGGATGAACCTAAATTCAAGTTGATGAGGGATTGTCCTTGAGGAACAGGAAGAGGAAAAGGACAGGAACCAGGGCCACTTGGGATGTGAGTAGCAGAATCCTATCCACAGGCCCACTGGGACAAATCCACATGGCTGATCTCACGTGTACTCAACAGAAAGGCACTCTTAGAAGCCACCTTGATGTGTCCATCACAGGCAGGCAGCTGGATTGACAACCCCACCACGACTGAGGGAAATCTCATTTCTCCAGATGAAAATCATGGTACTGTGGCTGAAAGAAGAAACACGGGGCTGATGAGATGCCTGGCCTTGTTCCACCATCATCTGCCGCAGGGCAACCTCCAAGTGACTGCACATTACGGAGCATCATCGTCCGCTGTGCCCAAAGGCACCTGCCAGCCCTCAGCTTCCCCCATGTCCCCTCCCCTGCAGTCTCCCAGCTTGGACCTCAGATAGTAAGCACAGGTATTAGACAGTGTGGATTCCAGAGAGTACCTTTCCCCAAACCCACCAGCTAAATGATGCTCACAAATGTGAGTTTCTCAGGCCCCCCAGTTTGGATGAACCTAAATTCAAGTTGACGAGGGGTTGTCCCTGAGCAATCACTGGAATGAGCTTCCTAAGTCACCTCTGTCTGGCATGGCTGGGCCCCCAACAGGGCCTTAGGGAGGTCTTCTGCGCCTCCAGGAGGCCGTGATGGGGGCTTAGAGGGTCGAAGAGGCCCACGTTCTGCATCCAGGCTGACTCCCAAGATGAGCAGGATCAGAAGATAGGAGCAGGTCGGGGGAGGAGGCAGCAGAAGGGACTGCAGGACACGGATGACGGGGTGTCTCATGGGGCCAGATCAGCTTAGGGCTGGAGTTCTCTAGCAGCTGGTTAAGCCCATTCATTCACCTGCTAAAATGTGAACCCCTGAAGGGCAGCATCTCTAGCTGGCTTTGTTAACTGCTCGGCTTTCACCACCTAGAGCAGCACCCAGCCCGTCTGGGAGACAGAAGTGCTTATGCTTCAAGGGGTAACACTGTGTCACCTCCTTTGCTTGGGATCCTCTCCCTCCGAGGCCTGTGAAGAGGGGCTGGAAAGGCCATCAGAGGCGGCCCAGGGACGGGCCCAGGCAGCCGGCCAGCTGCTCCGCAGGCTCAGGGCTGGATGAGTCAGGCGCTCGGCCTTCGGCACTGAGCCCAAGAGGCTGTGACGTGGCCCGCCGGCCCCTCTGGGCATCAGCTCGCAGCAGAAACACGCACACAGACGCACACGGGAGCCCGGGGCTGAAGCCTGCGGGCCGGAAGGAGAGCAGGAGGCTTATGTAAGAGATGAGGGAGGGGGTTTGAGGCCGGCTGTCCCTGGCGCCCGGGCTGCCTTTCTTCCTGCCACTCCAGAGGGTGAGATGAAAAGGAGGGGGAAAGAAACGCTGTGGCTGAAAAAGCTTCACGCACTCAGCTTGAGAGACAAATGTTCATTTAACTCAAGCCCCCCTCCACCAGGGCTTCCCAGGTGGCATCAGTGCTAAAGAACCCACGTGACAATACAGGAGAGGTAAGAGATGTGGGTTCGATCCCTGGGAAGATCTCCTGGAGGAGGAAATAGCAACCCACTCCAGTACGCTTGCCTGGAGAATCCCATGGACAGAGGAGCCTGGTGGGCTGCAGTCCACGGGGTCACAAAAAGTCGGACGGAAGAGACTTGGCAGGCACACCCCTCCCCTAGGCATTAAAAGGGACCTCCCACTGCACCCAGCCGGGCTGATGGGCCTTAAAGCCACCGAGCCTCCTTGGAGACGCCCTTTGCAGAGGCTGATTCCATCCTGGTGTCCTGTGCAGCCCTGTTTGCCAGCCCACCCCCACAGGTGTTTGGGGTCTGGCAATGTGGTCCCTAATGCAGCCCCCTCTTGGCTTTCTTCCTGTTGCTTCTCTTTTCCCACTCCCCTCCCCAACTTCTGTGCTCAGAAAGTGCCTCCCCTTGGCAATCAACTGTCCAGAGCCAGGAGAGCGGCCATCAAGACTATCCTCAACAGCCTGGAAAACTCCCCTACCTGGCTCAGCAGTGAGCCAGGCAAGGGGGCTCACTGAACCCCAGACTCCCTCCTGAGCCCCATTCAGCTGCTCATTTGTCCTCCTCCACCTGTGTGCACCAGGGTCAGGAAGGAGGAGGGGCTAGCGTAGGACTCTGGGGCCAGCTGCAGGGGTCACAATCCTGGCTCTGTGAGATTCCCCCTGCCCCAGGGAACCTCCAGAAGCGCTCCAAGTTCTGCGGGCCTCACTGTCCTCATCTATAAATTGGGCATATTCACAGTACCCACCGCGAAGGCCCCAAACAGCTCCTGGCAGAACAGCTCCTGGCACCAGCCGCTACTTGATAAATATTTAAATTATTATCACCCCTGTCCTAATCCCACCTACCTAACCCTCCGGGCGCAACTGGACATCTCGGGGGGAGAAGGGGGAGGGGTTCTTTCTCTTCTCCAAACTCCCACAGAACATCTCACCTGAATCACACGATATAAAGCTTATTTCACAATATATTGTCAATAGGTTTTACTTGGGTTACTCATCCACATGGTTCTCTCTGCCTCTTGGGGAAATGGTGAGCACCCAGCTCAGTGAAAGGCCTCTCGTGGGTGTCAGTTACATCTAAAACGTGTCCATGGTCTCTAGGAACTTAGACCTTCTATGTGTGGGTTGCGGGAGTGTGTCCTGATTTCCTATAAATTGATTTTAAAACTCTCCTTTAGGTTTTTCATATTTAAGTTCAATAACCAAGACGGATTTTTCAGGCATCTACGATAAAAGAGCTTCATCAACCACTGTTTGAGGCACTGTTTGTGACCCCGTTTGAGGCACAAACTTGGAGTGATGCCTCCCTCCCCCGAGTCTCCATCGCAGGCCATCACTCCTTCAGTGATGTTCACTGCAGAGGTCCCCTCCTGCACCTCCTCACAGCATTGCCCTAATCTGCTCTTTCTTGCCTTTGTTATTGTTGACTAGGCCCTCAGTCATGTCCAGCTCTTTGTGACCCTGTGGACTGTAGCTCACCAGGCTCCTTGGTCCATGGAATTTCCCAGGCAAGAGTACTGGAGTGGGTTGCCATTTCCTTCCCTTGTTTTTTCCTTAATCTCAAATTTTTTAAAAAAACTGAAGAATACTCTTGATGGGAATGCAAATTGATAAAACCACTGGAGAACAGTATGGAGATTCCTTTAAAAACTAGACATAAAACTACCATGCTACCCAGCAATCTCACTCCTGGGCATATACCCTGAGGAAACCATAACTGAAAAAGACACATGTACCCAAACGCTCACTGCAGCACTATTTACAACAGCGGGGACATGGCAGTAACCTAGATGTCCAGCAACAGCTGAATGGAGAAGGAAGTGGTGGTATATAAACACAATGGAATATCACTCAGCTATAAAAAGGAATGCATTTGAGTCAGTTCTAAGGAGGTGGATGAACCTAGAGGCTATTATACAGAGTAAAGTAGGTCAGAAAGAGAAAGATAAATATCATATTATTTAAGCATACATATGGAATCTAAAAAGATGGTACCAATGATCCTACAGGCAGGGCAGCAGAGGAGCCGCAGACATAAAGAACAGACTTCTGGACACAGTGGTGGAAGGAGAGAGTGGGATGATGTGAGAAAATAGCATTGAAACATACACCCCGCATAGCCAAGAATAATTAATTTTAAAATAATTTTAAATATTCATATTTATTTGGTCATGCTGGGTCTTTGTTGCGGCAAGAGGAATCTTTAGTTGCAGCATGCAAACTCTTAGCTGTGGCATGTGGGAAATAGTTATCTGACCAGGAATGGAACCTGGGCTCCCTGCATTGGGAGCTTGGAATTTTAGCCACTGGACCACCAGGAAAGATTCTAAAAAAAATTAAAAAAAAAAAAAGAAGAATCCACAGTCCAGGAATACTCAGCTGGCATCCTCCCAGAAAAGGCCTCACTCCCAGGATACTATTTCAAGAATTTCTGTTACCCCCATCTCAAATCTCCTGCCTGCAATGTAGGAGGCCTGGGTTCGATCCCCGGGTCAGGAAGATCCCCTCGAGAAGGAAATGGCAACCTACTCCTGTATTCTTGCCTGGAGAATCCCATGGATGGTGGAGCCTGGTGGGCTACAGTACGCAGGGTCACAAACAGTCTGATAGGCCTGAGCAACTAACACTTCCACTTTTCTCAAGTCACAACCAACACTTTGCTGATGAGTTCATTAAATTCAAAAGTAAGTTTTTGTTGGTGAAGCTAGCCACGTATGAAGAAGCAAAGCAATAGTGTTTCTATTAGTAAAATTAAAATTTTATTTAGGGGGATTGGTTTGATAATTGGCTGCAATCATTTAGGGACTTGGGCTTCCCAGGTGGCTCAGATGGTAAAGAATCCACCTGCAATGTGGGAGACCTGGATTTGATCCCTGGCTTGGGAAAAGCCCCTGTAGGAGGGCATGGCAACCCACTCCAGTACTCTTGCCTGGAGAATCTCTATGGACAGAGGAGCCTGGTGTGCTACAGTCCATGGGGTCACAAAGAGTTGGAGTTCCTGCTCTGAGCCATACCCAGAGGTTGGTTTAGAGGGATTTGTGGACCAAGATCCTGACTGGAAGGCACAGACCTGGGAAATACGAAAAGTCGATGGAAATTCAGTATGGGTTGTATGAACAATTTCAGATCTGCTTTGTGAACAAAGTATTTGATTAATAATCATCATAAGCAGAGTCTAGTATGAGCTGTACGTTGATTATTTCCTGACAGTGACATTACAGGGGAACGGCTAACCCCCACCTACCTCATATTTCTCAGCAGCTGCCGCCATCTACCAAAAACCCCCTAAGAACTGAGCATATCCAAAATGGGTTAGGTTAAGTTTATAAAATGTCTTATTTAAAATTTTTAGCATCCTCCAACATTCTGTATCTCTATCCTTGCTTTATTTTTCTCCATGACCTATCAATATGTAACACATTATACAAATTACTTCTGTGTTTTTATTGTCTTTCTCTGTACATGATGTAAGTTCCATGAGATCAGGTTTTTTAATCCTTGTCTGTTTTGTTCACTACCATAGCTCAGGGCAAGCAACAGTGTCTGATATAATAATAATGCCTGGGTATCTGGTAAATGAATGAATAAAAGAAAATAGGGGCCTGCTTTACAGAACAGACAAAACGTTAAAGGAGCTAGAGAGACAAGAAGATTACTTTTGGCTGAAAAATTAAGAAAACACTGACTAGGTCTTGTCATGGAACAAAGACAAACAAAGTGGCCTAAATGTACAGAAGGTATTGTTTGCCAGGCAAAGAGCCACATCCTTGAAGGAAGCTCAGTGAGCCTCCCCGAACTGAAAGTGAAAGGGACAGACATCATGCTGTCCAAATTTCCAAGTGATTAATAAGTGAAGTTCAAAGTCTCTCTTGAGGGGGTTATGACTCTGGTTTTGCATCATTTAGGCATGGGGCAATTCTCAGACAGACCGGGGGTAGCTTGCATAAGTCTCTGGTGAGAGTGGGCTGGGGATCACATGGATGGCAGATTCGGACGTGCGTGCTTAAAGCTCAGAGGCAGGATTTTTCTTAAACTGTCTTAAGAGTCCCAGGAGGAGGGCGTTCCGGCCACAGAGAACAGGGCGAGCCCAGTCACTCGGGAAAGAAAATACAGAGCACATCCAGGAATGACTTGGGGCAAAGGGAGGTTCCAGACAAAGGGTGGACATTGGGAAAGGAGGTGGAGGGTCCACTGCAGACTCCATGAAGGTGGCCGGAAACATAAACATTTGTAATGAGGATATATGATCAGAGCAGCCTCGTGCATAGCGTTCATAGAAGCAGGAAGAGACAGGGCAGAGGCCTGGGATGGGGCAGGTGGATGGACAAGTAAGGAGGCCGGGGCAGTAACCCAGGTGGGAGGTCATCCAAGTCAAAAGATTCAGAGACAGTGAGCCAGAGAAGCCAGCTGCCAAGGAAGTGCTCAGAGAAGACAGTGAGAGAGAGATGGCTCTGGGAGGGCCTGCAGGGGGTCCACAGCCCACTGCCACATGTACCTCCCACGTGAACACTCCCACAGATCCCGGGGCTTGCGGGCTCAGCCAGGAGGCATGCTTGACCCCACAGTGGCAGCCAGCGGCCTAGAGAGATTAACCCTGGTTGGTTTCGCTGCTCACTGGGTGTGGGAGGAGGGGAGGACAGGAAATGTAAATCCCCGTGGTCAGCGGGGCAGCTCCAACTCGCCGCAGCTGGCGCCAACATGCCAAGGGGGTCACTCACGGGGTGCAGGGCCTTTCAGTCCAACCAGATAGAGCACACCCTGCTCCCATCTAGGGAGTGGGGCTTCAACAGGCAGCATCTAGCCCCAGGTGGGAAAGGCCTGACTGTCAGACCCAGGCAGCAACAGCCCAGGCCCAGGACAGATGTGGAGCCAAGACCAGGGAATCGTGGGGAAAGGCCAGGCCTGGGCTACACAGCCAGCCCCCGAGGCTGCCAGACGGCGGGGAATGGGCTCCCAATACCCAGCTAGACTTGGGGGAGGGACTTCAGGGCTGAGAGGCGTCTGTGTCTTTGTGGATAAGCTGGGGAGCCCGGGAGCCCTGTGCCCATCTGATTTCTCCTCCCCTACCCTCAGCAGAGCTGCAGGAAGACACTGGGACTAGGGTGCTGACTTAAATTCTTGTCTGTTTTCTGTTGCTCTGGGAAGAAAGGGGGTGCCTCCAAGCACACAACACCCACGAACCCTAACTCAGCTCCCCTCCATGCCAAGCACAACAGGCCTGCTTCTCTGTGACCTCTCCCCGCCTCTGCACCATCTGGAGAGATGCGAGCCAGCCACGGAGGGCAGGAGAAGGCAACGGGCAGAGAACGGGGCCACCAGCAGGCCAGCCTGTCCCTGTGCAAAGCCTTAGCGGGGCTGGCCTCCCAGCCTCTCATCATTTCTCTGCCAGAGGCTGCCATGCCCCTGGCCCAGAGCCCCCTGCCTCAGCGGAGCCCGCTGGTCAGGGCAGGAGGGGTGGATATGGGGGTGGCACTTGGATGGGGCTGATGCCAGCTGCCCTGTGACACTCTTGATTGAGAAACTTCTTCCCTGAATTCAGGGCCATCCTCCACACACTGCTTTCTCTCCCAGGGAGTCTGGTCCTCTCCCTGCCTCCTCTCTCTCCCTCAATGCCCTGAGCCATTGCTTCCCACCCTCCTGGACAAGCGACAGGTCCCCTTCCCCAGTCTGGAAAACTGCTAATCACTGGAATCTGACAACTGGTATGAGTGGCTTTTGCGTGGGCCCTGATCCAAGCCTGGAGCCTTCTGATTTCAGTCTGCGTCCCCTCTGGAGTCTAAACCCTGCCCCCTGCCTGTTTAGGGACAGGTGGCCTTGGAGATGAGACTCCCCAGTCTGCCCCCACCCCCAAGCCAGACCAGGAGCCCCGAGCAAGTTCAGCTGAGCCTGGGGGACCCAGGAAGAGACAAAGCCCCGGGAGATGGACCTCCTTCCGTGGAGGTTCCGAGGTGGTCATAGTGATGGGCCCAGCTGGTACCTGCTGACATATCACAAATAAATGCATCTGTCGTCCCTGTGGATGGGATGTCCTTGGGGACCTCGAGAAGTGAATAGAACCAAGAGGAAAGAATGGTAGAGGATCTGGGTACGGAGACCAGTACCAAGTCAGGCCTGTATGTATTTTGCCCCCGTTTCCCAGCAGAGGAAACCTGAGCTCAGAGATATCAAGTAACCAACCTAAGGTGACACAGCTAGAAAGGCTCCAACTGGAGTCCAAGTCTGACTCCAGAACCTACAGGAAGCTACCTCCTGGGGAGACAGGATCAGGAAGAATACATCGAGGGGATCAGATCTGCTCCTGGGAAAAGTTCACAGCAGTTCCATTGCTGCTGCTGCTGCTGCTGCTAAGTTGCTTCAGTCGTGTCCAACTCTGTGCGACCCCATGGACGGCAGCCCACTAGGCTCCGCCGTCCCTGGGATTCTCCAGGCAAGAACACTGGAGTGGGTTGCCATTTCCTTCTCCAATGCATGAAAGTGAAAAGTGAAAGTGAAGTTGCTCCGTCGTGCCCGACTCTTAGCGACCCCACGGACTGCAGCCTTCCATGCTCCTCCGTCCATGGGATTTTCCAGGCAAGAGTACTGACTGGAGTCGGGTGCCATTGCCTTCTCTGCAGTTCCGTTACATCACCAGAATTAGTAAGTTAACGTCCAAACTCCCAGGACCTCAGAATGAGATATAGTTGGAGGCGAGGACTTTAATGAGGTACTTAAGTTAAAATGAGGACCTTAGAGTGGGTCCTAATCCAATACGACTGGTGCCTTATAAGAAGAGGCCACGGGAACACAGACTCACAGAGGAAAGGCCATGTGAGGGCACGGTGAGGAGACCACCATCCATCCATCCACCAAGGAGAGAGGCCTCGGAAGAAGCCACCCCTGCTCTTGACTTCTGGCCTCCAGAACTGTGTAGAAACAAATATCTGCTATGTAAGCCACTCAGTCTGCGGTCCTTCATCACGGCAGCTCTAGGGCACAGGCCCCCGGTTCCCAGTATTGGTTTCTTGGCCCCCATGCAGGGTATTTTATATTGCGCTATCCTCAGGGTGGAGTCCCACCCATCCAGGGGGTAGGCAGGAGGTTGGAGAATCACAGGTGTCCACAGGCTCCCTGAGCTAATGGGGTACCTTGGCTACAAACTGGTGCCTCTGTCAACCACCTTTCCATTTTAATTATCCTGGCAGCGATTACCTCTGTCTCCTCTCAGAACAGGACTTGAAGGGGCTCAGGAGGGAGGCAGGTACACAGACACAAGGGGACCCCGAGGTGTTGACTGGGGGTGTGAGCAACTACTCTCCTGCTCTGCCAAGATGCTGACTCCAGAGGAGCGGGTGGGTGGGGAGGGGGGCGACCCCTCCCCCCACCCTCGCCTGTCAATCACCACCCAGTGAGGGCTGCTGACCTTCTAAAGTGAAAACTAACTAAAAGGCGAGTCAGAAAACGCACACTGGGAGTGGAAGAAAAACCGGTCTCTGAATTTTGTGAGCATTAAATCTGAATACATCCTGTCACGAGTGTATATGAGATAATAGCAACACAGAGTGGGAAGGAGAAAACCCCCTTTGCGTCGCAAGGGGTGGGGAAGGGATAAGGGGATTTTACGAAAATGAGGGGGAAGTTGGAAATGGGTGTTTCAAGAAGAAAAAAAATAAATGTTATATACACCTATGTGTATATGTACACACGCCTATGCATACATACATATATGTATGTGTATATACACACACACTTCACCTCTGCCATGCAAGGTCATGGGGAATTTAATACAGGAAAAGACCTTTGCCAGGGTTGCCCTTCAGAGAAAGTTCAAGCAAAGCATTTTCCTTAATTCTTCAGTCAACTGGAGAGAAGGCACAGAGACAGGAGTCCTCATAAGATTCAAAAAAGAATCTATATTTACAGCACTCTTCAATTTGATATACTTCAGACTTGATAACTTCCAAGTGGAAAACTTAATCATGTTTAGATAACTATTTAAATATTGTATAATATTTAGATATTTCCGTGTTTTTCCCAACCCATAGATGGAAGCTGCTGCAAGAGGCTCACACAGTCTAATCCCTTGCCTTTCCCTTTAAATCACCACTCTAGAACTGCCTCTCTGACACATGTGTACAGGATTCAATGACAGGCTTTGCTGACTTCCGTTTTCATTCACATGAATAAAGAAGACGGAAAAACCTCTGACTGACCTAATAGGCTAGAAGAGAATATGTTCTGACCACACTTCATTACAAGCACGAGAAGCATCCCTTCTGAAAGGAAAGAATACATACGTGGTGTTTATGCCTGGGGCCAGGAAGTGCGTATGTACCCTCCAGCGCGGGTTCAGCTCTGAACAGCCATCCACACACATAAGCGCATTTCAGTGTGACTGGGTTTGTGAGCCCCTGGTGAGCGGAAGCAGTCTGTCTGCTCAGAAGTTGCTGCAGAGAACTCGAGAGGATTAAATCTGCCTTTTCTAGGGAAGACTGGAAAGGCCCTCGGGCTGTTGGTGGCGCTGAGGGGGGCCGGGGCCAGTTGGTTGGGTGGACTAGCCAAGAAGTGGAGGCTCCCTCTCCAGGGGAGCGAGCTGTGGCCCTGGGCACCCACCCACTCCCACCTCCACCCCGTACCCCCACTTTCACCCCCTTCCCCCCAGGCAGCAAACATCTGAACTACATAAAAGGAGCAGGAAGTGGAGGTTAGAGAAGGCAGCCACAGGGACGGTGTGGAGAGCAGGTGAATGAATCCTACAGCGTTTGAAAGACTGTAAATAGCACGGATGGTGCAGAGAGGCTGGTGGCAGTGCAGGACAGAGGCATGGAGGACTCAGGGCTTTTTTCTGAGCACAGCCCTAGCAATTAACAAATTAATACATCTCGGATCCAGACATTCTGTGCTTAGGTCTGGCCTGAGGACTGTAGCAGTTTTGTCAAGGTCCATGATCAGATCTGAACCATGTTGCTTGGCAGGGGTTGTAATGAGAATCGGCTGCAATACCTAAGATGACTCAATTCTGCTACAGAAAATGAGGAAAACTAAGTGGAGAAGTGTGCTGCACACTGAAGGTTTGTGTCCTCTCAAAACTCATGTGTTGGAGCCCTACCCCCCAAGGTGATGGTATTAGATGTGGGGTCTTCAGGAGGTGATTAGCTTATGAAGGCAAAGCCCTCAGGAATGGGGTTCATGCTCTTATAAAAGGGACCCCAGGGAACGTCCTTGTCCTTTCTGCCATGTGAGGTCACAATGAGAAGATAAAACCAGACGGCAGATCTGCTGAAATCTTGGTCTTAGACTTCCTGGCCTCCAGAACTGCGAGGAACAAATGTTTGTTGTTTAACTTGCGTGACATGTGAGCTATAGAAAAGTAAATAAAGCATATGAGTATCAAACAGAAAAAAAAAGATGAACCTCAAAGAGTTAAACAGAGAATTACTACGTGAGCTAGCAATTCCACTTGTAGGTGTAAACCTGAGAGATTTGAAAGGTGGGACTTAGCAGATATTGTACACCAATGCGCACAGCATTATTCACAATAGCTAAAAATAACCCATATGTTCATCAAGAGATGAATGGATAAAGAAAACGTGGTCTATACATACAATGAAATACTATTCAGTCTCGAAAAAGAAATGAAATCCTGATACATGGTACAATATAGACCAGTCTTGAAAGCACAATGCTGAGATAGATAAATCAGATATAAAAGATAAATATTAGGACTTCCCTGGTGGTCCAATGGCTGAGACTCAGAGCTCCCATTGCAGGGGGCCCAAGTTTGATCCCTGGTCTAGAAAGTAGATCCCACATGCCACAGCTAAGAGTTTGGATCCCACAACTAAGAACAGGCACAGCCAAATAAATAAATATTAAAAAAACAAAACTATGCTGCCTCATAGACATCTCTGAGCTTCTTTCTAAAAAGTTTTTTAAGAAAAGGGAATAAGATTTGTTGAATAACATTCCCAATCATTAGTTTACATGTTAGTAACATTCCCATTGAAAACACGAGGAAAAGGGAATCAGGACTTACCTAAAGTTCCCCAGTCGCTATATGGCTGAGCCAACAACCCACATTTGCCTGGCTCCAAAGCCTGGGTCTGTTCTCATTGCACCAAATGAGATCTAGGGCTAGAGAGGATACAGCTCAGGCAGGGGCAGCAGGGTGGGCGTTGCTAAAGGGGCCTGGGTCACCTAGAAGAGAGGATAGGCTTACCTGGTTCAGGACTACGTACCCCAGACCACTCAGGACACTGGGAGTCTGTGGGGGGGAGGGGGCAGAGGAACATGCTAGATTAAAAATGGAGTTGGCTGGGTGCTAATTAGTTAACCTCTAATAAATGGGATAAATAGCAGGATGTAATTAACCACTGCTTAAAGAGGGCCTCGGGTGTTTCCCTCAGTGAGTAAACCTCTGCGGATGGTTATGCTAATTCCAACAGAAAAGGTAGACAGAGACTACAGCTCTTACCTGGCCAAGAATGGAGCACATTTAGCTGTATTCCTTTGGCATGTTGACTCTGGGTGGCCCAAATAATTTTTTTTTTTTAGAGACAGAAACTGGATATCCTGGACAATTAGATCACACAGAGGAAATGTACACAGTCTGAGGACGGCTTCACGGTGCAGGATGATGGAAGCAAAGGTGGGTCTAGGGCCCCTGAGCAGGTGGGTTGTCCTGCCGGAGTCCTGGCAGCTCACTGAGAAGCCTGAGGTGGCCAGTGGAGCCCCTTTGCCCCGCCTCCCTCTGCTTCTTTTGTTCCTTCCCAGGGTTGTTGATCTGAGTATCCATCCAGCTGGGAGAGGCTGGTCCTGATTTCAGATGATTTCAACCAAGGTGAGCTGAACCAACGATTTGTGAACTGATCATGGAGTATCCATGGCATTTTGCTTTTTGTTAAAATAGTTCATCGAATGTGGATATTTTTCCTTTAGGAATTGTTGCTTCTTGGCCCCTTCCTTCCATCTGCCTGAAAACTCAGAAGTAAGGACTTGAGCTTCTAAAGGGTTTCTAAAACCATTAATGGGCTGAATCATTCAATGATTCACTGATGGGCGATGTACTCACCATTCAAGAAAGCCTCAAGCTGAGACTCTGGCATCTCTCTTTGCCCTGCCCAGCCCAGCATTTGGTCAAGCTTCAAGATGGTTCTGAAGGGGATCACAATGTGCCATCCCCTGGAGAAGGGACAGGCTACCCACTCCAGTATTTTGGGGCTTCACTGGTGACTCAGCTGGTAAAGAGTCCGCCTGCAATGAGGGAGACCTGGGTTGGATCCCTGGGTTGGGAAGATCCCCTGGAGAAGGGATAGGCTACCCACTCCAGTATTCTGGCCTGGAGAATTCCATGGACTGGAATTCCATGGGGTCAGAAAGAGTCGGACACAACTGAGCAACTTTTGCTTTCGCAACTTATTGCTCTTTGTTAAAATGGCATATAAGCCTTCAAGTCTAATCACTTCTTTGGGTTCCTTTTCTATGAATCCCCTGTACATGTTGAATAAAAAAAATATATGTACATATTAACATCAACTAAAATTGTATGCTTTTTCTCCTGTTAGCCTGTGTTTGAGGGGGGTGTGGTTCCCAGGTGGCACTAGTGTCAAAGAACCCACCTGCCAAGGCAGAAGACATAAGAGACTCAGGTTTGATCCCTGGGTTGGGAAGATTCCCCTGGATGAGGGCATGGGCACCTGCTCCAGTATTCTTGTCTAGAGAATCCCATGGACAGAGGAGCCTAAAGGGGTACAGTCCATAGCGTCACGAAGAGTCAGATATGACTGAAGTGACTGAGCGCACACATGCACAACCTGTCTTTGTCAGTTTAATTTGCTCCAGGTACAAAGCTAAGAGAGTTGAAGGAAGATATTTGGTCTCTCCTATACAGTTAAGAAGAGAATTAACCAACCGTTAGGCAAAAAGACTTCACTTAGGCCAAAATGTGGAAGCAAAGTACAGCTAAACCATCTGAAAGGCAGGACACACACTCCCTTTGTTACATTATTGGGCAGGAAGGATTGCGTCCGGAACCCTGTGCAGAAAGATTATGGAGACTTCAGTGGATAAGGATGACAAGGGGCTGTGATAGCAAACAGGTGGCATGACAGGGGTCTTCTATAAACTTTGTTTCCTCTACTGTTTCACCAATGGGGCTTTCTAGGTGGCTTGATGGTGAAGAACCTGCCTGCCAGTACAGGAGCCTTCAGAAGATGCAGGTTCGATCCCTGGATCGGGAAGATCTCCTGCCGGAGGAATGGCGACCTGCTCCAACATTCTTGCCTGGAAAATCCCATGGACAGATGAGTCTGGTAGACTACAGTCCATGGGGCAGCAAAGAGTCAGACATGACTGAAGTGACTGAGCACATACTGTTTCACCAGTGAAGAAAAAATGCCACAAAGTCTCAGGTTTTCTGTGATAGGCTTAACTTAGGGTTGTTTTATTGCTTTCAAAAAAATTTAGAAAGTACATAAATGTGATTTAATGCTTAATTCTTGGTAAGAATTTATATATATATATTATATATATAATCTCACAATTCCAAAAATCTTTTCTGACCACTTATGCCAATATTTTGGAGAAGGCAATGGCAACCCACTCCAGTACTCTTGCCTGGAGAATCCCATGAATGGAGGAGCCTGGTAGCCGATAGCCTATGGGGTAGCTAAGAATCAGACACGACTGAGCGACTTCTCTTTCACTTTTCACTTTCATGCATTGGAGAAGGAAATGGCAACCCACTCCAGTATTCTTGCCTGGAGAATCCCAGGGACAGAGGAGCCTGGTGGGCTGCCGTCTATGGGGTTGCACAGAATCGGACACAACTGAAGTGACTTAGCAGCAGCAGTAGCAGCATGCCAGTATTTGGTTTGGGAAAGAAGTTCACAGCAGGATTCCTGGGAAAGTGATTTAGATACTTTGCTGTCCTAAGAAAAGTAAATAAGTGCATTATTTTCCCTACTTCTACAGATGGTGAAATTAAGATGCAGAAAATTGATTTGCTGAAGATGACAGTGCAACCTAGAGTCAGGCCCACACTTGGATCACCTTACATCTGGGTCAGCTCACTGTCCCTGGAAGAGATTTTCTACAGAACCTTTGCATCATCTTGGCTCCCTTGCAGCTTCAGACCAAGAGCTCATCTATTTTCAGCAGGCAAACCCACTGGGGAAGAGAGAAGTTACAGATGAAAGGAAAAGACACAAGTCACAAGGACAGAATAAATGTCAGAGGTGGAATGAAAGCTTAAAAAAAAAAAAAAAGAATAGGCACCAACCAAGAGAAATCAAGGATGACATCTAAATAGATGAAATTCATTTTATTCACGATGACCTTTTTCTTCCATTTCCCTATGGATCTCACAAAACATTTCAACCCCTTTCTTTTCTGAATCCCCTTGGCACTGTGTTTGTCCCTCCCTAAAGATATTTGATTCTGCCCTGCAGGAACAAACAGTAACAATCACACCCTGACTAAACCAAATAGATCATAAACTTTTTGAAGGGACAGTGTTTGAGACGTTTGTTTCCCCCACTGAATGTAACATGGGTGTCAAATAAATGAATATGAAAATATTCACAGCTGGAGTGAACCCCCCAAAAAATCTGAGCCCACTTTTTATCTCCTTTGCGGAGTACTTGCTTTCGAAATTTGATTTTCTAAACTTGAAGTTTTAATAAGAAGCTTGGGACATTAGCACTTAACATATAAATTAAAATTACCAACGTTAAGCAAATGAGGGACAGGAGGAAGGCAGAGACTGTGCTGTGACTTGTGGATTTCAGAGTGCCTGGCTTTGAGAGAAAGAAGGTGGTTATTTCAGGCTGGCAGAGAACTCTCCAACTCAGAATCACACAGGGTTGGAAATGACCTGGCTCTGACAAATCAATCACGCCCAAACTCTTCATTTTGCAGATGAAGAAACTGAGCTCTGGGGAGATTATCTTGCCCAAGATCACTAAGCTAGATGCTGGCATAGCCTAGATCAAATTGTTTTTAAAATAAAGTATGGGGGGAAGTGATATATTAAAACCTTTCTGCAGAGACCCTGGATTAGAAACCTAGTGCTTTAAATCATCAGCAAGTGTTACAGTACTGTGGCTAGAAAAATAAATGGAGGTTACTGAACAAATCTATGACAAAGTCAGGACTAAAAAAAGCCTTCAGGCTGTTTTTGAGGTTGTTTGGTGATGTTCATTCTCAACACTGAAGACTTTCCATTGCTTTTGAGTCCTGACTTGATGAGCAGAGGTGGGCAGGAAAGGACAAGACTTTCTTCAATTCATCTATACCTGTTACCTAAGAACACACAGTATATATAGACTTCGTCCCTTGAGGAGCATGAGACAGCCTCTCAGTTCTTTTGAGCATTCTCATTACTAGGGTGGAAGCTCCCCAGTCAGCTGATCTAAGAAACCTAGCCAACAGCTCAATGCCAAAAGGACCACTCCTGTTCCACTTGAGAGTAATAAGCAAGGTGAGAGGGATCCACTTAGTAAAGAGGAATCCGCAGAACTCTTCTTTTCATCACTTAAATTCATTAGTGATTTTTCAGGCAAGTTTTATTCAGGCACTTGGAGACAGCGCAGTGAGTCAGAGGTTGCCATCAAAACCAGAATAGAAGCCATAGATAGTCCTCTCAGGGGATCCTGCTCTGGGCTTTAAATTCCCAGATCACACAACTTCCTATTTCCAATTGGAAAGAAATGTTTTTAAACAAGAACAAGGGTTTTGCCAGGCCTAACAGTGACTAATAAGGTCGGTCTGAGGACTCTCTGATGAAAGAGAAGTTGGATTTACATGTCACAGTGAATGTTTAAAGTATTTTCACCCCGAGGTTTCCTGCTGAGTAAAAATAAAATATCTCTCCGTGGGCAATCCCATTCCAGCTCCCGCAGAAATGCCTTCCTTAATCAAATTAACTTTGAAATGACATTCATTGTCTTCCTTCCAAATGCCTTTGTTTTTTCCAAGATCTTGGAGACAAGCTGTTTCACGCGGTTCTCCTGTAAACTGATTAAGGTTACCCTCCACCCAACCCCTCCGCCCCCGCCTGCATACTCACTGGAGACAAGTTTTATCACCTCTATAGCCAGGATCGAGGACTCCTTACATTGTATTTATTTGTGTAGCAAATGGCCCACCAAAAATTTAAAAAATTATCTAGGGTGCTTACAGAGAACCCGGATAAAAACAAAATTTAAATCTTGCTGGCTGAAATTCACATAACCGAAAGCTAATTCCTGATTTGAAGGGAGAGGATTTTTTTTTCCCCCAGTCTTTTTTCAAATATCAGGCATTCGCGTTGGCAATGCAAAAGGATCTTGGCTTAAATACTTGAATTGGATGCTGCGGCTCGCCTCCAGGTTGCGGGCGCGCAGGCGCGGGCGGGCACACGTGGACACAGACACACTCACACGCGCCTGCCCACGCCCTCTTCCGTGTGAATTGCCTGCGGGATTTACGGGCTTTGCCACCGCGGATTACCGTCAGGTGCAGAAAGCAAGTCTTTGTTCGGTGGGCATTCTCCTCCCTCCGGACCTGTTATTTACTGGCCACGTGAGGGCCGGGCAGGGGGTCAGGCGGACGCGGAGGCGCCCCCGGCTTATGCCAGACAAAGGCTAGCGGAGCCCGGCCGTGCCGCCGAGGGACGTCCTCCAGCTCCTGCGACACGTGTGCAATTCGCCCGGACCTGTCTCCGACTGAGGCTCTTCCAAGAGATGTCCAGCTGAAGTCCTCGTAAAGGCATCGGCGTTTTTCTGGAAGCGGATTCCAGTGCTGCCCAAGAGCGTCCCGGGAAAGCCGGGGAAGGTGGGCGCGCTGGGGGCTCCTTGGAAAGGGCGCGCTCCTGGTGTGCCAGGGAGAGCGAGTCTTTACACAGAGCCTCACGACCACCTCAGCACGCGAAAAACCGGACAAAAGCCTTGGAAGGGACTACAGTCTCCTTCCCAGCGGAGAAGCCAAGCAGCAAACGTTTGACCGGTGACCTCCCCTCCGGAGCGCCCCGCGGCCTCACTGGGTCCTCAGTGGTGGCCGCTCCTCCTGTGCCAAATGTCAAGGGGAACCCGAAACTGAGTAGTCAAAATAAAGTAGTGGCTTAAACAATTAAAATCAGTGCCGCCTCCCCCCAAGTCCACGATGAATAAAATAGTAAATTCTAAATAGAGACAGGATCAGTACATCGCAGAGCTCTTTTGGCGCACTCGGCTTAGGCCTGGGGTCCGGGAGCCCTGACGCAGCGGGAGGGTATCGAGGCTGTAGATTTCCGAGGTGGAGGCCGCCGCCGAAGCCGGGCTGGGGAGAGAAGGGGTGGCCCCGGGGGCCCGGAGTCGACTGCCCCGGAGAGCCGCTCCGCGGGGAACAAAGGCGGAGCGGAAGGCCGAGTCGGGGGAGGGAGCGGGTTCACCGACCCTTGTCGCCTCCGCCAGCCGGGAGCAGAAGACTCGACCCCACAGCCACCGGGCCTCCAGCGAGACTCGTAATTCCCTGCTCGGTGGTTAATTCCTCACTAACAAGACTTGGCAAGATGTCGGACGCATCATTTTTGGCTTCTGTCGTGTCCCCCACCGCTGCGCGCACGCATCTCCTGCCAAAAGTGGCCTCTGGGAAATTAAATGCATAAGTAAAAGCGGGGTCGGGGAAAATGAGACCGGACCGGGAAAGACGGACGCAAAGAAACCCGAATCGGCCCTGGGATGTATTAAATTCTTTACGCGTCAATTTCTCTGGGTCTAGTTTCGCACCAAATGTGGACCCTAATTGTCATTTCCTGAGAGACAATTCACACGAGTACCAGAGGCGTGAGGACTTTTCCAAAAGCCGAAAATGTCTGTCCCCCACCCCCTATCAGGGTTAAATAAACATCTTTAGGAAGCGTGGAAGGGAGTGGCACTCCGCCTTCCTCCTTGGGAACAACATTCCGGATCCAATTAATGTCTCCCTCTGGGTCATAAAGCAACAAACTCAACACTTCACTCCTATTACCGGGCTTCGGGGAGCGAGGGCTTTCTCTTTCATCTTCTGGATTCGGGTTTGCCCACGTTCCTCGGGAAGCTATAAAACTGATTTAATACCTTAAGATGAAAATCGATCAGGCTAAGGCAGAAGCTAAAGTCTGAGGATCTGCAATTGGAAAAAAAAAAAAAGCCAAAAACGCCTGGCGGGCTGAATGCGCTCCCTAAGGCTGGGGCGAGGAGGGCCTGGCTGGGCCGGCTGCGATGCGGCATTTCCTAGTCCCCTTGGGTACTAGGGGGCCACCTGCGAGGCGGGCAAGCGGGAAGCGCGGAGGTAAACCGGCATGAAAGCTCAAAACCGAGTCCGGCCCTCCGCTAGGCCAGCTTCTCGGCTGGCGATTTTTTCCCGCGGATCATCGCCGCCACCACCGAGGCGGGGGTGCAGTGGCTGCAAGGCAACTCGGGTCGGGCTGGACGCGCGCGGAGGCAGGGGAGAGGCGCCGCCACGCTCCATTCACAAAGTCCCGGCGCAGCCGCTCGCCAGCGGGTCGGAGGCCTCCTCCCTCTTCCTCTAGGTCTCGGTTTTATGAATGGGCCTGGCGGCGACCGCCGCGCGCCCTGTTTACTCCGCTCTTTGTGACGTCGCGTCCCCGTGACCAGGAGCGAGCGGCCGGCACTCCATTCACTCGCTGGGGCGCGCGGAGGAGGTGGGGCCGGAGGGGCGGGGGAAGCCGCCAGGGGGCGGGGCGCGGGCGCGGGGGGGCGGGGCAGGGCTCGCGGCCGAGAATGGAAAGAGGCGGAGCCTCGCGAGGTAGTAATGCATCTGCCCCCTCCCGCGGGAGAGCCGAGGAACATTAATAAATCTATACGCCGAGGAGAGGAAACTCTGGCTGGGGCAGAGCGCGGAGCTCCGGCAGTTCGTGGGGGAACCGCGGCCGGAACGGCAGCGCAACGGGCAAAATACAATAGAGGCGACAACAGGAGGGAGCCCTCGTACCTCTCCCGTAAACACTACTCCAGTGCCACCTCCCCCTTGGCATCGTGCTGCCCGGCGCCCGAGGCCGCCCGGACTGCTATGTAACTGAGAAGCTGCGCGAGAAAGGGGAAGCCGGGAGAAGAGGTTCGCCAGTGAGAGCCCCTAGGGGCCAAGTTTGAGGCCGCTTCTGCCCGCGCGCGCCCTTTCGTAGCCCCCCGCTCACCCCTTCCTGGAGCCCAGCTCGCCCGGGCGTCCTTCGCCTCCTCGCGTGTCCAACAGACGCGGTTCCCGGCGACCATGGTGACCGTGGACGAGCTGCGGGAGATGGACTGCAGCGTGCTCAAAAGGCTGATGAACCGGGACGAGAACGGCGGCGGCGCGGGCGGCAGCGGCAGCCACGGCGCCCTGGGGCTGCTGAGCGGCGGCAAGTGCCTGCTGCTGGACTGCAGACCGTTCCTGGCGCACAGCGCGGGCTACATCCGAGGCTCGGTCAACGTGCGCTGCAACACCATTGTGCGGCGGCGGGCTAAGGGCTCCGTGAGCCTGGAGCAGATCCTGCCCGCCGAGGAGGAGGTGCGCGCCCGCCTGCGCTCCGGCCTCTACTCCGCCGTCATCGTCTACGACGAGCGCAGCCCGCGCGCCGAGAGCCTCCGCGAGGACAGCACCGTGTCGCTGGTGGTGCAGGCGCTGCGTCGCAACGCCGAGCGCACCGACATCTGCCTACTGAAAGGTAAACGCGGGCGCTGGGCGCGAGCTGGAGGGTCGGTGCGGCGGGGCTGGGCGGCCTGCGCGTTAGTGGGCAGGAGAAGAGGTGCCTGGGGTGGGGGGGGACTCGTGGCTGCGGGATGCCCCCCAAACGCTTTGTGCGTGTTGGTGTGCGCGCTGGTGTGCAAGGGTTCTGTGCGTTTGTGTGCAAGCGCGAGCTCCTGAAGTCCTCAGAGATGGTGAGGGCTCAGTCACCTGCAATTCCGGACCCTTCCCGGCGATTCTGCATTTGTTTACATCCACTAACGGTCTGGCCTTGCGGGAGAAGCGACTCAGCAGCTTTTCCACCTTCGAGTCCAGGGAAGTGCTCTCAAGTGCCACTACGCGGGCGGTGGGGGATAGGTTAGGCCTGTTGGTTTGGCATGGCCGGGTCCCGCACCGAATCCGATTACGAGATTCCGAGACGTGGGGAAGAGAGGGAAGCGGCGGGGTGAGCGCTGGGGTGTGATCGGTTCTGCGGCTCCTGCTGGAAACCAACCGTTCATAAATGCAAAATCGAGGATCAGCTTGCGGGGTTGGTGTGGAGCAAATCCATATCTCCTCTCCTGCCGCCCAATTCCGAGCTCCACCAGGAAGGGTGGCCAAACCCTCCTGCCTCGGGCTGAGACGGAGGCGGGAGGCCCGAGTATTTGCGGGTGTCGCCAAGCGGGATGGGGCCTCTTAAATGAAGGTAGCTGAGAAGTAACGATCTTTTGTTCAGACTCAAGACTGTCAGATGGCGGCGCGTGCTAAGTGCGAAACTCTAGGGAAGGGGCGATCTTATCAAATCTGCAAGTCGAAAACTCCAAAAGGGCCGAAGGCTACCCAAGCACCTGGAAGGACCCGGGCGCAGGCCGCACCTGCCCGGCCAGGCCGGGAGCGGGCGAGTCGCTGGGGCCCTGCGGCGCTGCGCCCCTTCCACCCGCGCCGCATTCCGTGCATTCCTTAGCCCGCTGCGGGTTCTGGCCGCCCCAGGACCCGAGGGAGGCGTTTCGTACCCCCGCCATCAAAGGGCCGCCCCTTTCCCTGCCGGCGTCCCCAGCCCCCTCCCTCCTGCCCTTCCTCTCCGGACCCGCTCACCAGAGAGGAAGGGAGATGGGGCGGGAGGTGCGGCGGCGGAAACCTCTCCCCACTGCCCCTTCCAAAAGGCACGACCACACCGCTCGGTGCCGGCGGGTCGGGCTGGCCCCTGTGAACAGCGGGGGGCTTTGTTCTCGGCAGTTGTTTCCTGGCCATTTGACCTGTCAGCTGCTGGGGAAATGCTGCTGTTGACCTTTGGTTGAACCACTAAGGCGATTTTGCTGATTTTTCTTTCTTCGCGAGGGCGGCCTCTGGCACCTCTGATTGGGCCCAGCGCTCCTCCCTTCTCCTCCCAGCGCTTTAAGGGAAAGTGCCAGGAAGGGCCTTGCACCGGAAGGACCAGGCGCTAAGCGAGGCAACCTGGGCTCAGGGGCCTAGGGGCCCCGGGCGCCGAGGTGTGCCGGGATCCCGGCGGCCCCGGAACGGGTGGAGCGCGGGGATGGGGTCCCCGCGGTTGAGCACGCCGCTCGTCCTCCTTTGCGTGGTGCTGGCGCACGTAAGGACAGTGACAGAAATTTCTCTAGGACGAAAACCCCTTTGAGTGGCAAGGGCTGGCCGCGGTGTTCTCCGAGCTGTGCTCACCTCGGTCACTCTGGATTTGGACCCCGATCGCACGCCTGCCTACTCGGCCTCGGAACCTGGGACCCTTCTCTAGGCAGAGCGGACGCACGTGGCGTCTGGGTTCGTTTTGTTTTCTTTTTTCCCTGAAAGAAATCCAGAGAGGACCGCCCTAGGGTTTCCGGGCGCGCACTGAGGCCCGGCTCCCGGCGAGAGAAGCAGATTTTTAAGGTTCCCTTCTCGGGCTCACGGCACCTGCCTGGTTCCCCCGAATCCCGCCGGGAGAGCCCGTAGCCAGATATGTACCGAGAGCCGCCCCGCGGGCCGGCCGCCGGGCGCGAGGCAAATAGGGTCGGCAGTCCCCTGGCGGTTGGCGAGGTGCCTGGCCGAAGGAAAAGGAGTGCTTTAAGGGCTCTTTCCTCCCGAGGCCTGCACTGCCTCCTGTTGTCTGACCCGGCGTGCGCAGGGGCGGACCGCTCGCTGCCTCTCCAAGACCGCAACCTCTGAGCTGGGGAGGGCATGGCCTGGGCTTGGGGTCCAACTTTTCTTTACAGGCCCTCCCGGGAGGGGCCAGGAGAGGTTCAGCTGGGTCTTTCTAAGCAAAGGGAGCCTGCCTTTGGACGCAACCGCCGCCTAAAGAGGGAGGGTATCTCCTTCCAGCTTGTTCTGCAGTGGTGATAGAACATCTTTGAGGTTAACTGGTTCAAATACTATTCAGCTCAGCTTATTTTCATTTAGGTGCTAAACAGAGGCGGTCTTCACACAGTTCCTCTTCCTTCTCCTAGCCTTCCCCTGCAAAGGAATCCCCCAGTGAGGGCAGAAGGAAATAGGCTCCCTTGGCGCTGCGGGGAGATGCGCTTGGGGGCAGACAGTGCAAACACCAGCGGAACAGCAGGAAACGTGGGTTCCTCGCAGGAGGCCCTGGGGGCAGGAAACTAAAGGGAAACGGGAGGAGACAAGCCCCTTAGATTTATCTTTAGTAAATACCTGAATTGATTAGGTGTTGGGTAATTTGGATGATTCTCCTCCCTCCCCAATTTGTTCCTTTTATTTTGCAGCCAGTGGGGCCTTCTGTGCAACCATTCATGTGTGGTGGTGGATGTGCAGTAAAAGTGGTCAGACATTAAGCCGTGGAAAACTGTTGATATCTGCTATCCTGGGGGGACAGGAAATACAGCCGGATATTTTCAGAGGTTCTATTACCCTTCCTGGTCACAAGCTATGATTTTAACCAATTAACTGGGTTTGAACAGATTTTTCTATTTCTGCCACTTTGAAGGGCAGTTGGTTATATATTACAGGTAGTTAATAACTAATACCACAGGCAAGAATTCATAGCTTTACTTAAGATTAAGGCAATGCTAGCCGGCCTTTACAATTCCTAATAATACTCAAGGTTTGCTAAAAGCAGTAACCCCAAATCACTACATTTTCTGGTCCTTTGGCTAGTTAATCTTCCCACTGGGGTAAAACTCGTTTTATTGAAAACCCTGTAAGGCATTTTGGGACAGTTTAGAGATTTCAGCTTTTCAGATTTAATTATAGTACACATCTCTTTTGAAATCCCTTTCTCTTTCTTTCATAGATCCTTAGATTAGGGTTTTAGACCCCTTCCCCCCAGTAGAGAAAGACAAAAAAAAGCATTTTCGTACCTTAATAGAAGTCATTCTTTACTTCCCACATCCCCCCAATAAGAGATCAGTCTGTTACACAGAAGATTTCAGGTATAAAAACATTATCTTACTTTTTCTTCCGTCTAAAGTTCTTCTCAGCCTGTGACCTTTGTCAGTTCTTACTCAAGTTCTGATTTGAAAGCTGTCGTGAAGCTGTTTTGAGAAATTGGGAGGATCAGTATACTTCAGCTTCTCCTTCCAGGTTGGAAGTCACATACCCGACAGTCCCCAAGCCTGATCGTAGAGACCTGACATGATAGCTTCCGTGTGATCAGCGACTGAGGCCCATCCTGAGAGCTATGGGCAGAGGTCGGGTGGCTGTGTTCCATCTTTTCTCTTTCTGTGTCCATCTGCCCTGCCCATCGTCCTTTCCAGGTCAGTGGCACCAAATGGCAGAGTCCTGGGGGATGCTAAGGGCAGCTCTTTCACCCAAAGGCAAAAAGACTGGCTTTTCTCCTTGCGTACAGGACACAATACCCATGACAGCGGAGAACTGTTAGAATTAGAAATATAAAAATAAAGGTAGGTGTTAAGGGAAATTCCTAACCCATGGTGTGAGGCTTTAAAGAATTATAAAGAATGAGGCAGTCACTACTCTTTGCATCATCTGCACTGGATGGTTCCAGTCCGCAGAAGCAACTAAAGACAGGGCCTAGGTGTCAACTGAGAGTGACAGCCTTATTGTCAGGAAGTCCATCTCAGCTCCTTTGGGCTTGTCTTGGATGCTTATAGGAAAGGTAGGCTGCCCTTCCCCAAGGTGGGCTGCACAGAGAACTCAGAGAGGAGAAAGGGTGGCTTTTTTAAAGAGCCAAGGAATTCCTTAAAAAAAAAATCAGAACATCTGAAACCAGATAGCTGGTTTCCTCCCTGGAAGGCAGTTTCCGTTTAACAAAGAGGAAATTGGGGAGGAAGAAATGGAGACTAGACGGAAGCCAGATTGCTGAAGGGAGCAGATGGCAGAGAAGGACCGGGAGGGGCTGCAAACGAGATCCAGCCACGAGTGTGACCTCGGGTGTCCAGCCAGCTGCCTGGGACACCAGAGGTGTCAGACCCAGGACCCAGAGGTCTCAGCCGGTAACCCCGAGGTGAGGAGCCCGTATATGTAAAGCAGAAGTCTTGGGAGTTCTCAAAGCCAAAGGACCTTCAGATGTCCCCAGACTTTGCCTGCTGTTTGCTTGATATTGATAAGACGTCCCAGGACAGCAAGGCCATGAGCCCTGCTTGTGAACAGGTTGATATTGTGAGTGTAGAGAGGGTAACAGGGAAAAAGTGGCAGCCACGTTAAGATCCGCGATCATCGTCACCACCAAAAGGCTGTCCTTCCCATCACAGACCCCTTTAAGAGTCCTGTTACGGCGAGATGATGGGCACTGCAGCAGCCTGCCCTTTCAAAGGACTTTCTCACACATCTCCCCCGCCCCGCCTGCATGAGCAGGGGGCCAGCCAGTTTCACAGTTTCTGTCAACTTTGAAAACTGCCTTGCTGTCCCTGTGAGAAGACGAAAAGAACACAAAGTTGAACCGTAGGCGTAGCTATTCCTCAAGGAAGTTGGGTAGAAAATTATAGTCCTTTCTGCCCCCCCCCCCCGACGCTCCGGTTTTTAAATTAAGATGAGAAAATGAGAGCTTTAAGGCTAGAAGGTATATTATTAAATAAGAACATGGGAAAAACAGGTCAAAATTAGTCAGCATATCTGTTACCAAATTATATGCGACAGAACGTAAGGAAAAAAAACGGTGGGAATTCACTGGCGAATGTGTTGTGAGATTGTGTTCAGAAGGTGGAAATACACAGGTCTGATGGAAATATACCTGCTGTCAGTTGGTAGTCGGCAAGTCAGTTCATGACCAGTTAGGAGCACAGAATGTTGGAACTTCGAGATGATAGCGTCTGGAATCCTTGCATTCTGAGGGTGGAAAACGGGGCTTAGGAGGGGATGTGTCTCTTCCAGCTCCCCAAGTCAGAGCTGGGGCTCCTCTACACCCGTCTGCCTCCGCCCCCCACCCCACATAGCTCCAAGGCCACAGGATAGAAGCTCCCCCATCCCACCCCGCCGTGTCTATAATGGCAATAAACTTTCCCTCGCATGAGTTCTAGATAAAGCTTGGAGGTTGAAATCTAGCTCTTGGGACTTCCCTGGTGGTCCAGTGGCTAAGACTGCACTCCCAGTACAGGCAGCACAGGTTCTGTCCCTGGTCGGGGAACTAAGATCCCGCATGCTGCAGGATGTGGTCAAAGATTAAAAAAATACAAGTAAATCTCGCTCTTGCTGAAAGGGTCGTGGCTATGGTACCTGCACAGATGTGAGCTGGGGAGGCAGGCACTGAGGAGAGAGGCTGGGAACAGTCATCTTCACTGCCACCCTCCTTAAGAAACTGAGTTTCGTTTCCATCAGGACCTAGTATAGGGCTTCTCTATATACTTCTAGAGGAGCTGACCTTTTTTAAAAAGTGAAATGATCCATGTGTTTATTACATAATTTGAGCTCTTAAAACACACTGTCCCCCAAGAGATGTAAGACTTGAGTGGTGTCCTGCAACAGCTCACGGTGTCTGTCGCCCTGGACTGGGCTCCTGCTTCACTGCAGCACGTGCTGTGTACAGTCTGGGAGAAGAGCCAGCAAGTGTCTTTTAAGTGCCAGGGGAGTCCCTGTGATGGGGACCATCACTGTGAAACCAGAGTGCCATGAAACCATACCCTCTATAAATGCAGGTTGGTTTTATTCTGTTTCATTAAATTAAAAAATGATGCTGGTCAGGACTCCTCCATAACTACCTGGAGTTCGAAAAGCATCGGAGAGAAGCAGAGTCCAGTGAAATGTCAGCAGTGCCCTGTTCACCTTCTTCTTATTTCTGCATCAAAATTCTTTCCTAGAGTGATGAACCACTGCGGGGGGCCAGCCCTTAGAGAAGGGTCACTGGAGGAGCAGCGGTGGGCAAGCACCAGGACGGGCTCCTGATGACCAGGTTCCAAGTGACTTTGAGGCCCCTTCTGGAGAAGGCAGTGGCACCCCACTCCAGTCCTCTTGCCTGGAAAATCCCATGGACGGAGGAGCCTGGTGGGCTGCAGTCTGTGGGGTCGCTAAGAGTCGGACACGACTGAGCCACTTCACTTTCTCTTTTTACCTTCATGCATTGGAGAAGGAAATGGCAACCCACTCCAATGTTCTCGCCTGGAGAATCCCAGGGGCGGGGAGCCTGGTGGGCTGCCGTCTGTGGGGTCGCACAGAGTTGGACACAACTTAAGTGACATAGTGGCAGCAGCAGCCGGTGTGGGCTGAATGCCCTTACTTGGGGGCCACCGTGCAATTCAGTTTTCTCTTCTGTTGAATTGGGGCTCGACACGCCTTTCTCCAGGGCTGCTGGTTGGATACCAGGGTGGAAAGAGCCTGACACATAATGAACATCTCCTTTTAAGAGGGTCTGTCATTTTTATTAACTTGGATCGGAGTGTGACCTTGTGGGGCGTGGACTGAATGGCCCCTGACCTGCACTCCTGTATCTTCAGTGCATCATCACCCAGGAGCTCCCGACCCCACGAGGGTGTGTTCTGCTCATCCGAGGTCCTGGTCTGACTGCAGCTCCTGGGCCCCAGAAGGAGGTCCTTTGCTGATGCTCCTTGTAACTGCCAGTCACAGATCCCCCCCAAAGCTAATGATGGCTCCGGAGGGAAATCCTTTCCATTGCTCACATGTCAGGGACGCCACCCTCCCTTTGCTCCTGTCTCCAGAGTGAAAGAACTTTGCAGGAATCATTTTGCCGCTTCGTTGTAATGGTGCCTTTTCCTGACCACTACTATCTCTCTGTCCTGTTACGTGCAGCCTTGGGGAGATGACAGAGAGCCCTCCTTTTCAAGCCTGGTCTGGTCTCTGAGCCCGCCTGCACCCTCTCCCATCCCCTACACCGGCCACACCCCCAGGGTCAGCTGCAGGCTGGGGACCCCTCCAGGGTTCTGCTGCTCCCTGGGGATTGATTGATGGTCAGCCCTGGAGGTAGCAGATGTCTTTGACTGGGCAGGGGACGTGGGACACAGGAAGTGCCTGGTACCTGTTCTTCTGCTGCCTAACTACCAGCTCTCCAGATGCCCACTGGAAAAAAGAAGGAAAGCCCAGGAGGAGAAAGTGAGAAGTTGCCAGTGAAGCTGGAGTCCCCTTAGGTACCGAAGAAGGAAATGTTCATTGCGTGTCTCCCTGGGGCCAGGCACAGCACACTGGCTGTTCCAGTCAGTCCCCACCGGAGACTCCCGGACTTCCAGCCTGGAAGTTTCATTACATTTTATAAATGAGGAGGAGGCTCAGAGAGGTTCAGTGATGTCTCCAGGCTGCACAGCCTATGATTCATTCACAGGGCTGGCATTTCAACTCAGAGCTGACTGCAAAGACAAGTCTCTTTCCCTTCCATCTGGTGCCCTGGTCTGTGCCTTCTCAGCAACGGGAAGTACATTCTTTCTACCACTGAGGTTCCTTGGCTCCTTCAGCCCTAAGGGCTACTGCTTCTCTATGACCTTGGAGCCTTGCCCTGACCGGCCTGTGACTCTGCTGGCCTGCCCATCCAGGTGATGAGCTTTTTGGAGGGCACCCCTCATTTTTGGAGGGCACCCCTCAACGTCTTGCATCTCTTTGAGATGTATTTTAATGTTCAAGTTATGTAATAAACACGCAGATCCTTTCACTCAATTTTTCAGATCCTCTAGAATTACAAAGCATCAAGTGATGGTATTTCATATAGACGATCAACATCAGTTTGTGGATGGACCCACTTCTCCTTTTATTTTCTCCAAAGGGCAGCATTTCCCGAAGTTTCCATCTCAGAGGCCTATCACAGGGGCTTCAGCTAAAGGCACTTGCCGGCTCTCATTGCTTATAGCCTCCGTTTGGGGCGGAAGCGTTGGCAGGTTTATAGGCGAAAGGGAGGGCTGCTCCTGACAAGAGGTCCACTCAGGCCCGTAGCACCTCTGAAGAGAACAGGACTGGGCCTCCAGCAGGTTTTCCCTCCAGGGAGGCTGGTCATTATGACTCAGCAGAGCGAGGGCCTGTGACCAGAGAAATGGCCATTTATAGCCTGGGGGAGGGAAACCAGGAGCCTCCCGCTCAGAGAGGAAAAAATGTCTGCCCTGTTCCTGGAAGCCTTATGATGTGGCAAACGATCATTTTCTTTCCCCTCTGAAGCGGTAGTGTCAAGGAATTGACTAACCGTCACATGTTGGAAAACTGCTTTGAATGGTAGGGATAGAGAGCAATGGCACCCACACTGTCACTTAGTCATACAGGTGTAAAGGGCCAGCTGCCTCCGTGACCATCCTTTGAGCGGTTGTTCCACAACCTGCAGACCCTACTGAGTTAATTTATAATCTCTTTTTGGTCCAATAGAAACTGCAAAATAAAAATACAAGCAGGTGGACTTCTCTCTTGGTCCAGGGGTTGAGACGTCACCTTCCAGTGCAGGCGGCGCAGGTGTGATTCCCCGATTGGGGAGCTGAGATCCCACGTGCCTCAGGGCCGAGAAACCAAAACACAGAACAGAGGCAGTGCACGTATGCTCAGTTGTGTTCAACTCTTTGTGACGCCGTGGACTGTAGCTGGCCAGGCTCCTCTATCCGTGGGACTCTCCAGGCAAGAATACTGGAGTGAGTTGCCATGCTCTCCTGCAGGGGATCTTCCTGACCCAGGGATTGAACCTGTGTGTGTCTCCTGCACTGCAGACAGGTTCTTTACCACTGTGCCACCTGGGAAGCCCCCCAAACACATCCAATCAAGACTCCAGAAATGGTCCACATCAGAACAAAACCCTGCAACAACAACAAAAAATTAAAAAACAAAACAAAAAAACAAGCAGGGCCAAACCTTGACAATAATAGATGGTAGGTTTCCCAAAAAGCAAAGTCCCAGAGTGCACAAGAAAATCAGAAACACAGGCCGACTGTCTCTTCTTGGTGTGTTTCCCTGCCCGCCTCCACCTGCGTCTCTGCCCACCCCTGCGCAGCCGCCCTTGCCTGAGTGCCACTAACGCTACTCCACAGAAGTTGGCTATTGGTCTCCTTTTACTTAAACGACCTCCCTTCCCCGGAAGATGATTCCGTAGAGAACCATTCCAGGGCTTAGCAACTCTCAGGTCAGGAAATCCTCCCGTGCCCCAAACCTGGATGAGGCAAGAGGGATTTGTTTAGATCTAAGCCCGTTTCCTCTTGTTTTGGCCCCTTGTTGATGGAACAGCTGTTCATGAGGCTGTGTGGTTGGCATCTGTTCTGTTGCTGAGGTCCAGAAGGGCTGGTGCCAGGATAATAGTTTTTTTATTCTCTCCCACACTGGAGAACCTCTCTAAAAGAAGAGCTGGAGGTGGGGGATGACAGACATCTTTGTGGGTCCCAGGACTCAATTGTGGCCTCATGGAAACCCCTAGTGGCTCTTCCCTTTTTCTTTGTCATCACTGTAAAGAAAGCATTCCTTCTTCATCTCCCCCTGCACATCCTCCTTTGTGTATCTGCATTCTAAACCGAAGTCTTGTGCCTAAAGCTTTTCTTCCAGCTTCAGGATGCGTTCATCCCCAAGGCAGTCTCCCCATCTCTGGAAGAAGGGCTCCTTAGCCATTATCTCTGGGCCCACAGCGCCACCCAGTGGCCAGTATAGGTGCAACCAGCCCTAGCTTCCCAACAGCTCTCCTCTGTGAAGCGTAGGGTTCAAGTTCTCCCCTGGTTTGGTTTCCTGCTTGTTCAATGACCCCATTAACCTGAGCATCTTTCTCCTTTACAGGTGGCTATGAAAGGTTCTCCTCTGAGTACCCAGAATTCTGTTCCAAGACCAAGGCTCTGGCAGCCATCCCACCTGCTGTGCCCCCAAGCACGGCAGAGTCTTTGGATCTGAGCTGCAGCTCCTGTGGAACCCCACTGCACGACCAGGTGCGGGCTGAGATCAGACTTCTGCTTGTCAGAGGCTCAGGACTCAGGGCCTCAATGCTGGGTGAATTGATGAACCCTGAGTGTTGGGATGCGACCTTAGGTGGAATCCATCATTCCTTTGAAATTCTTCCCCTTCCTTCTCTCATTACCCTTACTTAAAAAAAGAATGTAAAGACATAAGTCCCTGACTTCGCTCCCAGAGTTATGTGCAGAGAAGCAAGGAGCCCAGAAGTGTGTGGGCTGTTCTGTGGGAAGCTGAGACCCCAGCCCTGGCTTACAACAGGCAGAGCTGTCCGCCCCCCATACAAGCTAATCATAAATGCTAAGTGAACATCAGTGGACAACCAACCCTTCTAAGAAAACCAGCTCATGCCACTATGATTCTTACAAGCACGCCCCTTCCAGCCCTCTCCTTTAGACAGAGATGGAGTAAAATGATGGGGTCCCGCAACTCTGCTCCACAAACCCCACATCACTTGTGTTGATCTGCCTCAGAATCGTGTCATTAGCAAAGCCAACATAACCTCCTTTTGCCAGGATCCCCCCTCTTATCTTTGAGGTTGCTGTGGCGTCTGTTTTTGATCTGCAGCAAGTAGCTTAGTGGTAGCAGGTGTAAGCTCCTCACATCACAAACGATGAACAAGGCCCGCATTGCGTCTTCTGCCTCACTGGTCACCGGGGGCGGAGGGGAGGTGGGCTGCTTGAACCAGAGAGGGGAGCCCAGCATCAAGGCAGAGTAGAGCATCAAGGCCAGAGAGGTCCCACTGAGCGCATCACTCCCTCCTGGAGCCCCAGCAGGACATGGGGAGACCTGGAGGGGCTGTGTCCACAGGCCATCTTCCCACAGCCCTTGACAGCAGCACCCCCACCCCAGACTGGCTCCCTCTCCCCGTCCTACCGCCCCAGCCCTCTGCCCTGCTGTTTTATACTTATGATGTTTGGGGGGGCCCCTTTGTTCTCCCCTTCTGCAGGGGGGTCCGGTGGAGATCCTGCCCTTCCTCTACCTCGGCAGTGCCTATCATGCGGCCCGCAGGGACATGCTGGATGCCCTGGGCATCACAGCCTTGCTGAACGTCTCCTCTGACTGCCCGAACCACTTCGAAGGACACTATCAGTACAAGTGTATCCCAGTGGAAGACAATCACAAGGCTGACATCAGCTCCTGGTTCATGGAGGCCATTGAGTACATCGGTAGGCTGGCCCTGGCCGGGGTGCTGGGTTCAGGGATGGGGCGCTGGGTGCAAGGCTGGCAGAGACAGGAAGCGAGGGAAGAAGGAACCACTTGGAGCTAGAGTGTTGAAGGAGGAACTTAGAAAGGGCCCTGCCCAGAGGATGCCTGTTTTCCCTCTTTCTCAGTAGGAAGGCTGGCCCTTGGGGTATTGAATTGCCCAGGGGTAGGAAGATGGACTTATATAAACCACAGGCACTGGTAGCTGATAGAGCCAAGAACTTTTGCCTTGGGTGTCCCACCTGCCAAGCAGATAAGACTTAGGGGTGGAGAGGAAGACACAGAGAGAACTGGGTCATTGTTTTTGCTCCTGCAAATGAAAACCCCTCCGTGTGTGCTGGCACCGGGCTTTAGCATGTGTGTTTCCTAAGCCCGGCACATTTGTCTGGTTAAGTCTCCAAAATAGCCCAGAACCGATGGCACTCCCTGGCCCGGTGGGTTTCCTCTCTCCTGGCCTCAGCCTTGGAAGGCTGTCCCTTCCGTGGTTCAGAGGGAGGGCCCCGACCAATGCTTCTCAGATCCTCCCCACAGCGCCCTCATCCCGCCCAGGGAAGGACAGGGACTTGGGGACACTAACGGGCGCGTGGCTCTCTGCCCCAGATGCGGTCAAGGACTGCCGCGGGCGCGTGCTGGTGCACTGCCAAGCTGGCATCTCCCGCTCGGCCACCATCTGCCTGGCCTACCTGATGATGAAGAAGCGTGTGCGGCTGGAGGAGGCCTTCGAGTTTGTCAAGCAGCGGCGGAGCATCATCTCGCCCAACTTCAGCTTCATGGGCCAGCTGCTGCAGTTCGAGTCGCAGGTGCTGGCCACGTCCTGCGCGGTGGAGGCCGCCAGCCCGTCGGGGCCCCTGCGCGAGCGGGGCAAGGCCACCCCCACGCCCACGTCACAGTTTGTCTTCAGCTTCCCGGTCTCCGTGGGGGTGCACCCGGCCCCCAGCAGCCTGCCCTACCTGCACAGCCCCATCACCACCTCCCCCAGCTGTTAGAACCCTCAGAACGCCCCCCCACCCCCACACCAGCCCGTGTCAGGTGGGGCCCGGTGGCCGGGTAGCAGGTCCGGACTGACCCGCAGGGGGCCTGGTGACCAAGCTCCTTCCATCCATCTCTCTTTGGCTGGGGCCAGCTAGAATGGCAATAAGGACCTCAAATACATATTTAAACGCAGACAAACAAAACACTCCAACTTAGAGCAATAACAGCTTCCTCGGCAGGCAGGGAAGACCTGGGTCTTGGTTTGTGTCAGTTTTACTTTTCAGATAGGAATTTCTTACCTCATTTTTTTTTTTTTTTAAAGCAGTAAGGCTTGAAGTTAGGAAACCCACAGATCCTGGCAAATGTGCCCCTTTATTAAGGGGGGTGGTGGTGGTGGAGGGGAGGCAAAGGGCCAAAAACAAGTTGACCAGAAGTGCCTGCTTCTGTGTGCTTGGTCCTTTTCTTGTTGTAGTTACAGGAATTATTATTTTTTTTTTTGAAGAAATCTTTTAGGACATGGTTTTCCTTTTTAAGTCACCATCAACAGGTGAATACTTAAGCTTAATAATAAATAAAAGTATTTATTGAGAATTTCCTCAGAGTGTGTGAGGACACAGTCTGGGGACCGTGACTTTAGAATATATTGATGCTGGTGTGGACCTGCGGAGCACAGGCAGCATGCAGACGTCAGTACAGTGAGGTGGTGTGTTCGAGATGGCGTGACGATCAGCTTGCATTTGCTACTGCTGGGAAGGGGGCAGGGTGGGAGGAGGAGAAAGGGAAGCGAGGACGTTGTTAGCATTGACCCTGGGTATCCGTGGGAGATTGGTTCCAGCACCCCCTCCTTCCATCTCGGATACCAGAACCTGTGGGTGCGTACATCCGCAGATAGCGCATTCTTGAATATGGACTGGAGACTATTTTTGAAGTTGGTTCTTGGGCATATGGACCACCGAAGCAATTTGAAACCGCAACCATACAACCGTTTCGGATGATCAGTAACTCAGTTTGGCGGTGGAAGCTTTTTTCTCTTAGACCTGCCCGAGGACTTGATAAATACCATATCGTGTAAGGTGCTCCTAAAAAAAACTGGGTGCAGATCGGATTTTCCTGCAGCGAAGCATTTGCCAAGGCCCTTGGGGAACCCAGCTAAGAAGAGATAGACCTGAAAGGGAAAGTGGAAGCGCCAATATTTTTTTTTCCTCTTTTGCCTAAATCAGAGATTTTAATTTTAGGGGGTTTGCTTGGAATGAAGTATGCCAACAAATTCTTGTGATCTTAAAAGATTCCTGTAGGTGGATATCTGTAAAGTGAATAGGTGAATAAAAAGAAGGGCGTGGTGGACACCCCACTGGAGGTCCCGTGGAAGATTAGGACAGCAAGAGAGTGTGAGTGAGGAGTCAGGCAGACTCTTTGCAGGGAAGCTGGTTTCTGGATGGGCATTAGAGTGCCATAGCAGAATCCTTTCTTGAGATAATGCCGCTTTCAGGGGGCCTTTCCAAATAGAGGAGTGGTTTTGGAACAAGGAGCAGGTGGGTTGGGCTTGGGGGGAGGGAGGAGGGAACCACGGGTTATTTAACGTATAGTATTGTGGAACAGTGTTGTTACCCAGTGCCAGGTTAGCAGTAATTCCAAACTTGTCTACAAATGAGAGCATGCTTTAGGTTTTGCTTTTGGGGGTGGTTTTGCCCTCTGAGGATCGAAGTGCTGCTCACCCATTGATAACTTCACGCCTCGATGTCAGCATAGTGTCAGAATGCTCCTTCTTGTCCCCACGTCCCAGACAGGACTAGGTTCCTTACGCTTTCCTTCCATTAACGTGAACCTGGCATCATTTGTGCTACTTTTGTCAAGCCCTGTCTTGGGTGTGGCCAGAGTTCCCACTTCTTGTTTTCAGAAAAGCCCAAGACCCCCCTCCTTTCCTGGGAGCTGCTTGGCTGAACCCCTCCTGAAGACGTGGAGGGGTCAGGTTCATGACACTGGGCCTATTGAGACAGCTCAGCTGGACGTTCCCTTGTCTTCCTTGATTCCTGGAAGTTGCTTCATGTTTTGCGATGAATTGCGGTCGAATGGGCTCCACCGCTGTAAAAGTGTGGGTTCCCGCAGACAGACAGGTCTGTAGGAGGGACTGCTTGAAGGGGGAGGGAAAGTAGCTTAGAACAGATTGACTTTTTACAGAATGAGTGTACATTTGCCAAAATCTGTGTGTCGTGCTTTCCCAGACTGGATTCCAGCTGCCCAGACAGTCGGAGCCCAGGACCCGCCCCGACCGGGTCTCTTCCCTGCTTTCCAATTCAAGTCATGTGTCACAGTGTCAAACCTCTATTTATAAAGCCATTTTCTTTGTACCTGATAAGAGTGTGAGTCCCCAAACCCTTAGAAATTCAATAGGAAATGGGCTTGATTGGAATCGGGGATTTGGGGTCACTGTCTACTTTTACCATCAGAAGCCTCTTTGATGACTTGGAAGAAAGAGCTCTAATGAAGACGGCACCACGAGGTCCCTCCAAACGGCCACTGGGTTTCAACAGGTGTCTCTCTCATGAAGTGATTTCTGGTGACAAGCAATTTCTGTCGCAGTCAGAAAGCTTTGCCACTTTGATCCATGGTGACCTGTGCTATTGACTCACTGGATCATGTATAGAGACTGGAGGATGCTGCTGTTCCCTCCAGTGTCTTTGTGACCCCAGGGTGTGGGTGAGCCCCGCCCCCCCCCCCAAGCAGTATTATACTGAAGCCACCTGTGGGCTGGTGGCAGGGAGCTCCCGGCCTTAGTCGTGGTCTCTGAGGCCATTTTCCTCAGATGTCCATCCTAGCCTGGTTCTAGAGAGTTGATTCTGATTCTATATGAGAAAAAAATCCAAAATTCTTGGGAAGATGGGCAGAGGGAGGTGGGATGGGTGATTTCAATGTGAGGGGAGGGGCCTGTGAGATCAGAGTTTGGCCACCAGCCTTTGTTGGTAAAGTAAGGGTTTGCCTTGGCTGCCCGTTAGCCCACACGAGGTACACCAGGAATTCTGGAGGAGGGACCTGGGCATCAGTAGGTTTCAAAGCTCCCCAAGTGCTCTCCCTGCATAACTGAGTTTGGGACACTTAGGCAAGGTGCTGTTGGAGGCCAGGGCTTGATAACTCAGAGCTGGCTTGTGTGGCAGAAACCACAGCAGAGAGTTGTCCCTGTCCCTGTGTGGCCCCAGCTCTGCTGAGGGACAATATGGGTTCTGTCAGGAGCTCACGGGGCCTAAGACCTGGACGAGGTCCCTTTTCACGCCCCTCGAAAGCTGATCTGTGGTTGTTAAGGAACTGAGGAACGTGTCTGGCTGTCTAGCTCTTCTTTGCAAGTTTGTTTGTTTATCAGGAAGTATGGAGAGGGACTTCACTAGCAGTCCAGCCCCGTGCTTCTAACGCAGGGGTGTGGGTTCGATCCCTAGTCAGGGAACTAAGATCTCACATGTCGAGTGGTGCAGCCGGGGGAAAAAAAGGAAGGCTGGAGAGTGCCACCTCTTTGAAGAGGACCCTGCTCTCCCTTAGAGCTTATGAGTCATGCCAGAAAGAGGCTTCTTCAAGACAGCAATGCAATACTTGTAATTTCTGTAAATAGCCCCATCTTTCAGAGTGATGTCATTTCTACATTTGATATGCTTGTATTTCTGTAGGATGTATATAGTTTAGGGGAATATTTTTGTTGTTGTTTGGTTTTCTTTTTTAGAAAAGTCAACATGTCTTTTTATTTATTGCTTGAAACAAAGATCATTTGAAGAAAAATAAATACATTTTCAACCACCTCTGGCTTGGTTTATCTTTTCCTGAAAAACTGCCAATGTGATGACTTGGAAGATCCGAATCATTTGATGGTAATCTTGTGGAGACGGGCCACTCAAATCTGTGAGCTCCCTAAACACCACAGAAGGTGACAGGTGAAGGCAGAGAGGAAATCTCTGAGAACTGGATTTTTTAGACAGGAAGAGGTGAAGGGTAAGGCACAGATGTCCTCATCTGAGAGTCTGCTTTCTTTTTTAAAAATTTATGTTTAATTGGAGGATAATTGTTTTATAATATTGTGCTGGTTTCTGCCCTGAAAAGTGAAAGTGAAGTCGCTTAGTCGTGTCTGACTCTTTGCGACCCCGTGGACTGTAGCCTACCAGGCTCCTCCGTCCATGGGATTTTCCAGGCAGTAGTACTGGAGTGGATTGCCATTTCCTTCTCCAGGGGGCCTTCCCAACCCAGGGATTGAACCTGGGTCTCCCGTGTTGTAGACAGACACTTTACTGTCTGAGCCACCAGGGAAGTATACCGTCCGGTTCCTGCTGTACATCAATGTAAATCAGCTACAGGTATATATGTCCCCTTCCTCTTGAACCTCCCTCCCACCTCCCACCCCTCTAGCTTGTCACAGCACCAGTTTGAGTGCTGTGAGTCACAGCAAATTCCCACTGGCTGTCTGTTTTACACACGGTAGTGGATATGTTTTGATGCTACCCTTGATTTGTCCCACCGCCTCCTTTCCCCACTGTGTCTGCAAGTCTCTTCTCTATGTCTGCATCTCCATTGCTACCCTAAGAATAGATTCATCAGTACCATCTTTCTAGATTGCCTTTATATGTGTTAATATACAACATTTGCTTTTGAGAGTCTGCTTTCTGCCAGGCACAGGATGGAGTGATAAGGATGGCTCTCCGGCAGGCGAGGTCTGTCTTAAACACCTCACAGCACAAGTGGTTAGGGCCACAGCCAAAGATTGTACAAGGAGTTGCCACACCCTTCCCCAACAATAGCAAGGGGGCCTGGCTCCCAAAATCTTAGAAAATTTTAGAGACCTCGTGTTCCCTCCTGTTCTGTTGGGAGCTTGGGAATAGCAATATGCCTCAAGGCCAGGTTGAAGAAATAACTGGATGAAGGTGATGTATGGCAGTGGTTCCCCAGTGCTCATTTGGGGATTGGTTCTGTCAGATTCAGTTGGTACAAATGTCCCAAAGTGTAAACCAAAAGTATGTTAGTAAACACGTATTTCCACTGTGTCGTTTTTATCTTAACATTATTCTGGAAGCACTCAGTTCCGTTTAGTCGTGTCTGATTCTTTGTGACCCCATGGACTGCAACATGCCAGGCTTCCCCGCCACCGTCCATCAACAACTCCCAGAGCTTGCTCAAACTCATGTCCCTCGAGTTGGTGACGCCATCCAACCATCTCATCCTCTGTCATCCCCTTCTCCTCCTGCCTTCAATCTTTCCCAGTGTCAGGGTCTTTTGTAATGAGTCGCTCTTGGCATCAGGTGGCCAAAGTACTGGAGCTTCAGCTTCAGCATCAGTCCTTCCAATGAATTTTCAGGACTGATTGCCCTTAGGATCTACTGGTTTGATCTTGCTGTCCAAGGGGACTCTCAATAGAAACAAGCAATGCCATTAGCAATGCAATTTGGAAGCACTAGTCAATGTAATTAGCAAGTGAAAGAAAAGAGGTGTACGGTTTGAAAAATGGGAGGCCAAATTATTTGCAGATGATATGTATCTGAAAAACAGGAATCAACTGAAAATCTATTAGAAATGAGAGCATTCAGCTAGTGGTTGATTGCATTAAAAAATTGTATGAAATTTTTGATTGTATGATTGTATGAAAAAATCAATAGCTTCCCCATATGAAAATATCAATTTAAAATAGATGTAGTAGATCCTGTTTACAGTATCAGCTTAAAGATAAACTGCCTACAGTAAACTTGACCAGAGATAGGCAAGACCTAGCTGATGGACCTGGTAAAGCACTGCTGGGCTTCCCCGGCAGTCCAGTGGTTAAGACTACATGCTTCCAATGCAGGGGGTACAGGTTCAATCCCTGGTCAGGAACTAAGATGGTGCGGTGTGGCCAAAAACTAAAAAAATTCTTCAATGAAAAAAAAAAAATCCTACTAAGGGACATAGGGAAAAAAAAAAAGTCCTACCAAAAGACATATAAGAATACTTGAAAAAAAGCTGAAGGACATACTATATTCTTGGATAAAAAGATGCAGTATTGAAAAGATATTTCTCTATAAATTAACCTATCCAGAATTTTTTATAGATTATTTTAAAAATAGAGATCCTTGAGGCCATCTAAGACATTGACTCAAAGACTCCACAAACTCCCACAAGTGATTACGACCAAGCCACCAGGGAAGCCCAGGGAATCTATTTTTAACTAGAACAGTAGCTGAGGGAACTGACTCCCTGCTAGTTGCCATAGAAAAGTTCAGTGGAAAAGCTCCTGCTCTTGACTTTGGGGTTCCTGGCATCTCTACCAAAGTGCTGCCAAGCTGACTCTGTGTGACCCCTTGAGGTGGTTGTACAACTCTTAAATTTAGTAAATTTATGAAAAAAATCTTGTACACTTAAAATGGTAAATTTCATGGTATGTAAATTACATCCCAATAAAGTTGTTCAATGATTAATACACGAAAATAAATACATATGTTCACTGCCACAAAATTCAAAGAATGCAAATACATACAAGGAACAGTGAAAGTTCGTTCTGCATATCCTTGCCTTACACCCCACTTTAAGAAATTTTCAGTAACCAAAATGAGCCATTGGGTGTAATTACTTCAAGACTCTGACTTATGCATTTTATAAATTCAAGTGTTTGACAGTGCAGGGGAGTGAAACTGGCCACCCCTAAATGTCTTTTTGGCATGCAAATTATTTCAAGCTGAAAGTAAGGAAGGAACAAAAGGCTCAGGAAGAAACTTTGACCTTCCTCCTGAAGAATACAGAGGCTCTGCTTCAGGAAGAGAACATCACCTTAGATAACCTAGTCTAGACCAGGTGTGTAGATGGGGAGGAATCCAGCAAAGTCTCTTAAAATTCCTCCGTCCCATCGTCTCCGCAGGGCCCAGCAAATATTTATTTACCAAACATTTGCTTTTCATCTCCATATAAATTGCTTTCCTTTGAAGTGCCAAATCACTACTCCCAACATCCTCTTTTATCTTTAGCCGAAAATGGTCTTTAACTGGAGAGTTTCAGCCGTTTTGAGTTACTCTGGGTCTCTTTCACGGATACATGTCATTCAGCTTTTGTGGGCTTTTCTCCCATTTATCTATACATATCTCATGCCAATTTAATTCTTAGACTAGTCAAAATAACGTAGAAGGGAAGAGGGAAAACTTCTTCCTCCCAGACAACAGGATAACATTTGAGTTGTAGCCAAGCCAGTTATTTTATTTTTTTAAACTTAAAAAAGGTTTTATTGAGATATAATTGACATCATACAATACACCCATTTAAAGTATATGATTCAATGGTTTTTAGACATATTCACAGATATATGCAACCATCACCATTTAGAACATTTTCATCTCAAAAAGAAACCCCGTATCTTTAAGCTGTCGCCTCCCTAGCCATCCATTCCTAGCCCCCCAGTTCTATGCTGCGGCTGATGCTACGTTGCTTCAGTCGTGTCCGACTCTGTGCGACCCCGTAGACGGAAGCCCACCAGGCTCCTCTGTCCCTGGGATTCTCCAGGCAAGAATACTGGAGTGGGTTGCCATTTCCTTCTCCACAAGCCAGTTATTTTAAATAGACATTCAGAGTGTACAGTCTCTGCTTTTGTTCTATTTGTTAAAAACCAAGTTAGTTAAATATGATATTCAACACCCTGATAGTTTCATTTTTATTTTGTCAGTTTCTTAGAGGAATGTATTACAAATATGAGGAGGATTTGATAAACTCAGAATCACAGTGGAAGACTTTAACAGTTTGTGTTTTCTATTTCAATGATGCCTCGCACGCATGAAGTTGTGCTTTGTACAGCTTCTTGTGGTCAGCAGCAGGGCTTCCCAGGTGGCGCTAGAGATAAAGAACCCGCCTGCTAATGCAGGAGACATGAGACAAGGGTTCAATCCATGGGTTGGGAAGATCTCCCGGAGGAGGGCACGGTGGCCCACTCCAGTATTCTTGCCTGGAGAATCCCCATCGACACAGGAGCCTGGTGTGCTACAGTTCATGGGGTTGCAAGGAGTTGGACGTGACTGAAGCAACTTAGCACGCATGTAGCACGTGGTTGATAGGTAGGTGATGTTTCTCATTTTCCATGTATGTAGTCGGACACGACTGAGCGACTGAACTGAACTGAACTGAACTGAGTGCCATTCTCTTGATACTTGGGAATCAACAATACCATGTCTACATTTGCTTGGTCACCTCTTGTCTGGTACGTCTTTATACATTTCCTTTTCATTTTCAGTAACAGTGGGAATTTATTTATTATTTTTTGGGGGGGATTTATTTTTTAATCCTAGAGAACACATGACAATAGATAGAAATATGACTAGATTTATAGGTTGAATTCTGTAATTAAGGTGAATGCTGATTCTGGGTATTTGCTTCCAACAATGTTACTCCTTTTAAAATATAACCCATGACTTTGAAGGGATCCAGCAAGAAAACCGAAGTGATGTTTCCATGCCCTTTTCATTTTCATCTCCCAGTGGAAATGATTTTCTTCCAACATTCTGAGCAAATGGGCAAAAACAGCAGAGATGCTAGCAGAATCGCACACTTATGGTTCTGTCGTCATCGTCACAACTTTCTTCATTTCTAAGACGATTGCTCCTGCTTTTAAGTTTTCAAACAGAATGAAGCACTTCACCTGGAAATAAGACTACATTTAGAGACAGGCCTTGAATTACTGAGCTGCATGGTTTAGAAAGCATGTATTATTCTTGTTTCAATTTCTTCCCTTCCCACAGTAACATAGTTTTATTGAAAAAGTCAAACACATCTGAATATTAGAAAGCAAAAAAAATCTCCTGAAATCCTGTATCTCTGAAACACTCACCCTCAACATTCCATGACCATCTTTCTACATATATGTGTGTGTGCATATATACACATATACATATATACACATGTGTTTTCATGTTCTAGCTCATGGACAAAGAGTCAGGATAGTTATGTTTTCTTGTGGCTTGCAGACGATGTTTCTATCTTTGTTCTATTTTCCAGACAGATAGACATAAATATATATGCACACATTTTTTTCTTTCAAAAATGTCAGCCATATCGTTAAACAATATTTTCTTTTCACATGTCTCCCTCCACCAGACTCTGCAAACAACCACTGTTAACCATCACCTGTCCTTCCTTTTCTCTCTATCCCCACAGAGTCATACACGATATGATGTGTTGTATTATATGGTATAACGGTATAAAGTGCATACACCATGTACCTATATGTTTAACTACATATAGGGATTTTATTGCTATTTGCTTTATAAAAACAACATCATACAATACACAGTTTCTGCATCTTGCTTCCCTTGATGTATTGTGGAAATCGCTTCAACTCAAAAGATAAATGAGATGATTTACTCCTAATTTCTTTCTTTTTAACATATTTTGGCTGTACCGCATGGCGTGAGGGATCATAGTTCTCCCTGACTGGGGACTGAATCCAAGCCCCTTGCAGTGGAAGTGTGAAGTCTTAACCACTGGACCACCAAAGAAGCCCCCACTCCCAATTCTTTCATGCAGATAAATTATTCACATAGATCAATAATTTTAAAAATATAGACACCTATATAATAAAATGCCTCCTTCTCAACTAAGTCACCTCACCACCGATTTACCAATGTTATTAGATTGAAAAAAAATTGTTACCAGATTTTGACATATTCACCAAGAAGGTATTCCAATCATTTGAGTAAGCACATGAAGGTATAGTATGTCCATATTTATGTAATTTCTCCCCCCATCCACTGCTTTTATACCCACTCACTAACACTTGTTACACAACTTCCTGAGTTTTGTCAGTCTGAGAGGTAACTTGTGTTAACTAATTTTAATTTGCATTTCTCTATGAGATAGAGCAATTTGTACACATTCAAGAACCATTTGTATTTTTCTATGAACTGTGTGTTTATAACTTTGATCTGAATTTTTTTTTTTTTTAGGAACACACTGGCACTTTTATATATACACAGTGCAAGGTACAAGGTCTCAGAAAGAAAATACCCTCTGTTCAGGTACACCCTGTTCAGGTGCACCCCACCCCCACCCCCTGAGAACACCCCGGACTGAGGACAAGAAGGAAGGGGAGAATCATAAATAGAGAATTGAAGGGAAGGTCGATGCTCTGAAAGGCAAACGCGGGTGGGGAACACACTGCTGGAAGGAGCCTTGAGCTCTTTTTCCCTGGGAGAGAGCAATGTAACAGAACAGGAGAAGAGCAGCCACAACTAAGCCTGTGACGCCTGGCGCGGGGCACCTAACGGGTAAGAGAACAGGTAAGAGCCAGGGGTGGCTTCGGGAAGGAAGAGAGCCGGGACAGCTTCCTTCCCTCTGGCGGGGCCGGGGCCCCTCAGTTTACATCCATGAACCCCGACTTGGGTGGCGCACCGCAGGTAGAGGATGCCGGGGGTTTCGATGAGCCAGCCTGGGGTTGCAGACGGCGTGCCACGTCCTGGCGCTGGTAGAAGAGGACATAGGCTGCCTTGGACTCAATCTGATTCTCCGTCACAGGCAAGACGCTGTTGTCATCGAAGTAGTGCCACTGGCCGCTGTCCTTGTTGCAGGCAAATGTCGTGTAGTGTCCATCCCGCAGGCCCCCATAATGGTTGGAAACCGCGATGAGGTCGTATTTGTAGAGCTCCGGAGCTGAGTCATCCTGCGGCTTGATGACAAACTCAGAGAAGTCCAGGTCCCGGATAGGAAACTCCACAAGGGTGTCCAGCTTTTCGCGGGAGAGCGTGGTGTAGGAAAAGCGCTTCAGGTGGATAATCAGTGTCTCTGGCAGCATCCACAGGTCCAGCTTCTTGGTGGCCGGCTGGTGCTGCTTGCAAGTGGGGCAGTACCAGGGGTTTTCCTTCTCCAGGGTCTCAACGGTGGTGAAGAGCTCGATGCATTCCTGCAGCTGCACTGGGGCCTTCAGCACATACCCGACACAGTCGTGCTTCACGTAGCCCTCAGCCTCCACCTCGTCATAGTAACGCTTCTTCATCTCTGGCTCCCAGTCGATGGCAATATATGGCTGAGCCTGAGTATCCTCCTTGAAGGTCGAGCAGTCGCTGGTCCCACTGGAATTAACCCTTTGCAGGGTGAAGAGGTGCTTGTGCCGCACCCTCTGGGGCCAGTGAGATGGCCCAGGAGAGGTGTCCACAGGGCCCCAACTACTGCTCGTGACTCCAGAGCTGGACCCAGCCTGCTCCGGCCCAGGGTCTTGGGAGCTGCCCCCAGGCCCATGTCCAGGCTGAGGGAGGCTGTCCTTAGCCTCCAGGTCTTTCTCATCCCCATCCTCCTCATCATCCCAGCGGGGTCTGGTCACGTAGCGTGAGAGGCGGTACAGCAGGATGTGATACAGGGCGTCCCATGAGAGCCGGTCCCGGGGCACTGACACCAGAAGCGGGTGCCCAAAGAGCATCAGGCCGTAATAGGAACCGCTGTAGTCCCGGGCCGGGGTGCGCTCCCGCAGGTACACAGGAAGCACAACGTCCTCTCTGGAGTTCTCCCCAGCGGCCGCCCTGCCTGACACCTCGTATATGAAGATATCGTCTCGGTCCAAGATGCTGCTCAGAGACTCCTCCAGCTGGTAGATCTTATAGAAGCGGTGACTGAAGACATCGGCCACCATCATCTTTTCTGGAGAGACGCCGGTGTGTTTGGCCAGAGCCACACACAGATCCGAGACCTTGCCTTTCTTGGGGACCAGGAGCTGGTGCTGCTCGGGCTTGCGGCGGGGGTCCATGGAGACAAAGAAGACCTCCATGACCCTCTTGTGGCTCACAGGCAGTGGGACACTGAGGTAGCAGAAGGGGTCGAAGGTCACAGACACATTGCCACAGTCAGGGCATACCAAGGTGGACTTGAAGAGGCCGTGGAAAGTGTCCACGATCACAGAATCGTTCCACCGTTTGTGGTTCTGCCAGGCCTCCTGAGCCACCTCCTGGTCTGGCCTCCCAGCAGCGTCGCACAGCTCCACGTATTCCTTCTTCTTGACGCGATTGAGGTCCTCGTGCAGTCCATCCAGGAGGAACGACAGCAGCTCCTGTGAGTCATGCAGCTGGTAGCCCAGGAACTGGGACGCAAAGTGGCCGACTTTGGTCTTGAACACGTAGGGCACGATGGAGCGGTGGTGGCCGGACCACGCCTGCTTCACCAGGTCGGCATAGGCCTCTGCAATCTCCCCCTTCATGCCCAGCGGGTTGCCGAGGTTGAGCTCCGCCAGGTAGCGGTTTTGGAGGAAGTACTCGGTGAGCTGCGGCACGTTGCTGAGGCACTGCAGGGCCGAGTTCATGAAGCACGTGTTGCCCAGGTTGGTGAGACCGCAGATGCCCGGCTGGCCTTGGAAATCCTCACCCTCCTCCGACGCTCCGCTCGTGGCCTGTGGCTGCGCACTGGGCCAGGTGCCATCCTTGTTTCGGGTCTCCATGACGACCACCTGCTCAGTATCGAGAGCGGGCGTCAAGCACTGTGACGCGGGCGTTGCACAACCTCTCAAAAGGGCCCTCCGCGTTCTTGAGCCACAGCCAGGTCTCTTCCTGGGGTGCCCCGGAAACTGCTCTCAAGAGGTGCGCAAAATGAGGTCACTAGAATCTGCGGGGCTGAGCTGAGCCGTGGGAGGTGTGTCCGTATCACTGAGCCGGACGAGCACCAGTTCTACTTTCAACCTTGTGGATGCTGGGCAGTTCCACGACCTTGCGTTCCATGCGAGGCTGGTCATGCTCTAGAACATACCGGTTGACCAGGTAATGTCGAGCAGCCACTGGGAGCAGCACATAGTCCTTACCTTCCGCCAGTCCCTTCTTGAGGCGTCCGTTTACCTGGTCTTCAAAGACCTCAGCCTTGTTGATGCAGCCAGGGAAGATGCTGGAGTCTTGATCGCCTCCTTGTATGTACACCTCCCACTGTTCGTACCCGTGCTGCCCAGTGAGGAACCTGCACTTTCTTCCGTCCTGGGAAGAAGAGCTCGGCCAGAGACAAAAAGCTTGCTGCGTCACAAACTTTGCTCACTTGCAGGCGCCATTTTTTGCTTCCCCTGATTTTTTTTTTTTTTTTAAATAATCTTCCAGGCTTTTAGGAACTCTCTCTGTATGAAAGAGATTAGCCCCCTTCTGCAGTAAGTAATGTTAGTCGCTCAGTCGTGCATGACTCTTTGCGACCCCATGGACTGCAGCCCACCAGGCTCCTGTCTATGAGATTTTCCAGGCAAGGATGCTGGAGTGGGTTGCCATTGCCTTCTCCAGGGGCTCTTCCCAACCTGGGTCCCCTGCACTGCAGGCAGAGTCTTTACAGACTGAGCTACAAGGGAAGCCCTTCTACAGCATGAATTGCAGACATTTCTCCCAGTTTGTCATTTGACTTTGTTTATAATAGTTTAAAAAAAAAATCTTTTTGAGTCTTTCCTTTCCATTCTTTTTGTATACATTCACCTGTCATATTTTATTATTTTTTAATATAAATTTATTTTAATTGGAGGTTAATGACTTTATTGTATTGGTTTTGCCGTACATCAACATGAATCCGCCACAGGTATACATGTGTTCCCCATCCTGAACCCCCCTCCCTCCTCGTACCATCCCTCTGAGTCATTTCAGTGCACCAGCCCCAAGCATCCAGTATCATGCATTGAACCTGGACTGGCGATTTGTTTCACATATGATATTATACATGTTTCAGTGCCATTCTCCCAAATCATCCCACCCTCTCCCTCTCCCACAGAGTCCAAAAGACTGTTCTATACGTCTGTGTCTCTTTTGCTGTCCTGCATACAGGGTTATCGTTACCATCTTTCTAAATTCCATATATATGCGTTAGTATACTGTGTTGGTGTTTTTCTTTCTGGCTTACTTCACTCTGTATAATAGGCTCCAGTTTCCTGTTGTATTTTAAAGAATATTGAGACCGAGAACTTACCTTGTAGGTTGGTCCCAGTGATGAGCAAGGAAACATCAGTTTTATTTCAACATCATACATGGAGTGAGTGCCTGAGAGAGGGGCTTGCTTGGGTAACTGTTCTCTCTTCCCAGTACTTCCCCTGGGTCTGAACTATAGAGGACGGGTCTACGAAATCAGTTCCTAAGTTCGAAGTGGCAGAAACATAAAGAATATTTAAATTTACCCTCTGTCTTCCCCAGTTTTAAACGAATTTAAAACATCAACTTTAAAAAAAATACATGTTCACACCTCCTTGAAGTCAAAGAAGGATTAAATTATTTTTACTTATTATTACTTCACGTGCATCTCTATGTCTCCTCTCTAAAAGAGGAAGTATTGATGTATACATTATGCTCGTACATGTGTTTTTAGCCTTCTCTCTCTTTATAAAACATTTAATTTTTTAAGAGCAGTTTTGGGTTCAGCAAAATTGAGAGAAGTTACAGAGATTTTGTATAAACCCCTGGTCTCGTTGATAAAAGCCTCCTCCATTATCAACATCCTCCACCAGAGTGGTACATTTGTTACAATTGATGAACCTATGTTGACACATCACAGTCACCCAAAGTCTACAGTTTGCATTAGGGTTCACTCTGGTGGTTGTACATTCTGTGGGTTTTGGTAAGTGTGCAGGGACATTCATCCACCTTTACAGTATCTTTGAAGGTATTCTCACTGCTCTGAACATCCTCTGTGCTCCTCTTAGCCGTCTTTCCCTTCCGGACTGCTGGCAACCACTTCTCTATTTGTCTCCATAGTTTTGCCTCTTTCAGAATGTCATATAGTTGGAATCATACACCCTGTAGCCTTTTCAGATCAGCTGCTTTTGCTTAGCATTCACGTTTCTTCCATGTCTTTTCATGGCTTCAAAGTTCATTTCTTTTTGGCGCTCAACAAATATCCCACTTTCTGGAGGTGCCAGAGTTTGTTTATCCATTTAGCTGCTGAAGGGCATTTGATTGCTTTCAAGTTTTGGCAACTGTGAATAAAGCTGTTAAAAACACCTGCATGTGGGTATCAGTATGGACCTAAGTTTTCAACACCTTTGCATAAATATCAAAGTGCACTCTTGCTGGAACATATGTTATGTTTAGTTTTGTAAGAAATGGCCAAACTGTCTTCTGAGGTGACTATACCATCTTGCATGCCACCAACAATGAGAGTTCCTGTCACTCCATATCCTCACTAGCATTTGGTATCAGTGTTCCAAATTTTGGCCATTCTAATAGGTGTGTAATGGCATGTCGTTTTTCAAATTTGCATTTTAATGTCATATGACATTAAGCATTTTTTCCTATGCTTATTCCTCATGTTTGGTGAGGTGTCTGTTCAAGTGTTCTGTTTTTTACTCAGGTTGTTGATGTTCTTAACATCCAGTTTTGAGGGTTCTTTGTATATTTTGGATAGTTGTGCTTTATCGGATATGCCTTTTGCAAATATTTCTCCCAGCCTGTGGCTTATCTTCTCATTCTCTACCCAGCATCTTTTGCAGAAGTTGTAAATAAAAATTTAGCTTTATCAGTTTCTTTCTTTTATAGATGATGCCTTTAGTGCTATATTTTAAACAGTCATTGTGGTCTGGGGGTTCTAGTTCTACATGTAAGGAACTTGGAAAGTGCTAGTTCTAATAACACGTCAAAAGCCAAACAGAGTGAAAAATCAACTCTTCTAGGATATGTGAGAGAGGTAAGGACACAGGGGAAATTGTCCCTGAGACTGGAGAAGTTGACAGGCAGATACAGAGAATAACGATTTACTGGAGCTGAGATTCATGAGCTGAAGTTGCTCGGGGAACCAGTACTGGTCAGGAAAACAGGAACTGCAATGAATTACTAGAGGCTGCATGTGGATTACCCCGAGAGCTCAAAACTCGTGGGACCCAGTCATCGGGGACCGTGACAATTCTGTGAGATTTATTTCCAGGAGCTCAAATAGGTTCTCATAGTAAACACTGGAGAAAAATATCCTTGTTCTTCAGGCAGTAGGAGAGAGAAAGGAACCACTTTGAAATAAACCACAACCTCTGTTCTTAACAATCTTCCCTTATGAGAACTAGCTGACCAGGGCCTAAATCAGCAGGTGCTCACTGTGTGTCCAGGTCTACTCTGTAGGATCTCAGTTCCCATACAGAACTCAGCAGAAAATGCTAGTTTTAATTCTTACAGCAACTCTATGAACGGCTAGTAGCGGGAGACTCATTTTATAGTCTTATTTTTGGCTGAACTGTGGGGCATGAAAACTGAAAGTCGCTCAGCTGTGTCCAACTCTTTGTGACCCCATGGACCTCATGAACTGTGGGGCATATGGGATCTTAGTTCCCTGACCAGGGATTGAACCTGTGCCCCCACCCCCCCATTGGGAGCACAGACTCTTAACCACTGGACCATGAGGGACGTCCCACTGGAGCCTATTATACAGAATGAAGTAAGTTAGAAAGAAAACCATCAATATAGTATACTAAGGCATATATATGGAATTTAGAAAGATAGTAACGATGACCCTATGTGAGACAGCAAGAGAGACACAGATGTACAGAACAGTCTTTTGGACTCTGTGGGAGAGGGCGAGGGTGGGATGATTGGGGAGAATGGCACTGAGACATGTATATTATCATATGTGAAATGAATCGCCAGTCCAGGTTCGATGGATGAGACAGGGTGCTCAGGGCTGGTGCACTGAGATGACCCAGAGGGATGGGATGGGGAGGGAGGTGGGAGGGGGGTTCAGGATGGGGAACACATGTACACCCGTGGCGGATTCATGGCAATGTATGGAAAAACCACTACAATATTGTAAAAGTAATTAGCATCCAATTAAAATGAATACATTTATTAAAAAAAGAAAACGGACTGAGGCACTGGGAGGGTAAGGAGTTTCCCAAAGTCACATGGCTATTAATAGTGGCAGAGCTGGGCCTTGCTCAGGCAGTTTGAGGTGTCTTCATCCTATACGGTCTTTCAGCAAACTTGCTGCACTTACAGACTATGTAGCCAGCCAGATTTCTCGTTATACTTCTGCTTTCTCCTAGGACCCCAAGAGCACTTGAATATCTTCCAAATATTCCTACTAAATAACTTTGGCAGAAATTATTCCTACTTGGCAGACAGAAGAGACCCAGAGCCTCCATAGAATTTCCCGGGGGTTGTGAAGCAATCTGGTGGTCCACAGCAGCCATGGTTTCCTAAAAACTCCAGCGTCTTCATGCCACCATGGATTCAATCCATGGTTTTCTTTTAAACTTTTTAAAACAAAATTAAGTATAGGTATTTTACAATGTTCTGTTTCATGTATACAGCAAAGTGATTCAGCTTTATATATAGATTCTTTTGCATTTAGGATATTACAAGATATTACAGTTCCCTGTTCTATATTTTTTGTTGTTCACTCAGTCATGCCTGACTCTTTGTGAGCCCACGGACTGTAGCACACCAGACTTCCCTGGCCTTCACCATCTCCAGGAGTTTGCTCAAACTCATGTCCACTGAGTCAGTGATACCATCCAAAAGTAAGTCCATGTTATTTATTTTATATATGGTAGTTTGGATCTGTAATTCCTAAACACCTAATTTATCTTATGCTTTGTGTAACATTCTCTGGACTTGTAAACCAAATTATGAAAGTAGAGATGAATAGAATTACTTTTCAAATCAGCCTTTGACCAAGTAAAGTATGCCAAGAATCCTATTAACAAAATGAACATGTCACCTACACACTGTCAGACGTTTTATTCATTATTAGCTCTATAGGACAGGTGGGGATTGGCCAACTGAAGTCCTGCACCATCCCCTTCCCCTTGTTCTAGATGCAGGTCTTTAGAGCAGATGCTAAGCTGCAAATCTGGCAGCCAGGTCTCAGCTGAATGGGAACTGATGACCTTTTATATTATTTGTTTGCGTTGGATCTTAGTTATGGCCATGTGGGCTTAGTTGCCCCGTGGCATGTGGGATCTTAATTCTCTGACCAGGGATCGAACCTGCGTCCCCTGCGTTAGAGGGCAGGTTCTTAACCACTGGGCCACCATTATAGTCTTTAGATGACCTTTGTAATGCCAGGTGCTCCTTCAGCTTAGACGCCCACTGTGCTGTCTTATGATTGTAAAGTAACAAGGAAAAGTGAACCATGCCCAATGATAAAGGGTCATAAGCGCTATTCATAGGGTGTACTTTCTCTAGCCTGAGTCACAGCCACCAAAGCAGTGCCATCACAAGAGGCAGGCAGTCCACTGGCTCCTGTGCCCCACACCCTCACAGGATACAAGGAGGGAGTGAGGTCCGGAGTGATAGCAGTTTGCCGGCCTCCCAGCTACCTTGGGAGCCAGGGTGAAGTCTGTCTCCAAAGCGCATGCCCCGTTGTTGTGAAGATATTTCTAAAAGGCAGCTTGCTTCTGCTATTGCTGAACCTCAGTGGCTCGCACGTGGGCTGCGAGGTGAGGATACGGCCCTTCGTGCAGGTCCCACTAGAGACTTGTCCGAAGATGAGAGGGAGCTGCTGCTTGTCTTTTCTGGCAGTTTTAGGGCAGCCGCATTAAGGTTGGTCAGGTTGAAAGGAACAAACAGGGAAACGAAAACACTTCAGAGCTAACTGCTACCCACATACCATATACTTTAAAAATGTTTTTATTGAATATTAAACAATTACAAGTACTGTAAGTTAGACATTTAGCCAAAGCACAATTACAGGTTAAATATAATCATAAAGATGTCTTAAATAGAAACCCACCATGCAGGCAGGTTGAGTTCCTTGACGCTCTCTTTTGGAAAGAAGAGGGTGAGGGGGGAAAAAAAGGTCCTCCAATCCATGTGAAAGAGAGTGAAGTCTAGAAGAATTTACATGCTGTAAGCAATTTCCTACAACCAAATCAACAGGCTTGCCAGATTTAGTAAAACGAAACAAAACAAAGCCAAAAAGCCCAGGATGTTAAGTTTGAATTTCAGATAAACAATAATTTTTTACAGTAAATATAAGCCAAATAATGCAAACCATACTTAAGCAAAACAATTATTTATCTGAAATTCAAATTTAACTGGGTGCCTTTTATCTGGCAATTCTACAGATAGACAAATGCAAAACAGGACAGGAGAGTGAATTGGAACTCCCTGCCACTGGTGGGTCACAGAGACTACAAATAAAAACATTACCAATAATGAACCGAAGAGTCACTACATTGGTTATGTACACAGAACAACATCACAGTGAGAAAATACACTTACTACTTCAAATGCTGTCGCCAGGAAACACTCTCGATTTCCTCAAAGCTGGTTTTGTAAATGTTTTTGAGAAACCATGATATAAGTACCTTTTAGTCTGTAGGTATCAAAGACAATAGACAGGGTGAGCTTGAAACAATGGAAGCAGAAGCAGGTATTCTATGCACATGAAGAGTTTAAATATTCTGTCATGAATAGAATGGTTATATAGTCAAGGTCGGCTTCTAGGTCTAGGCTATTAGCCTCAAAGATTTTGGTTCCTTTCCAATTTTTATTGTTTTTTCTAGCTTTTCCTCCTGAGCCTTGGGAGGGGCTGGGAGCATGTAAGGGACCTCCGTCCACTCCACCAGGGTTTAACTGTACTTCTCTGCAAACACTAAGAGACAACAAGGGGCTTCAAGAGCTGCCTGCGGAAAAGGGCAGGCTTACAAAGAATAACCAAACACTCTAGATCCTAGGGCATGAGAAATCTGTTTGAAAAAGATGGGTGGTGGGGTGCGTATGGAGATGTGAAAGTGCAAAGCATAAAAGAAAATGTGAAAAAATGAGGAGTCAGAATGCAGTCACCTCTACTGTGTGAATATTATCTCAAAAGGAGTTAAAAACCTCTGTAGATGTTTAAAACTGGTCACTTTGTGAGCATATTTAGTCTTGGGGAGTATGTAAAATCTTAGCTTCCTACTGCTTGTCACTTACCACTGTGGTTTATATTTTTAAATGATTCAAAATTAGCTTGTGCAACACTCAAATTCTACATGGTATCCATCACTTCATGAGTTGTTGGTAATCCCTACATGCACAAAACTTCACGGGTTTTGAAATCATTTCTCTCAACCAGAAGGTTTGATAGCTGAGGAAGTTCAGATACAGAGGAATGGGGGATGGTTTGATTCTCTCAGCTCCTCTGCAGATAAAGGAGGATTCCTTAGAAAGTAGATTCTTGTCAACTACGTTTACCAGGTGTGAGATACATGGAGATACACCCAACAGGCTGACATCTTTCACAAGCTGAGAAATGGAAATTACAGCTCTGTGTTTATTAGGATATAAAAGCTTAAAAGTTCTCTGCCATAGTTATTTAATTGTCTATTAATTTCAGAATGCACAAGGTATCTGAAGTAGTCTTACTTTTTAAGTTTCTTTTTTAAATGCATTTCCTTTTCATATGCTAGACGTGTCCAGCCAAAGCACAAATATCATCTTCACAATTACCTTCTTTTATCTATGTCACTGATTCGACATCAAAGTTTAGTCTTTAAATTTCTGACACATGAAACCCTATCTTAATGTCAGTTTTAAGCGCTGCCTGAATGATTAAAATCTATAGTTCTATGTCAGATAACTGCCCAAAAGAAAAATACAGAAAAAAGGCTGTTTATCACAGAATATCATACAAATGGGATCTGGATATCCTAGGGGAAAGGTGCTTAAAAATACACACCATCTCTGTTTGAAAGTGTTGGAAATCCAGAAGGTACAGGTGTTTAAGAACGAGGGTGAGCAGTGGCCAAGAACCGTTGTGCAGCTGTGAGACAGAGAAAAACATAGACAACTTATTGCATTCTAATGCTGTTTTCTAGCATACACCAAAATTTTATTTTTTGAATAGAAGCTATGATATTACTCTATATTACTTTATTTGCCACATTCAGGCATTTCTCTGCACGTATCAATGCACTTCGCTATTTTGAGAGCAAAGGGAAATTAGTGTAGTCACTAACATCAAGCTCAAAGGAGCACAAGGATGTCATTTCACACAAACATCCTAGTATTGTTTACTCTACTTATGTTACTGAAAAGCTAGGAATTCCAAATTCCAAGAAGGAAAAGATAAAGGAAGGATTCTGGTTGTACTGCTATTATTCTGCATAGAATTAGAACTCTGGGTTCCACGCTGTCATCTGTCAACAAAGTGGCCGAATCTTCTAAGCAGAGAACATGAGGCCTACTACCTGACTCTGGTTGTGAACTGGAAACTGAGGTACAGTCACTGTATGTATGCAAGACTCCAGACAGAGAAAGGAGGCAAATGAGTGGGGTCAAAGGTAACTGCTGGAGCTAATCATAAATCCAGATTAGCAATCTGGGGAAAAGGGAAGGAGGCCAAGAACAAGGAGAAAAGTGCCCAGTCCAGACCACTTAACTGATGCCAACAGCTAGCAAACCGGGCCATCAGGGCTAGAAACTCTTTGATGTCAGACCTGCAGTGGGCTGGTGGAGGGTCTGGATTCTTTCTTCTGTGTGGTTTGGGAAACAGAGGGGCCACTCAGGGGTGGGCATACTGGAAGCCCTCACTTGCTAGTGTTTCTGTAGAGCGTGCACAAGAAATTAACTGCATTTCAGCCTAACTGAATGCCATGCTTTTAAGCCCCAAAGGGTTTTTCACACTACTATGGGTGGAAATTCCAAATGCAATCAATGTCTGCTAACTTGAAACACGCTCAGGGTAACCTTTGGTTTTCAAGTTTTGAAAAAATGTATTTGGCTCCTATGAGATATTGATTACCTCATTCTCTTCAGCAGATGAGTAATATGTACACATTCCTTCAAGAACTACTACATACTCAAATCATTACAAGACAAGAAGCACAGCAAATGTCTTCCTTACACAGTACCTTTACTCGGCACACAGAATGTCAGATATAACATTGGCAGTTTAAATACCGAACCACGGCTTAGCTTCTCAAATATAAGGCTGAAGTTTCAAACTGGCACATCCATTAACCTAGTTAGTGTGACGGAAATGACATATAACCACGGTTGAGTAGGTAGTGGCTTATGTTTTTAATGAAGCTATAAAGCTTTTGAGATCCATACCATATTCATCCTTTTACTTAACTAAAAATCACAGCTGTGTTTACCATTTTAAACTATATCTAATTGGAGGCAAGTATTATACACTTTCACAGCTACTGAAAACGACACAAATGCCAATTCCTTCAACCCACTGTTACAAACACAGCAAAACAGAAGGAAAGGAGGAAGAAAGCCCTCTTCATGAATATCACACTTGGGAGCTCTGTGTGGAATTCTAGTGCTATTAAACAAGTAGCCAAGACACAAACACCCAGCTTGGGTCACTAAAACTTCAATAGAAGCAACAACTGAGGCTAATTCTTGATTTAATTTTGAGGACCCATGCAAGATTCAGCTATAAAACTCAAAACTAATTCCCGATGCCTAGTTCTAGCATTGGACTCAAGCCAAAAGGAAAGCAAAATGCGTATTTTTTAATACCCTATTCTAGAATCTTTGCATGTAACCATTTTATTTTTCTCTAGGAGATTAAATGAAGTCACAGCTTAATCAACCTGCATTAAAAAAACAAGCAAATTAGTTTTCAGGACTGTAAATTGAAATGGCAAGTTTGCATCACACTGTTTTTCCTTTTTTTCCACCACATTTACATTACTTTGCTTCGAAGCTGAGTAGACACACAGCATGTCCAATATGTTAATGCACTCAATTCAATATTCAGTTAAGATGAAAAGGACAAGTGTGAGAACTGTCACGGATAATTTTTTTAAGTGTCAACGTGCACTTGACAAATGTTGAGGGAAGAAAAGCAAAGCAAAGCAGTGATTTCAAGAAGGAACAGTATGACTATTTCTCTCCTTTCATTTAAAAAACAACCGAAAGAGCTTTGGTTTCCATTTTTGTTCTCCTCATCTATTAAGCAGTTTGAGACAATGGTTCAAAAATTTAGTGCAGGGACCTATGTAAACTATCTGAAGCACCTCACTCAAAATAAACCCCAAATCTGGAGCAAACAAAAGAGTTCTCCCATTTGTGCCTATCTAGTGACTAAACAGGATTTGAACCCCAGCTTTCTAAACTAGAGAAACAGTCAAGCATATTTCTGTGATTCTACTGGAGCATGGTAATTCCACCGAATTGGGAAGTAAGGCAGCTGATTCTGGGGCGACAGTTCTGGTGGTGCGGGTTAAGTGAAGGGAAGTAGTGTTATCTTGGAGAAGTCCTCGTGGTCCTTTTCTGTTGCTGTATTTTCACACCTCAGGCCCCTCACGCGTCTTAATGATGCTTCTGGATTCACAGGCCCCCCCGGCGGTCTGCCCTCTGAATGTCACCACAGCCTCTCACTGGCTGGGCTCTTCCTGGCCCTCCAGCACCGTCCCGAACGCCTCGGAGGCAGGCCTGCGTTGGGAAGTGCGAGTGGCTCTCATGGGCTTCGACTTGCTCTGAACCTGGGAGTTCCTAACTCAGGTGGATGCTGGGTGCCTTTCCCTTGTAAGACTGGCCAATCATAAAAGGAAACTGAAATGTGGCGTTTTTCCTTTCCATCTCCGTTTATGCTGATAAGAGGTACAGATAAAAAATAAATCAGTGGGGGAAAAAAAGTGGACACTAAAAGCCTTGCTCAGCCGGAAGCTCGGGTTATGTCACTAGTGATTTTAGTCAGTGTGACTGTGCAAAATATCCTCAGGAAGGCTCGGGCTCATTTTCAAAGTAAGCAACAACAATGATAGCAACAAAAAGTAGATGATAAATGCTCAGAAAAAACTAAAAAATGAGCCTGTCATATGTGTATATTTATTATATACACGGGCCGTATGTAGAAAAGCAAATGTAGTGTGTGAATTGTGAACATTTGGGAAAGTATTGGTTATGTTGTCTTTTTTCCCATTTCCAAGTCTAGATCAAAGTAGTCCTGTCTTAGCGATGGATAACTGCAATGAAAATGAGCCTGAGATATATTAAAAGGCCGCCCCTGTAAACATTTCCTCAAAGGGAACAGTAGCAGTTGAGTATGTATCAGTTACTCATACTATATTCATCACTATAGCAATGCTTTATAAAAGACAAACAGCTTATTTCTAGGCTGTCGGGGATTTATAGAATATTGATTTTGTTGAAAACAATCCACTGTCATCCAGGCCCGGGCTGAAATTTGATCCGGCCTTTACCGATGGGCGTTCACTAGGTCTTCTGCTCTGCGGCTGTCGCGGTCTGTGAAGGAGCTTCTGGCTTCATGATCTGGTACGTGATCAGATACTCTGGGTATGCCTGGAAAGGACAGGAAGAAAGCATTATCACCCTTTGGGCAGGTAAGATACTGAAGCCCAGCTTCATGTGGACGCTTCAGAGGCTGCTGGTCATAACCCACACTCTACATACACCTGAGAGCCTGCAAAGGCCAACTAATTCATAGGTGCCTGGACAGTGAGGAGGTCCACTTTCATCTCTGTATGTAAACCTGTGTAAACTCTGTAATCCTAGAATTGCTCTCATGTTATTTCACCTCTGAATACTGTAAATTCGTCACACCACATTTATGCCTCCCTAGAGTCACATGCCATAAACCAGAAAACTAAGGCAAAGAAAAATCTTTCTCATGTCACCTCGCGGGTTGCTGTCACATGGCATTTTCAAGAAAAGTCAATGACAGAATAATTCACTGAACTGATTTCAAGTTAATCATAGATGATGAGGTAGCCCACTGAGCGAGGAGGGGGAAGGGCGAGGTGTGCAGGGTCACCAGTGACCTAGAGGCAAGAGTTTGGAGGTCATTTTGACAAGTTGACTAGTGAAAGGCAACTTTGACAGGAAAGAGAATGGCTCTGAAGATGAGCCTCTACCCCCGTCTTCTATGATCCTTTGTGTGATACATCCTTTTGCTTGTAGAAAAGTTGCTTAAGCAAAGGAATCGGTAACGCAAGCATCTGAATTTGGTAGTATGGTATTTTAGATTCCCAACACATGTAAAATTTAGGCAGATTCTAATGGTATGAATGACATAAAGATCCTTTTCTGAGTGCTTCTGCTTCCTACTCATTAGGCTACTGAATTGCTTCTGTGTATAATGGCAACCCACTGCAGTGTTCTTGCTGGCAAAATCCCATGGACAGAGGGGCTTGGAGGGCTATAGTTCATGGGGTCGCAAAGAGTTGGACACAACTGAGTGACTGAGCACATAGTTTGAGATAGGAATTAATCATATCAAAGTCCAGAAGTAGGCTTTAAGGCAAGGGAATTACTAAACTTCAGGACCAGAAGGGCCCAGGATAGACCAACAAACATTATTTCCTCTCAAGTCTTACTCTAAACCCAAGCTGGTTCTAAGAGCATAGAGCATATTTTTTTAAGTACTTGAAAGAAAAGATTCAACAATCACTTTTAGTAGCCAAATTCCTTGATAGCTCAGTTGGTAAAGAATCCTCCTACAATGCAGGGGACCCCGGTTTGATTCTTGGATCCAGGAGATCTGCTGGAGAAGGGATAGGCTACCCACTCAAGTATTCTTGGGCTTCCCAGGTGGCTCAGCTGGTAAATAATCCGCCTGCAATGTGGGAGACACTGGGTTCAATCCCTGGGTTGGCAAGGTCCCCTGGAGAAGGGAAAGGCTACCCATTCCAGTATTCTGGCCTGGAGAATTCCGTGGACTTTATAGTTCATGGTGTCACAAAGAGTTGGACATGACTGAGTGAACTCAAATCCTCAATGCTATAAACTCAAGTGTTTATAGTTTATTCTCCACTGAGATGAGGAAGCATCATGCTCCCTTGAATGATTCTGTATGTTTGAAAATCATTCTACAAATTGTTCTGTCCCGTTCTCCAGGTTAAGTTGCTCTGTGTTGTTCATATCACTTCAGTAAAACAGGCTACATCTCTGTGGCTGCCAATGACCAGAGAATACCTCCTCTATGTCTAATTAATGTGAAGCTTAAAGTATAACATACAAAAGCATTCCTGATATTTTAAGTCCAGTCATATACTAAAATCGGAACTATTTTTCTTTCAAGTACAGTGCAGTTAATTTTCAATAAATCTTTTCAATTCTAAAGAAAGAAACAATCCCACCAATAATATATAATGCTCCTCAGATCAACCCTCTGAATAAAACATTTACATGTTCTTAAAAATGTTGATACTAAAGGTGAAATATGATATAAGGTATAACTAAGGGGAATGAAAGAAAAGTTGGCAAAGGAAAACTACCATAAGTCAGGAGAAATTGCTCATGGGCAACGACTCAATTAGTAGACATTATAATTAACACTGTCCATGTGTTACCTGCATATGGAAGCACAGGTGTGCTCCCCTGAAACAAAAGAGCTTATCTATTTTCAAGGTACCTTTTTTTTCTTTCAAATATGATGTGGACCACATCATTCTTTAAATTTTTCTAGCAAGAGAATTTCAACAAGTTACCAAGTCAAAGTACTTGGGAAATGGTTAAAAGATCAGCAAATACTAGACATGTTATTTCTTTCCACCCAAATGTGAATGAAATTCTATTTCCCATAGCTAACTTACAAGATCTGGAAAAGTTTCGGTAGAGAAAACTGTAATCATCTATAATCTTAATACCCAGAGATAATTGCTCTTATGTTTTGGTTGATTCTATATTTAGCAAATACCATGTAGACATAGTTTTAAATCACAGGCACACAAATATACTAACATTCATTTAATCATTCCCTTTTTGCTAAGTATTTAGTTTGTTTAAAATTTTTATTATGATAATCGAGACAGCAATGAACATCCTTCTACGTGCTTTTTGGGGGATGTGACTGTCACTGATTTTATCTGAAACAAATTTCTTAAGGTAGAATTACTGAGTCAAAGTGAAAATATTTTTTCTAGAAGCTGGGCATTTCTGATTTAAAACGAAAAATCTGACAAAAGTATTCTTTGGTAGTTTAAAAACTTTATTTGTAAACAACGGCAAACTGGCACATTAAGTTGCAAAAATTAAACTAGTACCTAATATACCTGTATACCCTTTCTAAGTCCAGTCTCTCAGTCGTGTCCAACCCTTTACCTACACCCAAATATTGCTAAGGTTTTATTTATCCTATTTGCTTTATCATGTGGACTTTCCCCCTACTTGTCTATATACTAGACAGACACACAGAGAGATTCAGATATGTTTCTCCCTGAGTCATTTCAGAGTAAGTAATATACCTCGTCATGGTTTTTTATCCCTAAATATGCCAGTATTAATTTCCTAAGAATAGGGATATTCTCATATATAAGTTTTATACTGACATAAAACATTTTTTTAACCTACCATTTATATTTCAATTTTAACTGTGGATCTAATAACGTCCTTTCTCTTCTAGTACCAGATCTACCTTGGGGGGAGAATCTGCAGTTAGCTGTCCTGTCTCTCGGGTTTCATTTAACCTGAAAGCTTCCTCCCTCCCTCTCTTCCTTCCTTTCTTTGTTATCCGTATGGAATCATAAATTCCTATTCTTTCCAATGGTGTAAAATTTATTACTATACTTATTCTGATGTTCAAATTATCTCAGATTTGGCCACTGGGAGCCACTCCGAGCTTTGTGTCCCTGTGACATGCTCCCATCATTGTTTTTGAGGACTTCATTCCTTTCTGGTGTAATCAGTTCCTAATCTGCTCCAGCCCTGGAATTAGCTGTTTCTTCAAAGATCCTTCTATGGGGCATCGTATTACGGGCCAAGATCTGGGCTTGAGGAGTCCTCATTACTACTGGGTTTTGGTTTTCTTTTTTTGCTTTCAGCAGACAGTGCTAAGAAATTCATGCACATATGTACTCATATATATACATGTGCCTAACACATATCTCTTGCTCATAAACCTATACATACATATACTTACATGTGTACAAACATACTAGGAACCATTTGTTCCTATCAATACCTCCAATCTCTGTCTGTCCCTAGAGTCATTCTTACCTTCCCTCATTCCATATTTACGTCTCTTCTTCCACAGTGAGAACCCAGTTCCCCAAATCAGCACATCAACATATTTACTCATGTGCTTAATCCCAGAATACACCTGAAAGAGTTTGAAATCTTTGCCCACAATCAATAGATCTAAATGAAATCCAGTATTTGTTTGCAATTCTTCGCACTACTCCACACCTCACCTGGCCCAAGACTGCTGGCATATGATAAGATATTGTTTCCGTGTATATAATCTATTTTTTCTCCTTTTCAATCCATTTGAAAATTCAGCTAAATTCATATTTACATTATTACATTAAATGGTTTTAATTCTTATGTGGTCTTCGCATTTTGAATCAACTGTTTACAGCAGCCTGGTCTCGCTTATTTCACAAGCACCATACCTGCTCTCCTCTGTAGATGACGTATTCGGCGTAGGCCAGCCCATTCACACTTGGCCTCCCAATGACAGAGTGATGGCCTGGAGGGGCGTGGGCCATTTTCATGGTGCTGAACTGCAGAAAGGACTTGCCAAGGGTCACTCTACAGAAAAGCATTTGCCTGAAGAAAAAAGCAAAGCAATACTTTGAGGGAAGCTTTAAATCTTAGAATGGTGTAACTGGTAGGTTTATTGATTTTTTAAAAAGATAGTTAACGTAAGGCAAGCTAATTTAAATGTCATTTTTAATTTTATGAGTAGGAATAGGATACTATTTGAAATACTGATTTACTATAAGCAGTTAGCAGGTTCAATAGTTCCACTTAAAGTTTAAAGTGGTTTTGGTATGGTTTAGAAATCAATCACAGATAACACCTGGCAAGTTTTGACTAGTGGAAAAAGACAAATACTGGTGAAACTGCATTCTGGAAGAATGAGTATGGATGGATAGGAGGAAAGTGAAGAAAATAAGCAGATGGCAACAGCGTCTGAAGTTAAAATTAGGTTTACTCATTATGAAGATGTAAAGTCTGAGATGAGATAAAGAATAATAATAAAAGTGGATTATATATACAAATATTTAGCTTCAATATATGGCCAGAAAGTTCACTACCTGAGTGAAACATGAATTGAGGCAGTTGTTAAATATTTGGAGGAAAAGAAAGATTGATTGGGAACAGAGTGTATTAAATAAACTAGGCATTGGCAAACTATGGGCCAAATCTAGGCTGCTATCTGTTTTTGTAAATAAAACTTTATTGGAACACAGACACATTCATTACAGGCTGTCTGTAGCTGCTTTTGTATAAGCACAGAGCTGAGTCATTGTGACAGGGATCCTATAGCCTGGAAAGCCTAAAATATTTACCACTGTGGCCTTTTGAAATAAAAGTCTGTAAACCCTTAATAAATACTTGAACATATTAATAGACATCTTAGCTATAAGATTTGGTCCTACTGTTAACTGTAAATAGTTATTATTCAATCAAGTAGTATTTAAATAATGAAGTATGATCTGTGCATTATGACTAAACAAATATTACTGTGAATCAAAACTGTACTAGACCCAGTTTAATTGAATCCTGCCTAGGCTGGCTTTTTTAGTGTGATGCTACTGGTGATGTTGGCTTGGCATCAACTGTATCCTCTTGTGGGTCCCAGAGGAAAAGGTTTGGAAGTGCTTTAGAAGGAAGCTTTTTGAGCTCTATTTCCACACTGTGGTGGCACTACAGTGCCATAGGACTCTGCCTGCTCAGCCTGCTGGGCCCACTGCCATGGCTATACCCAGTGTCCGTATGTCACACAAAGTGTGACCTGATAGCCCTCGCTCCTGCCTTCTGCCTCCTGCCCCAGGGCACCCGTGTTGCTATGGAGACAGGATAAGATGCAGGCCCTGCCTAGCTGGCTCATGTCTGCTCGCCAGCTTGCCCTGTGCCTGTGTGTGGCCTGCAGATGCAGTGGCCCCAGTGTGGGATACCAATACCCTGTGCGGCAAACGCTGACCAGGAACAAATGAAAGATTCTACTTGCTTAGAGAAGTTATGTGCTCTAGTTCAAATGTGACCAGTGCTAGAGGTTCCTTGTTCTCCAGAAATAATTCTCAGTCTTGTCCTGAATCTGAAATAAGGAGAGTGGAGCCCAGGAAGAAAGTCAAGATGGAGGGAGCTTCGCTGTAACCTATGACTGGCTTTTCCCAGACAAATACCTGGCTTTTACCACAGCTGCTGTCGGCTCTGCTGTCATTGATCTGATTAGGGCAGGGGCAGATCAGCTATTCCTATCTAACCCCCAAGATGGTCTGATTTGTTAGGAGTAAGAGTGAGAATGACCTGTGACTTCTGCAGAGCCTGAGAAACTAATCTGGTCCATGACCTGAGGATAGCAACCCTTACACAGAAGGCATGATGCTCACCTGTGACAAATATAACATGACCGGTCTTTGTGCGTGGGACAGCCTGTTCCTCCTCCAATTCCATAAACATACTGGTTGCTTTTAGAGGAGTTTTCAGCAAAATAAATCCCAGCACCAAACATTCCTCCTATATATGCATGTCGCTCATCAAACCCTTTATGAATAATGGCATTAATGAAAGGAGAACCTAAAAATATAAAGACAGATCAGTTTTGAGCACTTTCTAGAATCTCCATTAGCTACATACTATTTGCACTTGGCAGGGTAACACTAATAATGCTTATATGGGAAGTTTACTCTGTAGGATGGTCTACGATACATAAGTTACTCTCATGTACTAGAATTTTACCAGGGATTCATAGTGAGATTTTAGATAGCAAAGTACAACGTAACTTTGAAAATACAGATTATTTTACACCCGGTATTGCTTTAAGCAAAAACAGATAATCCAATAAACTAAAACAATTCTGCTGAACTACTACAAAAATAGTGTTTCACCATCTAGATGGCTCAGCATGCAATTTAAATTATGACACAATTTCAGATAAATTATTTTCATTGTATGTGCCTTGGAAAGCCCATACGTGTAATGCTTTAGAAAGCTGGTACCAACATGTAATGAAAAAGATAAATAAATAAAAACCATTTTTAACATGACACGAATACAGTCAATATCACAGGCTTTTCACCTTCCTGGAGTTTGCAAACAGAGCTGCTGACCAGTGGGTGCTCACCGTGAAACAGCATGCGCTCATTGTGGTGGTTGTGATTCTCCTCAGACACTTCCTTCTGTCTGTGGCAGAACCGCTCTCTTAACTTCTTGTTCACAACTTTCTGAATCTTTAAAGATGAGGAAGAAAGATGCGAATCAGTGAAATGCATGTTAACTGGCAGTTTATAATTTAAAATAAAAAGTATGTTTTTCTTTAGGGAGGTTCAATTTTTGTTTCGTTTGCTTAAAACATTATTTAAAAATGATACAGTTGCCAGGTCACTATAATTCAGTTAATACTCTGTTTTCAGTGACAATTTTCAACTACAATTTTTGTTCGTTATCTACACCTGACCTGGCTATACTTCAAAATCACCTGAGGACTTCAGGTTGTAGGGGCCTGTAAATCTGGACTTTCAGAAAGCTCCCCAGGTAATTCTGATGTGCACTGGTGTAATATCAATAGGTCCATTAATCCAAAGGGTTAAACTACTTATCAACAGATTTTATTCATCTTTATGACACCCCTTTGAAAAAAGCACATGGCAGTCATTTATTTCATGTTATGAATTAAAATACTGAGATTAAGAGATATATGCATTCTGATATAATCACTGACTCAATCAGATTAAAAACCGAGGCCTTTAATACTACTTTGAAATAGTGAAAACAGAAATTACAGTTCAAATTTGTGGGTGAGCTGGGAGTCTTATCACCATACTGGTCTCATGAATGTCAACAGATCTAGCTTATATCTGATTGTCAGGCAAGCTGTGCAATCCAATTTTCACCCTGAAATGCTCAAAACTTACTCGAATGACATTGTATCTGTTGAAGATGCCTCCAGCATTACCACCATCTCGGTGTTCTCGAATTGTACTTTGCATCTACAGAACAAAACAAAACAACTTTCTGAAAATATGCTGGTGTGGAATTCTGAAGACATTCCTCCTGTTTTCAATCAACATTTTAATTCTACTGTATTGTTTCACTAATGAGTCTAAGACTCAGCACTAGTAAGTAAATAGGAGTTTACTATAAATGAGTCAGTAAGTTTAGTGAATAAGTATTTCTGGTGAGAAAATAGACATAAATATCAAACTTTTACACTTTCTATTTATTTTTTAATAAAAGCTTTGAAAGGTCTTTCTGCAAACACCATGGGGTAAAATACCATAGTAAGTCATCCACAGTACTGTTTTTTGTTATTGAGGAGAACCAACATTGTGATTAAGTCAAACTAAAACTCCTACTGATGTTGAACTAATACCCCATTGCACTAGTGCTAAAAATAAACAGAAAAAAATTGATAAAAATCAATAAATTTTTGTCCCTTAGGTGAAAAAGTCCACGTCATCTCTTTGCTCTAGGATCTCAAAGTATATTTGCACAGACGGGGGAAGCTGGGTATAACTTGTAAGTAAGTGGAATAACTATCTTCTGAACACTACTTACCCTTCTAATCTTCAAATTAAGAATTATGATAGTTTGAAAACTAAGATGTTTTAAATTCCTGAGTTTCTCAGAGAACTGACTCAAAGAGTTGATTCTCTATCTCACTGCTCCCTTTGTGAAGTTAGTCCCTACATTTTTGACCTTATAATCAGAATTTACTCACTATAAGGAGAATGACTACTCAGTAAGACAGGAGAAAACAGGATGCTTTCCTGCTAAACTAAGAACGAGCTTCAATGCTACCCTGGGGTAAGGGTCCCGAGACCCTGGGATGGGAATCATGTCAGCACTAATTAAGAGGTGGAAAACAAACAAAAATATAGGCATGCCTTTCTCTGCAAAACGCTGGAATTAGTTAGGAAGCTTATTTATTATGATAATGCCATTAGGCACTTTGTGATGTATAAGCTAAGTGAGGCATAAGCCATCAGGAGAGGGGGCATCTCTGTGGCATCACGTCTACCAGGAGGTTCATACAAAGTCTTACTCTGGTGCTTTAAAATAACTGACTGTAGAAATGAAAGGTGACTGGAGTTATGAGGCAGGTTTCCTAAGCACACATTACTTTATAACCACCTTTTAGAACTTTGATGAAAATGAGAAGATGTTTATTATTTATGAGACAAGATTCTCACTCCGTATTATTTTTAGGTAGTATTTTAACAGTATAAAAAATAGTTCTATAGGGTCTCTTTACTTCTACGAGTTTCAGGAAAGTGTCCAGAGTAAAAAGGCACCTGTGGCCCACCCACTGGAAACCCTCAGGGTTCTGATGCGAAAGCAACATAGAGCAGGGCCGCCTCTGCAGCCCTGCTTTAATGCTGGCAACATGCCACCACAACGGCTAAGGGAGACAAGACAATAAACAGGCAACAGGCCGTCAGTCAATACAAGACCAGTTTACCTCTCCTGGAAACACAGGTGTAAGCAGGGATTTCAGGAAAAGATAATGACAAATTCTGATGTACATTACCTCCTCTTCTACTGACTGATACTCTTTATCTTCTGGAGCAAGATCCAGCAAAATGGTTCCCTGATTAACACAGTGAAAAGTCAAATAAGGATTGGTGCCTGCAGGGAAGAAAAATTAACATATTAAACAAAGAGCTACACTATCCAGGCTCCATTTTATGGAAAACTCTCATAAATAGTTGACATTTTGGAACAAGTCTAAGCTATTTGCAACTTGAACCCAATATATAAGGTTATATTAAACAAATACATCCAAAGACAAGAAAAAAGTAACGGAGATGTGTTTGGGGTTCAATTTGCTCTGTTCTTAAAGTTCCCTATACCCACAACAGACTCAACAATTATTTGTTGAACTCAATCATGAACATACATGATTCTGATCCAAAAGAGAACACACTGTAATTAAATGCAGTCAGGTCTAAAATGTAAGAATTATCCTCTAAAAGAATTAGCATCTGTGAGACAGCTTGAAATGGTCCCTTATATAATAAGTTAAAAGTACATTATTCTTGTTAATTTCATTATTCTTGTCGAGTTAGTACAGCTAAATAAGCAAGAGTCAAGATCAATACCTGCTAACATTTACTTTCATGTCACTCTTGCAATTTTACTGCAGACTAATTCAGTTGTTTCTTTTCTCTCTCTTTGCTTTTCTAGACTGAAAGCACTTCTAACAAACAGAGGAATGACAAACATGGAGGCATACAGAAAAAGAAAGAGAGGTGTGTAACAGCAAAGCCCAACAGAAAAAGACTGCGCTGACAGTTGTGAAGGAGGGAAAAGGACACAGGGTAAGACAGCAGATTATGAACAGTCATGCTGTGAACCCTTGATTTTATCCTAAAACCAACAGTACTCTGTACTCTACTGAAGGATTTCAAGCACTGGAATGATACAATCATACAGTCATTCTGAAAAGGGTCTTCTGGTTATCATCTAAGGAAGGTTCGGGGAGCCGGGTAGGGGTGGGAGGCGGCAAAGGTGACTGTTGGAGACAAGTTGGAAGGTGGCTGTGTCAGTCCAAGAGAGAGATGATAGTGACGTGGATTAGGTGACAGCAGTGGGAAGGGCCCGAAGTGCAGATCCAGGGATATTTAGGATGCAAGGTTATGGGGGAGAGGGAAGAGTGACTCTGATTTTTAGCCTGAATGACTTGAGGGAGAGCGAGACTAATGATGGAGACGGACAGGCAGGAGATGCCACAAGCTGAGTGTGTGAGCTCTGGGGTCAGGCCACCTGATTAAATGCCATGCAGGACACTTCCCTGGTGGCTCAGCTGGTAAAGAATCTGCCTGCAATGAGGGAGACCTGGGTTCGATCCCCAGATTGGGAAGATTCCCTGGAGAAGGGAACAGCTAGCTACCCACTCCAGTATTCTGGCCTAAAGAATTCCATGCATAGTCCATGGGGTTGCAAAGAGTTGGACATGAAATGAGTGACTTTCACTTCACAGGACACTTTATCACTAATTTCTGAAACCTCTTTATTTTTCAATAGCTTACCTTGTTGTCCACCTAGGAGTCTTTCTACTCCTTTGATTAATTTATGGCGGTGTCCATATGCATTGATGCCTATTTCTTTCAACTCTTCATGACCCATATCAGCCAACACATCTAGGGTAATCTGAAAAATGTAACAAAATTGCTAAATCTTTAACAGTTCATCAGATGATGAAAACTTTTCCATTTGTCTTCAGTGTTCCAGTATCCAGTCAAATTAAGAAAATCCTTGTCTCCTTTATCAGCATGAACTTACATCTTCTTAAAGTTGCCTTCATAACCTTACCAGGGTTTTGCTTACTTGAAATACTCCTTGATTTGCTTTCAGTCCATGGAGAAGGAAAATGGGAGAAACAATGCTATAGAAGTATAAAATGATCACTGCCATTTTTCCTTTTGATTATTTCATTCTACCACATTTTGCTTGCCTCAAGATATAAGAGGAGACAACCAGCAGCTTGAAAATGGGGGAAATACCAGATCTCAATATCCAGAAGGAGGCAAAGATGAATGGTAGGGGAAAGAGGGGCTCAGCACAATGAAACAGAAGAAGCTTTAGGGAAGTGGGATTTATATAAAAATAAAAAAGAACTTCCTAGTGCTAAGAAGTATTCAAGCATGGAAGAGGCTGCCTGAGAAAGTAGCAAGATTTATATCACAAGTATTTAGTTAGATTACAAACCATCTTATATAGAAACTATATAAAGAATTCCATTTTGGAGAAAAGAGAGTAGGTAGAATTTGAAAGAGTTTAAAAGCCATCTAACAATCCCTGAAGTCTAACATACATTTTATTTTTGTTCAAAACAGTGGATTAAAAGTTTTGGTCTTTTTTTTTTTTTAAGTTTTGGTGATTTATCCCTGTAAACGGAGGTAGTTCGCTTCTACACTTCGAGATCAAGGTCTTTCCTTTGTTGACTGAAAGTAGCTGCGCCTCTGCCGCCACCCAGTGGTGGTGCTCTGAACGCACAGGGTGAAATCTCCAGTAGCGGCATCTCCTAAATTTTCAGCTCAGAAGCTGGTCCTGTGACAATTCAAATACTACTTCACAAGATTAGCTTTTGATTTTCTTTTTCCTTGGGAAACAGAGAAATCCTTTGATAAACACTCTTTTCCAACTCAAGATATTTTTATCCACGGCCTTCTCTACCTTTATACTTGCACATAACATTTTAAAAAACTAACAAATTAGGTCTGGAACTCTGATGATTTTTACTGTCAGAATAAAATATTATATAATGAGTCTGATCTTCTCAGAGCAAAAAGCATACATCATTCACTCTTTGGAAATAACCTGCTATATTGCTCCTAAGTGGCCATTTAAGAAATCATCTCTCCATTGCACAAAATGGGCAATTCACTTCCAATCACCCAAAGAAGTTTTCCGCAGAGCTTCTTAAAAAAGCTCAGTTCTGAAATGTACATCTTTGAGACAGCAAAGTCTGCAACATAATAGGAGTCTTTACATTTTTAGCTAGATGTGATTTTAATATAATTTGGAAACCATGTACAAGGTTTACTACAGTACTGATATTCCACTTTTTTCTTCTAAACTTCAGATCAGGTTGACATAAAAACAGGATCTCATATCTATGTGGCAGCTTCAACTTAGAGTCTTTTAGCTTTTCTGAATTGATACGTACAGTGTATGTCTGAAAGAAGCAGAAACCAGGCCAACAAAACATAGTATTAGGTTCCAGAGAAGAAATGGAGAACATTTGATACATTTGTTCATTATGTGATTCCAATTGTGAAATGAATACCTCATTTCATCCTCATAATGACCCATGTTATACTATTACTGTCCTTATGAAGAAATTCAGGCTCAGTGAAATCATAAAAACAGTATACAGAAGAGCTGAAATGTATTGCCATATTTGTCTTTCTCTTTGCTTATCTGTCTTAAAAGGGATGACTAGAGAGCTAAAATAATTAAACATTAAATTTAACTGCTTTGAGTTACATGGTACTCAATTTGTCCTTATATTTATTGGAACTGGGGACTAGAAAACCTTAAATAACTAGCTACTGAATTTACACTTATGTTCACTTGTTCATTCATTCATATATAATGTATTTAATGAGTACCTTCTATATGCTAGGTATTCCCCCAAAAGTGACTAATTAAACATTTCATTTAATTCTAAAATGACCCATTACAGCTCAGAAAGGTAAACAGCTGGCCCCAGGTGGTAGTGAAACAGTGGGGCCAGGGAACAAACAGAACACTAACACTACAGGTCATGATAGTTCCTCTACCAAGGAGATAAAAAAGTCAACACAAATATCTGGTAAAGGTCGGTAAATGTTTTGGAGGAATCCCATGGGAACTCTCAGGAAGGCTACTGTGTTGAGGTTATAAGTGGGACTGGGAACTAAGAAAGGAACAGGAAGGGGGTCAGGAAAGGTTCTTAAAAGAAGGTAATAATTCAGCTGAGGAGGAAGACTTAGAGGAAGAAGGGAAGAGTGTTTACGACAAAGGGAACACTATGTACAAAAGGAAAACCAAGTGAATAGAAAACATTTGAGAGACTCTAGTATTAATAATAAAGTTCAAAATGGTTAGTGTATAAAGTATATACAGGAACAAAAAAAAGTGATGGACAGAGCAGTAGGCTAAGAGCAGGGCTTTATGGGTCTTACACATCAAGCGAAGACAGTGTCCAAAATGCCCAAGGACACCTTTTCAGCAGAGCAATACAAACTGTATTTCAGGAGGACGGTGGTACGAAGGGCAGATCTGGAAGGGAAAGTGACTGTGAACAAGGTGATGGTGGTGGGGTGGAGAAGACCGGAAGGGGTGAATTGGAGAGCAACTTCAAAGGGAGAGATGACCGGGCTTAGTAACAGACATGGTGAAGGAACAGAAAGGCATGGGAGTAAACGTTATTCCAAACTCTGATGAACAGCGAATATGGTATTACTGTATTAATAATAAAAGAAGTGGAAATGGCTGGAAGGTGGATTTTAGACACGTTTCTCCAAGATTCAAAGCTTTTATACTGCTAGAAATGTTTTTCTGAAAATTTTTAACTCACTTAAAAAAAACACAACATAGTTACATCTAGGAAATTACAAGTTTGTTGGGCCAGTTATTTATATTCAACATGCATTAAAACCAAATTATAACCTTTAACACGAAGATCACCCATCTATCAGTTAAATCATCTTACATATAAAGCAAATTTCACTTCGAGAATGTTACTTTAAGAAGAGCTGCCTCTTGTTTCTAAGATTTATTTATTTTCTCTGGGGTGGAGGGAGAAACACTGGGGTTTTAACGAAAAAGGCCTTTCTTTTACGTTGCTAAGTTGCAGGCTATAGTAACAGATATTAGAATTAACTTTGCAATCATGTTCATAATTAATTTACTGAGTCCATGCCTTTGTCTTTAGATTCTGAAATAAAAATTGATTTGGTCACTTTTCATATATATACGTGGACCAGAAGTAGGTTCACAAGGAGTCTTCTAAGTCATAGCATTTATGTTGCAGGAATTGCAATGTAAATCAAAGAGCCTTTCCCACAGAAAAAGTATCATAGTCAGGAAGCTAGGTTATAGAGAAAGGGCCCGAGTGACCCTGGTACGACACTTAACTGTAAAGGACATAGGTATATATTACTTAATACGGAACTTGGCAAAATATATATGACAAACAAGCTAGCTAGGAGACTTCTGAGAGAATAACTGTGAAGGTAAGAGGTGGGGTGATGATGCTCTGAAGGAGGAGAAATAAATGATCTTCTGTAAAGGACATAGGTATATATTACTTAATATAGAACTTGGCAAAATATATATGACAAGCTAGCTAAGAGACTTCTGAGAGAATAACTGTGAAGGTAAGAGGTGGGGTGATGATACTCTGAAGGAGGAGAAATAAATACTTTTCTCCCACTCCACTGGGAGAAAAGTATCTATCAGAATGGAAGTAATACTCTGTTATGTGTCAAAGCATCTCAGGAAACAGAATGACTGGCTCAAGATCAGTAATAGACAACAACTAAATGGGTACAATCCACACACACCATAATACTTCCCCTCACCTCATGAATACCTTGACCTCATCACATTCTACTGGACTGATGTAGAATGTTAACGGCAGAAAAGTCCTCTGGATAAGTTATGGAAAGGGTTACAGAACTTATTACTCTAGAACTAAAGGCTAGTCAAGAAACAACTGTAGTCAAAATAAAACTTTTGATTGCTTGAAGACTGGGCCAGAACATAGTCACACACAGTTCCATACAGAGAATGATAATATTATTTGTCTGCAGGGAAGGAATTAGGCTAGGTAATACACGTTAAATGGAAGCGTCAACATATTGATTAAAAAAAAGGATACAGAAATTACTCTGGCAAAAGGAAAATCAATGGAACCATTTACTCAGAACAAAAGTGCAATTAAAAAGATAACAATGAAACTGATGAAACTAGGATAAGCTGTCAAAAGGACCAACTGTAAGATTAAACTATTAAAAACAATAAAATAAGTATGCCATAGGGTACCATTACTATAAAAGAGAACATATAAAGTAAAAAAGAAAAAATTATGATGCAAGCTGACTAAAACAGTAGAGGCTGAACTCTTTTGAAAAATGGCTAACTGGAATGATTTGCTTGAATCTGGGTCTTTGTTTTTATTAAGCAAAGCTATGTGAAATTTCAGTTATTGTGGATATGATTTGGGAAAAAGGGAAATGGCCAGAATATGGCTGCAGCAGAGGATACTGCTCTTAAGACAGCTTTAATACCTTCAGGAAGGATAAGGGAAGAAGAGTATTACAGTGTAGGATATTCCCATAAGAAATCTCTAAGCCAGAGGGAGAATCAATGGCAGGTGAAGCTTAAAGGCAAAGGTAATTATTATAGCATTTATAAAACCTCTACCACCAGACAGAAAATACAACCATTGCTTCATAAAAGCATATTTTAAAAACTGGCACAGCTGTACAAGGCTGGGAATTTTAATTATCTGGACTTTTGAAAGTATTATTTTATTTTACAGGTAAGGCGAGTGATAGGTTAAATGCCTTAATCAGAATCAAGGTCTTTTTTCATTCCAGTGCTACTTCTACCAAACCATTTTGATCATTAAAGATCAACTACAATATATAGTATAAAGAAATTTAGCTAAAATGAAAGACATTAGAAAATCCTGACATAAAAAATCTTTCATCATTGATATGAAAAAGACCTGGAGTTTTAAAAATTAACTCTGAACTGACTATATGCCTACAAAGAAATCAGAATGGGCCAGAGGGTCCAGTGAAGAATCTGGACACTGTATCCATAAAAAGAATAACTAAAAAAGAAGATGAATTTATTATGCTAAATTAGGAGAAACTTTGTAGGGGTGGGTAGTTGATTAGAAGGATAAATCCACAATAAGTTTACTAGGTCTTAGAAATGTAAGAAGGGCTATAGTTATGCTGCAGCGAGCTGACTGGTGACCCTCAAAAAGATATGTCCAAGTTCTAATCCCCAGAACTTGAGAAGAACCTTATTTGAGAAACTTCTTTTTTTTTTTACATCTTTGCAGATGTAAATTCAGTTAAGGATCTTGAGATAAGGAGATCATCTCGGACTAGGTGGGGAGGGCTTAAACTCAGTGCAAGCATCCTTACAAAAGATACACAGAAGAGAAGACAGACACAGAGAAGGCAAGGTGAAGACAGAAGCAGACATTGAAAGGATGCGGCCAGAAGCTGAAGGGGCCTAGCAGCTAGCAGAGGTGTGGGGCAGATTCTCCCCTAGACCCTCTGTAGGGACTGAAGCCCTGCTGACACCCTGATTTTGAACTTCAGGCCTCCAGAACTGTGAAGGAATACCATTCTGTTGTTTAAGCCACAGGTCTGTGGAAATTTGGCAAGGCAGCCCTATGAATAGTCTAATAGGCAGAAAGGGGTGAGATGTCTGTGCAAAACAGTGTCAAGATAAACAGATGATTAACAGATTAAACATGGGGCAGATGTGGGTGTATTTTAGATTAGAAGCATTTCATTATACCTGTCCAAATTGTAACAAGATATTGTTCCACATCGATATAAAAAGGGTAATTCCTGTATCTGGGAGAAAGACTTACTGATCTCTAAAAATTCTTCCCATTCTAAGATTCTATGTATATTGATAATATCCAAGTTCAACTCAGGGATTTATTACTTGATGTTTAATGGTAATAAAATCACATAGTGATAAGTTAAAAACTCATTATTCCATATAAAAACAGACTGACAAACAGAAGGATCTTAATTCATAAACAACCTAATGATTTCACACTAAGATCTTTATAGGCATTTCAGATCTGTCTGAAAACAGTCTAAGTCTTTAAGCATATGGCCAAGTTCCGGTTCAACATATTTCACTCTCTAGCTAGACAGTGGAAACTTCATAAAGGAGCAATTTTTAAAGGTACACTTGCCTAGGAATTATTTTGCTTTCCAGTTTAATGGACAACTGCTTCATGAAGATTTTGCTAAATAGTTAACATAAAAATTTCTTACTAGTTTTAAGTGAATCCAGTCACACTAGTAATAAAATGAGGTAAATAAAGGCTAATAATTTTTTGGAAACAAGATGAGGGAAGATTTTGAAAGCATTCTTTTGAGGTGGTTTCATGGCCTAAATTTTGACATGTAATAAAACATATTGAGCCAGACTGCTTATGAAGATACAACAACGTAACGTTAAAGACTCTCACCATCTGTTAGACAATTTTGGAAAGAAGCATAATTAGTAGATGCCCCTAGCTTCTTCAGAAATCTGTTTTGAGTTTTAAAAGAGTGGTTAAGAAGCAAAAAAGAATAACTGGCAATTAATAACTCCTAGTAGTTAACTGAAAAGACTGGACAGTATATGAGAGCTTACCTGTTCTGTTTCAAAGATGTCCCGAAGATGTTCAAGACCAAGGCTTTTTAGGAACTGGCTAATATTCATGTCAAGACCCGCAACTAAAACAGACACACGTTAAAGTTTTTCAGAAGGAAGTACATCAAGCTAATGGAAGCTTCAGTATTTACTTAAAGCCATGGCTCCCTGACACACCCCTCTACACACCTGTGCAGCTGCTTCTACACAGCATAAAACGATCTAAATTACATAAATTTAATTTACACTTCAAGTTAGCTCTGAATTTTATGGGGAAATAAAAGAAGAGTTTATCTTATCAGTAGTATTTATATTAATATTTTAAAGCACAATATAATGATTTTAGTGATATATTTAACAGTGGAATTTAAAAATCAAAATTTACCAGTTGTTTCAGTTTTCATTTCTTACATAATCTCTCTCCATTTTTTTGATATAATTTCAGTAAGCCTCACTCAGTACTGCAGTAAGATACTACAGTTGGAGAAGGATGTACTGGGATATATGTGAGTAAGGACAATGCAGAGGTCAAGGCATTTAGTCTACGAACGCATTTTTTTAAAAAGAAAATATCTTATTTTATATAAATGCTAAGATTTCCTCCCTTGGGGAAGCTGGAGGAAGGCATAAGCCCCGGCCGGCCCTTAGTTCTTCAAATATATTATTCATGGCAGGGAAACTCATGGCAGACAGGCAGGAGGGCCATACAAAGCATGGATACACTTGTTTGGACTTTTCTGCCGTGAGCTGAGCACAGGAGAAATCAAATGGAGGACACTTTTCAGCAGTCAGCAACTGATTAAACAAAATGTGTGTTTCAAAGTTTCAGGTTCCTGGACAGCAGAGCATGAGGGAAAGAGGGTAAGACCGTGTAGGGGCTGTGGCTGTCTGATTCTGGTGCCCAGAACAGTGGGAGTTTATGAAGACATGTTTCTTATGAACTGCTGTGTACGTGAAAACTCATAGACAGGATGTCTTTAAGTGAGGTGTTCAATAACTACCAACAGAAACAAGGGAACCCGTTAATTTAGAACACCAAAACCAAGCGGGCATTCAGCGGTGCACTTGCCTTCTCCTTCCTTCCTCTCTGCGCCCGCCGCGCCATCCCCGGTGTTGGATGCCCCTCCCACGGCCAGCTCCGCTAAGGGGCCGGTGAGGTTGTCTATGCTGCTAGCAGCAGACAGGCAGGAGGGGGTGGATGCTGGTGAGATCAGAGAGGCGCTCACGACAGTGGCCTGAGGTTTGAAACACGTCGGTAAGGCCTCTGGGGGCATGGCATCTATCAGCAGAGCTCTGATGTCATCAGCCTAAGAAACAAACAGATGAAGCACACACACAAAATATTACATCTTAAAATAAGTTTCTCACTAAGGACCGAATACGTAGTGAATTTTTTTCTTTCATGGATGCTCCATTATTCCCTATTAGTTTTTGACAATTCCCTCTTCTTTCCTTCTCTGATCGACAGCTCCAAAGAGTCCCAGTAGTTTCAGTAGGTAGAACTGGAGAAACTATTCGATACTAAAAAAATAGTATCAAATTTTTTCAAAACTATTTCAAAATATTTCATTTTTTGAGGATCTCATGTGCAGCCTGTGATGATAGTTAATAATATTGTACTATATTCTTGAAATTTGCTGAGAGCAGATCTTGAGTGTTCTCACCACAACACACACAGAAAAAAAGTTAACTGTGAAAAGAATCCAAGAGTGTGAACTATACTGATTCCCAGAAACACATTTTTTAACACTAAATGAAAAGTACGCACACAGTTGTTCATACTGATTGCCCATGTATTCAAAGGACATATAAACTTAACAAAGATATGAAGAGTTAAAAATTAAAATATTTCATCTTTCTTCTAAAAAAGAGCACTTTTCAGAACTGACTTTCAATCTCCTTTAGAAGGAGTTTCCATACTTACTATGTTTGTTTATGCTTAACAACTATGATGATTTTTGTTCATTTATTTAGTGCACATTTAATAATTTAATGTATAATAAAAACCTGGTAAAATTTTAAAGGGACCGCACTTTGGCCAGCTTATTCATGAACTCTTCAGTCTGTTAGGCACAAGTGCTGTTAGAGTATGTGGGGGAATCCCTTCCTCCGTGTACATCTTGTACCCCTCCTCCCATCAAGAGGTGGTACCTATATCCCTTCCTTTCAATTTCGGTTGCTTGTGAGTCGCTGTGACAATTAGAATGCAAAGGAAGTGGTGCTCTGAAGCTTTTGAGCCAGGCTTTAAAAGGACTGGTGGTTTCTACGTTTTTCTCTTAGAAATCATCCTCCCATGCTATGAAGAAGTTTGGACTAGATCATTGAGTCTGAGATACGACGCACAGAGAGGTCCTGCAGGATTTAAAGCCACCCTGGATGCTGTAGCCTCAGCTGAGCTCCCAGCTAAAGGCACTGCGCAAATAGCTGGACTGCCCAGCTGAACCCAGTCAATGTACACGGCTCTGAGAAACTATAAGTCACCATAGTGAGTCACTCACTTGGTTTCGGTTAAGCTACTATGAGTTTTGAAATTGTTTAATACTCAGTAATAGATGTATAAACCAGAATGTGGCTTAGGGAAGTATTTTTGGTTAAAAAATTCTAAATTACGTGACCATACAGTAACTCCCTAATTTCTAGAAAGTTCAGGAAAGATGTTTCTGTACTGTGTTTAATTCTGTAGTTAAATAACACATTTAATCATGAAAATTTAATTTTGAAAATATTTCTATAATATATCAGTTTACTTTTCCATCTTCAGAAGAATGATATACTGCTTTTTTTTTTTTTCCCTCAGTCACTCAGTCGTGTCCTACTCTTTGCGACCCCATGAATCGCAGCACGCCAGGTCTCCCTGTCCATCACCAACTCCCGGAGTTCACTCAGATTCACGTTCATCAAGTCAGTGATGCCATCCAGCCATCTCATACTCTCGTCCCCTTCTCCTCCTGCCCCCAATCCCTCCCAGCATCAGAGTCTTTTCCAATGAGTCAACTCTTTGCGTGAGGTGGCCAAAGTACTGGAGTTTCAGCTTTAGCATCATTCTTTCCAAAAGAAATCCCAGGGCTGATGTCCTTCAGAATGGACTGGTTGGATCTCCTTGCAGTCCAAGCGACTCTCAAGAGTCTTCTCCAGCACCACAGTTCAAAAGCATCAATTCTTCGGCGCTCAGCCTTCTTCACAGTCCAACTCTCAGATCCATACATGACCACAGGAAAAACCACAGCCTTGACTAGACGGACCTTAGTCGGCAAAGTAATGTCTCTGTTTTTGAATATGCTATCTAGGTTTGTCATAACTTTTCTTCCAAGGAGTAAGCGTCTTTTAATTTCATGGCTGCAATCACCATCTGCAGTGATTTTGGAGCCCCCCAAAATAAAGTCTGACACTGTATTTCCCATGAAGTGATGGGACCGGATGCCATGATCTTCATTTTCTGAATGTTGAGCTTTAAGATATACTGCTTAGAAGATAATTTTTCTTTGATTATCTCATCCCCTCAGGTGAAGTGATGTCGCTCAGTCGTGCCCAACTCTTTGCGACCCCGTGGACTGTAGTTTACAAGGTTCCTCTGTCCATGGAATTTTCCAGGCAAGAGTACTGGAGTGGGTTGCCATTTTCTTCTCCAGGGGATCTTCCCGACCCAGGGATGGAACCCAGTCTCCCTCATTTCGGGCAGACGCTTTACCGTCTGAGCCACCAGGGAAGCCCAGGTAAATTACCATAAACACCAAATGCTCTAGCATACTATGTGAAATGTAGAAGGTGATAAGATAGCTTCAGTTCAGTTGCTCAGTCGTCTCCGACTCTTTGCGACCCCATGAACTGCAGCACGCCAGACCTCCCTGTCCATCACCAACTCCCGGAGTTCACTCAAACTCTTGTCCATTGAGTCAGTGATGCTATCCAGCCATCTCATCCTCTGTCATCCCCTTCTCCTCCTGCCCTCAATCCCTCCCAGCATCAGGGTCTTTTCCAATGAGTCAACTCTTTGCATGAGGCAGCCAAAGTACTGGAGTTTCAGCTTTATAAGATAGCTTACTAAATGTAATTCTTTGAGAATACAATCTACACACAAGTTTTCCTATGATTGATGTTTTCCCTCCGAGTATGGTCAAAAAATGTAACTTACTGCTTAGTTTGTTTTAATAGTTTTAAATTAAAGCAACAACAACAACAACTTAAAAAAATTCTCAAGTTTCCAGAAGGAAGGAAACTTGTTCTTCTCCTAAGGGATAATATGCACCACTAAAGCAAACCTGCTAATAAACCCTGGAATTTACTGTCATCCCTGGAATTATAAAAAGCAATTCTAAATATTCCGAGGACTTACTGTCGCCAGATCTAAAGGGGTCTGGCCTTCCTGGTTCTTCATAGTCGGATCTGCACCGTGCGCTAGGAGTAGGGCACAAAGCTGCGTCCTGCCTTTTTGGGCTGCTTCATGAAGAGGAGTAAATGCCCACTTGTCTGTTGCATTTACGCATGTGTTGTATTTTATCAATAATGCTGCAATGTCCACATGCTGAAGAAAAACAAAAGGTTACCAAGAGGTAACAATGAGATTATCTGGTAAAGCTCCTTCAGGTACACTTGTTTTTATTTAACATTTCATTGCCCCTACATCTCTATTCTCATCCTTAACAAGTTTCTTTGATTAAAAAAAGAATATTCATTGCACCCTTCCAGCTGTATTTTGGACTTCATCTTTTCTTGCTTCCTCTAAAGTATCAATTTCGTAATTATTCTGCTACTCTGTAATTCTTCATGGGAGCTTTAAAAAATTTTTTTATTCAGCCCTATAGCATATTCAGACCTATCTTAAATTCTCTAACCCACTGCAATCTTATCTGTTTATTTAAACACTCATCTCAAAGATTCTCAATGTTCTTTCTTCAGCCTTTGGGGAAGTAATGTAACGTAACAAAGCAACATTCTACAAAAATTAGTCTGTCATGCCTAAAGTGACTTAGGGGGTGGAGGAAATGTCAGCAGCAGCACATACATTAATAATCTGGACAGGAGGTGATAAGAGGCTGAACTGTGATGGTTGGAGAAGAACACAAAAGAAGAGCTAAATTTGAGAAATTCTGAAGGAAAAAAAATTGGGTTTTAGAAAAACAAATTAACTACAGAGGAAGGAAGAGTTGAGAAAGAATTCAAAGATGACTGTCTTTTGTTTTTTTTAATGTAGTCTAGAAGATTTACAAAAATGGTAGAGGGAAGCATTAGCAGAAATTGAGTAGCACAAATATAAGTAGGAGGGAATCTTCAAGGAAGGTTCACTCGAGGTATGTGGTTTCTAAAGTAAAATATCTAAGTAATGGTGTTCTGTAAATGGTTTGACACAGAAGGTCAGAGCACAGATAGGATGGTCATTTATTTATTCACTTATTCTCTCTAATGCACTTGCCCACCAATCAGACATTTGCTGAATACCTATCTGAGGCTGACTTTCATGAGAATGGGAAGAGATAAGGAAAGTAAAGACAGGAGTATTGGGATGTAGGGCAGGCTTCTTCAAATTTTCCTTAAGTATTCCTTAAAATATTTTCTTTGTTCTCCTAAATACACTCACTTCAAAAGGAATAGGTACTTCTTCTGAGGAAGAAGAAATGTATATTAAATTTTTTTTCATACAATACAAATATTTTCTAATTTTAGGAAAAGTGATTTCAGAAAACAGAAGAAAATTTATTAGACAAATACAAATCAGAAGCATCTAAGAAAGCTTCCATATTTGCTCTGACAATATAAAAACAACTGCAACAGAGCATAATCAGTCCAAGGCTTCTGAAAACAGACCATGTTTGGGCCTTCTAGGGATTATGAATGATATGGCATAATTATAAAATTGATTCTAACACAAAAGATAGAAAGAGGTAATATCTATAGTACTATCAAAATCACTTAAAACAAACCCCTGTAATTTATTTCCCTTATTCAAAGGACATATGTTGAAAAGAATAGTTATTTTTATTCAATTAATCCAAAAGCATGGAGTAATTTCAAGCTTCTCCCTAGTAAGGTTACAGGGTATTTAAACTATGTTTCTGATGATTAATTTTATTCTACTGGCTCAGACAGTAAAGAATCTGCCTGCAATGTGGGAGGACCTGGGTTTGATCCCTGAGTTGGGAAGACCCCCTGGAGGAGGGCATGGCAACCCACTCCAGTATTCTTGCCTGGAGAATCCCCATGGACAGAGGGGCTGGGTGGGCTACAGTCCATGGGGTCGCAAAGAGTCAGACGTGACTGAGCAACTAACACACACATTTGTATTGATGGAACAATATAATCAGGCAGTCGAATTTGTATAGGTCTCCAAAATTAAGGCAGTCCAAGGAAAATTATGTGAGGATAAAATTAATTATATATATGGTATATATTATTAAACTTTCTTTATATAAAATCTGTAGTTCATGCTTGGAGAAACCAACTACATGCTTGTTAAATATGCTGAGAAACATCTGGAAATGCAAAAACAGGAAGCATATTACTATACATGTAACATAGTACTGGTATAGTACTATACACTAAAACACTAAAAAATATAGTGTTTTTTAGTCTTAAAAACACAACTCTTAGTCTTAAATAGCCAAATCACTGGGGCAAAAATTATAACTGAAATTTAAGGCTGGTGAATGCAATAAATAGCTACAGTTCAGTCCTATACAACAGGACTGAGCAAAGTATTGAACTGGAAGGTCTAGAAAAGAAACTGAACTCTGCTGGAATGTTTCCAGGAGTCAATTTAATATGGTTTCAAAATTCAGCTGCAACACAAAATGCTTTAAATGACAAATGTAACATAAAAAAACTTCAAGGGCCCTAATTCAACTTTAGAAAGTTGGGAAGCAAGGAGAACAGAAATGTGCTTGGGCTCCAGTTGGAGCAATTTAATTTTACAATAATGGCATGCAATTCCCCTAACATATATTATACATTTTAGAGACAGCACTAAAAAATGAAAAAGTTGAGAAAGAAAACTCAGTAAATTGATTTACTCTTATGAAAAAATACAAAACTACATGCTGTGTGGTAAACAAATATCAATGCCTTATATCTGCTGAAGAGCAAAAATATTAATGGTCATGTATAAATATATATTAAAACTAATATAAGGCATTATAATAGAAAAACACTAAGCAGGGTAATGCACATTACCATTAATATATATTCTCATTAAACCTTTAACTTTTATTCAAATTTCTTAAACTATGTGTTTGTTTCTCCGTTTGGAAAAACGGAAGTGGTAAGTTCTTTCTATATAAAAAGGCCCAAAGATACACAGAGAGCTGACTGACCTCTCAGAGGAAAAAGGTAAAATATGTATCAAAGAATAATGAACAATAAATAACAGCTAAGTAACTTTATGTCATTTCAGCTCTCTCACAAAATTATTTTATCCCCAGGATATCAGTTATCGTCCACTACTGAAGTCACTTAATCTGTGTCTATTTAATACTGATTTTGAGTTGGTCAGATACACACTCGGAAGTAATATTTTCTTTCCTATCTGGCCAACCTGAAACTGGTTTGCTGCTTTCCTGAAGAGTGTTTCAACTCAGGACATGTCATCTCCCTGAAATACTGGTCACTGAGAGGGGGCATGAGGAGATGTGGATATGCTCATCATAAAGGGCAAGGAAGGAAACAGTAAAAGAATACGGAAGTCATATGATTACCTTTTACTTATAGTCTGTCAGGTTTCTTCAAATCTAGAAACTGTCCTCACCAATAATGACTCCATTTATGAGAGCCCCTGGTATGTACATTTTGGCATCTGGGCATTTTTACAGTCAAATAGGGATTAAGTGGCTCAGCAGAAAACACAGGAGCATTCATATTCTTCCTGCGTGAGTCATCAGACCTAGAGTGGGCCCTGCTGACTTCCAGGCAGGTGGTCCAACAAATATCATCAAGGTTGGAATACATCCATTTTCTCTTTCAGTCGACGATTACAGTTACAGGGCTTTGAAAGAATAAATTTCGACTTTCACAGTGGGGTTTCCGCTAGTAAGTGGGGTTTCAGCTAGTTATCTGAACTGTATGAAACCATATATAGCAATCACTCAACCATTTACTTGAATATTTCTAAGATGCTGATGATAAACATAAGCAAGCATAATTTTCATGCTTACAGAGTAGCCTGCTGGCTTTCAGAGTTTATAAAATCTACATAAGGTACAGTTAAGATTTATTATCTGTATCAATAAATATTAGCTGAGCAGCCATTAAATACCTATTATTGTACTACATAATGTGAAGAGTCCAAAAAGCTGAAAAATATACGGTCTTTGGGCAAAAGACAGTTAAGCCTAACTGAGAAGGCTAAGGCTAGAAACACTTTAAATAGTAAGATTAAAATTGTACTAAATTATGCTGTTGGTTAGGTATCTGTTGGTTACTTCATGTATGGTATGTATTTAACCAAGTAGTAAGTATCAGTGAACTTTTCTGGACTTTAGCACGCTCACCCCATAGGATGCCGCATTGTGAAGAGGTATTAAACCACCTTTGTCTTGGGCATTAACATCTGCTCCGTGCTCTAGAAGATACTCCGCTACTTCCAGGTTATTGTAGCCTGCTGTTAGAATGAAAAAAAAGCAAACATGTCAGCTTAAAAGGAAAAAAAAATGTATATAAATGATAATGATCAGAAAATACTGGGTTTTTAATACTTTCTGTTTTAAAAACTAGGTAAGAATGATTAAGAATAAAAAAATTTATAAGATTTATAATAAGTTATATAAAATTATGTCAGTGAAGCATTTTACTGAGTAGCAGCACTCTTCCTGATCAGCATTTCTTTCCTCTTCTTATGAACTGTATCCAAGAAAGGACATGAACCTTGGAAGTGCTGGTGATGCTTACCGGCCAGGTGCAGAGGGGTGGAGTTTCTGCCCTGGGTGTCTCTGCAGTTGATATTCTCTGGGGTACAGAGCTTTTGCACTCTTGCCAGGCAGCCCTTCTTGGCAGCATCCAACAAAGCAGCATCTCCTCTCAGCAAGTCCTGGATATCTGTGTCTCCTTCTTTTACCAAATCTAAAGGTGTATTTCCGTCTCTGTTCTTTTTAGTGGGATCTGCTCCATGCTACAAAATAACCAAATGGTGTTTGTGTTTTCTGTAGCATCTTTAATACGTTTTGTTTCTTTATTTTTAACTTCACTTTCACTCCTCCAAAGAAAAATACCTATTCTGTGTGCATTGTGAAAAACAGAGGCAACATTTGGTTTTTCTTGCAAATCTCCTACTTAGCAACAAACTGGGATCAGCTTTCCAACTACTTCCCATCCAAAGCCCCATGCCTCAGGATGACCTGTGATGGTGAGAGGGAAAGGTGTCAAATGTCTTTCACTTCTGTAGCATATACTGTCTCAGACTCTATGCTGTCTTTGGAAACCACTTTTCCTTTTAATGATGGCCTGGCTAGAAATGTTAATCAAATCTTGATTATTAATATGTAAAGATATTCAGTGCTGATGAAATGAGAAGAGGAAGACACAGGTGGAAAAAGTATTAATACTCAATTCCAAATGGAATCAGTAAAAAGAAAGTTTGGTAATTTAAAAATATTTTTGTTTTAAGTCTGAGCACCTAAGGTGAAATTAGATAGAAATATATTAACAATTAACTTGATTTTATAAGTTTAATCATTTATACTTATGAAATAAAGTAATTAAAAGTCAAGAATCTTTATTTACAGACCTGACACAGATGTTATTGGCTCACTGGGGAAATTTGGAATAACCAACCCAGACAGTGAATTCACAGTGACCTAGAAGTTATTTCTTACTTAACCAGGGACAATAAAAATTAGTATCAACTACAGTGTTATTCTTAAAACTCATATGAACACATCTGATCCCATAAAAGTGGTAGGAGAAGAATTTTATATTTAACTAAGACAAGTTTCTCTCTAGTTTAAAAAAGAGAGAGAGGAAATGATATAAATACATGTCCAGTCATTTGTCACATCTTTTAATTTTCTATCTTTTAATGTTTAATTAATGCTTAATAGTTAGAGGTGAGTTTGTTAACAATAATAAAAATAGCTAGCGAGGAAAAAAAATCAAACTTGATGGAAAAACACATTTCTTCTTATATAAATATCTTCTGATATTAATTGTCAGTTACAGATAAGTAATGCAAGCTAATTCAACTCTTTCCAAAACCTACCTTGTTGAATTGTGATGAACTCAACATAATCAAATCAGTTCAGAAAGGCACTTCAGCCACTACTCAAAGCTACGTAAGAATCATGATATCACACTTAAACATCCCCCTAGAACAGAAAACGGAAGCAGTCTCTACAGCACTTACTGCACTGTATTACAGAATAATTTACCTTGATGTCATTTTACATCCTAACCAAATAATAACTATAATTACCTTATATTTTATAATTTTTAAAAGTACATACTTTTAAAAGGAGCTTGCAGATTTCATATTTTCCTTTAGCTGCTGCTTCATGTAGAGGGGTAAATTTCCATAAGTCCGCCACATTGACGGAAGCCCCATGTCTTACCAAGAGCTCAGCTACTTCGTAGTGTCCATATGAACAAGCATTATGAAGGGGCACCAAACCACTAAACCAAAGAAAATTATTTTAAAGACATACAATAAAGCGGTGTGTTAAAATGATACATATAATAAAATAATTCTCTATGGCATTTGACTATTATTGAACACTCCCTTAAGAAAAATAATTCTTTGATCTTGAAGATAGTCAGTATTCAGTAATGAAAATAATGACATCAACCAAGAACTCTAGTCAGATGTACAAACTATTCTGTGATGACTCGTTTAAGTTCTGATTACAAGGCAGCTGGCCTTCTAAAAGGACAAAAAGTGTCCCCATAAAAAAGGAGGGTGCCTCAAAAGATAAATTTAAGTTGCACTTAGTACATAGCAGACACAAGGTATCAAGTTAGGACCTTTTTGCTTAGAGAGATCCGGTTTCTTTGTTTTTGTTTTTAATGTTTTGAGACCAAAAATACTAAGTGCTAAAATGGGGCAATAGAAACAAATGTTGGCTCCTCTCTAACGAACCATAATACTTTGAAAGAGATAGTGATTAATATCAAATGTTCATGTCTGACGTCTTTCTTTTAAAAGAGAAATAAATGCAAAATGGTTAACTGAAATCTAGTGAAAGTGAAAATGGTAGTTGCTCAGTCAGGTCCGACTCTTTGTGATCCCAAGGACTGCAGTCCTTTTCTGTCCGTGGAATTCTCTAGGCCAGAATACTAGAGTGAGTTGCCATTCCCTTCTCCAGTGGATCTTCTCGACCCAGGGGCTGAACCTTGTCTCTTGCACTGCAGGCAGATTCTTTACTGTCTGGGCAACCAAGGAAGCCCAACTGAAGTCTAAGTTGTGTGGTTTATTTGTTAGCAATGTAACTGCACAGGAAGGTGCTTATTTATATTTTGAGATGATATGAAATTAACTCAGGATATGGAAGCTCATTTCAGTTAAAACTTCCTTCGTGCTTTTCTAGATGTCTTTTGTGTCTGCTTTAAACCCTGTCTAGATAAACTGAAATAGTTTCATAAGCCAATACAAAAATAGAGACTATCTGAATTAGTAAAAATGAAATGTTTCTACTAACATGGATGACTCTTTTTGGAGGAGAAAAGATTTAACAGCAAAAGGAGGGATGAACAATAAACTATATAAACTTATTTACAAAATACAAAAAAATAGTATATATAGGCATTAAAAGGATGAAATGAACTGCTTAGTACTGATACAGAAAGACATTCAAGATATACTATTATAAAAAAGGCAAACTGTAAAGCAGACTGCGGGATGACATCTTCATTTATGTTAAAAACAAGCCCCATCACAACAGCACACACACTGGTACACATGTGCTTCAAAACTCCTCACAATTACAACAAAATTTTGATGTTGTAATCTCTAGGAGGTGGAATGAGAGGGACTTTTCACTTTCTATACATTTTCATAAAGTTTTAATTTGGGGGGATTCCCAGGTGGCTCAGTAGTAAAAATATATCTGCCTGATACTTTAGGAGATATGGGTTTGATGCATGGGCTGGAGAAGATGCATTAGAGAAGGAAACTGCAACCCACTCCAGTATTTCTGCCTGGGAAATCGCATGGACAGAGAAGCCTACAGTCCATGGGGTTGTAAAGAGTTGGACATGACTTAGCTACTATAAAACAACAAAGTTTTAAGCATTATGCTTTAAGCTTTTAAAAAAAAAATTACTTTTTTAACAAGGGGAAAAAAATCTATCATGAAAAAAAAAAATTTTTTTTTAAAGTATCAAGGAAATGAATTCCACACAGTGACATTCTAACACATACCCTTTGTCTTTGGCATGGACATCGGCACCATGGTGGAGGAGGTACTCCACAACAGACACACGGTTGTAGCCTGCCGCGAAGTGTAAGGGCGTGGAATGCCGGCCCTCTAAATCTCTGCAATTCACATTCTGAGGGCTGCAAAGTTGCTTTATTGACACACACACACACACACACACAAACACAAACAGAACATTAGTATTTATTTAAGGATCTTGCACCAAAATACTGCAGGCATCTTGGATAAGTTGTAATTTTCTAATGACTATTTCTTTGATTAGATAATACAAGTGATGTTTTAAAATCAGCAAGATGTTCTGCTTTACAGTGTCTACAAATATTCTTATGTTTGCACAGCAATTTCACCTTTTTCAATATTTCCTGGCCAAAATCCTAATCAAAAAGAAGAAAACATAATAAAGCAAGCATTGCCAAGGCAAATGGTGCCTTCCTTTCATTGTTAGAAGGCTTTCCTCCCCGTGAGAGCCTGTCTGCTTGTACCAGCACGCTCTTAACCACCCTTTGCTCAAGTAAGATTAAACCTGGCTGACTGTAGAACTACCCAAAATTTCTGCCTGCTTTGACATGGCAACAAGGCGGCTCTGGAAAAATTACATTCATTCTGTCTGGGCCACCTCTTTGGCCCTTCGATCCATCAGAGCAGAGCCAAGCAATCAACAATATTTTACCTGATCTTCAAGGGGATATTTGTTTAGGTCTACAGGTCAAACTGATTCTGATCATACTAGTTGTTGGCCTTCTATTTCCTTCAGCTGTGTCCTCCAAATCGCCTCTTTGTCACCTGTTCATTTTCCTTTTGAACATTATCATCTCAGCACAAGCTCAATTCTGTCTGCTTACAAAGCAGTGGAAGCAAAGTCAGGCTGGAGAGGCTGCATCATTGGTGGTGACAGATGGATGACAATACAAATATCTGAGTAATAATTTATAAAGAATTTCATTTTTTTTTTCCAGTGAGAGAATTATTATCTACTTGAGAAGTTAACCATCATCTCCATTTTACAGATAAAAAAACCAAGGCTCAGAGAGGTTAAGTGACATCCTATGTCCTAGAGTGGTAAGGGGTAGAATAAAAACTCAAATTTCATTTTCCTGATTTTTAATCTTGCCATCTTTCTGCCATTGCTTACTTATTTAATTATTTAGTCACTGCTTACTTATTTGATTATTCTAAATTTAGGGAAGTGATGTGAAGAGAGATAATGAAAAGAAAGCTAAAAAAGGTAAAAAAAAAAAAAAAGCAGAGAAAAAGTGACATTTTCTAGGCTACATGGTCTGATGTCAAGGGCTTTCCAGGTATTTGACAAGTCTGGTTGCTGCTCCTGCCACTGTAGTAGGCTGTTATAACAAAAACTCAGAACCTGGAAGTCACCTATAGATATACTGAGAAGGGGCTGGTAGGGTGAACACAGGACTTTTCAGGTAGTACAGTTTTTTTTTTACACAACAGAAGGAAGTCTGGGCATAAGGGAGAGACTCTATAACCTAAAGAGCCATCATCATTTGGTCAGATTGTATCTTTTCATGACAAGTGATTCTGTAGCTACATTAATGCATAAATTGTAGAATCAAAAAATACTTCCCAACTGCAGGATCATAAGGATGATTTCCTAGTGCAAAGGTGAGAATCTCTTAGAAAAGGTCAAGAACACTGTTTCAAACTTTACTGTACTATTACCTGGGCTTGCACTAGCTTGCAAATTTATGAGTGTGGTCCAAAATAACACTTTAATTTTAAAAAGTGGAAAGAAATAAAAAGAGCATTCACATAACCAGAAGTAAAGTGACTAAAAAATGATTTAATGAAAGGCACATACTAGGAAATTCTTAATAAAGATCTCTCCTTATGAGTCCACTCTGCTCATCCCTCTTATTGTTTGGATTTGAGTTGTTTCACTTACAAGCTTAAAATGAATTGGGAAGCAAAGGTTTCAAAGAGCTACCCAAGACATTAAAGCATTGACATACCTTCACAGTTTCCAAGTCTCCGGCTTTAGATGCTTCTAAGAGTCGATAGTCAACATCAGAAGTGCGTATAGGTGTACTTTCTGCATAAAAGATAAGGGAGGATTACTGCTGGTTTTTAAGGAAACAGAGTAGCAAAGGAGGGAAAATTATTTGGTAAATGGAAAGAGAGATGTTCACGTAAATGCTGTCAGAGTGTACCATTAAAACTTTACTACTGTATACTGTTGGTAACTACAGGCTTGTGAGATGAAAGTGAGGGTCTCTAAAAGTGGAACTCAAACCTGGTATTAATAGGGGTTGTTAAACAAACCTTTAAAATATTGCCCAGAACAGAACCCCAATAATTTACTATACATTCTATATAATTGATGTATTCTTTCAGGAGTCATTATAGACATAACCTGGAATTGGATTAGTAAATACAGGTACAACTGAAAAGTTCAGCCTGTATATGGTCTATAGACATACAAATTTTTTGCAGAAATATTAGTTTAAAATTTTATACTGTCATCTAAATAAAAAGAAGAATTCTCATTAAAAAAAAACAAAACCTTATAAGGGCAAGATTTTACCACCAAATTCTATTATTTGTATTATCCTTCCTGATCAATAAGAAGTATGAAGACTTACACTAAAAAGTTCTGGCACATACTAAAATAGGCATTTAATGACCCATATAATGTTTTATCTTACTAATCAATTTTTAAGAAGAATTATCAAAATAATAAAAAAATTTTCATTTGTGATTCACTATTTAATTTTATCTTTTACTAGCAGCCATATATTTTAATTGTATTCATTTAGAAGACATTTTAAAAGCATTGCTGGAGCAATCTGCTTAATTTATTCAATCCTTTCCTCCCCATTTTATCAATTACCTCTAAAACCTACATATAATATTATGAGAAATTCTGATGAAATAGCTATATGTTTCCCTGATTTATAGTTATAACTTGGAGAAACTAACCTAAAATTCCCTATTAAATGGTTCTTAGTACAAGAGAAAAATTTGGAATGTTTGAAGTTTAAGAATTACAAAAAGGAGAATGTTGATGGGCAGGGCCACAGGCTAAATTGTAAGTAAAGAAAGGCAGGAAAAATTTTCAGGCCAAGAAAACATTCCATAGAGCCCCTTAAAACAAGGGGCACAAAGTCTGCATATCAGTGGACAGACTGGAAAAGGAAGAACAGAAAGCAAGGTTGTCTGTGTGAACTTACCACTCAGAATCTGCTGCACGGCCTCGTTCCCCATCTGTGCTGCTGTAAAGCCTTGTAAGGAGATGATGGAGGGATCTGAGCCGTAACTCAGCAGCAGGCGGCATGTCTGCAGATGACCAGCAAGGGCAGCTCTATGCAAAGCGGTCTGACCAAGGGTGTCCAGTGCATTCATCTGAAATATGAAGGGGGCACATGGGACTGAGCAGCTGTTTTGTTCCCCTTTATACCCTAGTAAATAAATTCTTGAGAAAAATCAATTGTCAACTTTTATGAAAAATACAATAGACTATTCATAAACTATTCACGAATTCTTGCATACTGATTCTAAAGAAATACCGTCTTCTTAAAACTTATAATATACCCATCTATTCCCTGAATGACTGCCTTCCTGTCCATCCTCCATTCCTTGCCACTCTCCTTGACAACTCGAGGTCTCTGTAAGGTCCCCAAGGTCTGGGACTCTTGTCTGAGGTTCACTGCCCGTCACAGCAAAGATGCACATTAAATACTTTTGGATGAGTGGGTTCTACCAAACTTGTTCCCAGAATGTAAAGACAACAGAGTAAGCAAGCAAAGACAGAGTAGTTAATTGTGTTTCTTTCCTAATTTTAGTCAATAATTATAACAGAATGATCTAATTGCATTACAAACACATTTAACCAAAAACTTGATTTGAAAATTCAAAAGTTCCATTTTTAAAACTTTGAAAAATTATAATGAAAGAATGGTTACTTTTAAGACTGTTAAGACAATGTTAAACTTTGGGATCATGTTTATAATTTGATCAAAACTAACCAGTCCTAACCTGTTTTTTGGAATGCCCCAGTAAAGACTACTCTAGTCAGACCAAAGTCCTCATTCATTGTACATGATGCCTCTTTCAGAGAAGCCCTTCGTTCTGCCTTTCTGGATTACAAGATCCACGGCAAGTCTCACCTTTTCTAAGAAGTCTTCCTTGATTACTTTAAACCTTGATGATTACTTCCTTTCTGAACACCTATGTCAATTCAGCACTGTTTTAGAAATTAGAACACTGGGATAGTGTTTGTTTACCAAGTAAAATTAAGGTTACGGAAATATGGACTGTATTGCATAGGTTTTCTGTGTCTAGAAAGCTCCTGTTAATGGTACACAGTAAATTCTCAAATACATTCTGGCTGGTTATTCAAAACACTTGTGTACCCCCACCAAACACAAGAATAAGAGAGGGTTTAAGACAATTGGTCTTCCTGTCTCTAGTCTTTCATTGTTGTAAGTAAGGCCGTGACACTTCAGGCAAGGGTTCAAATAAATTCTTAACAGTGTTTCATAAAAATCACCATGAAATACCGACAAATTTAATTATATCATATTTGCCAGCAGAAAAATGACTATTCATACATAAAAGCACAGTCATTATTAGCAAGTACTGATGGAAAACACAAGCGGTCAAACTAAACTTGAATTTTTCTATGAATATTTCTATTACGTTCCTATCACAGGAGAAAAAACTTAAAACTGAGAACATTCTAATCATTAACATTTTCCTGGAATTTGCATAAAACACCAATTTAATTACAGTGATGGAAATCCTCAATCCAGTTCATCAAATCATGGGAACACAGTTTGAGAACTACTAGTCTAAAATACAGATCTTACCAAGTTACTCCTCAGCTCAAACACAGGGACTCTTTCATGCCTTCACATAAACTTGAATCCCTCCACATATCATTAAACACCATCTGTCATTTACTTTTACATCACCACCCCTTCTACGATATTTTTTCATCACAATCTGATAGGCTTGCTGTGCTCCAGCGTTATTAGGTTACACTGAAGCCCTATTTTCTGGAGGTGTTAGTTTCTAAAGTCATTGCAAAAGGTAAAATTTGCCTTTGGTCAAGATTATCCTTGAAGATACCTTAACAATGCAGTGGTAGAGACAGATACAGTTTCTCAGTAAATCCAACATCAGCCAGTTTCACTTCCAGTGTCTGAGCAAATCAACTAAACACCAGATGAAGTACAGAGAATATTTTTAAACATTAACAAAACACTGTGTATCAGAAGTGGTTACCTCTATAAATATGCGTGGTGGAACTGGGTGCAGCACAGAAAACCACAGACTCACTTCTCCCATTTCTCACTCACTCTGGGGCATGCACTCATGGGGTGCAATACTGAGCAAAAATCACCACTCCCTAGCATAAGGAAGGGACGCAACTACATTTACTAAGTACTTACCAATGTTAGACTCTGTGCCTGATACTACTTGTTTTAATATATTGTAAGCTGTTTAAAAGCAGAGACTATGCTTTTACGATTTTCCTAAAGAGAACGATTGAGTACTGTAATGATATGTGGCTGGAAATGTATAGGACATAAAATTATGACTAAAAAATGCCCAGAACTGTTTTCAAAACCAGTAAGCAAAGGATAAGGAAATGATAAGGGGACTTTCTCCAAATTCTAGTCGGTGTGAACAGCCTAGTCTCAACAGCTAACTGTGAAGTTGAGTTCACCTCTTGTCTAAGCTTAAGCTATCTTTGTCCACATCACTCAAGTGGTAATTCATCATGACTTATTCTGTGACATTTCTGTACTTAGCAATGTGAACTCACACAATTTTACATTAACTATGAACATGTGATGATGTTCCAATCTGATTTCAAGTAATCTGAGAGTTGAAAACGGTCTCTATATTATTTTAGCTATTTTTTTTTTTCTGTTCAAATCAGGGCACTTTTAAATTAAAAGCAAGGAATAGTAAAAATAAAATTCACAATAGAGGGACAAGGACAGGAATCTCAAACAGGTCTATATCCTGGTAGACAGAAACTACAACCTAGGAAACAGTTGGCAGGCATACTGTAAACTTTTTAGCTTGAAGTTAAGAAACACTGGGCTTCCCTTGTGGCTCTGGTGGTAAAGAATCTACCTGCAATGCAGGAGGCTCGGGTTCAATCCCTGGGTCGGGAAGAGCCCCTGTGAAGGGAATGGCAACCCGCTCCAGCACTCTTGCCTGGAGAAGTCTGTTGAAGAAGAGTCTGGCAGGCTACAGTTCATCGGGTCGCAAAGAGTTGGACATGACAGAGCAACTAACACTTTCATCTTTTTTTTTTTTAAAGAAACATTAACTCTGCATCATCCCCCCCTTTAAAAAAAAAAAAAGTCAAACTAATTTTGTTGAATACTGCTAAATGATTATGCCAACTATCATACACACATCTTAAGTCTACATTTCTGTAATTGGTTTTCTAAGAGAAAGTAGTTCCTAGGAAGTTTATCTTCCTGAAGCAGGATTTGCTCATGCCATCTGCCTATTCAAAAATTTCCAATGGCTCTCCAAGTATTTTAAGAACAAACCCCAAACTCTCCAACTGAGACTACTAAGACCTTGCTCCAATATGTCTTTTCAGATTTTCCTCATTTCCCCATGAACTAAGCACTTATTCTATCTACTGAACCAACTAATCATTAACTTGTGACTGACAAACTCCTTTGCTTTCCTGATTGAGCCATTATTTAAAATGTATTCTGAGCAAAAATCAACCACTCACTAGTATAAGAAAGGGATGCCAACTATATTTACTACTATTTCTATAGATCTAATTCCTGGACATTCCTAGTGAAAATTCTATCTTATTCATGAAATTTCTCCCATTCTCTCCCAAGCCTGCCACCACTAATAGAAGTAATTGGTCTCTCCTCTGAATAACAATCTACCTGTCCTTTCCAATCTGATAATAGATATTCAAGTAGACTGTATTAGTTGAGACCATTTTTTAGATTTTAAGTCCCTTAAGAATCTTTATCAAATTCAAACTTCCTATATACCTCATAGTAATAAGTGCAACGCCTTGTATACTGGGTGTTTGAAAATGGTTGGTAAATGGATGGCTCAAAACAATGACAAATTAGTAAATTCTGATGATAAAGAATACAGTTTTCGATATACCATTCTGTATAATGAACAGACTACTGAAACATTCTCTAACCAAAAACCATGTATCCTTCTTTCCCAGAAGAATATATTCTTCTTTCACTCCAGAAATCTGGAGAAAAAAAAAGCTAAATGCCTATGTTGACAGAATTGTTTAATACTGAAAATAACTGACTCACTTTATCTGCAGTAAAAGTATAATTAAAGTTTTTACAGATTATTACAGGCCACTGTTATCCACGGTAGGATGTACACAGGTCAAAGCATCTCCTATGAGGAATGAAATAAACAAAATGACTACCAATTTAATTCTTAGCTAGAGTTCTGCTACAGTGATCAATATTTTACTCAAAGGCTTTTAATCCTTTAATGTGTTATGAATCCATCACAGAGTATAGAATTTTTCTAGGAAGTGAAATTTTGATATAATCTGAGAAACAGGAAACTAGGTTAGTGTTTACTAGCCACACTTGAGTAGTATTATTTGTAAACCTCAACATCCACATGGAATTTTAAAAGAAGCAATCAGGTTTTTTGAAAAGAGATATATTATATTCTAATGGTACATATTTCCTTTGCTTTCTTACAGGGGTACTCACACTGCCCACATGCCCTAACTGTCAGAGAAGTAAGTTGTGGAGCATAGCTGATTAGACTCGAGGTGCCAATGCCGTGGCTGTGCTAAACAAACTGAAGTCTTATTTACTCTTCCTTTCTCGTCTCTGAGATGAGATGGCAGCTGCAGGTGGTATATTTCCAAGCCAAAGGTTTATAAAGTAAGGGCTGTGCAGATCGTATTCAGGCCACAGAGAAGTACAACAGAAAAATACAGTCTATAAAAAGAATGAAGCAGATGAACAAACACTGGCAGAGAAGAGAAACTCATGCAATCTCAGAAAGAGAGAGACATATACAGGGAGAATGGCAGCTAAGGAAACTAACAGTTATTTCCAAATTCATTGTTCCATCTTTTGTGAATTTCAGCTATAACTCCTGCAAATCATTTCTTTGGGATTAGCTCTGTGGTTATCTCACAGAAGTAATAAGCCAGATTTCTACTTCTGCCTAATCTATATTCAGTCAATCTAACTGAATGGTAACTAAAATGTCTCTGAGACACTGGCCCCTTGGGACTTTATTCTGATATGATCAAACCTCAGATATTATTTGAACTATAAAAGCTACTTGGGATCTACAGTTTTAAAAGCACTTTAACACTTTTGGGCTGACAGAATCTGCTTATCAACTCACCTCTGAAAGAGAATTAATAAAATCCTTATAATAAGCTAACACATTTCTCTAAAGACAGCAAAGATTCTTGATCACTCTCAATGTGAGAAATAAGCCCATTAAACACCAATTACTATTGACACAATTTCTTTTTACATACAGTATAAATAAATCTGTCAAATTAAGACATGAACATCAAAAAATTTCTTCATGTTCCATACATTTAACAGATGCTCACTAATGACAAAACAGTAGTGCTTTCAAATATGAAAAAAAGAACTTCTGAATTAAACCTTTTGTTTCTAGGTACTAACAATACCATATGCAACTGGGGCTTAGGTTCTACTTAATAATGACAGTAGACAAAGCAGTAGCAATAGAATGCAGAATGTCAGAGTAGACTGACAATAATAAAGAAAAAGATAAAATCTTTATGTCTCTCTTATTTACGGCTTACAGTAATCTTGTAAAGTAGGGGGTTGGTAGACATATTTAAGATACAGACATTTACTCCTATAAAAGTGGACTTCTCAAATAAGTTGGTTAATAACTCCATTTTCTCATAACCATCATTTCTTTACTAGTCCTTTCGCTGAATATTGCCTGCTTGCCTCTCCAGACCCATAATATCATCCTTGACCCTGCTTCGTGTCCTGGGAAAATCACTTGTATAGATGACAGTGATGGCTTGTCTTTAACTTTCTGTGGTATTTGGCCAGTGGGTGGTGGGCAGGAGAGGAATGAAGAATGTGGATGAGGTCTACCCCTTATCAAAGGATACAGATGCTGTCAGGTGGTCTTCTCTAGCTAGCCCCCTGCTTCTGCACCCCTTCAGGCCCAGGGATGACGATAGCTCCCACTTGCTGCTGGTACTACCTTATTCCTGTTGATTTCCTAAATCTTGCCCATACCTTTGTATATAATTTAAATATTCCTCAGATTATCCACTTTGAGTGTGTATTTATTGCCAAAACCCTAATTAATACAATTTTCTACCTGTATACTTTTGGAATATCTCCTTCAAAAGCTGTGTGTGTGTGTTATTGCCAAAACCCTAATTAATACAATTTTCTACCTGTATACTTTTGGAATATCTCCTTCAAAAGCTGTGTGTGTGTGTGTGTGTGTGTGTGTGTGCACACTCAGTCCTTTCCAACTCTTTGTGATCCCATGTACTGTAGCCCACCAGGCTCCTCTGTCCACGCAATTTTTTCAGATGAGAATACAAGAGTGGGTTGCCAATGCCTTCTTTAGGGATCTTCCCGAGCAGGGATCAAACCTGCATCTCTTTTGTCTCCTGCAGTGGCAGGCGGATTCTTTACCACTATGCCACCTGGGAAACCCCTCTTCCCACTGCTGTTCCACAAAGATGAGCAACCCTCAAAGGTTCTTTCCTTGACTCTCAGCTCATCTCTCTACATTCTCTACCCGAAACCGTCCTCATTCCCACAGTGTGTGATCATTATGTCAAGGGCTTCCCAATATTTCTAATCCTAAACTATCATACTCCAGGGCTGTTTCCAACTACTAGTTTTATTTAATGTCCTTCTATTCCTCCTATCATATTAACTCCAAGTACAAAATCATTGCCAACTCATAGCTTTCTTACTTCCTTAATTGTACCACTATTTTCTAAGTCTATTCAAGCACCCAATTCACTTTCAAATAATACAGCTTAGTATTTCACAAATAGTCTTTCGCAAATGGCTTTCGTCATTTTCTTCCTTCTTCACTACTGATGCCACTAAACTGGTTCAGGATTAGCTTCAAGTTTGGTGACTGCATTAACTTTCAAACTGGTATTTCTCACAGTATCCAGAACATTATCATTTTACATCTCAATGGTGAACTAGTGGATCAAAACAAATTAGGAAGTGATTATACATATATGTCTTATATAAAATTTAGATAATGAGGGGAAATACATATAAGTTTAGAAAGACAAATATGGAAAAATTATAACACTCATACTTACTACTAATTAAAGAAAGTATGGTTTGTATGCAAGGTACTATACAACATATATATATATAAGCTCATTTAATTTTTACCAAAACAAAACAACAACAGTCACCCTTGTAGGGGAGGTATTAATACCCATATATATAACTAATGAGTCAACTGAGGTTCAGGAAAATTAAGTCCAAGGTCATAAAACTAGAAAGTGGAAGATTCTAAATGGAAAAGTATACCTGCTTATGTTATGTACACAATATGCTTAATTTAACATGCACAATGAACCTAAACTTTGTATTGCCCAAGCTTTACTCAAAAGAATGTTTTGGCTTGTGTTTCTAAGTTCTATTTAAGTAAGACAAATTAGTTAACGGCATTAGATCTCCCTACCAAATTCTCTGCCGTTTCTGATTTACTAGTCTTAGCTTAAGAACTGGGACCACTGTGAGGAGGTGAAGACAGCAGAAGGGTAGAAGCAGTGTTAAGAGAGCTGAATCGTAATTCAAGGGTAGGCTTGCTTGTTGGGAAGGTGCTTTTAGATCAAATGGAAACAATGAGTTGTTCAAAAATCAGATTGAAACCATAAGTTCCCCAGAAAGAACACCAGGCAGGCAAACATTAGGGCCCATCAGTAGCTCAACTGGGTTTTTACAGTGAGCTTTTACTAATGCTAGTCACCAGATAAACCAACCCTAAGGGACAGCAGTCTGCCTTGGGATCAGGGAATGAATGAATGGGAGGGTGGAAATAGTTATCTGTGGGTTCATAACCCTGCTTAATTTCGTTTTCCATTTAAGGTGCTTAGTAGCAGGAGTTCTCAATTTTGTTGAACTACAGTGGGAGGACTAGGGAAGATATACTAGTCTAAAAGTCATTCTACAATACTGGCAGGGCATTTAAAATTATACACATGCCTGACTGATGAATTGCGACGTTATTGATGAGAATGTACTGTGAACATGAAGGGCAGAAAAAGATTTAGAGCCACAGACCTAGAGTAATGCTGACTAGGATAGGTTATATAAAATAATGTTATTTCTCATTGAATCTTCATGAAACAAAATGACTCACGGGAGACAACAAATAGATACTTTGCCAAAATGAAGGGTATTATTCATGGTTGTTCAAGAACATTATAAATGCCATAAGATATTTTAAAAAACAGGTCAATGATAAACATACAATGCTCTTAACAGTAGCAGAAAGCCCACTTAGCTTATTATTTTCTGCTTGATAGAGCAACAAGACATTATTTATGTAACAACACAGTAGCTGTACCCTCAAAATAGGTAATAAATTTGTAGAACTGCTCCTTTCATTCTAGTTCATTCTGCTTTCTTAATTAAAAACATCAATGGTCCTTTTAAGGCAAGGATATACTAATTTTTGGATCATGCACTTCAGGAGTAAAAATGTGTTTTGAGAACCCTCTCAATATTCATTTATGTTCATCTGTAAATTATAACCAAGCAGTACTAAACTAACATATAATGAGTATTATAAAACTTATATACAAAGATGAAACAATAAAATATTAAAAAATTTTAAATTATCAGTCATACAAAATGTCATTTGGCTCAATTAAAAGACTTTAAAAAATCTTATAAAAACTGTGATGTAGATTTGAGGGTGTGATTCCAGATTCATTTTCAATAACAGCTAGATTTCACATAGATATGTGGTGCAACTGGAAAAAGTACATTGTTGGCGAAGTCTTCTAAATCACAATGGTTATTTTTAATTTTTAATGTAATTTACTAATTATGCTAAGGCTTTAATTGAATTTTGCTAGTAAAATTGCTTCTTTCTTGATTCTTGCAAACTTATCATAAGGTACTGCACTAAAATTCATTAATAGGTTCAAAAACTACCTAACAAATTAAAAAAAAATTTTTTTAAACAGGTTAGAAAATTCTGTTGCCCAGTTTCAAATTATATAGATGACAGCTAGTTGATAAACATACATCATTTTTGGGCAAGAAACTCAAAAAACAGCAGATATTTTCTAAAAATTGATTTTCAAAATGGGCTCTTCATTTGTTAAAAGTTCCTTTTAAAAAGCAGCTACTTTCGCATTCATTTCTCTAAAATATGTAACTTTGATCTTTAATGTTCTGATTATGTTTCTTTTTTAAAATATGTACCTACATGCAAGTAATAATCATTTGTCACCATAGAATAAGCAAATTTTGAACTCACTTTCATTAAAAAAAGGCAAAACAGCTAAGTATGCCAATTCCTGAAAATCCTCATTTATGAAATAGCCAGATAAACCTTTTTGTAAGATTGTCATGGTTGTTTCCTCTGACTTTCAACAGTGGTATTTGTCAAGATGCTACCATTTAGAATAATACCCATGAATCTACTCATGTAAAGTGCAGCGTGTCACATCGTGCTGGATGTGAGCAGATGAGTGAGTGTATCCCTGTCAATCCCCCCACCACACACACACACACACACACACACACACACACACACACACACACACACGTTGATGGCAGTATCAATCTGTTTATGAAATAGTAGATCTTAATTTCTCTGTTCTTAATAAGTTAATAAATTACTTTCAATAAATAAAAATTCTAGTATTTCCCCCCTCCACCCAGTGGCTCCTCTTGTATGTTCCACACAGTGTCTATATCCTACTTTGGGGACTCCTGCTTTAAAATATACACTCTTGCTTTCTTTCCTCAGCTGTTGCTAAGGCGCTCAGGTCTTCCAAGGAAGCTAAGGTCATTTTGGGGTGAGGCCCTCACTTCATCCGGCAACTAGCCCCGCGCCCGGCAGCTCCCACTGGGCACCCACCCGCACCATGGCCTCCGTCTCAGAGCTCGCCTGCATCTACCCTGCCCTCATTCCGCACAACGGTGAGGTGACGGTCACGGAGGATAAGATCAATGCCCCCACTAAAGCAGCCGGTGTAAATGTTGAGCCTTTCTGGCCAGGTTTGTTTGCAAAGGCTTTGGCCAATGTCAACATCGGGAGCCTCATCTGCAATGTGGGGGCTGGTGGACCTGCTCCGGTAGCTGGCGCTGGACCAGCAGGAGGTCCTGCCCCATCCACCACTGCTGCCCCAGCTGAGGAAAAAGTAGAAGCAAAGAGAAGAATCTGAAGAGTATGATGATGACCTGGGCTTTGGTCTTTTTCACTAAATCTCTTTAGTAACACATTCAAGAAAAAGCTGAGCTGTCAAAAAAAAACTGTTGAGGATTTAAAAATTTTCACGTTCAAGTACCTCTGAAAAACAACTAACTTGCTTCCTTCAAGCAAAATTTCCTCAAGCAATTCATGGGAGTCATGGAGTTGCAGATAATGTCACTCAGACAATGCCAATAAAAATGGTTATTAAAAATGTCTTTATATTGAGGTTATGTGAAAAAATGATTATCATTACAGGCTGGAAGGAACAAATGTTCTTTAAAATAAGTAGCAATGTTTTGCCCATCGTTTACATAAATTATTTTCTGACAAGCCATCATTGATGTTGACTACCAAAATGCATCAATTCCAGTATTAAGGTAAAACAATGTAAAGCTGAAATGCATTTCAAATGATAAGACCCTAACCACATTTATTGCTTTAGAGAAGAATGACAGTAAAGTACAACATAAAACACCAGGAATTACCTCTATTAGCAACCAGATTTAGATCAGCTTTAAAGGAGAATCAGTGAATTCAAATACATGTTAACAGTCCTTTATAAGATTAACTTCTTCAGGAGAATCAGAGAGGAGAGGAATACTCTCTAAGTGCAGCTAGCTACTCAATACCAAGTCTGGCACCTTATCTCAGGTGCGTGCCTTTTACCTTTGCTCCGTGTTTATGGAGAACTTCCATGACATCGTTGTGGGCTCTCTCTGCTGCAACGTGCAGGGGAGTCATGAAACTGTGGAGGAGACAAGGAAAAGGTCACCTCTTAACTTGTATCGCATTCTCACTTGAACTACAGAGCAACGCCTTCTGCAACTGCACTTACTCTTTATTTTTCTCATTAACATTTGCTCCTTTCCGAAGTAACAATTCTGTCACTTGTTTGCGTTTGGGATGCAGAGAGGCCACAGCACAGTGCTGTAAAATAAAGAAAAACCAGTGAATAAAATAAACTTCTGTGTGAAAGTAGATTTCTGAATTGAAAAGCACCTGCTGACTACTTAAAACACTGCTGTCTCAAAACATACATTTTCACATTACGGAGATGACTGAAATTCCTCCAAAATACACTGGGAGTATGAAACATAAGCCTTTAAATCAAGGTGAAATTATGCTCTTAGTTGAGTATTCAGAGACTTCATTCCTTTCCCTTTAGCCAATAAGCAATTATCCAGTATATATTTACTTGAGGTATCAGAATACTGCCTCTCTGAAGCTATAAAAATCCATAACTGAATTACTCAGTCCTTCAGTAGGCTGTCAGCCACAAAAGTCAGTATTTCTCAAGCTCTTCCCCAGAGGTACTCCTAACACTATTGGAGAATAAGTCCCTACGCCCAGGGACAGGTAAGAAGGCAACAGACTTGAAGGAGCTTAGAGGGAGAAGTATTCTCAGAAATTTTATGTTTTATCCTCTATTCATACAACCTTTGTGTTTAACTTCACTTCCTATTTGTATTAAAATTTAAAAAGTAAAAAACTATGTACTAATGTATAAAATGAACACTCTAAAAAGGCAGGTCAGGTTTATTCCATGGCTTTGAGTGTGTCCTGGCATAACACTGTGTAGCCTGAATGTATCTAAACCCCTGCATGGGAGCCATACATACAGTTGGCCTATTTTGGTTTGGTAACTCTTACAGTGTTGTTTTCAGCAGGTACTGCCTACAGTTTGACCCTTCTGTGCCAGATATAAGTTAAGAATGTTAACTGGAGCATATTTAGAGGTTTGTGATAGAGGCATCCCTTATGCTTAAATTCTGGATTAAGGTGTAATCCAACCAGTCCTATACCTGAAACTTAATGTGATCATTGACAAAGAAAACAGAATCATCATTCTGAAAGTACATCAACAGAAAGAAGATGAATAGTTTAAAAGAACAATTTGTTACAGTCTGGAACAAAAAATTTCCTAGTCTTACTATATTTCATTAAGGAATATAATAATTCTTTGACTACAATTGCTCAAAAGGATGAGGCAAGTACCTTTGAAAATAATTTAATCTTCTGTAGAAAGCAAATATAATATTTACCTAGTAACTAGCAACCACAAGAAAAGGGAGATTCTATGAGAAAAATCACATTTTGTATTTCATGAGTACATTGGCCACAAAAGAAGGTTTGTTATAATATGGTTGGATAAATGCAAATGTAAAAATAATTTTCAAATTAAGGTTGAGCAAATGGCTCTTCTCTCACCCATGAAAGCAATCATCTCCTGAACCAAATTTAAAAATCAATGCAACCAATATTAAAATGCAAATTCCTGGCACTTGAGATACTAAAGTTACCTTAAGGTTTCTGAAATGAAAATCATATTTTGAGTTTACACTACTGTTACAGACCCAAGGAACGGATTAACAATAAGATCTTACCAGCGCAGTTTCATGAGACTGTGGCTGTTTGAAATTAATGATTTCCAGAGCAAGCGTTTTTTTAACTTTGGCCAGGTCTGCTTCTCTGGCTGCTTGTAGTAAAGAGTGACCTTTAAATTCATCTGTTAATGAAATGATGGTGACATATAAATGTTTGAAATCTAAAAAGTCATTACCATGATTATAAAGTAGGAAAATTATTAATTTTACATATTCCTCTATTCTAGCAACAGCCACAACATGACAAAACAATGATAAAAGTGCAAAGGAGGAGGGTGTAGGTTAATGAAAATTTCTGAAATAAGACTGCTTTCTACTCAGCCTTCACATACAGATACACATATAAAGATACTCACTTCAGCAAAGTTTTAAATCAAGTGACTTAAATGTACACCAAATAGAAACCAGTTAAGTAATCTGTGAACGCTTATACACTGGAATAGGCTTCTCTGGTGGCTCGGAGGTTAAAGCATCTGCCTGCAATGCGGGAGACCTGGGTTTGATCCCTGGGTCGGGAAGATCCCCTGGAGAAGGAAATGGCAACCCACTCCAGTATTCTTGCCTGGAAAATCCCATGGATGGAGGAGCCTGGTGGGCTACAGTCCATGGGGTCGCAAAGAGTCGGACACAACTGAGCGACTTCACTTTCACACAGTGGAATACTTTCTAGCTCATAAACAAAAGCATAACTCTCTATATATTGGACATGAGAGTATATATTTTTAAATGAAAATTCAGGTAGCAAATGAGAAAGGGAAGGTTGACCCATTTTTTGGGTATGATTACTACTACCTTACTGTCAGCAACTAAATACAACTAATGATATAAAAAATACATTTAGAGAAATATTCACCAAAATATTAACAATGATTGTATCTTAACACACAGGAGGGGAGAATTGATTTATGGAGGAAGTGCGAGAGTCTGAAAATTTTTCAAAGAACAGTTAATGTTATATATTTATTATTTATATAAGCAAGTAAGACTTTTTAAAAGGGAGTTCTAAATTAACTACATGAATAAGAATCCACTACTCTCATTTATTAAAAGCAAACAGTCTTTTTATTTTAAAAAACTGGAGTGTATTTTGATAAGACTACTTGTTAACAAAAAGCTGAAAGTTGTTCTGAAAAGATATAAATGATATGTGACATAATATGTTACATAATTCCAGGCCTGCCCATGTTCAGGCCTTTGCATCTGCCTGGCACTGAACTCTTTCTCTTTGGCTTTCTCTCTTTCCTTTGAGGGCCGCCTGTCACTTTCTTTTCTCCCTTGTAAGACAGAGAGACAGAGACACACACATATTAACTACTACTCATTCCTCAGGGTCTCAGTTCAGATCCTCCGGATAAGCCTTTCTGATCTTCCCTGTTAGGATTCGTTCTTCTAAAAGCCTCTGCACTTGCCTTTAGCCTTCTATCACAGGGCTTATCGTACTGTCTTATCTGCTACAGTGGTCCCATCACTGACCACACACAGTGCTGGGCATACAGCAGGTAGCAAATAAATAATTGTTGCACGAATGCTCATATGTATAAAATAAGTCATGGCAGGTTTGGGGGAAAACATTTTTGTATAACTGTGTGTTTAGTGGTACTTTATCATAGCCAAATTCTTCAAAGTACAGGACTTCGCAACTTCAGAAATCCTAATTACCTTGAAAACTTAACATTTATAGGATGCTTTAGAAGTTTCTCTTTATAAAAGCCTTTTGAAACAAGAATGAAAGCTACTTTTAGGATTTTCAACTCCAGTATGTGCAGAACCCACACTACTGAATTCATCTGGCTTCATGAAAACAACAAATTAAAAAGTCAACAAGAAAGAGTAGAAGAAATGTATAGAGAAAATGCTGTAATGATGGGTATGATCAAAATATTGTTTTTTGTTTCCTGTATAATTTTCTTAAAATGAAGTCTGTTATTGTGATTGCCTAGCATAAAGTACATATGAAATGAAGTCTGTTACTGTGATTGCCTAGCATAAAGCAGTGAGCATGAGGATGAGAACTGGTTAGAAAAGTTCCAACTTTGTTAAATGCTTTCCCTCATTAGTAGAAGCTTATTTAAGGAGATACTGAGAAGGTTGCAAAATACTCTAATCAGGGAACTTTTTCCTTTACAAAACTATAGAAATCTTGGTTAAATTTTAATGTTTACACTGGAATCAGAGAGACCAATGAAATACAATGTAAAAACCCATGACAATACTTGTATTTACAAAATGACTGGAAGGAAAAAAAGTCAATTGGTGACAGGGGATAAAGCCGAGTCTGGGGTATAAAAGTAAAAGAAAGAAATTAGAAAAAGATATTAAAAAATAAATACACTTTGAGTTAAGTTAAATTCAATTCAATAAACCTGCTGGGCACACAGCATGCACAGTGTACTGTGCTAGGGTGGGGGCAGGTAGATACAAGCCCAAGCACGAACACCATCCACACATTTTTATTAGGTAATAAGGTACTGTGTAGGTGCTAAGAAGATAGAATAATGAAAGATCTTTCTAAGAATTTAAAACTAAAGTGAGGAGACAGAATATCACATAGAAAAATAAGCTATATAATGGAAGATAACATATGACAAGAGTCATATGAGTGGGAGAGAGAAAAAAATGCACTTCCACAAGGATTCATTGCCAAGACATCTGCCCAGTGACAACCTGGTTTGTGCGGGCCTGTAATCTAGTGGATGTCATCTGTTCCGGCACCAAAATAAGTTTGAATTTCCATTTAAACGAGATCAAAATCGCAAGGAATTCTTCCTGTTTTAACATAAACAAATTTACAGTCTGTTTAAACTTCATTGATGTTTTCATTTTGACTATGCCTTTTTCTTAAATGATCATTTAAAGGTTTTCTCAGGTGTTTAAATCCAGTTATCTGATTCTTAGCATCCTAGATTTAAGACAGTATCAACTGTGGGACAAATTTAAAATTAGGTATGTGACACCTACTTTAATTTAAACCTGAAATGCCTTCAGGTAGAATTAAATATATCTTAGTATTTGACATGACAACTAAATTTAATGTAGTATTCTGAATGGGATCCTGGAGCAGAAAAAGGACTTCCCTGTGAAGGACAGGGAAGCCTGCTGTGCTGCAGTCCATGGGGTTGCAAAGAGTCAGATACGACTGTGTGACTGAACCGCAGTAGCAATTCTGAATGAGATCCTGGAGCAGAAAAAGAACTTTAGGTAAAAACTAAGGAAATCTGAATAGAGTTATAAGCCTTTAGTTAATAATGTATTGGTCTTGGTTCATTATTATGACAAATGTACCATATTAATATGTTTATGGGGGGAAACTGGGTATGAGACATGTAAGAACTTTCTGTATTAATTGCTAAGTTTTCTAAATCGAAAACTATTCTAAAACAAAAATTTATAAAAAACACGCATATGTAAATATAAGTAAGATGTATCAGTATCTGAGAAAATTACTTCAATCAAGTCGTAAAAATTATCTGATTTAATTTGGACTAGTGATTGTGCTTGGGCCGTAACACAAATAAAAACATGACTGTGCAACTTGCAGGGTTTGGAGGCAGTGAGCGTTCCATGATGTTATATAGCATCTATTATTATGAACAGTATAAGAATATAAGCCCTGTGAGCTTAGAGATTTTTTTTTCCTAGTTTGTACACATCTACATTTCCAGTTTCTGGCATACAGTAAATATTCAATAAATGGTTACTGATGAACTCATTCTCTCTAGTCTTAAAAAAAAAAAAAAAGAGCTTACACACATAAATTAGAATTAAGCTTGAATAAACACAAAATAAATATAGTGTACATATATAAGATTCCTGCAGAATTCATAAAGGAAAGAACTAGAAAAGCCAATAACTAGTTAGTCTACATACAAGAAGACAAGGCCATTATCTAAGTTGGACAAAACATCAGCCCTAATAACAAAAAGAAGATATTCTAATTTACAACAAGCAGTGTTGATTTTAGGATATAAATACATACAAGTCAATCTTTCCCGGAGCTCAGGAGTTGGAGCCATGTCTACTGCACTTTTGCCGTGGCAGTTGACTAAAGTGGGATCGGCACCATGGCTAAGTAACAAAGAGCAGACCTCTACGCGATTCTTGGAAGCAGCCTCATGAAGTGGGGTAAACTGCCACAGATCCATAGCGTTAACACAAGCTCCATGCTGAATTGAGAAAAGAAAAGTTAATGGTCAGGAATCATTTCACTGAATCAAATAAAACATTCATTTCACTGTAAATTTCAGTTATAACTTTGAAATGTCAACAACTGTTTTAATTTCAGCATTTAAAATACAGTTTAAAGAATACTTTAAACATTTCAAGGCAACAGTGAATATTAAAAAAAAAAACCAAAAAACAATTTTGTTCTCTTAAAAAGCTTGGTAAAAAATCCCCATGTAAACTCATGACAAATTAAAGGCAAACAATATTCAATATCTTTAATTCTTCTTACCTTTAGTAGCAGTTCTGTGACTTCATAATGTCCATATGAACACGCATTATGAAGAGGCACAAGTCCACTAAATGGAAAAAAGCAAACTAAGACACTGTAATGTCCAACAACTTAGTCACTCATCGAAGAAATGCTAAGGAACAAAAATCTAACAAATTCCAATACAATCATATTCAAAATATTTTAGAGTAATAAGACAATACAAAGCATAACTAATGTCCAACCTTTCGTATGTTATTTTATGTCAATCATTAAAGCACCGAGTAGAAAAGCTTTTAAGTAAAGGTAGAAGTGCCTGTACTAACTACAAACTGCACGCTTTATATGTTAAGTATTTACAGAAAATAAATGTTAACTGATAGTGAACTGAAATACTCCTACCATATTATTTTACTTTCATGGTGATATCCAACACAAGAATTCAATATCCAAATCATTACAGCTTGCATATCCAAATGTCACTCTGCACAAATCAAGGACCCTCTTGTTGGGGGTGTACTTCTCTTGAGGACTCACCTACGGTTCACCCATTTGCCTTCAGACGTGCTCAAGAATTACAGAGGTGTACAAGAGCATCAGGCATGTGTGCCCCTGTCCTGTGGGAATACCACGTATATATGGCGCAGAGAATGGGGCAGGCAAGAGAGAAACAGAGCACCAAAAAGAGCAGATTTGAAATGACAGACTCCCCTTCTGAGAACTGTCTCAAGTACTGAGCTCTTTCTTCTTGTCTCTGCTTCCTGATGTGGAGAGGGGCAAAGTGAAAGACAGCCTTCTCTGGGGCTTCTTTCCGTCACGCTACCCATCATGACTATAATAGGAATCTACATCACATGGGCATTAAGGTAATTATCTTTTGGATCTTAAAGTGGCATAAGGAGAAGTGTTAGCCCAATGTATGGGCTAACAGATCCAATTCCCACGTCCCTGGAGATTAGCTAGGAAACTAGTACAAAGTTTTCCAAAAGTCACCTGTTTATAAAATAAATGACATACTGCTTTTTTTTGGTTCCCAGACACCTCTCTTTCACATCAATCTTCATAAGGATCTTTAAGGTTTTCTCAGTTTAGATGGTCAAGATTTCATTAGGAAAAAAATTAAAATACTGTATACTTAAGATTTTAGCTTATTAATAAAAGATGATCCTTTCATATCTGATAAATAGAACAGTCATGTTATTGGGTTATCAGAACTTTTGATTCATCTATCTTTCTGAAGTACAACTTAAAGAGTTGAAAAATAGTAACTGCCATTGAGAGAAACAAATTTTGGCTGCAAATAATAGAACACAGTAAAATTAAACTAATTTATGGAATTGTTATGAGATGAATCCTTAATTAGTAGGAATATGAAAATAAGTCAAATCACTGTGAACATTCTCAAAATGCTGTACAAGCCATAAAACAATGGGATGTAAGACTCTGCCCAGTGCTCAAAAGCTTTGGTGTATCAGATGTTGAACACAAAGTGTAATAAACGACCCGCGAGTGACGCCATTCAGGAAAATAAGCAGATACGCATACCCTTTGTCTTTTGCATGCACATCAGCACCATGCTGGAGAAGAAGCTGAACGATCCGGACTCGGTTGTAGCCTGCTGCTAGATGTAAAGGAGTTGACTAGAAAAGAAAAAGAAACAGAGGTAAAATAATCGGGTAAAATAAAGGTAAATAATTCTTATTTTGGCATTTAATCTGTATTTCTTTAAAGGCAGTGAGTGCTAACACACACAGAAAATACTGAGGTGAAGTGCCCAAATTCATCTTTCTTAATTGGATAAGAGACAATTCACTCATCTCAGAAGTAAATTCAAATTTCAGTTGTTGTTGCTGTTTATAGTCACTAAGTCATGTCTGATTTTTTTTTGCAACCCTGACTTGTAGCCCGCCAGGTTCCTCTGTCCATGGGATTTCCCAGGCAAGAATACTGGAGTGGGCTGCCATTCCTTCTCCAGGGATCTTTCAGACTCGAGGACTGAATCCGCATCTCCTGCAGGACTCTTTACCACTGAGCCACCAGGGAAGCCCCGTAACTCCATGTCATTCACCTATTTCTCCTAGTGGTTTTCTTCAAGGCCTTCAGTTATCATGCCCTACTCTATCTACTCTACATTAGTTCTTAGTTTCTTTACATCAAGGACCATTCCAACTGTTCTGGGAAGGCATGTCGGAGTTCATATTCCTCATAACTGGAAATATTCTTCTTTATCCTACTTATGCCCTGTCCACCATTCAAATTCTAACTTTTAAATCCCAATTCTATTATAAAGAGCTAGCTTTCAGAATTCCTCCTTAATAGGAAAAGCTGAAAAACATCTCTAAAGAATATCTGAAGAAATTCTAGTGGAAAAAAAGAAAAAAGATAATGAACTGTATCCTTCCCACCAGACTGCTGCTAGCAATAGGTCAAAACTAATTTCCTACCTTAGATACAATGAAATATGCCAAGATGGTATTTAATTTATATGCAGTATAAATACAAGAGGAAAATAAAGTTTCTCTTCAACAAATTTGTCACATTTTAATTTGACCTGTTATCAAAAGGTTCTTTGCTCACATATAATATGAAAATGAAAAATAATCAAACTTCTTACCTTTAAAAAAAACATCAGAAATAACATTATTTTAATTAAAAGTTTCTCCACAATCATAGCAATTTCCCTACCTCTACTCATTCACTTTAAGTTTAAATACTGCAATGGTTTCTCATATGCCTTGGGAATTTAAAAGATTTTCATTTTATTTTCTTCACATGTTTTGTCAAGATACAAAAGAATTACTAAATACTGTATTACCTATTACTGCTTTCAAGGCACTCCATACATTTTATTTATTCTGGCAGTCTCTAACTTTAGGAATTATTCTTGAGCAAAACATAGCTAATAACGAGGTCGGGTAGATAGAAGAAGGTCCCGAATAGGAAGTCAGGAAAGCTGATCACAGTCCTGGATCTTATGGAACCGTAAATGTTATGTTAACTACCAGCTCAGCCTTCTCACCTGCAAAATGGAGATAAAACCGCTCCTCTTGGCTATTTCAAAACAGTGTGAAAAATTTTCTCCCATATTTAAACACCTTTAAAATGTAAAATGCCATATGAAAATAGATGATTAAAATTTCTGAATCATCAAACAACAAGCCCGTCCAAGTGTCTGCCTTCAGACACATGTCAAATGTTATTGCAAATACCTCCAAGGACTATCAAGTTATTTTCAGGACTTATTTTCCCCTTCCTTTAACATTTTAAAGATGTTGTTTCACTATCTTCTGGCTTGCACTCTTTGAGACTAGAAGTCCGCCTACATTCTATTCCTGTGTACATGTGGTTTTTCCTCTGGATACATTAATAATTTCTCTTTATCATTAAGAGACATTAAGCAATTTGATTTGTGATGTACCCTGGTACAGCTTTTTTTCTTCTTTTTTTGGTATATGTGAATGCCTGGGGCTGGCTGAGTTTCTTGGATCTATTATGTATAGTACTCACCAAATCTGAAAATCTTTCAGCTATTATTTCTTCAAATATTTTTCTGTCTTCTCTCTCACCATTCTCTCCTTAAACAGATGTTAGCCTGCTTTTGAAGCTTGCTTTTAAGAAGGAAAGAAGGGAGGGAGGGATAGAGGGGAGATGGGAAGGGAACCCAAAGGGAAAGAATGTGAAGTTCGAGTTTATTGAGTTTGAAGTGTCTATATGATACCCTGGTGGTAATGGGGCTGAGAATGGAGTTTTGGAAAGATCACTCTAGTTACTCAATGGAGAATAGACTGGACAGGGAGGGCAAATCTGATGGCAGCAAGACCTGAACAGAAGCCTGCAGGACTAATCTAGGAGAGAGAGAATGACAGTGTCAGTTAGCAAAATGATAGCAGCATCTAGGCAGAGACAGATGAGCTACAGGGGCAGATGAATTCATAGGCAGTGAGTGCTGAACACGCTGGATGAAACTTTCCCAGCAGTCATTCTACTGGGGATGCTAATTATGCAAACTAAATAGTATCACTAGAAGTCTGTGAAACGCATGCAGTAAATCTGAGGAAATGGTATACAGCAAAAAGAAGAAGTACAAATTGAGAGCAAAGGATGATTTGAACAAGCTTGTACCACTGAGCCCAGGGGTTTTTCCTCTAGAAAAAAATTGACAACTAAACATTATATACTAAATGCTATCTTCTGATGCAAAGCAATTAAAATCACATGGTGCAGGACTAAATTTAGTGAATGGTTACCACATAGTGTCAACTTCATACCTCAACTACCAAGTGGCAAAATAAATGGCAAGAGTAATTTTCTAAATGCTAGGATAATTAACAGAGTATAATTTTGGTTTTGGGAGAAGAAAAAAGCAGACCCATTTACTTACACATGGTACTTGATAATTTTGTGGTGGCTGTAAACCAGCAAACACAAGAATCAAACATTTAAGGCATCATTGTGGACAGGACAGCACAGCAATCTGTCAGTCTGCATATCTCAGATTTACTTTTAAAACAGATTTTTTTTTTTGTGAATACTTTAAAAGTCAAACATGTAGAGTGATAAAATATGAAACAACTGCAAACATATAGCTCTATCAAAAAACCTATCTTAATACTATTCTGCTGTAAGAGATTTGCTATTACTACTATTTTTATATTGTAGAATGTTTATACAAAAGAGAATCCTTACTTAAATCCCATAATTCAAAGTTTTCTTCTTGGAATCAGGCCATAAGAGAAAAAAGAAACATATATGTATATTTATCTTTGCTTCTTGTGATACAGACTTGAAGTACACAATAACGCATTAATCTATCCTAAACTTTATACATGCATAGCTAAAACAGGAACAACCGACAATTTGGTTATAAAATTGTGGATGATAATTATGACTGACTTGCATTGTTGTATGGCAGAAAACCACACGACACTGTAAAAATGTAAAAATTTTAAATTAAAAGTATATAAAAAATTGTGGACACAACTTTATAACAGAAATTCAGGCAGCACAGTACAAAGAAATGATGAGCAGAGACTTTTAAGTTTTGGGTTTGCATTTCTCTTCTGCAAAATTTACAAGCTATGTGGCTGTGGACTAGTTTCTTAATGTCTGAGCCTTGGCTTCTAATATCTATAAAATAAGAATTATAATTCCTACCATGTAAGACTATCTTATGGATTAAAGTTAACTATATAAATAAGCACCTAATACAGTATCACACAGAAAAAGCTCAACAAATGGTGGTTATTACTTATTATCACCTTATTGAGTATCTTGCACACTTAGATGTTATTTCCTAATGGTCATTTCTCAGCCGTCATCTTACTTCACCTATTTGCATCATCTGACACAGGTGATCATTTCTTCCTTCTTGAAATGTTTTTCTCCTTGGTATCTAGGACACCTAGGTACCCACACTTCTTTTCTGGTTGCAGAATTTCCTATCGCTGTTAATGGCAACAAAAAGTACTCAAAAGATTGCTAAAGACTGGTTCTAAAACTGTGTGCCACTATCTTTTACTTTAACACTTGTCACAAAATAACACAGTTAAACATTGATATTTATGTGTCTGTCTCCTCTAATCCATTGTGAGCTTGTTGAGAATGAGGAGTGTATTTTAATTTTATGTTCGAAGGCTTAACACAGTGCTTCATGCTAGTAATGAAATGAAAGTTATAGTTTGCTTTTGATTTACATTAGTGAAAGAGAAGAGGGGATACATATAATCCAGCTTGGTGAATATGACTTTGAATTTGCGTGAAAGATTTACACCACATTTCAGCACAGGCCTGTGTGATGTATGAAGCATTCCCTAAGAAAGAACAAAACCACAACTGTGAAGCCATGATGGAAGTCAACAGAGTTGCCTAACTTCATGATGTGTAGTATTTCGGTTTTCATTAAGATTTTCCTCTTGACCTAGATGAAATTCTCTGGGATTTTTCAGGCTAGGGTAATCAATTCATCTTGGTTTGCTCAGGCCATTCCTAGTTTCAGGAAACCCACTCACCCCAGGCAAACTGGGATGGTTGATAATCCAACTCTAGGCAGACTTCAAGCTGAATGACTCTTGGATTCTGGACCTGTCTCAAGTCAAAAAATAGCGTGTGTGTCTGAGTGTGCGTGTCAAGGGCACACATGCATTTGCAATGAGGTAAGACTTACTGCTGCTGCTGCTAAGTCACTTCAGTCGTGTCTGATTCTGTGTGACCCCATAGATGGCAGCCCACTAGGGTCCTCCATCCCTGGGATTCTCCAGGCAAGAATACTGGAGTGGGTTGCCATTCTTTACCCAACAAACTCCTTTCCTAAAGATAGGCACTGCTTATAGTTGTATCCTCTGATATATTTTCCTATGTTATATGAAGGTATGTTTGTTTTTCCTTGAGTTCTTTGTGCTGTTGCTTCTGTCACACAAGGCTTCCCTGGTGGCGCAGATGGTAAAAAATTTGCCTGCAGTGCAGGAGGCCTGGGTTTGATCCCTGAATTGGGAATATCCTCTGGGGAAGGGTGTGGCAACGCACTCCAGTACCCTTGCCTGGAGAATTCCATGGACAGAGGAGACTGGCAGGCTAAGTCCACAGGGTCACAAAGTTGTATACAACTGAGGGACTAACACTTTCACTTGTCACACATAGATCACACAATATTCTTCTGAATTGGCTTTCTCTTAAAAATACCAGCACATATAGGTCCATCTTATTCTTTGTATAGTATTTCCACTGTGTAAAGTGAAAGTGACAATGCTCAGTCGTGTCTGACTCTTTGCAATCCCATGGACTGTAGCCTACCAGGCTCCTCTGTCCATGGGATTTTCCAGGCAATAGTACTGGAGTGGATTGCCATTTCCTTCTCCAGGGGATCTTCCCAACCCAAGGATTGAACCCGGGTCTCCTGCACTGTAGACAGGCACTTTACCGTCTGAGCCACCAGGGAAGTCCTGTGCTGTAATTATTTAATAACCATCACCTTATCAGTTCAGTTCAGTTCAGCTGCTCAGTGGTGTCCGACTCTTTGCGACCCCATGAATCGCAGCACACCAGGCCTCCCTGTCTACCACCATCTCTTGGAGTTCACTCAAACTCACGTCCATCGAGTTGGTGATACCATCCAGCCATCTCATCCTCTGTTGTCCTCTTCTCCTCCTGCCCCAAATCCCTCCCAGCATCAGAGTCTTTTCCAATGAGTCAACTCTTCACATGAGGTGGCCAAAGTACTAGAGTTTCAGCTTTAGCATCATTCCTTCCAAAAGAACACCCAGGGCTGATCTCCTTTAGAATGGACTGGTTGGATATTATAAACAGAAGGAAATAGCAACCCACTCCAGTACTCTTGCCTGGAGAATCCCATGGACAGGGGAGCCTGGCAGGTTACAGTCCATGGGGTCGCAAAGAGTAGGACATGACTGAGTGACTAACACCTTATAAATGGACATTTATAATTGCTCCATCTCTGCTCTGCTTATCTTAACAAAACACATCTCATTCAAACTTACCATTGGTTAGGACAGATCAGTGTGCCCCTTCTACAAATAAAATACTGTATCAGCCATTAATATAAAACTCTCAGGAAGATATAATAACTGCATAATCAGAGCTTATTAAATTTCCTTTAGGCATAGATGTGAGGTATAGCTAAGAAGTTCTTTGAGACAGTGAAACTTAAATCAGCATCAAGCCAAATTAAAAGCCAGAGAATCAATATGGGCATGAGTCCATGGAAATAACTACATCTCATCACTGACACCTGTCTTTAGAATGGATATTTTAAGTAGTACCATAACAAGTTTCCTTGTAGCTTCTCAACTCTTGGCTATTATACAAATAATTTATAAGAGAAAAACTCTGCAGAATGAACACTGATGAACCAAAGTAGAAATAAGACTTTAAAAAGATACCTTAATTCACTTCTTTCCCAAGTATCTCCTTTAACTTGTCTCTTTTCTACAGATCACACATTATTAGATCTTCTAATAATAATGTTTTCTTTCCCATTATGAGTCTTTTTCTCTGGTGCTGGGACACTTGGTCAGCAGTTCTCTGAAGCACAGCGCCTAGAGCTACTGCACCTAATAATAGCTACAGTCCCATCACAGTGGACTACATCAAGACTGTTACTTTTCATTAGTAAGACATACTATTCCTACAACCTAGGAGCATTTAACATATTAATGTTTATAAGACTCAATCTCTGAAATAAGAGAGTAATAACAGTACTGGCTTCTTTACTGTGTTATTTTCTGGTGAAAATGAAATAGAAGATACAAAAACACTTTGAAAATATTTTGTTAAAATAATAGCTAAAACCTACTGGATACTTTCTATGTACTAAAGTGCATTATATGTATTAACTTGCTTACTTTACATAACCACTACCAGAGCTAGAGACTATTATTATCTCCACACAACAGATAAGGAAACTAAGAAACATGGGGATTAATACGGCAAGTTAATAGCAGAGTCAGATCAAATGCAGGGAAGCCTGACTTCAGAACTCTCACTCTGCCTTCCTTCCTTTCCTTTGGCTGGGTTCTGACACGCAGATTCTGGAGAGGATGTTCAGAAATGGATGAGTATGGCTGAGAGAGAGGGGAAATTGCTGTTCGTGGGCAGGGATCACTTTGGTAGTTCTGACTCAACTCAGCATTCAAATCAAACCCTATCAATATTGAGAGTGTGCCACACTATTGGATGAGTGCCCCAGAAATGTAGGACTTTTTTTCCTTTTTTTAAAAAAACCTGAAGTACTGTTGTGTTATTTTCAGGCATATGGCAAAGTGATTCATATATATATACATTATAGGTTATTATAAGATATTGAATACAGTTCCCTGTGATATACAGCAGGTTCTTGCTGTTCATCTACTTTATATATAGCAGTGTGTATCTATTAATCCCAAATCCCTAATTTATATCTCCCCTTCCTTTTTCCCTTTGGTAACCAGGAGTTTGCTTTCTGCATCTGTTAGACTATTTCTGCTTTGTATAAGTTCATTTTAGCTGTTATGATATCTGTCTCTGTCTTCCTTTCCATGGCATGATAATCCCTAGGTCCATGTGTGTTGCTGCAAATGGCAGGATTTCATGCTTTTTTATGGCTGAGTAATATTCCATTGTATATGTACATCATGTCTTCTTTATCCATTCATCTGTTGCTTTCATGTTTTGGCTATAACAGTGCTGCTGTGAACACTGGAGTGTATATATCTTTTTGACTTAAGAGTTTTCACCTTTTTCTGGATACATGCCCAGGAGAGAGATTACTGGATCACTTGGTAACTTAATTTTTTTTAAGAAACCTCCATACTGTTCTCCATAGTGGCTGCACCTATTTACATTGCCACCAACAGTGTAGGAGGGTTCCCTAGAAATGTAGGACTTCTTAACAAAAGAAGTGATTTAGAATAAGAATCAGAGGACATGGAAGAATAACAGAATATGGAAATTAAAGAAGATAATTTATCTGCTTCTTCCCTAGTGCTGGATTTTTCTATGTATCTCTAATGGATGGTCCTTCCTGAACTAAATCCCTCCAGTGATTCAAGTGTTCCTTAAAGAATGATTTTATTTTAATTACCTTCCCGGTCACCTTCTGACTGGTCAATATCTCTCCTTAAAGTGTGAAATTCTAAGTTTGGTGCTAAATCCGGAGATGATCTGTTGAGCCAGATCAAGTAGAGTGAGATGACAACCTATCAGAGTTATTAGAGGGAAGCTTCCAACACTGTACTGGGAAGCTGGACTAGTTGCCATTTAAGTCCTCTTCCAAATAAAGTTCAACGAGGTAGAATAATGACTGATATTTTACAGCCTCAAAGAGAATGCCTTTCCAAAGCAACATATGTAGTTATCTTTAGGAAGGAATCTAAGGCACTTGAAAATTTGTAGAATTTATGAAACAACTAATAACATAAAACTTCTATACTTCAATTGCCTTACAGTTTATTTTTTAAAGTAAGACTATAAAGACTATGTATGGGGAAGAGGAGGACAGGGGAAGGAAATGAACAGACAAGAAAGAGCAGGTAATCCATGGGGTAATCTTTGTGAGGGTAAAGCGCTGAATGCCAAGTTAATTAAATTTTAACTTAACGTTATCACTGTGGAAACTCTAAGGGGATTCTTCAACAGCCAGAAATTTGTGTTTCTCTTTACCAGCCTCAGAACCAGCAGAAGAACTGAAATGTATGCATGAAAATGAGTTCCTAGCATCCTCTCATAGGGTTTGTATGGGAAAGAAAAAAGAATGCTTAGCAGTTTCAGGGGGTGCAATGTTAATTTTGCATTGTTTAATGAGAAACAGCTGGCAGACTTTATGGAAATCAGGTTGTGTGGTCTGACAGTAGCCTGATGTTTTATACTTTTCAAAAGAAAAGTTTTTCGACTATTCGAATCTCACCTGAATTCCTTTTTATAATTAATATTTACAATCTCAGGTTTTCAAATCTAAACATCAAAGATTCTAACTAAAGTTCAACAGATGCCTTATTCTGGAAGTACAAGGGAACGAGTCCACCGAATTTCATTTAAAGATTATTTATGGGGAAATCATTTCACCTTAGACCCTTGGGGAGTCATTTTAGCTATATAAACTGTGAGAATGAGAAATTCTTTTAGCTGGTTTTAGTGTCTCCAGAGCTTCAGGACTTGGGAGACTTGTTGTCACCTCAAAGTCCCTTCAGTGATCAAGTCCTGTCATTTCTGAGTTTGCACATATGAATTCAGCAGCCAGCGGCAGCCAGGTGCCAAGATTTCCAGCTCTATTCCCTGCCCAAGCCACTGTTCTCCACAGTGGCTGCACCAATTTACACAGCCACCTATGGTGTAGGAGGGTTCCCTAAAAATGTGGGACTTCTTAACAAAAGAAGTGACTCCTTGCCCTTACTCAATTCTAAGGGTATTGAGCCCTCTCAGAAACTAGGAGATAACTTTAATAGGCATTTTTATGGTATTCAGAGAAGGGGATTATCATGTTAGTATTGAAAAATAAAAACATCTTTACAAAAGGAAAAAATCAACATATAAAGTATTTAATATTTAGTCGATTTCCAAATTTACTAATTTGATTACCCAAATATGTATTTCAAATAATCATGAATGGTATTTATAGTGTTATTAAAGTTTTACTCTTAATGCCATTTTTATCAGAGAATGACATTTTATTAGTCACTGAAAATAGTCTTCTCTTAAAAAAGAATATTATTTAGATTCTTAATACTTTTAGAAATTTCCTTTTATAATTCTAAATTAACTGAGGAAGTGAGGGAATCGATGAATACGCTTTTGTGTGTGTGTGGAGATTTCATGAGCAATTATTATACTTAAAAAAAAGGCAGCATACAAAAATAGCCAGGTGAATGTTTGGGTCCATCCTTCTGGATTATATGTTGAAGCCCCAGCCCTCACTGTGACGGGATATTCCAGGAGATAGGACTTCCAGGAGGTAATCAGGGTAGATGAGGTCATGAGGGTAAAAGCCCTCCAGATGGGATTGGTGCCCTTATAAAGAGACAGCCAAGAATTCTTTTTCTCTCTTGGCAAGAAGGCAGCCCTCCACAAGTCAGGAAGAGATCCCCTCCTCAGAAACTGACCAAGCTGGCACTTTGATCATGGATTTCCTAGCCTCCAGAACTGGGAGAAATAAACTTTTGCTATTTAAACCACCTAGTCTATGGTATGGCAGCCTGAGCTAACTGAGGCACCAGACGGTGGTACACAATGAATGAACTGTTTACAGTGTTTTTACATGATGGCCAAACAACTCTTTCTCATAATACCAATCCAAAGCTACAGATAATATCAAGGCTCTTCAATCCATAATGAACTCTCCACTTTTTGCTGCTTCTCATTAGGCCAGAAGAGTTTCTGAAACCAGACTTTCTTTGTAACTAAGGAAGCCTTTTCACAGACTAAGGTTCACCATTCACTTAAAAGGATTTAAGAGCTGATGGGGAACACTCTACTTCACGTGATATTAACTGAACAGTTTAGGCCAAAGAGATCATAACCAATCATAATCACCAGAGAACTATTTTAAAATATCTTTATCATGTAATAATTGATAAATAATTATATGTAAATGACACCACTGACAATCCCACTACTGAGGAACCAGGAATAGCATTAGAGTGACCTTCTGTGCTTCTTCCTAATCTCCTATTCCCTTAACACTCTGCCAGCCAGATGGATGTTTCTCAAGCTACGGCTGCAGTTGTAATTTAACCGACCCTATAAAGTCTGGTTAATTTGGAGAGACAGAGGAATCACTTTAGATTCTTACAAGTCTATACTGAAGTGTCACGTTTGTAATTTCACTTCTAAATTGAATTTTAATAATGAATCATACTCATAGCAAAATGATTTCATCTCACTTCTTTTTTTACCCCTCAACTCATCTATGCGGAAAACTGCAGGAAACTTGGGTCTTTTGGATATGAGTATAGGAGAAATCAGGGGCTTCCCTGGTAGCTAACTGGTAGAGAACCTGCCTGCCAATGCAGGAGATGTGGGTTCGACCCCTGGAGATCCTCTGGAGAAGGAAATGGCAACCCACTCCGGTATTCTTGCCTGAGAAATGCCAAGGACAGAGGATCCTAGCGGGCTCCAGTCCACAGGGCTGCAGAGTCAAACACAACTTAGTGACTTAGTGTGAGCATATAGGAGAAACCAAAGTTCAGAAGAGGGTGGCTAAGCTGAGCTAAACTGAATTCCTAAGTTTTACCACCTGCTTTTTAACACATATCCCTTTCTACCAAAAGTTTTTTTCTCAAAGAGAGAAACAAAACATGGTTGGCGTGGGTACTAATTACCCTCACCAGTAGAGATGTCATGCTAGACAAAATAGAGACTGTTTTAGTAGAAGTGATTCCCTAATGAAAAATAAAGAAGGCATTTAAGCCTTTATTGTTATAAAATGAATATACACAAGCATAAAGATTTTATACGGTATATCCCAACATCAGCAGGCAAGAACACTTGCTCTCAGTGATTTCTGCCTTACAGTATGACACGCACTACTCAGTAAGATGTACTTAAAAGAAGTGATTTGATTAGATACATAATTTAAGTATTTGAAGAGTTCCCTCATGCAGACTTAACTGCACTTTGACCTTCCTATAATCCCAAGCAACATCTAAACTATGAGCCAGAAAAGCTGGAAATTAAAAAATGCTTTGACCTTTTCTAAACCAAGATTTGGCAAGAACAGAGGAGGATGATAAAGGCCACTAAAAGCCACAGGGATCTACACATGTGTCTTCAGGTAACACTAAGACTTTCTTAAAGGTGAAAAATGCTGTATGTAAACTTTATTCTAGATATCAGGTGTGACTCTTATATAATCCAATTCTGTATTATTAACTCTGATGAAAAACAACAAAACACATAAAAATCTTAAGATGTTAGAGCTGAAAGGTAAATCTGAGTTCATGAGGCCCAAACTCATCATTTCTTAAGCTAAAAGATCGAGAATTCAAGAGATATAATAAAACTTGCCATGATCACACAGTTAGTAATAATTTTCACTTAAAACTTGGTCTTTTGGCTTCAATGTTCTGCTTTTTCCTGCAATGTCATGACCAAAAAGATGTGCATAAATTGTGTTTTTCTTTTTTGCATTCTGAGGGGAAAGTATCTTAAATTGTAAGATACAAAATAAGTAAGCATACCAAAAGAAATAAATGTTTGGTGATTTATTTAAAAATGTTCACTTGTTCTTCCAAGTAGCTAAGAAAGAACCATTTTCAGTAATCCACCTGAGAAAAGACACAAACTTTCTTGCCCAATAGATAATATGCACTGAATTATATAATAGGCACTGAGCTGTATTTTCACATAGGGTATTTCAGTTAGCTACTAGTACATAACACACTACTCCCAAAATGGTAGGTTACTTGGCTGGTTCTTCTGCTCTGTGTGGTATGAACTAGGTGTTAGGATGGTTAGTGTCACCTGGAGGCTAGACTGGACACTCAACTGAAGCTCAAAGTCTAGGACACGTGGAGAGTTAAAAGTCATTCAGAGGGTGGGATGATTTGAGAGAATAGCATTGAAACATGTATATTATCATATGTGCAACAGATTGCCAGTCCAGGTTCGATGCATGAGACAGGGTGCTCAGGGCTGGTGCACTGGGATGACCCTGAGGGATGGGATGGGGAGGGAGGTGGGAGGGGGCTTCGGGATGGGGAACACATGTACACCCGTGGCAGATTCATGTGAATGTATGGCAAAAACAACTACAATACTGTAAAGTAATTAGCCTCCAATTAAAATAAATAATTTTTTTAAAAAAAGAAACATAAAGAAAAAGAAAAAAAAAAAAGAGCCATTCAGATGGTTAACCAAGCTTGGTGGGGGTTTTTGACTAGAGGCCTCAGTTCTTCATTTTCCATATGAACTTCTCCACACGGCTGCTTGTGCTTCCTCACGGTGTGGCATCTGGGTTCCAAGAAAGAGTATTTCAAGAGCAAAAAACTGCAGCTACCAGGCCCATTCCGTGGGTTAGTCCCAAACCTGGCATAGCATCACTTCAACTTTATTCATCAAAGCAGTCCTAGTCATTGTCCACAGGTTGTGTGGGAAAGGACCAGTCAAGATCATAAATAAAGAGAGGCTTGGTTCACTGAGGGATCTTCAAAGTAACAATGTGAGGATTGTTAATATCCATTCCAACATGATATTTAGAGAAGACTTACGCTGAAGGAGAAAGCTGTTCACCAAGAATACTGTATGAGAATATGACAAATTCATATAATCCTAAATTTAAGTATGAATACAAAAAACATTGCACTAATCTTATTTATCCTTTGTACCTCACTGGATGTGCTTAAAATGGAATTCAAATGAACATCATGGCATTATTTTTCAGCCAGATATTAATTTTTAATAAAGATATTCCTAAAATGGGCATATGTGTCTTATGAACACATATCTCAATTTATAATCTGCAAAAATAAATTTATTGATTACATGTGATGTGGGGTGGACAGGGAACAGAGACCAAGTTTCAAGACAATTAATTCAACTGAATGTGTTACAGATTACCTGGTAACTTACATTTTACCCAAATGCCACCTGGGACTGAGCTTGGATAATATACAGTTTAAGTGGAGAACTAGGGACTGTTAAAGTACTCAGAGGTATGGATGTGCATGCTCAGACACTCAGTCATCTCCGACTCTTTGTGACCTCATGGACGATAGCCCGCCAGGCTCCTCGGTCCATGAGATTTCTCAGGCAAGACTACTGGAGTGGGTTGCCATTTCCTTCTCCAAGGGATCTTCCCAACCCAGGGATTGAACCTGCATCCCCTGCGTCTCCTGCAATGGCAGGTGAATTCTTTACCATGTGTCACCTGGGAAGCCCCAAAACTATGTATATGGCTATTCTAAATATGTTCAAAAGCTTTAAAAAATGTATCAAAGGAGTGGGGATCTAATTTACTGAGGTTCTACTGTGGGTTATATTAATCACATAATTTCATTTAATCCTCTCAAATGTCTTGTGGAACGGGAATCACTATCCCTACTTGGTAAAGAATACACTGAAAACTGCAGTGCCATAGCCACACGCTTAGAAAGCAGACAAGCAGAGAACAGAATCCATCTGTTTAGCCTCAAAGCCTATTTGCTCTTTCAACCCTATCACACAGTTTTTTATGGTATCTTCGAGGGATGGTATTACACTCTACTTTTTTTCTGATTGATCTCCATTAAAAAATAGTTTTTAAACACTTTACTTTTCTCCATTTCCAGAGTCTTATTCATTATTAACTATTTTATGGAAGCAAACATTTACACAGTAGAAATTGGACATTTAAAGAAACCCTTCAGTAATCTTTCTGAATTTAAAACATGCTTCTCCAGTTGTCTTTCTAAATCTAAATTTGTGGTTTCTTACAGAAGAGCATACATGTCTAAATACTAATGCTGTCAAAATAAAAGAGCTAGGAAAAAAACCCCAAACCTCACCTCAAATCTACATCGTATAACTGCATCATAGCAAAAGGAATCACATCTTTAGGCACTGGTTTCAATGTCTAGGATAGTATCTTAACCATTCTATCAATTTTGAACTCCAACTGAACCAATACTATTAAATACACAATTAGCTCCCATGACATTAGCATAGTGACCTATACATGGTATGTATTGAGTGCTGACTGAATGAACAAAAGCAGCAGAGAGAAACCACCAGAAATTATACTGAAAATAAAAATTCCAACCAAACTTCACTTACTTTCAATATTTAATGATGTACAGTTACAGTAATGGTAGGCATAGAAACTGCATGCAAAGATACATATTTCGGAATACATACAGTGATGTCAAACTTCAACTTATTCCTAGTTATAAGGAGGGGATAAATTTAGGACATTTATTTTGGAAGGGGATATAGGCAATCAGGAAAGGGACACAGAGAGACCTAAAAGAATTCTGGAAAGGGTTGAGTGTTGGAATAATTTGAGATGTATTCAAATATTAGTTTTCATGCACTGTAAAATCCTTATAAAAATTAATATTGAAAAACGAGATGACCAGCATCTTAAATTTACATATCAAACAAGACTAGAATATTTGGATAATTGCTAATAAAACATCTGATCTTGACAGAAAATGCTGTAAAGGAGATTAAAGGACCAGAAATATAAGTTCAAAACTACAAGAATTATAGAAGGGAAGCAATCTGTTTTAAGGACCTGGTCACTACAATTCAAAATAGGAAACTGGAATGCTATGTCTAACTATATCAATGCCCTATGTTTCTAAAATGGCCAGCATTAGAATACATGTATAATTAAATGAAAGTAGCATTTTAAATCAAAACATTACTAAAAACATTTTTGCCTTTGCTTCTTAGGGAAAACAACAACAACTGGAAATTTTTAGAGGAGCCAAGCTCTGCTTTGATTCACATGTAAATAAAACAAAATATAACAATACAAACTACTTAAAACCTTATTCACTATTTTCAGACTCTACAGGTTAGAAAACCAAATGTCTGTCGGAAATAAAAATTTTAACCACTCAGATTATTACCTAATTAGATAATCATCAAGTCACAGTATAGAATTAGGTGACTTTAAAATTTACACTGTCATTGTATAAGCCCACATACTACTTGAAAAAGGAATACTAAAGTCTAAAACCCCTACATATAACTTGGCAATTTCTCCACCTACTAGTTGTATATAAGGATCATTTCTTTTCTAAAAACATTTCAAAATTGACATTTCCATGGGCTTTTAAAATTCACAAACCAGGAATCATAGTAAAACCAGAACCAACCAAAGATTCAGTTAAGCATTAAGACAGTCATTTAAAAACCTATTAAAAATGAATTCGATTCTGCATTGTGCTCTAAAATGCAAATCAAGAAATGAAACTTCATATACCTTCCTATACACGTAAAGCATCTGTGTCCTCTTGTTAATATACAATCTGACTTCCTTAATTCTAGATAAACAAATGAATTAAATGGCCTGGAAAAATACTGAATATATCAGGTAGACTTGTAACTTAGCAGCTAGATTTGCTTACACATTCTCTTGACATCAACAGCAAGAAAACAAAGAGATTTTCATAACTAAAGGATCTTTTCCCAGCCTCCCTCAGCACCTAGATTATCTACCAGTCTATGGCTTCAGTGAAAGTGGTACATCTAATAAGAATTGCTCTGTGCCATAAATAAGGGTAGTATCTAAAAATGCACAGTATTCAATTTTAATCATGAAATTTTATTTGCATTTTGCATACTGATGAACAATATTGAATGATTTTTTATGTTTTATGCATAGCACCAAAACCTAATAAATGCTTAAGTCTAATTTTCTTTTTCTAGCTAATGTGAGAAAATTGATAATCTAAAAAAGTATAGGGGCACATTTTGGAAAATTATTGCATTATTTATATGTTATGAGACCTTCAGTATAATAATAATATCTGAGACATTTAAAATGTTCTACCTATTAAGATATATAATTCTCCTCTGTGTTATAATTACTCAAAAATAAATTAATAAAATAATACTAGTAATAATATATAATAACAGAAAATACACAATTACCCATTCATCTACTTCTGAGTTAAATTCCTACATGGCAAAGAGTACAGATGATTTTTTTTCACTCACAGGATAAAATTATGTTCACTGGGGAACATATTTGTAGCCTAAGCTTCTTACATGCAAAGTGCCAGGCATACTCCTGTACAAAAGAGAGCTAACAGACGAGTAGAAGAAAACGATATGTATGAATAACTACAGTTCAAGAACTCTGTGGTAAATGCCACAGAGTAATACAGAAAAAGAACCATAGGAATTTGAATGAGGAATATATTAGTTTCAGCTACAGGAATAAGGAAAGGGTATCCTCCTTTGGGGAAAAGGAAAAATAAAGAAGTTCTACCTATTTGTGTAGGGTTGAGGCAGAGAGAAGAGGTAATTTGTTAGTTATCAGAGTTCATGCTCCTTACTTATCATGATTTACTGAGCCAGAAATGGGGTTGTCAAGGTATAAGGGTGAGGAAGGGAGAAATAAGGCTGGGATAGAAACTGACTCCTATTACAGTAATCTCACATAAATTTTGCAATATTGAAATGGCTGTGAGAAACTGAAGCAGGCTGGGTTCTCAGGGAGTTCTGTCTAAAGATATAGCTGCACTTACAGATAAGACAGCCTTTTTGTGCATAGTGATAAAAGTCACCTATCTACTAGGAGGATACAAGCAAAATCTGGAACTCAAAGTAACTCAAGAAAGTTAAAATTTCCAAAGCAACTTCAAAACTGAAGGGAAAATGAGAAGTTATCATTTGAAAACATCTCCCCAAAGTCATTCATAGTACTGAATAAATCTCTGCTAATTTATAGCTTAATTTATACATAGTTTAACTTTACAAGAAAGTAGAAGTCTCTCTTTATTTATTCAGAGAAAAATGGAGACGTGTTAGATGGATAAATGTTAGGCCACACGAAATAATATTCAAGCCATCTTCAACAACAACATATATTCAGAAGGATTCAATTCAATGCCACTATTATATGAATTACATTAGAATAGGGATAACAGTGTGGAGGTGTCAGGAAAGCTGAATAATTTTAATCTATAAAATTATCACTCAGAGAAAAATGATTTTTTAAAATGCAAAACAGCTCATTATTTCTAAGGGGGTACCATCCTTCTGATACCATCTATAGCATATTTTTGATATAAATAATTCCAAAGCAGTTAATTATTTAAATATTAGGTACAAGATAATTTTCTTCAGTGTCTACATTTACTTTAAAATTGTTTTAGGTTTTAAAAATATAAAAGCTATCATTTAACATTAAAAAATTAATCACATTTAAAAAAAGACTTTATAGTACAAAGTACTTTTAGGTAAACCACTGCAAAACTTTGCAGTTAAATACCAAAGGATATAAAGGGTTATATTTTCAGTCTAAATTCAGCAAGAATACTAAGCAGAGAATGAAGATACCAACTGCCCATTTCATATATTACCTCATGATAAGTGTGTATTAATATAGATATTTTTCACTGCTCTAATCTACTTTCTTTCAATATATAATGGTGAAAACTTAGCCAATGGGGGGAAAAAAAAGGCAGGGCTGTTACAACAGACCTGAAAAATCATTAGCATTTCTCAGCTTGAGAAAGTATTGGTTATCTAGCAAACAAATTTTCCTCTGCCAGAAAGAAACAAAAAATACACATATCCTAACAAAGATGGGTAATTAGGACATAAACAAAAATTTTTAATTTTCATAATCACACATAGAAAATAATATATGTTGTTATAATCGTAATCACCACAAAAGCTGCAGTTCCATTTAACAAATAACTTTCAGTGTCTGACATTTAAGAGAAAGGGCTTAAAATCCTTGCTTCACCGCCTCTATGAATATGTCACAACTGCCAATAACAGATACGACAGCATTTCATTTACAGTGAAAAGATGCCAGTGAAATGCAGCCGTATATATATGTATACACACACACACATATATGCCAACTTCAAAAATTTTTACTGCAAAGCAAAAAGAATCATTGAAGGGGAATATTACATCTTAAATGACTTACCTTTCGCCCATCACTTGCATGGCAATTCACATTTAGAGGAGTCAGTAAAGCCATTAGTTTTTCTTCATTACCACTCCTACAAAAAGGTATTAAGTCAATTCCTATAAAATTATAGTGCTTCTTATGAATATTTATGGGTATTTTTCACAACAGAATGGAAAATCATATGACTTCTTTAATTTCTTTTTTATGGTTCTGAATGAATGTCTTTTGCTATACTTAATTCAATTCGATCAATATATTCCTAATTAATTCCTGTTAATCATCATATAGTGGTATATCTTAGATAAGAGAGCTTTCTACATTATTATTTGCTTTATTTATCTGCATAAAGTCATGTTCTTAATTACAAACAAACTTTAGTCTGATAAGTGATCTAAAACACTGGAGTTAAATAAACATACAAAATGTTGTAAAAAGCTAAGCAATTAAATTATAAATGAACAAGAACAAAAGAAAATGGATGAGAATTTTAACATTTACTTTATGCCCCTCATTCAAGCTTGGCTAGAAAAATTTCTAGAGAAAAATACAGATATAGTTCTTTAAATACTCCAAGAATATGAACCGAAAAGCTGGGCAACTCGGGTTTGCAGGTACCTTAAGAAATGTTCCAAATAGAATTAACCTTACAATCATCACCATATCGAAAGACAGTCTCATTTAATACACTAACCGTGCAAAATAAAGTATACAAAGATTTAGTATAAGGTCTTAGCCACATTATCTCATAAAATCCAAGCAAGACAATAACATGCTTTAATTTTTATAGTCCTCTACCTGCCCTCCCCTTTTTCTCCCTTAAATGCCTGATACTCACTTAAAATGAATGGAATCACTTACCTAGCAGCTTCTAGGAGTTCGTCTTTCTTGTATTCACCTAGATGATTGCAAAATATCATGCTGTTAGCATTTGGCAGAAGACAGATTAAGAAATGCAGTAGGCAGCAAATAGAGAATTAAATAGAGAAGAACAGAAAAAGAGAGTCCACACCCCGCTGGGTGATGGAGCCGTGACGTTAGCCAGCTTGTGCAGGCAGCATCACCAGTGCCTTGGAGACGGGCAGCAAATTGACGCAGCTTCTTGTCCAATCCTCAGATGAAATAGCTTTCTTCAGACGACCAATGAATGCTAAATCTCGTGTCCAGAAACACATTCCCTCTGATAACAGCATGCCAGTTGAAGACAATGTCCCCTCCCCCCTTTTCTATTCAGACTGTCACAGTATACTTGTGAAGCATAATACATTCTGAGACAAAAGCAAAATAATGTGGCTGTTTAAAGGTACAAATTACTAGTCTTCAAAAATCCTCAATTTTCTTTTAATGACATGGAAAGTTTTTTTCCAAAAAAAAAAAAAAAATCCATATAACCATTAATTACCATTGCTGAGCTTTATAGCAGTAGAAAAAAAAAAATCAGGATCATGAAGCCTTTGCCTCGATAGGGTAAGTCTGTAGACTAGAAATACGTGAACTACGTACCAAATGCTATGAACCCCTTGGAGGCAGTGCTCTAAAAACCCATGAATATGTTCTTAAATGACAGTAATATTCTAGCATGCTGCAATCTACACTTTATGCAAATTCAATACCAAATTTTAAAAACAATAAATTTTTAAAATATTTTTTTAAAAGGAGACTAGGGTCTCTCAGAATGAGCAGACATTCATCTATTAAGATGTGGATAATATTTTTCCATTCTATTGCTTAACATACCAAAGACTGAAAATAGGTATATACTTTACAATTTTTAACACAAATGTCTTAGGGCATTCAAGAACTAAAAAGCAAGTCTTTGCCAGCACAATTGAAGGACAAGGAATTTTAATAATACAGAGTTTGCTCACTGAATGAATAAAAAGAACAGCTAGGACCATGATTCAGCTATAATATGCTGACTCAGTTTGCTATATCATTAAAGAAATAATTACATAAAATGTCTAAGCAAATAGTTATATGAAGGCAAATATTAAGTGTGTATACATATATATGTATAAGAAATAAAATTTTTGATTACGATGTTGTAATTCTATTAAGAAATAAGCTTAATTTACTTTTAAAAATCTTATCACTTATAAACATGATTTTTTTTTTGCATTTTGTTTGCTTTGCTACAGAATGTAGAATACTGATGCAAATATTTTAAGGACATCTCAGGACCATTAAGCACATGTTTAAATTCTATAACCCTTCATTAGCAAATATTTTTTTAGTTTAAACATTTCTCTTGATTCTTGGGTTAAGATTTTATTAAAATCTAGAAACTGTGAGCAGTAATTTTCAAACCAGGAAAAAGCTGTTAAATATCTATTCTCTCCTAAGAGAATTTTATATACCAATGAAGTCATTGGTTCAACAATATATGTGAATAAGCTAGAATGCTTGCTTCACGATAAGAGTTTGCCTTTCCAATTTCCATATATCATATCCCAGATTCTTCAACTGATTGACAGCTTGAAATCTATATTATAATCCCCTAGCAAATAAGGTTCTTTCCAAAGACAAAAATCTGCCCTTATTAAATATTTTAGGTGGCAATATGGAAGTGAGTGAGTCAATTTAAGATTCTTTTGAGAAAATGGTTCGACCCATACCCTCAAAATGCCTTAAGAATCAAGAGCAAAGTAAGTTAAATTATGGAATTACCTATAAAAGTCACTCATTTAGTCAAAAAACATTTATTTGAAAGGCCTATAGGCCAGGTTCAAAACTGAAAAAGACATTATCATTTCTGAACTCAAGAAGTAATAGTCTATTAAACAAGACAAACAAGTAAACCAATGATGAGAGTAGGAAATGAGTCTTACAGAGCGCTATAAAGAGTTTAAAGGCCAATCTAAATGGGATAAATAAGAAGCAGGCTAATTGTAGTCCAAGGAATGTTTCCTGGAAGAGGGAAAACTTGTGCAGGGTTTTTAAAGAAAGAACAGGTGATACTCTGATGAAGGGTGGGGGAGAAGGAAGCAACCAACGGAAAAGAAATGAGACAGGAAATGGCCACTTTAAACCTGAAAAAAAAGGACATTTCACAGGGGACTGAGTAAAAACTAGGCAGAGAAGAAACAGAAAGATCACATGAATAGCACTCTAAGAAGTCTGAACTTTATTTTGAAAACAATGAAAAAATACTGAAATAGTTCAGCAAGGAGAATGCAAGGTGTATTTAAAGATTTGTAAAAGTTTTGTGATTAAAGTTGTACCATATTCCACGCCAGTGAACTTTTTGTTGGAGAGCAACGTGGCCCAGAGTGGGGGTAATGGGAGGTGAAAACAATAAATTCTAGCATAGCTTATATTTTGGAGTAAGTTATACATTTCCTGAGATACAGTAATCTGAAATTGAGAACTGAAAGCAGCTACTATTAAAATTAAAGTCACAGTGAAGCATGACTCCAATAACCTAAGAAAGAAAATCACACAGAATTTGGGATCTTCAAAGTTCAAATCAATCCTCTTACCTAAAATTCTCATCTAGTATAGCTTACTGATGTTTTCTCCAAAAGGCACTTTTCTTGGCGGGGGCAGGGTGGGGGGCGGGGGGGGGGGGGGGAGAGTTATTCCCTCATAGTTAAACCGATAATAAACCAAAGCTTTCAAAAGGAAACATATAAGTACAACCAAAGGCGTCAGACTCAGGTGATACAAATGACTTCCTACTCTTAGAGTTAGAGATCCTAGTACTTTAATCAGCTTTTCTGCAATACATTCCAACATCCACTATCTGGTGCCCGAGGACCACAATCCATAAACAGTGGAAGCGATTTTTCAAATGCTACACTGCAGGAACAACTAGCATACTGAATTCAGAGTCCCTCACACACTCTGACAACAAATCTGAGCTACTTAACAGCTAAACCCCTTGTTCTATTTCATTTTAGCTGCAAATCTGAAAATATTCTGGCTGAGATTCTGGTGCTTTATGGAGCATTTATATTCTTTAACCACATCCAGATAAAGGCTAGCAATAGATCAGCCAGAAAGGAAAGCAGGCAATTATAGTCAAGATAATAGCATTCAGGAAAGGATAAAATAGATGGCTTAAAAAATATATTTTTATTAGAATAAAATAAGTGGGATTAAAAAAAAGGCAAGCCACAAAGTTTACTTTCCAATGCCTGAACTGTTTTTATTAGTAAAAATGGTTTATTAGTATAAGTATTGACAGGATGCATAGAAAGATAAATACACACACACACAGACACAGGCATACACAGTGGGGGACAGGGATATCAGTCACTGTGTTAAAAAGAGTATGCTGTCAGAAAAAAGGTTAAAAATGAAAGTTAAAAAATAAAGGATAAAAGTAAAATTCCCCTTTGTACTTCTCTGAGGTAGTTAGAAACAACTTCTCTTTCACTTACTATGAAGGTAAAATTACTTTGTGAATAAAAATGAAGAAAAACTGAATCAATAAACAGAAGTCATAATTATTGACTTATCTCAATTTCAACATCTTAAAGTGTTTTTGTCCCTTTCTTCAGCAACTGACAGGATTCAAAGCAGACTAAGTTTTCTAAAAATGAGTCATTTGCTTTTGTTGAGGTAGAACAATATGGAAAGATTATGAACACAGAATCATAAATTCTAGAAGCAATAAAGGACTAAAAATGAGTTGTAACCTTTCTTTTCTCTACTTTGAAACCAAGCATAACACATGCCTATCAGTAACATCTTTTGTTATATGCAATGAGAGGGGATGTAATTTGAAAGTCACCTTTCTCTGTCACCTCATCCCCAATTTCAGAATTGCTGTCCTAAGGGATCATCAACATATTCATTTACAGTTAATGAAACGGATGCCAAGGCAATTAAATGAACTGTCTAAGGTTTCACTGAGTATTATTCACTATCTGTCAAGCCCTGAAAAATGCTAACATGTGAGCAGAAACTAACCAAATCTGAGTTTTGGAAGAAGTGACGGAAACAAAAGAAAAGAGTAACAAAACAGTAATCGCAACAAAATAGTTTTAAAAACAATGACAACAGCTAGCTTTAAATAGGCCAAACATATTTATATAACACAAGCCAAATATTTCCATCAAAACTACTTTAAAGTAATGAACTTCCACATGAGCTTGTAAATGTGGGGCCCCCCACCCAAAAATAGGTATGTAAATTTTACATTCTAGTTTAACATTTTGGACCAAAAGAATAGGAATGGAGAAAATGTATTCCAGGTCTATTAAAATGACCGATGCATTTTGCATTTCCCATAGCACGCATTAATTTCTCATGCTTTAGGTTTCTCAAGAGAAGAGCTATGTAAAGACTTCAACCAAGAATCTCAGTTAACAAGTTTAGGGACTCAGGTTACTGAGTGCCAAAACCATGAATTGATCATTCTCATATAGGTATTTTTTCATTAAAGTGCCAACAAATACAAGAGATGAACTGATTCTTGTAACTAAACTGACAGCCAATATGGGGAAATAAAATATCAATTTAGGTGACATAATCCATTGTGTTTTCACTAATAGAATTGAAAATTTAAAAACAGGTATGTAGAGCTGTGGAAGGAATTTCACTGAAGCACCAGGAAATAATCTAATCTCAAGATGTTAAGCTAGGTCTTTGAGATCTACCATACAGGAACATGACCCTAGGAATGACCTGACTTCTCTCTCTGAAATTATTTTTTGAATTATTTATTTTAATTACTTGTTAACTGAATTTATTATTTCTCTCTTTGAAATCTTTCATGAACATTTTCAGGACAATTTTTTGGGGAAAAAATTACCAAAGTATTAAAAGTTCTCAATGCCTACTTCCTATTTCTGAACCCTATCAATCTTCCTGGCTCATTCTGATTCTGGTTTCAAAGTCCATACATTGGCTAAGTCAAGAATCGTGATCAAATTAAACACTCCATATCAGTGCTAAACATGGGAAAATTGAGGGCTTTAAAATTTTAGGTGTCAACAGAGTATTTTCCTGGTGGAGATCCTTTCTATCTTTCGTCTTCTACAACTTTGATCTTTCTAATTAGCTAACATTCAACCTGTGCAACATAAACTTGAAGCTGTGCTGTCCAAACAGTATAGCTGGAACAGAATTTCCCAGTTTTTTAGGAAAATGGAGATGTCTCAATCCCTGCAGGGCAGCTGAAATCAATTTTCAAAGATAAAAGCTCCCCCTCCCAAATACAACTATCCTATCTTATATCATAATATTTATGACAACAATTACATATGTTAACAAAAAAAAGTCCTAAAATATTTCAAAACCACAATATTACATCTGTAACAGATTCTATAAAAAAAGAAAATAATGCAGTCAATAGATGATTGTTAACAACCATTTTCTTTGTATGCAGTAATATGTCTTCACTTAGACCCAGCAACATCTTAAATACATATCCCATTTATGGACATTTAGCAGGGTTTTTCAATGAAGAAGGAAATGGCAACCTACTCCAGCATTTTCGACAGGAGAATCCCATGGACAGAGGAGTCTTGCGGGCTAGTCTATGGGGTCGAAAAAGTGTAGAGCACGACTCAGCGAATAAACAACAACAAGAAGGGTTTCAAATAATTTATACCTGTTTCGGACATTCTGTCAATTGTATTTGCTTCCCTGGTGGCTCAGACAGTAAAGAGTCTGCCAGCAGTGCGGGAGACCCGGGTTTGATCCCTGGGTCGGGAAGATACCCTGCAGAAGGAAATGGCAACCCATTCCAGTATTCTTGCTTGGAAAATCCCATGGACAGAGCAACCAGGCAGGCTACTGTCAATTGTATTTGGAATGTAACTCAAGAATTTTCACTAGTTTTTTTTTTTACTTAAAAATCTTAAGTATTAAAATTTGGGACATAACTACAAACACGCACTGGCCAAAACCAGGGCTTCCCCGGTGGCTCAGATGGTAAAGAACTCTCCTGCCAATGTAGGAGACACAGAGATGTGGGTCGGATCCCTGGGTCAGGATGGTCCCCTGGAGAATGGTCGGTATTTGACCATTTTGATCATGTAGCATTACATTATACGAATGCACCTGAATTTGCTTATCCATCCACTAGCTGATAGGTATATGGGTTGTTGCCAGCTTTTGGCGATCATGAATAAAGCCTCTAAAAATCCAGGCAGGATTTTATATGGACCTGTGTCATCATTTCCCGAGTAAGTACTTAAAAGTGCGGGGATGCTAAAATGTACAGGAAATGTTAAACTCTATAAGAAGCTGCCAAATCGCATCTTTTTTAAAATCTGAAAAATTCTTAATTCTGGAATATAAACATGCCTTCTATAGAAAGGAAAAAGAACAAAAGAGAAGAAGTTGACTAATGAGAAATATGACAGAACTGCTAGAAATCCCACCTCACAGCTAGAAATCACATTCTTGCCTGTTTGTGAGAAGAATTCACCTAAACTGAGCTAACTGCACAGCTTTTAGTTCTTCACAGCTCACTTGTTCTAGCTTTTGTATTTTTTTAAATAGGCAGAATATATATTAATAAAATTGACCTCTTCATTCAAGGACTGTTTTGTATGCAGTACCTGTGAGCTGAGAGCTATAAGAAGACATGAACAAAGCATATTTTGATTTATAGGCATCAGATTGTTATCTGTGAAAAGAAAATTGCCTTCCTGCAGTCCTTGTTCTTATCAGGATGGTTGGCCTCTCAATGCATCAGCCTACTGAGGGCCTGGAGTTTGGAGAGATACCTATTTGGGATTGTCAGACCGCTGCCCTCTTACATTAGATATAAAAAATTAAGGAAACTAAAGTTAACACAGAAGTACAAGTGACTACTGAATGAATGATATAAGAACTATCCTGTCTTCATTGTTATTATTGTATATGATTGTATTTTATCCTTTGTATATTTTGTCCTGTTAACAGTCTCTGAAAGACACAGTAACTTTGCAATTTTGGTCTTTTCAGGAAGCAGCAATTACAATTTACTTCTTTAAGCTGCTCATGCTTAACTTACTTTTCTTTCTTATATTTCCCTGAAGTATCACTAAATCTCTTATTCACAGTTAAGAGTTAATTAACCTTAGTGCAACCTGAGTAATGGTATTTTATCCTGGGCATAATCTTTCTCATGCAAACTCTCTTTTTAAAAATACCATTCATTTATTAGCTCTCCTTTGAATGAAGGAATTTATTCATTTAACAAATATTTACTATCTGTAACATGCCAAGTATACTACAGCTACTGCTACTGAATCACGTACTGAACCTTGGAATAGTAGGACGTCAGCGATGGAACTGGAGCTGGTGTGCGAGGGATGGTGCCAAGCCTGCAGGACGTGGCGTCAGGTCCACAGCGTAAATGATGAACTTACTCAGCACGTTGCAGTGCGCAACTGCTGCTGACGGAGGCGCACCACCTGTGCACACACCAACTGTCAGGCATAGTAAGGAAAAGGTGCTGAGGATCTCTAATAGAAGATAACCGACCTAGGCACTATGTTCTTAACGCTTTTAGGTATTTACCATTGACAGTGAGAGAGGGACAGAGCCCTTGAGTGTGTCTGTGTTAACAAAAGATTTAGATTAGGGAAATGATAACCTTTTGGGCATCATGAACCATTTTAAGAAGCTAATGAAAGTAGCTTTAGACCCTCTCCCTAGGGAGAAAATTCTTCGCATATTGTAAGATAAACTCAAACTTTTGCCTTCAGTTTTATAGTTTTCACAGAATTGCTGAAGTCTGTGAAGTTACTACAGCTTAAGAACTACTGTTTAAAAAAAGGATCTTTGACTTACACTTGTTGATTCTAAATATAACCTTAAGGCAGGCTTGGCAAGATAAATTAGTTTGATATCCTTATTTTATACATGACTCAGTTAAGACCCAGAATAAACAAATAATTTGCCTAATATTCTAAAACTATGTATGTAGTGGCAAAGCTCAGACTAGAATCTCTGCTCTTTGACAGTATTTTTAATTGGAATAATATGGGGTGATTTCATGAAGACACACAGAACCTTGGCCACACAGTTTTGGGCAAAATTTTAACTTGTGGAGATGGACTGGAGTTTAGATAATTATCAGTATGAGGAAAGAAGTGCAGGAAAATGGAATACATATTTGGAGAAGGGTGACCGATGTCAAATTTAGAGTGTGTGTTGGGAAGATGAAGTGGAATGGGGAGCACTGAATAATAATTTAAAAAATAAATTTATTCTATATTTTAAAGGATCCTGAATGTTAGCTTGTAGAGTTGAATATGATTTTATAAGGAATAGGAACAGGGAGTCACTCTTTTTAAAAAAAAAAAAAAAAGCAGGGGAGTAAACTAATTAAAACTGAACTTAACCTGGTAGCTCGATGAATTAGGACCAGGAGACACTGAAGACTAGTTACAGGACTATTGTAGGAGGATGGTGAGAACAAACGTACATAAACGGCGACAGTAAGAATGGGAAGAGTCAAGTAGAGACAAGGTATTGAATGGATCACAATGCAGCTGAGTTTATATTTGATGTGCTTGTCTTATATGTGACTAAGGGATATGATCTAACATAGCTATAAATCAGCAGTAAATTTTAAAATATTTACTTCTCAATCTTAGACTAATACTTCACCCAATAATCTTTCTGAACATGATCACAGTAGCAGCAGCATGTTAATTCAGCTTCTACTTAACGGCTATATAATCACAGACTCAGAAATGTCCATTAAATCAGAACAATCTATTTAAATAATATAGCCATTAATAGTTTATTTAATTATTAATTTAATTGTCAAAACTTAATTTGTCTTTGATTCTTGCACAGTCTATTCCAAGACAGACACTGAGGGTTCATAGGTCAGTTAGGAGGTGTTTCAGGCATATTAAAGAAAATGTTCTCCATGAGAAATAGTTTTAGAAAAAAAAAAGGACGACTATAAGAGAGCTATTGAGGTATAATATCTGGAAGGCCAGTTTGCTCCTTTCCTGAGCATATTAGCTTTAAAAAAATTCAATACAGTTGCACATTCACTTAATTTACTTAATCATTTTCATTTCCTTATTCTAAGGTTAATGTAATGGGCTAGTGTACTATCATCATAACTACTGATTTTGTTCAAATACTTTTATCTATGTTTTCTTATATTGTTTAACTGAGCAGATGTATAAGGATGCTTATTATTTCAGAAAAATATGGAGGAAAGATTTTAAAGTTGAGGAAACGAGAATATATTTGCAATTTTGGGGGAAAATTACTTCACGGCATTTTATTTTGGGAAATTGCTTCAAATTTTTCAAAATGTAAATCAGAAAAAACATCTTTATTTGAAGTAGCAAACCCATGAAATAGAAGTAGATGTTCAATTTCAGATAATCTTACAACTACTATCTTACTAGGATATATTCTACTATGTAAGAGGGCAAGAAACCACATGACAACTGTACATTTTAGTTTTCTCATCTGGAATGTATTAACTCGACCCCTTAGTGTCAGTTTTATTGTCTACTGTCAGTTTTTTCACTGTAAACACCTAGCAAAACAGGGCAGCGACATTTCTATCGGAAACACACATAAGACAATTTATTGGAAGGACTGATGTTGAAGCTGAAACTCCAATATTTTGGCCACCTGATGCGAAGAGCTGACTCATTTGAAAAGACCCTGATGCTGGGAGAGATTGAAGGTGGGAGGTGAAGGGGACAACAGAGGATGAGATGGTGGGATGGCATCACCGACTCGATGGACATAGGTTTGGGTGGACTCCGGGAGGTGGTGATGGACAAGGAGGCCTGGTGTGCTGTGGTTCACGGGGTCGCAAAGAGTCAGACGTGACTGAGCGACTGAACTGAACTGACATCAATAATAATGAAATCTGTGTCAACATTCCATGTCTTCTGTGTGTGCTATTATGAATTTCTTAGCAGAAATTAGATTTCTGTAATCTTACTATCTTTTCAGTAGATGGTTATTCAGAGCTTCCTTGTTTAGAAAGCTGCTTAGATTAACCTGTGATATAATATCACTTCATGCATATGACCCTTCCATGATGCTCAAAACATTAATTGGTTTTTCCATGATTAGGTTTTAGTTTTGTATTATCCACAACTTTACTGTAGAATTTGCCTTTGAGAAACATTTACTACCATTTCTAAATGTAGATGAACAAAGACAGAGATTGCAGGTATTAAACACAAAAGCTTCTTGAATGAAGAGTTCAAATTTGTGTACTAATTTTAAATAATAAATTCTTTTTGAAATAATTTTAATATAAATATAACACTTCCTATCAAATATTAAGAAACATTTCTGAAGAAAAAGTGGTTTTGATATTTTGGTACTTTTATTCTTTTAGGGGCTTATTCTGCTCCTGTAAATTAATCAACTACCCTCACATAAAAATTACCACTTAGCCTTATTAAAAAGCTGCAGCCATAAAAATTAATTCTCTTGGAAAACTCAAGGACTAAAACACTCTAGATAGCCAAGTTTTCAACATAACTGCTAATTTAGCATTTTAATTCCTCTGCTCTTGAGGGAATTTCTTTCTGAAATACATTAAACACTTCTATGCATTCAAAAATGGATTATTCCAAACATAATTTAACCTTTCTTGACAAATCAGGGTTGATTATGTTCAACCTCCACCAGACTGCGCAATAATGTAACAAAGCGCTCTGGGTATATTGACATGTGCCCATCCAAAATGGCTCCAGAATGCTATGCATTTTATTATTTCTTCATGTATAATTCATTTTCCTCTTTTTCTTTGTGCTAATGAATCTCTTTATGTATTTCCTTTTAGAGTGTCTAAAATAGCTGTCTAGTAGGAATAGAATTCAAAGCACATATGTAATTTCAAGTTTTCCAGTGGCCACACTGAAAAACAGGTAACCAGAGGATACTAATTTTAATATTTTATTTCATCCAGTATATCTAGAATATTATCACTTCAACATGCGGCACTAGACCCATTTACGTGTCCAGTAGCCACAGTTCGGCGCAGTGTGCGTCTAAAACTACCCTGAGCTGGAAGGTCACGCAACTGAGTGAACACTCGCTGAGGAGGAGCACCTTCTCCGAGTGATCTAAGAAGCTCTCCTGGGCATAAGCAGCTTCTGGCTCAGAGCACGACTTCTGGACATTTCTTTGGTAGGAGGGGAGTGCTGGGTGGGAGAGAGAATAGGGAAAGGGAAATGGAAGAAGGAGAAAAAAGAGAAAAGTAGTAAAAGAGAAAAGTAGTAAAAACAGAGGAAGGAACGAAGCTGGGAGAAGAAGAGAATCCAATAATAAAGTTGAGAAGGCTAGAAACTCAAGAGGTGAGTAATACATAAGAAGTACTGAACATTAATGAGCAGCATAATGCAAAAACGAGGCTTATCTTAGTAGGTAATCTAAGGCTTTTAAAGATGTATGTGATAATTGATAATTAGGCACTGAAGAGTCCTTGTAATATGCTACAGCATTTAGAGAAAGGGACCAGTATGGTTAATGATGACTCACAGGGACAGCACAAGCTTTTTAGAAGGTTACCTCATTCAAATGTACATGCCAAGAAGTGACTGAGAGTGTGTCTAGAAAGTGTATCATACTCCACTAACCACTTTTACTGAATCTTGTAGAGATGAATAACTTTACCAAGTAATATAGACAACTTCCAGTGACTGTGAAAGTCCTGGGCAAAAGACCAAAGGACTTGGTAAATTCATTATTTCTTCCTGCTGACTAACTTAAGAGAAATGGAAATTTGAAAAAAAAAAAACAACAAAAACCAAAAAAAGCTGGTTATCTAGATAACATGGAGGAACAATATCTGGTCTTGAAGAACCTGAACTTAGGATACAGAATAATGGCAACTGATGGCGAACATTACAAAAAGAATATAAAGAACGAGGAGGATAAATGTAGTGTCCTGATGTTAGAGTAAAAAAACAAACACACGCAACTGTTCAAATATGTAAGTCAAGAAAGACTAAAAACTGGCGTAAGAGTAGCCTGGATTCACTACTCTGGAGCTGATTTGACAGGAAACTCAATGAATCAACTTGACGAATTTACAGAAAAGCACATGGAAACTCATGTTGTATCAGCAGAATTAAAAAAGAAAAAGGAAGGAAGGCAGCTATTGGGCTTACACGACCAAAAGACAAGGTGGTAGAGGTGATGGTTGCAGCTATACAAAGGGTCCTATCTACTCTTGTCATTTCAGAGGAGGTGCTCAAAAAGAAAAGTGCTTAGCCATATACAATTTGGCTCCAAACAAGAAGTTATTGTATTTGGCTTAAAATATAGGAGAATATTCCTAACTATTTAAGGTATTCAACAATGGACTAATTATGGCAGTAAGTTCATAGGGAAATAGTGAATTAATGGCATAGGGAATTAAGGGCATGCTGGAATAAAAAAACAAAAAGACTGAACCAACTTATTACTGCTGCCTTTAAATTTTTTTCTTCCTCTAACTTTATGACTTTCATCACAAAGACAGGGTGGTTTGTGCATATATCCAGGGGGTACATGACCTGGGTCTGGCTTGGGAATCACCAGTAAGTCATATCAAAGGAACATTAACTTTTGTGCCAGATATTTTGAATAAACCCTGGGTCGACTACTGACTAGCCATGGGAGTTTGACCAAATCATTTAACCTTCCTCTCAGCTTCATGTTTCTCATTGTAAAATGACAAAGATAAAGCTTATCTTGTGGGTTCCTCTGAGGGTCAGGGATAATATAAATTACAACACCCAACGACACTTCCCAATCTTCGACACATGATAATGGTGATGACGATGATGGTGACAAAGCTTTTCAAATTTTAAAGCAATTGCTTTACTGACAATTGTTTATTATTTCTCCCTGTAAATCATCAGGGAGATAGGACCTCTTTTTAATTAACATCAGTGAAAGAATTCTTATTCAAAACAACTGACATTTAAGAGATCTGAGAGAATAGATTTCTCCATACTCCACTAACTTTCTCTATAATACAATAGCTTTTGTATAGTGGAAAAAGTGGAGGCATTTTATCTTTCTGTCCTAAACATTTTCTGGGTCCACAGAAAGTTGCAATCACAATATGAGCAGAAAGCTATAAAAACTGATGTACAACATTAATCAACTGGTGGAAAAAATAGGTTTAAAAAAATTAAATAATCCCAAGAAAAAGTGAAAGCTATTCAGGGGAAGATAGTTAGAAAACCATGCAGATGACCTCTCCCTTCTCCTCCATACTGTGAAGAGGTAGAACTTCACTGAGATTGAGAGAACCTTACAGAGAGTAAATCTCACTTCCTTATGAGACAGAAAACTTCATTCCAAAAGATATACGTGGTCTGTGTGTTTAGTAAATTCCTGTTTTAGATATTTGATATTTCTTAATAAACTATTGTTTTCTAGTAGCCAGCTTCACCTATATCCATGAGTCAATAATGCTAAGCCATAATGCAAACTATGAATTTTACTATATATGATGTGTTTTGTTTTTTGTTAATTTTAAACTTTAGATTTACCTTATATTACAATGATTTCATGAAATGCTTATCAGTCTTGGCATATTTTTATCTACCACAGGAATGTTCCAACCCTGCAATGTAGCAATCCTTATGACATGTGACTGAAGGTTAGCATGCAGGTAGCCAGTATTTTAAAGCATGGAGTTAGAGATAAATTAAAAATAAAATTAATCTAAAATTCAGTTCAGTTGCTCAGTCGTGTATGACTCTGCGAACCCATGGACTGCAGCACACCAGCCTTCCCTGTCCATCACCAACTCCCGGAGCTTGCTCAAACTCATGTCCATCGAATCTACCATTAGTACTGTTAAACACTGAGGATGTGCAAGTCAGCTCTGCTGATAATGACTGTTTCCAGCAGGACATGGACAAGGCCACATAAAACAATGTTTCTCCGCAAGGCCATACCATAGCTATGAAAAAGTGGCAGACAAGCCTTTCTTCTCAGTTACTGCTGCTTTCTTAATAAGAACATTGTCAACCTGAGCTCAGGATCAGGGCTGCTAGTCACACACCCATGTGTGTATGTGGGGGCGGGGTGGGGGGGGTGGCGGGTGCTGGTGTATGTGTGTAGGCATAGGTGTATATACCACCCAGTGTACCAGCTAAACACTAAATAAATTAGCACAGAAATCTACGATCTGTGGATTGGGGATATCTATTAATATTAATATTTCCTTTTCCTTTCTTTTTGCTTCTTTAGTGGCAAGGTATTAATAGCTTAGAAAATTAAAGAAAAGGCACATTTGAAACTCAAATAAGTACGAAAATCACCATCTTCCGGAAAAGGTTCCAAGGTTGTACAAATTCTAACCTTGTATAACTTTAAGAAACAACTACCAAACCAGTGTGCACACACAGGCAAACACACTTGTACCCTCATTCTAGACAGTAATTTTCTGTGTTCAAGTTCTGCATAATACTGATCACTTGATGCCTCTGATGGATTCAGAAGAAAGTATTGTCCACTTGGTAGAGTGATACTGTTGCTGCTGAGGACAAGCTACAGAAGAATTGTATTTTTTTTTTCCATTTCCTTAGTTTGCTTATTGTTTTTATTTGGTGCCAAGCTTTTAGATGCCCCAGAAGTAACTGGGGAGAGAAACTGAGTAAGATTGTTTGGTTTTAGTCTAAGTCATATTCTTTTGACACTGCTGATCAAAAGTACAGAAAAACAACATATTCTAAATGGAAAAATACACAGAAATGTTAGACAGAAAATACTAAGTCACAAAAGTGGACAGAGAACAACCCAGGGGCAGTAAATGCCGAATTCCCGGCTTTAGTTATTTCTGCAAAGAACCACCTGCGCCTTCCTCTGTGCTCCATAACACTTTCTATGTTATATGAAAAATCACTTGTGGGTCTGTCTCCCTTGCCTAACTTGAGACCCTTGAAGTCAGGGACCATATTTTATACTCTTTCTTATATCTCCAGAAGTGCACAATGAACTTTATTTATAAAAAAGGCATACCTATTCCATGTTCCCATCGCTAGAGCTGCCTGTGTTTCCTAAAAGAAATGTCTTATTTGGAGGAAACTCCACTGCAACAATGAGAGAGTCTACTGTATCTAATTTTAGATATAAAAATGAAAGTATCACCAGGTTATTACATAGGAAATCCCTGCGGGCATGGGGAGGAGAGGAGTACCAATAGGACAGGATTCAGATATAAGTGCATCGTAAATCAGAATAAAAACAAAATTTGATGTGGCAATTTGAAATTGTTGAATGAAACTGTTATGATTCTAATTCAGTCAAAAACAATTATTATAAGCACATACATATAACAGTTCTTCACAGTACAAAGTTTGGCTTGCTATTACTTTTTAGCCTTTTGCAAACACGTCTTATTCCTGAAAGCAAGGCAAATAGTTTTGGGGGAGAGAGCTATTTGAATTAGTATAAGAAAAAATTAATAGCAATAGTAAACTAATCAAACATATTGTCCTTTATATTATGCAAAGAACTGACTTTTCTCTATGAGAATACTGGACTAATGAGTGATGGGCCTTTATAAAGCAGAGTAAAATTCCACTTTATGTACAGACTACATTTAGTTTATCCACTCATTTCTCGATGGACACTTAAGGTGCCTCTACGTTTTGGCTCTAATAACGCTACTACAAACATGAGTGTACAAATATCTCTCCAAGTCTCTGTTTTCAATTCTTTTGAATCCGAGTTGCTACCTCACAGTAATCTTATTGTTAATTTTGAGGCACCTCCATAGTGTTTCCCACATCCACTGCATCATTTTACATCCCCACAAACAGTGCACAAGGTTTCCATTGCTCTACATTCTCACTAATATTTATTTTTTCTCTCTCTTTAAAAAAATAGTAGCCATCCCAATGGGTGTGAAGTGGTGTTACCTTAAATTTCAAGACTATTCCTAATGGATAAATTTTTAATAAAAGCTGACTTTTCAAGATTCCATAAATGACTTCAAAATATGGGTGAGCAAACCTATCTGAAAGATTTCTTATATTAACTTATGTTTACTAAAGCAGATTTTGGTTTTTACTTGATCTGTTTTCCTTTCACTGACTTAATTCAATAAAATATTCATTTTTTTCTCAGTATTATGGGAGTGTAGTATAATCAGCTACTTTATAACAGGGTTGGGAAGATCCCCTGGAGAAGGAAATGGCAACTCACTCCAGTATTCCTGCCTGGGAAATCCCATGGACAGAGGAGCTTGGTGGGATACAATCTATGGGATTGCAAAGAGTCAGACATGACTTAGCTACTAAACAACAATATAAAGAAGTATAGTAACTACATACTTTCAGCAGGCTATTATTGATAGTAGTCTTCCAAAACAGGTAAAATAATAAATTTTCCATATTTTGAGTTTATGTACATTTTTATGAGACACAAAAGTAGGTACATTTATTTAGTCATATTTTCTTTGCAGTGATAAACCAAGGTTTATATGCTAGAAAGAGATAACATGTTTTCACTAAAGGTACTATTACACATTTTAAACAGAAAGTATCTCCAGAAATGACTTGATGAGAAACCAGTGCTAAGAAAATCAAAGAAAAAATGGTATACAACATTCTAAACTAAAACTGAGTCTCACTTCAAGGACACCATTGAGAAATTTATTTTATACATAAAACAAACAGTCTGACAAATGACAGCTATGATAGCTCATGGCCAGTTGTGTTCATGAAAGATGACATTACTCTGACCCACCTGTCACCATCTCAAGTTATTTGTCTCCAGCCCAGATAGCATATAGGCACACACACAAAATTAAATAATGTTTGTAGAAATCTTAGCGTGACAAAAGTAGATAATTATTTTAAATAATTTAATACTTCTAATTTGTGATTATATAATAATGACCATATCATTTGGGGAAAGTTATAGTTAAGGTTAACTAGCACTGTTTAAATACTGAAAATGTTTCTTTCCATACATAATTTCTCATTCTATGCTAGCAAAAAATACTATGCATTCATTTTGAGTAAATGTGGCTTAACTGATAAAACCAGCCATTTGTATAACGGCTTCCGCACATAATTACCCAGGAATCCTGAAAAGGACTACCTAAGAGTGAGTGAGTATAAAAGGAAGGTATTTTCAGATTCTTGACAGCCTGATGTTTTCTCATTTTGATAATCTTAAAAGATTTAAGGCAAACATTTCCAATCCAGTGTGGAAAGAAATATCTATAGCTGTTTGGAAGTGCAAAATTTTAAATCCCAGGGTCCACTGATTTGCCTTGGAATATTAAGACTTGGCAAGGTTATTTGTTGAAGAGCGAAACTAAGAAACATATTAAGATTCATTCTCTTTGTGTGAGATGAAGACCTACAGTTTTCATGACATAGATGAAACTGAGAAACTTTCACATTTTACTGAAAATGACTTGCGGAAATAGATATATCCTGGGGCAGACGCTGGAACTAACAGTAATTCCAGAAGTTCTCTTAGGAAAGGCACATACTATATCATCAAAACTACCATCAGGTGGTTCTGTGTAAATCATTATGACTCCCTATCTCTTTTTCTCTGACACACACACGCATACAAATACATTTTCAGTAGGAGTTTCCTTTATAAACTCGGTGGTACTGGTAATCAGAATTCCATACCCTACACTACACAAAGCTAACAAATTTTCAAGCATTTTCTTTTGGCTTCAGATGAAACATGATAAAAATGATTAAAATCTATGAAGGAAAGAGATTTATAAATTAACCAGACTCACTGTTATTATCATATGAAAACATACTAATCATTCAGTTTGAAACTTCCTAGAGGTCAGAGACAGTGTCTTACTTATCCTTATATACTTAACAACTATCAAAATGAACATGTAAGTGCCAACAAACATGCTGGGCTGGATAAACACACACACACACACACACACACACAAAGTTAACAAATCCTTCATTCACCTTCTAAGTGTTGGGGCAGTAATCTGAATCTAAGAAAGTAATCTGAATCTAAGAAATGTCTTTAAGGAAAATGTTGATGCCTTCCAGCCAAAGTCCACCAGGAAGACAGCTACAGGTGAATAAATTGGGATTGTTACTTGTTACAGTGAGGGAAAAGACGGGCCACAGGGGACAGCAGGCGCCTCAGTCAGAGGGTGTTAAGACTCCACCACAGCTTTTGAGCTGAGTTGAGAGTACTGGGAGAGGGTTTAAGGAAACTAAGATTTCTTCTAGACTGTATGCTATTAGAAAATGGTGGGCAATTATTTTATGGCTGGGTGAAAAGACAGCTGTCATTCATATTAACCAGATGAAGAAGATGTCTGCTATGCTGTGAGTGCACCATGACTTTGTTTTGATCTGTGGCCTGGATGTATTAAAACAGTTCCCATTTATAAAGTTCTATTTTCCTTCTCAAAAGGAACACTCAATTAATTGATAATGAAAAAATTATTCTAATATTTCTATTGTTTAGCTGAGCACAAATTTACAAGTTAAAAAAAAGGTAAACTTCTCTTTGGAAACTTCCTATGCCCAATCCACATAACCAACAGATTCTTGAATGCAGTGGAGGCAGACAGTGATCTATTTACTTTCCAATATTACAGTCTAACTAAAAATGTTCAAGGGGAAAACAATTCTCCAATAAATAATTCCAAAAGTATGTGCTTAGTTGCTCAGTCATGTCTGTCTCTTTGCGAACCCCTGGACTGCAGCCTGCCAGACTCCTCTGTCCATGGGGATTCTTTAGACAAAACACTGGAATGGGTTGCAACGCTCTCCTCCAGGGGGATCTTTCCAACTAGTAGAGCCTTGTATGTACGGGTAAGTAAGGCTAACCTTGGGATGATCAAGATCAAAGAATATCAAAATTACCAGAGACATCTTTTGATATATTCCCTGTAAAAGTACTTTTCAGCTAAGGAGTTCGGATACAGTGGGAAAGATTTACAGAGGCCCACAGTGCTTTGTTGCAATCATCCTTTGGTGAGTAAATAAAAATCACATCTCCCACTGCTCTTGATCTTTCTTGTGTTGAACATCAAGCTTTATATAGTTTACTAGAAGACATAATGTACACATGAGTGTCTTAAGGGAAAATGAATGAAAAATTCTAAACATAGGGACTCGTTGCAACTACTCAAAGAAATCTTGTTTCTGCACCGTCTTCCATGCACCCCCTTACTGTAGTAGACTCACAACACAAAGCAATTTTCCCTAATTATGACACTAAGAACTCACCATAGTTTCTGAGGAATAGACTCAGTGGTCAATTAAGCCCATTTAATTAAATCAGATAAATACAAAAGTTATTGAGCTTCATTAAAACACATAAAACATAGTAAATACATATTACATTATCCTATATCATGAAAAGATACTAAGTCTTCCATTGAAAATTACTTAGGAAAACCCAGACAGTCAAACAAGTAAGGAATTAGATTATACAGTATTTCCACAACATTTAAACATGGTACTTGGTGCAATCCCAAAGAAAGGCAACGCCTAAGAATGTTCAAACTACTTCACAACTGCACTCATCTCAGACACTAGTAAAGTAATGCTCAAAATTCTCCAAGCCAAGCTTCAACACTATGTGAACCAAGAACTTCCAGATGTTCAAGCTGGATTTAGAAAAAGCAGAAGAACCAGAGATCAAATTGCCAACATCCGTTGGGTTATCGAAAAAGCAAGAGAGTTCCAGGAAAAAATCTACTTCTGCTTTATTGACTACACCAAAGCATTTGACTGTGTGGATCACAACAAACCGTGGAAAATTCTTAAAGAGATGGGAATACCAGACCACCTTATCTGCCTCTTGAGAAATCCGTATGCAGGTCAAGAAGCAACAGTTAGAACTAGACATGGAACAACGGACTGGCTGCATATTGGGAAAGAAGTATGTCAAGGCTGTATATTGTCACCCTGTTTATTTAACTTATATTCAGAGTATATCACGTGAAATGCTGGGCTGGATGAAGCACAAGCTGGAATCAAGATTGACGGGAGAAATATCAGTAACCTCAGGTACACAGGGAGAAGGCAATGTCAACCCACTCCAGTACTCTTGCCTGGAAAAATCCCATGTACAGAGGGGCCTGGTAGGCTGCAGTTCTCGGGGTCGCGAAGAGTTGGACATGACTGAGCGATTTCACTTACACTTTTCACTTCCATGCATTGGAGAAGGAAATGGCAACCCACTCCAGTGTTCTTGCCTGGAGAATTCCAGAAACGGGGGAGCCCGGTGGCCTGCCATCTATGGGGTTGCACAGAGTTGGACACGACTGAAGCGACTTAGCAGCAGCAGCAGTAGATACACAGGTGACACCACTCCTACTGCAGAAAGTGAAGAAGAACTAAAGAGCCTCTTGATGAAAGTGAAGGGGGGGGAGTGGAAAAGGTGGCTTAAAACTCAACATTCAAAACATGAAGATCATGGCATCTGGTCCCATCACTTCATGGCAAATAGATGGGGAAACAATGGAAACAGTAAGAGACTATTTTGGGGGGCTCCAAAATCACTGGAGATGGTGACAGCAGCCATGAGATTAAAAGATGCTTGCTCTTTGGAAGCAAAGCTATGACCAACCTAGACAGCATATTAAAAAGCAGAGACATTACTTTGCCAACAAAGGTCCATCTAGTCGAAGCTATGGTTTTTCCAATAGTCATGTATGGATGTGAGAGTTGAACTATAAAGGAAGCTGAGCGCCAAAGATTTGATGCTTTGGCATTGTGGTGTTCGAGAAGACTCTTGAAAGTCCCTCGGACTGCAAGGAGATCCAACCAGTCCATCCTAAAGGAAATCAGTCTGAATATTCATTGGAAGGACTGATGTTGAAGCTGAAACTCCAATACTTTGGCCACCTGATGTGAAGAACTGACTCACTGGAAAAGACCCTGATGCTGGGAAAGATGAAAGGCGGAGGAGAAGGGGACGACAGAGGATGAGATGGTTGGATGGCATCACTGACTCACTGGACGTGAGTCTGAGTAAGCTCCAGGAGTTGGTGATGGACAGGGAAGCCTGGCGTGCTGCGGTTCAAGGGGGTCACAAAGTTGGACACGACTGAGCAACTGAACTGAACTGAACTTGGCCCAAAGTGTACTTTAAATAAAAGAGAAAGTAACATTGACATTGAAAAGTCATAATTAAGATGAATGTAGGGAAATATAAAAGATCCAAGAATTTTCTATGAAGTTCTAGTCCTTTAAGGGTCAAGTTAAGAATTAAAATATGAAGAAGGCTAAGTATAAAAACATATCCTTAAGAAAACGGAATGAGTAATATCATGAACTTCTGGTATAAAGATTACTTCTATTTTTAACTGAACTTCTTTTCCTTCTACTTTATGGCTAGCCTTTTCTTCTATAAATCATCATTAACATTACTACCTGGCATGTTTTTGTGTTACAAACAGTATAGGCAAGCGGTTATTTTATTTTCTCTTATTAGGTTTTAAAAGAAGAAGACTTATTTGCAAACAAGTTCACAAAATCAGCTGCTCTTCCGGAGGAAAGGATCCTCTTCCATGTCTATCTGTTATTGCCACTGGCATTCTAATAACTTCTTAAAAACCAGAGTCATTTTTATGTCCTGTCATAAGCAAAATATCATTCATCTTCAGTACAATGGAGGATAATAGAATAATAGAAAAACAACATGTGGCAAGATTAGAACATCAATAAAGAAAGAAGGATTCTTCTTCACTCACCTGGGGCCCATTTCCAAACACTGAAGCCAAATACATATAACTAGAATTATAAAGAGCAATGAATTTTTCCCTACAAAGAAAAACTGTGAGGGGAAAAAAACATAAATAAAATTTGATACATAGAATGTTCCTTTGCTTCAGAAAGAAAAGAAACATGATACAAACTGGGGATGATGAAATTCTGATAAGCCACAAATCAAAGGATAGTCAAGCACTCCTTATCTAGTACTCCTTATCTAGTACTGATTTCCTGTCTAATTAATTTCCTAACAACTACTTCTTTTAAAAGAAATCCCCACATATAAAAAACAATACTTGTAGTTGTTTCAGATTATATATCCACTTTCATTTAGAAAGACTTGAGTATATGATTCACTGTATTTCTCTCCATGCCCTGTCAGGCTATCAATTCGGATGACTTTCAATGTCCACAGCAAAAAAAGTCTAGCAATTCTAAAACTGTCAGAGGCTGATGATCAAACACATACTTTTTTTTTTTTTTTTGGCTGCACCAGGTCTTAGCTGCAGCATGCGGGATCTAGTTCCCTGACCAGGGGATCGAACCCAGGCTGCCTGCACTGGAACTGTGGGTGGACTCTTAGCCACTGGACCACCAGGGAAGTCCCAAATACACACTTTTCAGTAGATATTCTTAAGTCACTGACACTGTGACTAAACCTTATCCTTTCCCTAAGAAAAGAAAATACTGCTCCTTCCACAGAAGCAGGAGAAGGCTCATTTGATTAAAAAGCTTCTTAGGAAATAGTCAGTACCAACCTTGGGCCCACTATGGCCATGTATCCTTAAAGAACCAAAGGAAATATACTCCTGCCCAAGTAGGAACATTGAATTTATTGTGTTCTTGAGGAGACAAAAACAAAACAAAACAAAAGGGTACAAATAATATTTGTTTCAAAACAATCTCAACAAATCTAATGCCCAAGAGTTTTCTTCCGAACATGACAGAAAACAAGGAAAGTTAACAGTTGTAACAATGACCATAAGATGGTGTTCAATCTAAAACAAGGCAAAGAAACTTTTATTCATAGAAAAGAAACAAGTATTTAATTTTGAGGTAGTAACAACTAGAAAAGGACACCAAGGCAGTTAAAAGTAAAATGCAAAGAAAAAAAAAAAGCTTAAGCTTTTCCTAAACACTAGTAATGAAAAAAAATGAAACTATTTGAGGATGAAAAGTACAAAAAAATATTACAGGGTGACCATATCATTTATTAACCAAATTGTCACATTTTGTGTGTGTGTGCTCGGAGTACTAATTTTTAAAGATCTTTTCATTTGAAATAATTTCAAACACAGAGAAAAACTGCAAAATAGGTACAGAGAATTCCTTTGAAAGTGAAGTTGCTCAGTCGTGTTCGACTCTTTGTGATCTCATGGACTGTAGCCCACCAGGCTCCTCCATCCATGGGATTTTCCATGTAAGAATACTGGAGTGGGTTGCCATTTCCTTCTCCAGAGGATCTTCCTGACCCATGGATCGAAACTGGGTCTCCTGCATTGCAGGCAGACGCTTCACTATCTGAGCCACCAGGGAATTGTCTCTCAACAAGTTTTAATATTTTGTCCATGTTTTTTATATCCTTTCTTTTTCCTCTATATCTCTATGTAGGTACACAGAAGCAATAAGTAATTTTTCTAAACTGTTTCAGAAACTTGCAATACATCATGTCTCTTTGTCTTTCATTACTTCACTGTTTATTTCCTAAAAACATGGATATTTTCTGATGTAAGCACTGTACAGTAACTAAAGTCAGGAAATTTAACACTGGTACAATATTTTTATTTAATAGAGAGTACACATTCAAATTTTGTTACTGTTCCAATAATAGTCTTTACAGCGCTTTCCCCCTCCAGTCCAGGATCATCTATTTTGCATTCAGTTGCCATGTCTCTTTAGTCTCTTTTAATTTGAAATAATTCCTCAGCCTTTGTCTTCCCTGACATTGACATTTTGGAAAACTACAGGCCAATTATTCTGTAGACTGCACCTAAGTTTGTATTCGTTTAATGTCTCCTGGAGAGATTCAGTTATGCATCCCTGGCTAGAATACAACATGAGAGATGCTGTGTCCTCCTCAGGTATTACATCTGCCAGACTCAGGCTTATCTGACTCGCACTGATTATATTAACTTTGCTTCCTCAACAAGTGTACTGTCAGGTTTCTCTACTGCATAGTGTCAGTTTCCCCCAAGCAATAATCAATCTATTGGCAGCCATGCTCAGAACCACCCAACATTCTGCTCCTCATCAAACCTGGTCCTTGAAATTTAGCATCCACTAAGGAGTCCTGTCCCAGCCAGTCTGCTACCGTGCCTGCAAATGGGGATTTTCCAGTTCCAACAGTTCAATCCACATTTATCAATGAGCATTTGAGCAGTGAAAAGAACTCTCTCTACTCATTTATGATCACTGGATGAACACAGCTCTTCCTATGTTATCTAATGGGTTATAATTCTTTACTCTCACTTATTTTGATGGTCAAATTGTCCTAGATTTGCTCAGTGGGAGCCCCTTCAAGATGTCCTTCTGACATGCCCCTGTGTCCTTTAGACCTGCTTGCATCATTGTTTGAGCACTTCCTTACTTTCCAGCACATGAAGATATTCCAGGTTCACAATACCTTCCCCAATCTAGTCCTGAAATCAATCATTTTTTTCCCCAAAGAACTCCTAACTCATTTACTCCTAACACACTGACTCAATCTTACAGTACACCTAAAATAGTTTCATAGTTACTATATCCCATTACTGCAAAACAGCTTAACGGAAGGAATTCAGGGTTTGTTTGAAACTGCTCTTTCTACCCCATTCTTGATTGAGGGCCTGGTGGAATGCTGCAGTCTTACAGCATGGCCATGAACCTACAGCTCGTGATGCCTTTTCCTTTGTAAAGAGGGGGAAGGGTTAAGAAAAGCCCTGTCTCCTAGGTCGTCAACACCCTCCCAGTCCAAAGCTTGGCTAAACTGCTCCCTAAGTAAAAGGGTATACACACTCGTTTGCCTCTTCTTACAAGCTAGCACATGTTCCTTCTTGACATCTGCTTATTACAGCATGTTGGAAGGTGTGAAATTGTAGGTGTAAGGCCAACGCTGCTAGAAAATATCAGGCATAAAAGTGGGTATATGTTCAAAGGGGAGGTTTTTGTTTTAGGTCAACTTATATTTTTTGCATCATCATATCCTGCTCTAGTTTCCTGAGCCTTATGAATGAGTAACGTTAGGCAGGCACACTGACAAAGCTGGAGTACAGCAGGAAAAGATGGTTTTCTACAAAAATTCTACTAGGAAACTCTCCAACACTAACTTACTTTAATTATGGAGCCTCTTTGATGTGAAATAATTACCAATTACTCCCTTTATTCCACTCAGGGACACCTCATTTTTTAAATAATAAAACCTCATGCCATGTGTTCAATGACTGTTTAAAGTTTAGGAAAAATAATTCTCCTACATTAGACCAACTAGGAAAATACTGGCTGCTGGGCTATTCCAACCTTAGGGCTAAGTCAAAGAATAAATGGAAATAATGAACAGCACCGAAAGAAGACCATGGAAGATGGGCTTATCTACCAGTTACCAACTGACAGATAAAGCAGCAAGCTGTTGATAACTTCTGGTCACAATTATTTCAATTGTAAACTCGTAATTTTCCTTTTGATTCAGCTAAAAAAGCAAACATACTACACAGTTACGTTCTCTGCAGTACTATGAGACTACAACTGAGAGTCCAATCATACCCCTCATAACTCACAGTTGCTTAAATTTAGGTTTCTGATCAGCAGATAGCTTTAGAAAAATAAGCATGCCATCCAAACTGTCCCTTGTTCACGTGGTTACACTCAATGCTTAAATATTCAGAGTATATATATGAGAATAGACTGGTTCCAAATACTATAGGAACCAATCAAAAACAGTTTCAAGGCTTCTACTTCTAGGAAAATGGAGTATATGTACTTTTCCATACTTTTCCCACTAAGTACACCTTTAAAAACCTGGACATCATATAGAAAATATACATGAAAAGACTCTCAATGATGGACAGAAGAAGGCATACTGGTTAAAGACCTTGGAACCCAAGGAAAGACATGGTGGTGAGTTCCCAAGTCCTTTTTGTCCCATATATCCAGACTTTGCAAATATGCAAAAAGGCAAAATGGTTGCCTAAGGAGGCCTTACAAATAGCTGAGAAGAGACATGAAAGGCAAAAGAGAAAAGAAAAATATATCCATCTGAATGCAGAGTTTCAAAGAATAGCAAGGAGAGATAAGAAAGCTTTCCTCTGTGATCAGTGAAAAGAAAGAGAGGAAAACAACAGAATGGGAAAGACTAAAGATCTCTTCAAGAAAATTAGAGACACCAAAGGAAAATTTCTTGCGAAAATGGGCACAATAAAGGATAGAAACAGTATGGACCTAACAGAAGCAGAAGATACTAAGAAAAGGTGGCAAGAATACACAGAAAAACTATACAAAAAAGATCTTAATGACCCAGATAACCATGATGGTGTGATCACTCACCTAGAGCCAGACATCCTGAAATGCGAAGTCAAGCCTTAAGAAGTGGGCCTTAAGAAGCAACACTACGAACAAAGCTAGTAGCGGTAATTGAATTCCAGCTATGCTATTTCAAATCCTAAAAGAGGATGCTGTGAAAATGTCTTTGGAAAACTCAACAGTGGAAAACAAGTTTGGAAAACTTGCCCAAAGAAAGGCAAGGCCAATGAATGTTCAACCTACTGCACAATCGCACTCATCTCACAAGCTAGCAAAATAATGCTAAAAATTCTCCAAGCTAGGCTTCAACAGTATGTAAACTGAGAACTTCAAGATGTTCAAGCTGGATTTACAAAAGGCAGAAGAACCAGAGATCAAATTGCCAACATCTGTTAGATCACAGGAAAAGCAAGAGAGTTCCAGAAAAACATCTATTTTTGTTTTATTGACTAGGCCAAAGCCTTTGACTGTGTGGATCACAACAAACTGGAAAATTCTTAAAGAGATGCGAATACCAGACCACCTTACCTGCCTCCTGAGAAATATGTGTGTAGATTAAGAAGCAGTTAGAACCAGACATGGAACAACAAACTGGTTCAAAATTAGGAAAGTAGTACATCAAGGTTATATACTGACATCATGTGAAATGCCGGGTTGGAAGAAGCACAGCTGGAATCAAGATTGCTGGGAGAAACAGCAATAACCTGAGATATGCAAATGACATCACCTTTATGGCAGAAAAACATCTATTTCTGCTTTATTGACTATGCCAAAGCCTTTGACTGTGTGGATCACAATAAACTGTGGAAAATCCTGAAAGAGAAGGGAATACCAGACCACCTAATCTGCCTCTTGGGAAATCTATATGCAGGTCAGGAAGCAACAGTTAGAACTGGACATGGAACAACAGACTGGTTCCAAATAGGAAAAGGAGTACGTCAAGGCTGTATATTGTCACTCTGCTTATTTAACTTCTATGCAGAGTACGTCATGAGAAATGCTGGACTGGAAGAAGCACAAGCTGGAATCACGATTGCCGGGAGAAATATCAATAACCTCAGATATGCAGATGACACCACCATTATGGCAGAAAGTGAAGAGGAGCTAAAAAGCCTCTTGATGAAAGTGAAAGAGGAGAGTGAAAAAGTGGGCTTAAAGCTCAACATTCAGAAAACGAACATCATGGCATCCGGTCCCATCACTTCATGGGAAATAGATGGGCAAACAGTGGGAACAGTGTCAGACTTTATTTGTTGGGCTCCAAAATCACTGCAGATGGTGACTGCAGCCATGAAATTAAAAGATGCTTACTCCTTGGAAGAAAAGTTGTGACCAACCTAGAAAGTATATTCAAAAGCAGAGACATTACTTTACAGACTAAGGTCCGTCTAGTCAAGGCTATGGTTTTTCCTGTGGTCATGTATGGATGTGAGAGTTGGACTGTGAAGAAGGCTGAGCGCCGAAGAATTGATGCTTTTGAACTGTGGTGTTGGAGAAGACTCTTGAGAGTCCCTTGGACTGCAAGGAGATCCAACCAGTCCATTCTGAAGGACATCAGCCCTGGGATTTCTTTGGAAGGAATGATGCTAAAGCTGAAGCTCTAGTACTTTGGCCACCTCATGGGAAGAGTTGACTCACTGGCAAAGACTCTGATGCTGGGAGGGATTGGGGGCAGGAGGAGAAGGGGGCGATAGAGGATGAGATGGCTAGATGGCATCACTGACTCGATGGACGTGAGTCTGAGTCAACTCTGGGAGATGGTGGTGGACAGGGAGGCCTGGCGTGCTGCGATTCATGGGGTTGCAAAGAGTCGGACACGACTGAGTGACTGAACTGAACTGAACTTACAGCAGAAAGGGAAGAAGAACTAAAGAGCCTCTTGATGAAAGTGAAAGAGGAGAGACAAAAAGCTGGCTTAAAACTCAACATTCAAAAAATGAAGATTATGGCATCCGGTCCCATCACTTCACGGCAAATAGATGGGGAAACAATGTAAATATTGACAGACTTTATTTTCTTGGGCTCCAAAAACACTGCAGATGGAGACTGCAGCCATTAAATTAAAAGACACTTGCTCCTTGGAAGAAAAACTATGACCAACCTAGATAGCATATTAAAAAGCAGACACATTACTTTACCAACAAAGGTCTGTCTAGTCAAAGCTATGTTTTCACCAGTAGTCATGTACAGATGTGAGAATTGGACATAAGCAAGCTGAGGGCTGAAGAATCAATGCTTTTGAACTGTGGTGTTGGAGAAGAATCTTGAGAGTCTTTTAGACAGCAAGGAGATCAAACAAGTCAATCCTAAAGGAAATCAGTCCTGAATATTCATTGGAAGGACTGATGCTGAAGCTGAAGCTCCAATATTTTGGCCACCTGATGTGAAAAGTTACTCACCGGAAAAGACCCTGATGCTGGGAAAGACTGAAGGCAGGAGAAGGGGACGACAGAGGATGAGATGGCTGGATGGCATCTCTGACTCAATGGACATGAATTTGAGCAAGCTCCAAGAGTTGGTGATGGACAGGGAGGCTTGGCGTGCTGCAGTCCATGGGGTCACAAAGAGTCGGACATGACTGAGTGACTGAACTGATAACAGACTTTAAGAAGTGAAGAAGCTAGCAACTCAGAAAACACCAATAGGTCCAGACAAACAAAAGCCTGTTCTCTCAAGCCAAAGGACCAAGACAGGTACAGTCTAAGATGACAGTAAACCTTCGGACAGTAACTGCCTCTTCCAGTCAAATACTTAAAAAAAAAACACACACAAAAATAAATATATAAGCAATTAAAAAATCACACCTCAAAACAAACAAACAAAAAACCTATAGCTCTACCCCTACTCATGAAGCAAAGCCCATGGGATGAGCCTAAATCTGCAAGCTTATTAGGAACCAAGATTTCATCTTTTCCAGGTAATAATTAGCCCCTCCTCACCACAATGTTCGGAGAAGGCAATGGCACCCCACTCCAGTACTCTTGCCTGGAAAATCCCATGGATGGAGGAGCCTGGTAGGCTGTGGTCCATGGGGTCACTAAGGGTCAGACATGACTGAGTGACTTCCCTTTCACTTTTCACTTTCATGCATTGGAGAAGGAAATGGCAATCCACTCCAGAATTCTTGCCTGGAGAATCCCAGGGATGGGGGAGCCTGGTAGGCTGCCATCTATGGGGTTGCACAGAGTCAGACACAACTGAAGCGACTTAGCAGCAGTAGCAGCAGCACCACAATGTTGGTGGAGACAACAGACTTCCACAGATTTTCACTACAGCCCAATAGTAATGAAGTCACTGCTCCTTTCTTCCTATGATGCCAATCAAGGCCATTTGGGGAAAAAAATCAGCAAGGATAGAGTAGAACTCAACACCACCATCAACCAACAGGATGGAACAGACATTTAAAGAATACTTCGTCTAACAACAACCAGAACACATTTTTTTTACATGCCCATTGAACATACACCAAAACAGACCACATTCTAGGCCATAAAATAAAAATTTTTTTAATGAGAAGAACTGAAAACATAACAAGTGTTGTCCAATCACAATGGAATCAAACTAGAAGGTATATTAAAAAGATAATAAATAATCTCCAAACACTTAAGATTCTGAGCAACATACATCTACTAAATATCTGTGGGCTAAAGAGAAAGTCTTAGGGAATTAAAAACTAACACATTGAACTGAATGAAAATGAAAATACAAAATCTGTGCGACACAATCACAGTAGCAGTATTTAGAGGGACATTTATGGCACATTAGAAAAGATGAAAAATCGCAAATCAGTTTTCTAAACACCTCAAGAACCTAGAAAAACAGTGAAATAAGCCCAAAGTAAGCAGAAGGAAATAATAAACATAAGAACAGAAATCTATATAATGGAAAAGAGAAAGAAAATCAATGAAAAAATGACTAGCTTCTTTGAAAAAGGTAAAAAAACTTAACAAACTTCTAAGCAACATTTATAACACAGAAAACACAGGGACTTCCCTGGTAGTCCAGTGGTTAAGACTCTGCCTTCCAATTTAGTGGCTGTAGGTTCAATCCCTGGTGGGGAAGGCTAAGAGCCCACATGCCTTGTCACCAAACAAACAAAAAACCCCATAAAACAGAAGCAATGTTGTAACAAATTCAATAGAGAATTAGAAAACAAAAAGAGAAAGCACAAATTACCTATTAACAGGAACGAAACAGAGGATAACACTATATATCTTAAAGATATTAAAAACTGTCTAACAAAGGAAAACTACAACTAACTCTATACACAGAAATCTGACAGCTTAGATGAAATTCCTTGAAAGGCAGAAGCTACCGAACTCACACCAGGAAAAAATGCATAACCTAGTTACCACTGTACCAATCAGAGATAAAGAATTAATAGTACTCTTCCAAAAGAGAAAGTACCAAGCCCAGATGGTTTCACTGGTGAATTCAACCAAACATTCACTAAAAAAAAAAAAAAAGATCTCTTTCAGAAAACAATCTCATCCAGAAAATAAACACAGATAGTTGTTGTTGCTCAGTCATGTCGACTCCTGGCAACCCCATGGACTGCAGTATGCCAGACTTCCCTGCCCTTCACTATCTCCCGGAGTTTGCTCAAACTCATTTCCGTAGAGTCAATGATGCCATCCAACTATCTCATCCTCTGTCACCCCTTCTTCTCTTGCCCTCAATCTTTCCCAGCATCGGGGTCTTCTCCAATGAGTTGGCTCTTCACATCAGGTGGCCAAAGTATAGAACACTTCCTAATTCATTCTATGAAGCCAGCATTACCCTAATACCAAAACAGATAAAGGTGTTCAGTTCAGTCGCTCAGTCGTGTCTGACTCTTTGCGACCCCATGAATTGGAGCATGCCAGGCCTCCCTGTCCATCTCAGACTCACGTCCATCGAGTCAGTAATGCCATCCAGCCATCTCACCCTCTATCGCCCCCTTCTCCTCCTGCCCCCAATCCCTCCCAGCATCAGAGTCTTTGCCAATGAGTCAACTCGTCGCATGAGATAGCCAAAGTACTGGAGCTTCAGCTTTAGCATCATTCTTTCCAAAGAAATCCCAGGGCTGATGTCCTTCAGAATGGACTGGTTGGATCTCCTTGCAGTCCAAGGGACTCTCAAGAGTCTTCTCCAACACCACAGTTCAAAAGCATCAATTCTTCGGCGCTCAGCCTTCTTCACAGTCCAACTCTCACATCCATACATGACCACAGGAAAAACCATAGCCTTGACTAGATGGACCTTAGTCGTCAAAGAAGTGTCTCTGCTTTTCAATATGCTATCTAGGTTGGTCATAACTTTTCTTCCAAGGAGAAAGTATCTTTTAATTTCATGGCTGCAGTCACCATCTGCAGTGATTTTGGAGCCCAACAAATAAAGTCTGACATTGTTCCCACTGTTTGCCCATCTATTTCCCATGAAGTGATGGGACCAGATGCCATGATCTTCGTTTTCTGAATGTTGAGCTTTAAGCCAACTTTTTCACTCTCCTCTTTCACTTTCATCAAGAGGCTTTTTAGCTCCTCTTCACTTTCTGCCATAAGGGTGGTGTCATCTGCATATCTGAGGTTATTGATATTTCTCCCGGCAGTCTTGATTCCAGCTTGTGTTTCTTCCAGCCCAGCGTTTCTCATGATGTACTCTGCATATACGTCAAATAAGCAGGGTAACAATATACAGCCTTGACGCACTCCTTTTCCTATTTGGAACCAGTCTGTTAAGGCATTACAAGTAGTAAAAATTACAGAAGAATAAACTACAGAAGAATATCTCTGGTGATGGAAATGTTTTGTATCTTGAGTGCAGCAATGTTGTGATACCATACCACAGTTTCACTAGACATTATTGTTTCACTAGGTGAAAGCAAAGCAGACGGTACAGGGAAATTCCCTGTATAAATTGCATATGAATTTACAATATTGTCAAAATAAAAGTTTAATAAAAATTGCAAAGAATAGAGTTATTAACCCTTATAATACTAAAGTATTAATGAATTCAATGTCCAATGTGCTATTTAAGAAAGCAAATGTTAACAGTAATTATTATAAGAATTTTTTAAAAGAACCATTCAAAGCAGCAATTTGGTTGTAGTTGAGGTATTAATACAAAATGCAGTGAAAACACTATAAAGTTGCTACAGTTTCCTGTGGAAAATGACAGTTGCTCTCAGAGTACACACTAACAGGTTATTATGCTTCACAAACAGGTGATTTTTGATGAGCTGAAAGATCATGCTGATTTTAATGATGCAGGCCTGCTGGCTTTAATTACACAAAAGGCTAATAGGAAGAGACTGAGATACTAGAATTCTGGGTTATCCAAAAAGAAAGTTTCTATTCTCTTCCAATCCATGTATTTATGTCTGTTGTGTTTTTTAGTCACCAAGTAGTGTCTGACTCTTGCAACCCATGGAATGTAGCCTGCTAGGCTCCTCTGTCCATAGAGTTCCCAGGCAAGAATACTAGAGTGGGTTGTCATCTCCTTCTCCAAAGGATCTTCCAGACCCAAGGATTGAACCTGCATCTCCTACGTCTCCTGCATTGGCAGGCAGATTCTTTACTATTGAGCCACCTGGGAAATTCGTATTTATGTCTAACGGCCTATAACTCATATAAGGCTTACATACTTACATTATTTGAGTTGCCTCTTAACTCTGAATAGCTCAAACATTTTGATTATTAGATCTTTCCTTATAGATTCTAAATATTGTTGTCTTAATATTTCAAATGAATGCTGAATTCAAGCCTACTGCCTAGAGAGCAAAGACTTGAGAAGAACATTTATAATGTTGGATAAATCAATTTATTATTAATTTATTAATTTAATTAATTATTATCTAAATAATTAACTTTTATAATAATACAATGATAAATATTGCAGGCAATATTAATCAGGTAAACACTGTCTTCAATCATGGGAGACATAGTAAAACTGTACTACACATGAAAGGCAATAGGCCACACCGTAGTATGGGCGATGTGCAAAACAGTCAATTAACAGAACAACCAAAGAAGAGTAAAAATGAGGCCCTGGCTTCACATCCGGAATTCCGATGTGACAGCTGGAGGTTTGATCTTTCCAGAACTGACATATTCTCAATCAAAGGAGCTATCCAAGAATTCTGTTGATAAAATGTTCAGTATGTATCTTACGCATCAGGTATATACTGATTAAAAGAACAGAAAAAACTTTAGTGCATTATGTTTTAAGAGGTGTACATGACTATTAGCAATTCAAAATAATTTTTAAGAAGCAGAAAACTTAATAATCAGAACCTAGATGTACTTGTTTATTCAATAGTTTCACGTACTCATCCAAGTCCTGGGCACAATGGAGTGAGCAAAACAGACAAAAGCCCAAATTCTTGTGATTCATTCTATTCGGGCAAAAAAAAAAATAATGATAACAAACTAATGCAATTTTAGACACTGTAAAGAAAATACAATAATAAATCTATAAGGGAACTAAAGTAAGCTGACAGGATTGAGGACAAGAAGCATTCCCTGAGGAGTAAACATCTGAGTGGAGATTTGACTGATGACCCATGTGAAGCTCTGGGCCAGTGTTCCAGTTTTAGTAAAGAGCATGCGTTGGTCCAGACACCAAAATGGGCTTCATCTGTTTGGGCAACAGCAAGCATCCTGCTGTAGCTGAAGCAGAGAGCTCAAGGGAGAACACAGAAGACGACAAGATCAGAGATGTGCAAGGCAGGGGTCAGACCATGGAAGGCTATGGTTAAGAGTCTAGATTTTATTCAGTGGTAATGAAACATATTGATGAGTTTTCTAATCACAGCACTGATTTATGCTTTAGAAAACTCACTCCAGCTACAGTGGAGGCAGAGACCCATTACGAAGCTACTGCTGTCAGGAAAGAAAGACAACAAAAAGCATATACTAAGGCTAGGGTAGTGGAGCTGGTAAGAAATGGTTGGCTTGGGGATTTGAAAGTATGGTAGACCTGAACAACTGATAGGTTGGTTTTGAAATGTGAGAAAAAGAAAGGAATCCTAAATATTTGCTTAACTAAAACCTAGCAATCAGGATTCAGATCATTTTAAGTATTCACTGATTATGCTGAAGGTTTTCATTTTATCTGAAAAGCAGGAGGAAGCAGTGGAGTAGAATAACAACAACACAAAAAAGCTAGCATACCAGGCTCAGCAAGCTAAACATTAAGACCCCTCAATGTTGCCTTTAGACTGAGCCACAGGTGATTCCTTCTAAAAAGGGAGCCAAAAGCCAGCCCATCAATCACAGATTAGAATTTCCTCAGAAGTGTAATGAATCCAGATTAAAGTTTATTCTTGAGACACCCTGGTGCAAATATATCCCTCTTCCTTATTCCCTTACCCCTAAATCTACTAGGAAACTTATGGGACAAATGACCTTGGCAACCCCGTGATCACCTAAACTCACTGTTATATCCCTGTCATCCTGGCTTCGGCCAGCTGTAACTCTCCTTTGGCCATCTAGTCTTTCCCAAACTCTCAGCCTCAATCTGCTGTCACTTCTTGTTATGACCCAACTTCCCACTCTGCCCCACAGAATCCCCTTTACATGATTAACCAACACTCCTACATCTTTATCCTCTTCAACGAATACTCCCTTTGTCACCCACCTTCAATTTACATGTAGCTCTCTCAAAATAATATCACATACAGTGCAGTTCTTTAAAAAGGAAGTCCCTCATTCACCAAATTCTCTGTTCCATTCAGAAGCAGAAACGTGTGTGGATGCTAAAACTGAATATAGTAAAGAAGATAATGCCAATGGAATTGATAAAATAACTCTAAATTCATAAGAAAGAATAGAGGATGAAAACAACCTACCTAAATGGTAAACACTAGAAGATTAGCTCAAAAAACTAAAATGTATCCATAGAAGGATACCATGAAGTCTTTATAAATTCATGTTGCGGAATAATACTTTGCACCTTCTGGGGATATTCATATAACTCAATTTTTAAAAAAGATTATTAAGCAATATATAATGTATAAGGCTGATTTGATTAAAGAGAAAGAAGAATGTGGGGTGTGTGTGCTCAGAAAAAAAGGTTATAAATAAAATATACAAAAATGTTCTCTCTAGGTGGCAGAATAATGAGCAATTTTTTTCTTTTTTGTACTTTTCCTATTTCCTCCAATTTCTAAATGAATATATTTATATACCTAGAACAAAGGTCAAAATAAATAAGTTTTTAAAAATTCATCATCTTAACACACTGAAACTGCTCCTCAATGAAATTAACACAGGCTTGTTTTCCTATCCTTGTTTCCTAAAAAACAAAAACAAAAAAACCAAAACCATATCCAAGTCCTTCAGTTGACTGCCCAGAACTTCAGTCTTATAAACCAAAATCATAAAACCCTCAAGATCTCTTCTAAGCACATCAGTCACTTAACATAATAATTCAACAAAGAGTTTAATGAGCTTTTCCAATTAATTATTCTCTTAAAAATGCCTAAATGACTATCCAAAGCAGATGGCTATATGCTGGGGTCCCTCAGCTGTAAAACCAGAAGTATGTTGTTGTTTTATACAGCTCTGTAAAAACCCATGCATTCTTTATACAGAAGAGGGTATTAGTAATTTACATATTTAAAATATTTACATATTTAAAATATTCAGTAAAAGGGATTTTTACTTTGCTAATTTCTTTTAAAGATTATACATATACCTATATGCAATTTTGGCTAATGCACAAGAACAGTAACATAAAAAATACTGGACCCTCAAGGTAAGTAACGGTACTACAACTATATCTGGCATAAAAATAATGACACATCATCCAGAATAATCTCTAATAACTCTAAATTAAGGCTTTCCTTTCAAAAGATTATCTTTTTGTCAGTGCTCAATCTTTTAAATTTAACTTTGGAAATATTACTTCCACCATATTTCCATCAGAAAGAACTGCTTAGAAGAGAACCTGCATGGGCAGAAACACATTTTAGAATATATTTCATTGCATTATATAACACAAATGTGTAAATATCATTAGCTTATATTTTCTACAAACATTTTCCACTAGAATGTTTTTCTTATAAATCATACCTGAAAAGTTGTATATCATTTCCAAGAGAGCATATTCTTGAAAAAAACAATTAATGAGCTCAGTATTACGACCAAGAAGAATTTAATACTTTCCTACTAAGCAAAATACAAGCTAGATGCTTTTCAAGTGAAGTTTAACAGACATAGTATTGGCCCTCCAGGAAATCTTTGGGGTCTATGAGTTATTCTGCCAAATTTCTTTCCCAGACTAACAACAGGCAATATAATCTCCCATGAAATTCATTTCTGATTAGAAGATTGTTTCTTGTTGTTAATAATATATTCAAACTTTGTCTTTTAAAAAAAGTGAAAGTGGATCTAAGCAGTGCTGCAGTAAATGAACAAATCTAGACCATGGACAAGGCAGGTGCTGAGGGTTGTAGAGAAGCAAAGGTCAGAGGGAGGACACAGAGGCACAGACAGTCTTGGTCAGCTTTTATAACATCCCTCTCTTGCTGTGAATCGTATTTCTCCTTTGGTCAGAGACCACTTCAAGGCTGCAACTGTTGCCCAGGGCTTTGTTAAATGGAAAAACTGAAAGGCTGTGGAACCTAAACAGCAGACCTGAGGCTAGGGACTTTAATTTCATTATTTAAAACTTCATAATTACATTTAAATTTTTCCTTATCTACTCTGGTTTAAAATAGCTTCATCCCTCTCGTGTATGTTATCTTGATTCAGCAACCGAATCACCTAATTAACCTTGTATTAATTTAGATAAATCAGATAACTCAGATTTAGCAGAGATTATATTAATTTTAACACTGAGGGAAGTTGTCTTTCTATGTAGAATAATGAAGCAAAAGTCCACATAATTTTAAACCTTTCTGTATATAGATATTTTTCATTCATGTCAGGGACTTTGTTAAAAATGGACTCTAAATTTAAAAGTAAATACAAGATTTATTTTTCTCAAGTTTGGACAGATTTAAAAGGAAGCTAAAAGTCATTTACTTTCATGCAACCTGAAACAATCCTGTTAGCACTGCAGTGACTAAGAGGCTCCAAATTACAAAGGTCAGTTAAGTAAAAGGCAAAGGCAGCAGAACTCTGATGCTAAGAATAAAAACAAAAATAGACCCAACGCAGCATTTTGCGAATGAAGATCAATGAAAATGGTTGCTCAATATCACATCACTCATAGCATTATTTCCTATGTTGTTACTGAGAGCCTTTCTATTCCAGCATTCCTTCTTTGCTCTTCTTGACATCGGCCTTAATAAAACCAATACTTAAGCCCAAATTTGTATTATCTGAAGTAAAAAGGCAATGCATGGCCTCAGTTAAAAAGTACTTACTTAGTTATCATGGGGAGAAGATAATGATAAAAAATATAAATAGAGTGGCAAGGGAGGAGCAGCACCATATTTTATTTAATTATTGACCTAAGCAATGAGGCAGCAGGTTGTCTTTCTGATCAAAACTACTTTTATAAAGTAACACAAATGCCCTTGCTTGCTCCATAGTGAAGGTCTCCACAAGATTTAACTGAGAAGATGAAGTACAGGAAATGAGGATCTAAACCATAAAAAAAGAAAGTGTAAAATGTGAATAATTATGTTTTCATTTCATGCTGTAGTTCTCAGACATTCTAAGCAGAATAAGCAATCCTATTGCTTCTGCTGTGACAGTACAGCAATTATGGTTAAGAGTTAACATAACAAATCAATAATAAAGTAGAGGTAATGGGATATATTTCTTGAGCTTTTATGAGTAGGAAAAAATAAAAGAAAATTCAGAACATAAAGGTTTTATACAAGCAAGCTGATAGATCTAATAGCTAGTAGATAGGATAATTGGACAGCTCTGTCTCCTTACCTGTGAGGACGGCTTTGGCTGAAGGATCTGCCAGGTCCAGGGCTGACTTCCCATCGGTGTTCCGAATGTTTGGATCAGCTCCGTGCTGCAGCAGCACTGTGCAGGGAAAGCAGAAACAGTATCTTACCTCGGGGATACAAAGAGTATTTACTGGTAAGTGTCGCCTCGGCATGGTGCAGGCATAAACATACATTGCACGATTTTCTCTTTCAAGAAAAAAAAGCAAAGGAAGAAAAAGCAAGAGAGGAGGAAAAAAAGCACTGCAGCAAAGGCTCCTCTCTAGAGTACAGCGAAGTTGGCAACTTGTGGTACAGGATTATCACATGACCGAACATCATAAACATGAAACTAGAGAAATCTTGCCACAGACAGTTTGGGTTTGCCTCCTTCGGGAGGCAGGATGGGGAGCTGTGTGCTCGCTGCCTCGCGCTGGGAAATCCGCTCACGGTGAGCCTGCCCTGTCTTTCCTACCACTGTGGCTGCTTGTTGCTGCCGCTGCTTCGCTGCTGAACTTCCCACCGTTTCCTTGCCTCAGAACGGTTGTAATACTGGGTAAGCCTTTTAGTGCTCACCGCTTACATATGTGGCAACTCACTAGAACACACTGGCTGGCTTCCAGGAAGTTTACCAGACACAGCAATGCATGCAACTCGGGTTCCCTGCAGTCAAGCTGCAGAAAACAACTGCCTTCCACAATAATTCTGGCCATCAAAAATTTTTAGAATCAGTAATTTGATCACTATAATATATGCTGAGGAATGAATGTTACACATGCTATTATGGGTAAAAAGTAGCTACAGAGAATTTTGAGAAGTGTAGGCTTCCAAAAGGAAGAACACTGTTTAATTATTAATTCAAAAGATTTCAAATACATTTGGTATGTGTGTGTATAGTGATGTTCAATCACAAGTTATTCTAACAGTTCAAATTTAACACAAGATTTTGTGTATGCCTGGAGAGAACAGGAGTTGTTGCCATTTACCAACATTCTATAGGATAAATTTAAAGCAAAGTAGAAATATTCAACTCAAATAAATGGTTAAAGGCATTATATAATGACTGTTATGTGTCCCAGATTTTCATTCATTAATAGTCTTATGCTAAAGTACATACAATCTTTTGGAATATTGGGAATGCAATCCTCATATATTACTAAGTAATAAATCCTGCTGTTTATAAGGCTTTTCCTCTCCCTTTAATGCACAAGCCACTTAGTCAATGGCTTTATTATAAGGTACAAAGGAACAGCCTTATCTAGATTTGGGAGGCAGCTGCTAGGACAATGTACACCAGCATCTCTTGCACTAAACCTTGGGTACTTTGAGATTTGGGGTAATAACAACTAGCCATGGCTTGAAAAGATGCAGTGAGATTTTGTCAAGACTGTCTATAATATTTCATTCTTGATTGTAAGCAATGAACATAATTCATTTCCATATGTTTATAAAGTGACAAGAGCTAAGTAGCACAAAATAGCAAGTACCATAATATCAAACATCATACTATCAAACTGCAGTTATTCTTTCCTCATATAATGAATAAGCTTTCACTGCAACTAGGTAATTTTTTATTCCAAGAAGAAATCCCAACATGAAGATTTGGCTTATAATGGGTCTATACCATGAAGTAGGCTCATGTATCAAATGTAAAGATGACAGTTATTGCTCTATCTTTACTTGTTGAGTGATCACATGCAAAGGGTAGGAAAACAAAGAAATAACAGCTACCATGAAAAGCTCAGTTTTTTTTTTTTAATTGCATACTTTGAGAACTTAAGAACCTGCTTTAAACAAGGAGTAAAGAAATATGTTAGTTTAAAAAGCCTTGACGGTAATATGATGGGAGCTTTGACTTTGCAGTTTAATGAGTGGCAGAGGCAAAACACTGAAAGCCTTATTGATCCTCCAAAAGTCACCTAAAGCCTCAACCTTAGCTGTTATATCTTTGCTATCTGCAACAGAAATCTGCCCTTACAGTTTAACTGCAGTTTTGTTTTGTTTTAGCTCACTTTTAAAGGATTAATCTTTTCACTAGAAATACCTGTTTTCTTAACATTTTTGAGTCATATGCATTTCATTCACTGGACTTGAACACACAGAAATATCACTGCAGAGTTATGTAGCAACAGGGAAGAAGCTGGATTTTCCAAGCCACATGCTGATAACAAAATTCAAATATCAAACCATTTAAATTGACCAGATATGGGTAAAAAAACTCACAATACCAAGCAGAGTTAAGAGCTTAAGGAGTAATAAAGGTATCTATAACTGGACCAGAAAAGATCTAAACTTACCTAAGTTTTTAGAAAAGGACAGCACTGAGGAGATTAAATAAGAACAGAAATGGCAGCAAAAGTACTAAGCACAGAGACTGATAATACGTATCAGCTAATAATAATAATAATTGTGTTTAAAACACATTTTAAAATTTATTTGTACTCTCAACTCTAGCACTAACTACTAATTCTATGTTGTGTCCTAGAGACAAACCTTCAGATTTTAACTTTTTCTGTAAAGGCCCAGAGAGAAAATATATTAGGCTTTATAGATAATATGGTCTCTGTCCCAACTACTCAGCCTTGCCTCAACTCCATCATTAAAGAGGAAAAGCAGTCACAGACAATACTTATAGGATGTGTGTGTCTCTGTTCCAATAAAACTTCACTAAAATTTGAATTTTGTATAATTTTCATGTATAAGAAAATTTACTATTATGGTGAATTTTAAGAAAGCACTTAAAATATAAAAACAATTCTTAGCTTAAAGGACATATCAAAAACAAGGGTTGAGCATGACCCATAGCCACAGTTTGCCAACCTTGACCTTGGGCAGTAACAGATAAAGTGTGGGCAGGGATAGACCAAGTGCAGTCTATGGACTGTTTTACTCCCAGAATTCTCCGTAATCAACATTGAGATAACCACAAAAAGTAAGAAGCATTTAAAACTGTGTATGTCATGTAAAAATTACTTTTTCCAGTACTTTCTCTTTATTGTAGTTTACAAAATTATTGGCCTGCCATTCATTGAGGAAAGAAAAAAACTGGTCCCTAACCACAGCTTGAGAAGCACAACTTAGACAATTATCAGGTCTACAAAGTGAAGGAGTTGGACTGTGCTGTCCTTAGTCACTCAGTCATGTCTGACTTTTTGTGACCCGATGGACTCCATGCGACCCCACCATGGCTCCTCTGTCCATGGGATTCTCCGGGCAAGAATACTGGAGTGGGTTGCCATGCTCTCCTCCAGGGGATCTTCCCAACCCAGGGATCGAACCCAGGTCTCCCGCGCTGCAGAAGGATTCTTTACCATCCGAGCCATCACAGAGGATTTCTAGGTATCGAGAATGGTCTTGGCTTCCCTGGTGGCTCAGATGGTAAAGAATCCACCTGCAATGCAGAAGACTCAGGTTCGATCCCTAGGTTAGGGAAGATTCCCAAGAGAAGGGAACAGCTACCCACTCAAGTAAACGGCACCCCATTCCAGTACTCTTGCCTGGAAAATCCCATGGATGGAGGAGACTGGTGGGCTGCAGTCCATGGGGTCACGAAGAGTTGGACACGACTGAGCAACTTCACTTTCATACACTGGAGAAGGAAATGGCAACCCACTCCAGAGTTCTTGCCTGGAGAATCCCAGGGATGGGGGAGCCTGGTGGGCTGCCGTCTATGGGGTCGCACAGAGTCGGACACGACTGAAGCGACTTAGCAGCAGCAGCAGCAAGTATTCTTGCCTGGAGAATTCCATGGGCAGAGGAGCCTGGGGGGTTACAGTCCAAGGGGTTGCAAAGAGTTGGACACTAACGAGGGACTAACTTTCTTTGTTCAGAATGGTATCAAATCCCCGATGAAGCTTTTAGATTTACAGTCTGAGCATTAATATCTAAAATCTTTTAAAAAATTGCCTCAAATAGACCTTTTTTCTCCCTTGCTTTAAGTCAAAGAACAAAGAAAGATTTATTTATCCTAACACTATCTAACTGAAACAAAACTAAAAGTTGAGACTATAGATCAATGAAAGTTGTAGGGTACATACAAAAAAGTCGACTTTTCGAGCAGTTGCTCAAGTCAAATTTCTGTTTCACGTTATTCTCCATAAAGATTTGTGTGGCACTATTTTCTAATACCAGAAGAACAGCACATACATAGGGCAAAGATAACAACCATGCCTTTCAAGAATGTCAGTCTGTACTTGAAGTGGTGATAAGCAGGACTCTGCTAAAGGCTTCAAAATTTGCTTTCAAAGTTCCGTGCTACCAAAAGGAATAATAAAATATGACTACACATAAACAATACAATAAGAAATTCATTTTGTAATAGATTCTTTTTCAAAAGTAGCACATATGTCTGAAGAAAGTCCCCCAAATACACAATCAATACACAAAATAAGGTTTGAAGGAAAAACAGAAAACTAAGATCTGAATGATATTCAGTATGTAAATCTGAGACTACTGGAGACATTCAAAATCTCTTTACAATATCTTTGACCATTAGGGCATTATCAAACCTCAAATCCCAAATGACTAGGCTATACATCTCAAATTCATTTATCTCCTTTGGAAATTAGAAGAGTGGAGAAAATATAGCAGCTAGCATACACAATAACAGGGAGTTAAAACTAAGGTAAGATCCCAATATTCAAAATAACATTCTCAAAAGAGCTATGGCACGAAGGACATGTGATTTTCCTATTTCTGGGACAAATATTCAACTACAGTAAAATACCAGATTCAGAGAGCATGCCTTCAGCCGGTGACCAATGAAACAGAGATAGAAATGGACTCATTTAATTCCTCAAAACTATTAAATTTAAGTATTCACATGATTTTAATTCTTCTAAACAAAAAGAAATATTTTATATACATGTAAAAAAGTCTCATCAAACTCCAAAAAAAGAAAAAAATGAAATGCTATAATGGTAAATTATATTTAAGTACAGGCATTAATAACTGATTTAAGAAGATGAAGAAATAGAAGCAATGTGAATTTTCCAAGCTAAAAATGCAGCAAGGCTTTTACGTAAATTATGAAAAACCATTTCGAATGGTTTTCACTTTTAATGGCAGAAATTCACCTATTAAACTATGGCTAATTCCTTGTTATGTCAATTTTAGAGCTACATTAAGGATCTAAAACTATTCTTCACAATGAACAGATATTTAATTTTAAAAGAAGCTATGTTTATGTTGAAATGTTTTACAAGTATTTCAATATCATCTTACTTTCTTAAGAGTACAGAGATACTCATTTGACTGAGTTTCTAAAATTAAATCATACAAAGCATTAAGTTTATTAGATTTTTCAGCAAATAAAAATTTTTAAATTTTAAAGCAAAATACTATGGAACCAAATTTTAATTAGCTGTAATCTTCAATGCATAAGACAAAAAGACACACAAACTGCTAGTATGAGAAAAGATGCTCTACATCATCATTCAAAAGAAAAATGCAAATGTAAAAGATGGGCAGTAATCCATCTTTTATTATTAACGGTATTAAGTATTAGTGAGACTATACTAAACTGGAACTCTTATATATTACTGGTGGGCATATAAAGTGGTCCGTAACTACTTGGAAATCAATTTGGCAATTACTTACAAAGGTAAATATACACTATTGTTACATGCTAACATCCTACTTTTAGGTATTTATCCAAGAGGAAAAGAAATATGGCCATACAAAAGACTTGCACATGAATACTGCATGTTTATTTAGAACAGCAACAAAATGAAAAACATCTGAATATTCATCAACAGGTGAAAGGATAAGCAAATTTTAGCATATCCATACCAAAAAACTCTACTTAGCAATTAAAAGAAATAAACTATTGACTTACACTTTGCCAACAAAGGTCTGTATAGTCAAAGCTATGGTTTTTCCAGTAGTCATGTACAGATGTGAGAGTTGGACCATAAAGAAGGCTAAGTGCCAAAGAATTGATGCTTTTGAACTGTGGTGCTAGAGGACTCTTGAGAGTTCCTTGGACAGTAAGGAGATCAAACCAGGCAATCCTAAAGGAAATTAACCCTGAATATTCATTGGAAGGACTGATGCTGAAGTGCCAAAACTTTGGCCACATGGGAAAAGCCAACTCACTGGAAAAGATTCTCATGGTGGGAAAGAATGAGGACAGGAAGGGAAGAGGGCAACAGAGGATGAGATGGTTGGATGGCATCACTGACTCATTGGATGTGAGTCTGAGCAAACTCTAGGAGATGGTGAAGGATAGGGAAGCCTGGAGTGCTACAGTCCATGGGGTCACAAAGAGTTGGATATGACTTCGGGACTAAGCAACAACAACACACTGTAGGGATGAAATCTCTAAAACATACTCAGCAAAGAACCTATTTCTAGAATAGAAAGCTAATTTACTGTGACAGAAAACATATCAATTGTTCTCTAGGGATGGTAGAGGGGGAAGAGAAAACTGACTGCAAATAGATATGAGAGAACTTTTTAGAGTGATAAAAATGTTCTACAAAATTATAGTAGTGATTACATGGGCCTATACATTTATCAAAACTCATCAATATACATACTTAAAATGGATGCATTTTATTTCATTATATCAAACTAATTTTATGTTAGAATTCAATAAAGTTGATTTTTTAAAAGCTCAAAGAGGGGTCTAACCACAGATTAGAAACACCTGAAGAGAAATTTACTGACCTCGAAAATATATCAATAGATACTTCTAAGAATGCTACAAGGAGAAATTATCATGGGCAAAGGATGGAGTGAGAATGTCTAATAAGTTGTAACCAGTCTTAAAAGAAAAAGAAACACATACATATTTGAAGAAATAATATCTAAGAGCTTCCCATAACTAATAAGACATTAAAAATAAGAAGGGCAATTTACAGGTATTTACAGATTCAAGAAGCTCAAACAGGATAAAGTCAATGATACAGAAAAAAATATTAAACATATAAATTAGGAATAACTACTATAAAAAACAGCTGATAATTCAAGACAAGTCAATACGTTAATAGAGTAATAGTACAACACATCAGAGGTAAATATCAACAATTTGTAAAACTACCCTAACTATAGCATGTGCTCAGTGGCTCAGCTGTGTCCGACTCTTTGTGACCCCATGGACTGTAGTCCACCAGGCTCATCTGTCCATAATCTTTTCCAGGCAAGAATACTGGAATGGGTTGCCATTCCCTTCTCCACGGGATCTTTCCAACCCAGGGATTGAACCTGTGTCCCTTGTGTTTCCTGTATTAGCAAGCAGATGCTTTACCACTGGAAACCCAACTATAGTATATGTTATACTATATAGCAAATGTTAAGCAATGATTTAATTATAAATCTGTTTCTACATATATATAACAACACCATATTCCTATTCTCAGGACAAATTTAATGTAAGTAAATTATTTTAAAACAAATGTTAATAGCTTTAAATACATTCAAAGTTTTTCTACAAAACTACTCTGGAAGCAAGATATATAAGGTCTGATTAGCCAAATTCAAGAAAACTTTTCCTTTGATATGAATATTTATTTTCATTTTCAAAATTTTCATTTTAAAAAATTTCCTCTTTATATTTCTTTTTAGAATTCCCTTCAATTCTTAAGATCTATCTTTTCCCAGCAGAGTTCTTACCTCTAAAAAAACTCAACATTTAAATTCTTCAAATTTTAACATTCATTGGTGATAAATACTAGTTCTAAATAGCAAATTAAATTTGGGACTCAGAAAGAGTGATCAATTCAATTCCCTGTCAACATACTCATGCTAATCAGTAAGTTTCAACATAAGCGAGACTCATGTTGATTTTTTTGTGTGTGTGATGCTCAGCGGCTATCTTCTCACTGAACGAGCAGTGACATTCAATGAGTGAAATAAGCTTCTTTCATCTTAAATAATATCCTTTGGAGAAACCTCTGAGAACCTCAAATATAATGCCTGGCTTAAATTGACCTTACTAATAAAGCTCTTCTAAAATGAGATTTAAGAGCAGGTATTGCCAAAGCCTTTGACTGTGTGGATCACAATAAACTGTGGAAATTTCTGAAAGAGATGGGAATACAGACCACCTGACCTGCCTCTTGAGAAATCTGTATGCAGGTCAGGAAGCAACAGTTAGAACTGGACATGGAACAACAAACTGGTTCCAAATAGGAAAAGGAGTACGTCAAGGCTATATATTGTTACCCTGCTTATTTAACTTCTATGCAGAGTACATCATGAGAAACGCTGGACTGGAAGAAACACAAGCTGGAATCAAGATTGCAGGGAGAAATATCAATAACGTCAGATATGCAGATGACACCACCCTTATGGCAGAAAGTGAAGAAGAGCTAAAGAGCCTCTTGATGAAAGTCAAAGAGGAGAGTGAAAAAGTTGACTTAAAGCTCAACATTCAGAAAACGAAGATCATGGCATCTGGTCCCATCACTTCATGTCAAATAGCTGGGGAAACAGTGGAAACAGTGTCAGACTTTATTTTTGGGGGCTCCAAAATCACTGCAGATGGTGACTGCAGCCATGAAATTAAACGATGCTTACTCCTTGGAAGAAAAGTTATGACCAACCTAGATAGCATATTGAAAAGCAGAGACATTACTTTGCCGACTAAGGTCCGTCTAGTCAAGGCTATGGTTTTTCCAGTGGTCATGTATGGATGTGAGAGTTGGACTGTGAAGAAAGCTAAGCGCCGAAGAATTGATGCTTTTGAACTGTGGTGTTGGAGAAGACTCTTGAGAGTCCCTTGGACTGCAAGGAGATCCAACCAGTCCATTCTGAAGGACATCGGCCCTGGGATTTCCTTGGAAGGAATGATGCTAAAGCTGAAACTCCAGTACTTTGGCCACTGCATGCGAAGAGTTGACTCATCGGAAAAGACTCTGATGCTGGGAGGGATTGGGGGCAGGAGGAGAAGGGGATGAGAGAGGATTAGATGGCTGGATGGCATCACTGACTCGATAGACGTGAGTCTGAGTGAACTCCGGGAGTTGGTGATGGACAGGGAGGCCTGGTGTGCTGCGATTCATGGGGTCGCAAAGAGTCGGACACGACTGAGCGACTGAACTGAACTGAACTTATTCTAGTATACTGTAGAAGGAAATGGCAACTCACTCCAGTATTCTTGCCTGGACAATTCCATGGATAGAGGAACCTGGCAGAATACAGCCCATGGGGTCACAAAGAGTCAGACATCACTGAGCAACTGAGCACATTCTAGTATAATGAACCGAGAACCAAGCAAACTAGGGGAAAGTTTTGAAGTCATGGTCACGTGGTCTTAGTTTGGTCTGCTGCTGCTAAGTCGCTTCAGTAGTGTCCAACTCTGTGCGACCCCACAGACGGTAGCCCGTGAGGCTGCCCTATCCCTGGGATTCTCCAGGCAAGAATATTGGAGTGGGTTGCCATTTCTTTCTCCAATGCATGAAAGTGAAAAGTGAAAGGGAAGTCGCTCAGTTGTGTCTGACTCTTCGCGACTCCACAGACTGCAGCCCACCAGGCTCCTCCGTCCATGGGATTTTCCAGGCAAGAGTACTGGAGTGGGGTGCCATCGCCTTCTCTGAGTTTGGTCTGGTTAGCCATAAATTAAGATGATTAGTAATTTTCCAGTGTCCAGAGTTATACCATCCAGTATAGTAGCCATTCACCAAATACAAGTATTGAGTCTTTGAAATGTGGCTAGTGAGACTGATGATCTGAATTATTGATTATATTTCATCTTAATTAAATATTAAAACTGAAGCATGATCCAACTATTGGAAAATGTTTAATCTGTTCTGAACACCTTAGATATGTGAATCTACCATTTCAACTGTAAACTGAAGTAACTGATGAGGTAGGGTAGCGGCGCTCTTCCTCTCCCCTTCAGCAACAGAGCATCCCACAGTGCCTGCTGCCGTCATTCGGCCCTTTTCTCTCAGTGTTATCTTTTGCAGCGCATGGTACAAGGACCACAAGGAGCTGGCACACTTCGATTATTCTTCTTTTCACAATCTATGTATGCAACAAACTGTCTAAAAGTGGCTTGTGGCATCTTTTCTAATCAAATCAGTCAGGCTCTGGCTTTGGCCCTGGACTGCCATGCAACATGAACAACAGGGTGTAGCCCTGGGCACTGCAAGACGTTTAACAGCACCCCTGACCTCTACCCGCTAGATGTCAACAGCATTCCCCTGCTGTGACAACCAAAACCATCTCTAAACATTGCTAATATCTCCTCAATGGGCAAAACTATTCCTGGCTGAAACCACTGCTCCTGAGGGTCTTATGGGCCCACAGCCAATCCCCTTATACACATGCACTTGTGTGAGGTGGAATACATGAAGGTCTTTGCTTCTCTCCTCTCCACACTTTTACATATTGGGTTACTGCATTAGATTTCATTTGAAGGAAGACTTTTGTGGTTTAATAACTTAATAAGAAAGAACCAAATAATAAATTAGTAAAATAGTAACTCATAAATAGCTTTTAAAAACGTAATAGTAAATAATAGTAAATGGTAAACATAAAAGTGATTTCTAAGGATTCTTATTTTAAGATGCTGTGACCTATGAAGATATTTTTTGGGGTACTGACTTTATATTAATAAAGCAGTTTTATTTATTACAAGGGATAAAAACTACTTTAACTGGCTTAAACAACATGAAAATTTATTAAAGAAGAGAGGTATCTCATCAAAAGCAAAGGCAGAAACATGACCCCAAATTCATCCTGTTGCTGCCAATCCCTGTCTCTCAGCTCCTGTCGCCATCACCCTCAGATACAGATAATACAGATGCTATCTGAATCTTAATTCCAAATTCTCATGGGAGAGAATTTGCTCCAGCTTGCCTCAAAATCCTGTTCTGGACTTCAAAAGTTTTTCCAGAGAAGAGGAAGAGGCAATAAAAACAATGATGATGAAGTAAGAGGCATAGTTCTAGAGCACTTGGGCAGATCTCAATAGGCATCTACAGCAAAAAGAGATCTTAATTTTAAAGTATTATATAGAATACATGGTAAATGAGTAGGCTTACAAAAATATGTTTTTATTTTACACATTTCTACAGCATTTTAATGTTTATTACAAATGCCATGCCATGCTAAGTCACTTCAGTCGTGTCCAACTCTTCGTGACGCTATGGACTGTAGCCTGCCAGGCTCCTATGTCCACGGGACTCTCCAGGCAAGAATACTGGAGTGGGTTGCTATTCCCTTCTCCAGGGGATCTTCCTGACCCAGGGATCAAACCTGTGTCTCTTACATCTCCTGCAGTGGCAGGAGGGTTCTTTACCACTAGTACCACCTGGGAAGCCCCAGTTATTACAAATGTATATTATGTTTATAATGAGAGGGAAATGAGAGAGATATTTCTCCTCAGACAAAAAAGATCTTTATGCACACTGTGCAAATATATTCACCAAAACAATACTTCTCTTAAAGTTGCTGTTTAAGTAATTAATTTGTAACTAATGGAGAAATAAAAATCAGGTAGTTCTTATCAACTGAATAACATTAAATATAGCAGTAGCATTAAATTAACAAGATCAATATAAAATAAATATATTAATTTAGAAACTGTGATAATGCTGAGACTGGAGAATAAGTCTTAAGTAAAACTGTCAAGAAGTAATTTTCTATTGTATAAAAGTCCAGATTTTTAACCATACCACCTTCTGTCTTTGCCTTTGATATAAAAGTCACCAAAAATTCAGAATTCTGTCAACATATTTGTAATATATTACCTAATTTTACCTCAGTGAACTATCCACCTTTATGTGCCTTTGAACTTAGAAAAAAAGTGCATTCTTATTTTTTCCTGGTCAAGTACACGAGAATAAATGGATTAAAAATAGGTTTCTATTTAATGAGGCACATAAATGCAGATAGTTCACTGAGGTAAAATTAAGTTCAAAAAATAAATTCTCTCCTAAGGCTGCTTCACTTACTAGTGGCAAATCATCACAGTTCAGAGTGGTCCTCTGGAATCAGACTGAACAGGATAGAATCCCAGGTCCACCATCTCCTAGTTCTAGGACCCCTGGAAGCAACGTCACCTCTCTGCGCCTCCATTTCCTCATCTGTAAATCAGGAGAGAGTAACAGTATCTACTCATGGAGCTACCAGGAGGACAAAATAAATATTTGAGGCACTCTTAGAACAGGGACTAACATATAGTCCACATGTGCATATAAGAATTTTTAAAAGACATTAGGAAACTAATTTCAGAAAATAAAATTTTACCCAATTTACATAAGAGAGTAGTTCTTTAGGATAAAATTTTGGCATGAAATGTTTTAATAAAAGAATCATCCAATTAAATTTTGCTCCTATAACCCAGTCTTCCTATAAATAGAAAAAACTAAGAAGTTTTGAAGAAGCCTGTTACATCTGGAGTAACTAGGTATTATTCTGTATGTGTATACAGCAGATTTTAATATCCAATTCAATTATATCCTTTTTGCAATAAGAAGTTAAGGCAGGCCCCAATACATGTGGGAAATCAGTCTTATCTTCTTACACAAACCACAATTTATTTTAAGATAAAGCAGGTAGTAGAATAAATATAAGAGTGATTATGACAAAGCATATCTCCTTTCTACCTGGAAACCCTAGGGAATCAAGTCTAAAAGAAAGTCCTGTCTAGGAGTCAGACCAATGTGTGTTTGAGAAGACTGCTCTCTACTTAGCAACTGTCTGGCCTGAGGCAAATGACTTCACCTCTGTCGAGTTCAATTTCCTCTTTCATAAAACACTACCTTTCACCAAGGATTGCTGTCATAATGGAGACTATATAAACCTTATATTTAGTCTCAATTATAAACCTTATATATATAGGCTCAATTATGATATCAATATATATATATATATATAAAAATACATAAATCTAGTTTGGTTCTTAGCACATAATAGGAACTCAATAAAAACCCTGTCCCTTCAATCAGCTTTTCATCTGCTTTCAAAAACAGAATCGCAAACACAGAAGGTGCTTGGAAAAAAAAAAACAAAACAGTTGATTAAAATAAAGGCAAACTGGTAACAGCCCTAGGAACAATGAATCTGTGCCCAAGTACTGTTTTATGCTTGCTTGTACTTAGGAGAAGATTACTTTTTCTAATACTTGACTAGACTCAGCTAGATAAAATACTAATTAAGGGACAAAGCAGACATTTCAGTCTGACCAAATAAGTTTGTAACATGGGTGCTCAGTTGTGTCCGACTCTTTGAGACCCCCTAAACCGCAGACTGCCAGGGACTGAACCTGTGTGTCCTGCCTGCTTTGGCAGGTGGATTCTTTACCACTGCGCCACCTGGGAAGCCCTCAAGTTTATAACAGGATGACAGAAGTCTTACAGTTCTAGGGACAGCGACCACATGCAAGAGCTGCTTTCCAATCTGTCTCTAAGTGAAGTTTCAGATACATGGTTTTCTGAATCCATCCCTAAATTGTCAAGGGCCAAGTAAGGCCTCAAGGACTTACTAGTATTTCCAGGTAAATTGCTCATTAGTATAAAATATTAAGACCAATTCAGTTTTAGTGCTATTAGACACAAGGTTTAAAGTCACACGTTTTAAAATATTTTCCACAAAGAACATAGGGTTGAGCCGATGTCGTAATATTCTGATTCTGCTTTGAATTTCAGTTTCTTCGATAATATCACAACCTTATTATTTTCCTATGTCTCTAAGAATCCAAATGACTAGAACTTCAATACACTGTTGTACTTTCAATCTGAAGGAGGAAAAGAACATAACTGTTAAGTTTTCATTCTTTGGGAAATAAATAATTTTTTAATGTTACTTATTTTGTATTAGATTCAATAAATTATCCTATGAGTGAAACTCTTAACGACAGTACTCAGTCACACTTCTCCCACCTTAGCTCCTTTAGCCCACGTTCAGGAAGAAAAGAATGCCTTTTGCTTTTATTCAAGTTTTTCCTTTGCTCTTTCCCTTCTCTCATTCCTAGGGGGTTGCAATCTTCAGAAACAGCCAATTATGATACCCTCCAATAGCTTGAAGAACTACTTCCTCATAATTAATTTGCCTTTAAAAATTTATCATTTTCTAAATGATAATGCTCATTTAAAACACTTCTAATTCTGTTTTTTTTTAAATGGAGTGGGTGTGAGACTGTTTATAGATAAAAACAAGTGTGAACACTTGTTCAGACTTCTTTACAACTGTCAAGCTTTCACAGACTTTTTACTCAGTTACAGCAAATCACTAGAACTTCATACAACTGCTATTGAATTATTTGTGGGGAAAGGTTTAAGTTACAGTGATTTTCCATTATCCTATCTGCAATATCTCTGCTAAGTTAAAAGACCAAAATTGCAATTAAAAAAAAATTTCATGTCTTATCAAATCATAATTCAAGTTTACACAATTACAATGAATCTGAAACAAAAGACATAAATGAGTTCACAGTGATGGCAACAAAGAGCCACATATCTCTCATTAAGGTTTTACTGACGGTCAGAATACGAAAATGATTTCTGAGGACATCTTATGCTGCCACCCAAGGGAGAAAGAGCACGGAAGGGAACAAGCACTTGCTGAGGCTCTACCTGCTTTATTATTTCAGTTAACTTCCCATAACAACCCAGTGCAGCAGGTCTGATGCCCGCCTTATAAATGAGAAATTGGGGCTCAACGCAATTAAACTGTTTGTGGTAAAAGAGAATTCATACTTAATTCTAAAGCCAAGCATTTAATTTCTGCCATATCATTCAACACAAGTACAAGTCAAGATCACACCAGAACTGTAACTCAAACTTTCTTTCATTTATGTGACTTCTAATGGGGGCATCTATGCAACTGTCCTAAATACCTTCCTCCAATGACAAATGACCTTGTCCTAATCCCATCAACATGCAACCACAACTCTGCAAGAACACCAAGACACCAGGGTTTCATTTCAGGAGACCCACTAAAATCCTTCTTGCTCTTGTTCCCTCCATCCTTACATTCAATTATTTCAAAAGATCAACACTCAAAATGGTTCCCCCAAAGGCAAAATAAAATATACACCCTCTATCTCTAACCACAATTACTTATACCACAGCAAATATAGAAAAGTTCCGGCTTGACACAAAATAAACATATATTTTGGCACACTGTGGCATTTCTTAATGTCTTATTTGGACTGTCATACCTGAGGGTAGACTATCAAATAACTTACAATAAAGCGACATTCTTAATCCCAGATTCTGTTTATAGATGAAAAGTCTAACACCCACTCCATTAAAAAAAACCAGAATTAGCAGATTTAAATAACTGAACAACTAAACAATTTTTTAAAGCCCTAAAACTGCAATTATTATACTTAACAACTTCTAGTTTGGTCAGTGAGAAAGAGGAGTGAGAAGGACTCTATAAATCTTAATCTCCAATTTGGGCCTGCCTCTGAAATCTCAGTTACCAGGGAACTGTACAAAGCAAGGACACAATTTCTTAAATAATATCACAACTACAACTATTTCACGCATTTCAGATAACACTGTGATCATGTAAAGAGAGAGCCAAATGGTTACATGAGCCATTTGTCTCAAATACCACTTTTTAAACAACCCCAAGCTTAATCCATGCATCTCAATGAACTCTACAGATGATCTGAATGACCATGTTTAATCTAAAAGTAAATGCAAGCATATAATTAATTTCCTTAACAGACAGTCTTGAGCATTAAGTAAAGCATTATCTCACTTTAAGAAATGTATGAGGTCTTTTTCGGTCATTCTTTTGTTCTGTTATTTGACCTTTTTCCCTCTAATTTAAGCATCTTTGATATATTTCTTAAATGACAATGAAGGCATTCATTCTGGAAACTTTAATAGAATACAATGAACAAATAAACTCTATATATAAATATATATATTTAAACTATTAACCAGAATGCCTACTAAAGTAGTCCCAAATTTATCAGGTAAATGCAAAAACACTAACCTTGAATGCAGCTGAAATCAGTGGGCAAGTCATCAACATAATGGTGCTCAGTGTCAGCAGGGATTATTTCAGAAGGGAAAAATTACTATCATTTTTGGCTCTTCTCCTTTTGAAAGATACAACTATGGAATTTTGCCAATTTTTCACTTTTATAAAAATGCTATATTGAGACTTGTTTAAAAGATCCCAATTCAGTTTTTATATGAAAAATGGATGTTAAAAATGCCAAAGGGAGGTACTCTGGCAGGAAGATGCAAGAGATGGAATAATGAAACAAAGGCAAACAAATCAAATTCTCAAGGCTTCACTGAATTTTCAATGAATTTTTGCATGGAGTAAGAAAGGTGTGGGAAATGACTTTTCTTAACCTAGCTCATTTATAGATGACATATGGATAAAGAAAGTGACAGGCTAAATCCAGAGCCCTAGTCAAGTTCTCCAGCAGCTATATTTCTTTGATTCTTATTAAGAAGCTCTAGCTTTCCAGTAGTTTCCTAAAAGTAATCAGGGTTTACATATGTGATTAATGAAAATGTCATTCTCTATAGTACTGTTTATAAAATAGTGAAAAATCAGAAATCTTCTAAATGGCCTAATATGGGTGAAAGATTTAAAAAGTGGTTATTTCTATATAACTCTTGCCAGCCTTTAAAAGTGAGGTTAGATTAAAAAAAAATTCACTGATAATGAAATACGGTCATAACACAGTGGAAAAATAAGAAAACGGCATGTGTGGAATGATCTCATTAAAGGACTATGTACACAGGTACACTGGCTCTAACAGCACTATCTGACAGAACTTTGTACAATGATGGAGATTTCACTATTCACACACTCGGATACAGTAACCAATGGACAGATATGGTTATTAAGCACTTGAAATGTGGCTAGTGCAACTGAACAATTAAACTTAAAATTTTTTACATTTTAACCAGGTTTCATTTATTGGCTACAATATCAGACAGCATAAATCTTGATGGACAGAAAATGAGGTGTGCCAGTTAATATCATTGTACTTGCTAATAAACCCAGAAAGCTGTTCATCTTCAATATACTATATTTGAAATAACAAAAGACAAGAATGTATCAAGTGGTACCATTCTTCCCTCCTCTGCTCCCAATCCCATGCCACTCTCAAGTTCCAGGACTTTTTAATCAAAGGACCATGGATGGAAGTGATCAGGTAATTTAGTAAAGGGGTACATGATCTGAAGAGAAACATGAGTACATAAAACAGATAATTTAAACTAGAGTTTGAACAGACAAAGTAAATATAGCTTTCTAGACATAAGACACAGAAAATAGAAATCATTCCTGGAAATCATGAAAGCAAGATTACTTTAGGAGTGAGTTATAATAATAAGGATTTAGTTTAAGCTTTAGTAAATAGATATCTTAAGTTTTTTTTAAAGGAAGGTAAAGATTGCCACTTTAAATGTGTTAAGTATTTGATGTTCTAAAAAAAAAACAAACTAAGAATAAAGAAGAATGTTTGGCACATTTAAAGAATGAAATTAATTTTTTAGGCTTACAATACACTTTTTATTTATTTTTTCTTACTTTACAATACTGTATTGGTTTTGCCATACATTGACATGAAATACACTCTTAAATAAATCTCACTAAGCAGAGAGAACTTTTCATTCTCAGTGGAGAAAACATTTCTTATTATAACAACTTTATATCAGCTCTAGAGACTGTGGCAAACAAACAGCCTTCTCTTTTCTTTACCAGTAAAATGGTAGGAAATTTGAATCATCCATTTCATGCATAGAATATAAACATTAGTGAAGAACTTTGGTTAAGTACTTTGAGTTGCCTTCAAGGGAAAACAGTGAATTATATATCATCTAACCACATCAATTTTTGGTAGATTTACCAGCATCACCTTTTTCTTTCTTTGCCCTCCCTATCTCAACTCTTCAATTCATGACAGAACTCATGGGTTTAATCCACAAGTACCAACAAAAAATGTTTGACAGTCCATTCATTATAGACAATCCATAAGGAGAAGTCAATGCATGCTCAGGACCAATATTCAACAACCCATCCTTAATGAATAATAAAAATGATTTGACGAACAGTCGATTACCTAAACATAGTTTATATCTGACTATAAAATGTTTTATATTTGTATATAAATATAGGAGTATCTGTATTACCCAGCAATCACACTCTAAAGCATTTATCTCAGAGAAAAGAAAACTCATCTCTATATAAAAATTTGTACACAAATGTTCACAGGAGCTTTATTTGTAATACCCAAGAAGTGGAATCAACCAAAACGTTCTTCAGTTGTGAATGCTAAACTACAGTACATCAAAACCATGGCATAATAATCAGCAATTTTTAAAAAGAACTGGAAGACAAATAAGAAAAAAAAAAGCCAATCTCAAAAAAATTACGTACTGTATGATTCCGCTTATAGCATTCTCAAAATGACAAAAGTATACAGATGAACATGTTATTGGTTGCTAAGCGTTAAGGATCTGGGATGGGGAGTAGACCATTATAAAAGTAGGCTATAAGTAGGCTTCCCTGGTGGCTCAGAGGGTAAAGAATCTGCCTGTAATGTGGTTCAATCCCTGGTAGGGAAGATCCCCTGGAAAAGGGAACCGCAACCCACTCCAGTATTCTTGCCTGGAGAATCCCATGGACAGAGGAGCCTAGCAGGCTACAGTCCATGGGGTCGCAAAGAACTGGACACGACTAATCGACTAATACTTCCACTTTCTTTCATAAATGAGGCGGAGCTTCCAATAATATGTTCTGTATCTTGACTACAGTTACATTAATCTGAACATGTGATTAAATGGCACAGAACTCTACACACTGTACCAACACTGGTTTCCTATTTTTGATACTGTATTACGACACCGTAAGATGTAACCAAAGGGTGCAACCAGGAGAAGGATACGTGGACCTTCTTGTACTATGTTTGGAGCTTTCTATGAATCTATAATTATTTCAAAACAAGAAGTTAAAAATACACAATAAATGCCTCTTATTATGTAAAGAGTTCTAAAGAGTCAAATATAATAAAGCAATATGATTTTTTAAGATCTGTGGTTTAAGTACAACAATCTCGCAAAGACAACATAAAAGGAATTTTCTTAAAAGCAGCGACAGAATGAAAAATTCAAGAGGTACAGGTAGGAAAATAGAACACTTCAGCCTAAAAGAGATAATACATTGGAAGGTGAAAATTGTGTAAAATCCTATAACTAACAACAGAAAAATCCAATGGATGTGACAAAGTGAAGTAAGAAAGAATGAGAGCAGGGAAGCTGAAGGTCTAGGAAGATCTGATAAGAGCACACTTCAAATTCAGTAACAGTGAACACATAGTAACTTACCATAAATAACTTAAGAGATTTAGTAATCAGAGAATATGTGGTAAACTCAAGCTTTTCAGATTAGTTTTATGAATGACTTAGTCTAGGACATGGCTGTTTTAGTGGGAGACTTAGGAGGAAATGGGACAATCAAGTAGAAGTGTAAGATGTCAAACGATAGGGTATTCAAGGGTCATGTTGAAATGACCTTGAATTTCATCTGGTAAAACTGGCTGGTGAAGTGATAAAGGATAATGACAGAGAATAGGTAAAGAAGTTTGTCAGACAATGCAATAATTTGAGGAAAATGAAAAAATATATTTGAAGCTGGAATAGATGGCTATGAAGTGGGAGAAAATCTTATACTGGCACCACCTCTGTATCTTTAAACGTGACATATTTATTTGGGTTTTATCAGAAAAAATAGCCAATTATACTGAAATGGGTGCCAGTCAAGAAGATAATTTATAAATCAACCTGCCAAAGGCTAAACAAATATCATCTTGAGTTTCAAGAGAGACGTCACATTCAAGAGACACTATGCTTGTTCTCCAGAAGCCCATTTTAGATTTCAAAACGAAGGATTTTACACAATAAAGCAAAGTCTAAAATAGATGCCTATTTAGATATACATATAAAGGAGAAAGAAATGCTGATTGAATACAATTCCATATAATCGCAATACTTAAAATCGCTGGAAAGTTCAATTTTGTTTGAAATTGCTTTTTCTCTAGACTCTGTTGAAAATATTAAGCCTTGAACTGTTGTATTTGAATCACTCAAAGCTTTTCCAGGGCTAATAAAATAGCTGGTGTTCAATTTTAGCAACATAAAGAAACAGGTTTTGCCTTAGTACTAGATGACTTTCCTTGAATCAACCTGAACATCCAGATATGTCATCCAATTCAGTAAGAACCTGTACTTTATAATGGTTCTCATTGATGCTAGGATGGAAAACTTTCAGACTTTTAAAGACTGTAAATTAACTAAATTTGATAACAGTAATCCATTAAAATATAGTTCCACACCAGCTGGCATTTGCCTTACATTTGGAGAGTTAATATTGTGAATCTTGTTCCTAACCAACTTTAGATTTCCATGTCTCTACTTTCCCTTTGATGGAAAAGAATGGCTTATAAGAAGTAACAAAGTGTTCTTTATTCTGAGGAAACATTATTTCCACTACAATAAAAAACAAGCAAGGGTAAACCTTTATTTTAAATGTTAGTCTATCTGTGGGGTTGACCTTACAATTTAGATATCACCAAATAATACTTACCAATACATACATCGATCTTTCCTTTTATAGCAGCTTCATGCAGAGGGGTATAGTTCCAGTTATCCCTGGCATTTGGATCAGCTCCTTGGCACAGTAACAGACTCACAACCTCAGCATGGCCAAAAGAACACGCATTATGAAGTGGAATGAGACCGCCATCATCACGAGCATGGACGTTAGCACCCATCTGTAGTAAGTGTTCTACCACGTCCTTTCTTCCAAAACCTAAAAATAGGGAAAATATTTTATATTGTAAATCAGTTTTGTAAAAAGAACCATTAGAATTCCTTTAACAATAATATCAACAAATATGAACAACTGAAGTACTATGTTCTATAGCAAAAAGGTAAAAAAAAAAAAAAAAAAAGATGCCATTCAAATAGATTCTCTCATCTCACAGAACTGAGAACTAAGGAAGCTCTTCCTTTAGTTTGGGCAATTCCTTCCCAAAACATCTCTTCAACACCTATTACATGCTAGAAATGCAGGATGAATGAGGCAAGATTCCTGTCCAAGGCATTCACTTTCCTCTCAAAATCAGATGCATAAAATCCATTTCTGTATTTTTAAATACCAATGAAAATCAAATCTAAGACAAAGTACAGCACTTAACATTATACTAGGGAAACTGGAGAAGAATACACAGATACCAGAAATACATGGTGACAGTTTGGTTACAAGATATCTGAAAAGGAAGAACTAAAGATAATGCCATAATATCTACTCTTGGGACTGGTACGCAAACTAAATGAATGTGTAGTTACAATTCAAATTTGGATTTACTGAGTTTGAAGGAATTTTAGGACAAACAAATGAGAACACAGGCTTTTGGAAATACAGAACCAGAACACTGGTGAAAAGCATCACAATTTTCAGACAGAAAAATGGTAGTACTGGAGGGTGTTATTAGCAGAGCCAGAAAAAAATCTAAAGCACTGTACAGACTAGGCAAACACTGAGAATGGTAAGAAATACCAAGAAAACACATTACGGATGTTAAAGGGCCACAACATTATGCCAAGTCCAGCATGATGAGGATTTAGTGAGATAATGAAAAATGGAAAAAATAGCCATTTTGACAATTTGAAGGTCATCATAGTATTGTGATGAAATTTTAAGCTACAATGGGTTAAAAAAAATTACTGAAAATATTACCATTTTTATCTTTACCAGCTTAATACTTTTATTAGTGATTTTTCCTTTCCTACTTTAAATTTTATTAGGACTTGCCAGCTGGGTATCACTGCCTCTATGCTATTACTTAGCATGTAATGTTGTTAGAAAATGACAGAAAATGACATTTTAACACTGGAAAGCAGTAATGGTCATATCTTCTTTCATTTTTTGCATATATTAACTAAATAAATGAGAATTATGTGGAAAATAGAAACCAAAAAAAGATTTATTTCAATATATGTCCTTTACACTATCTTTAGAAATTCACTCACTCCAGGAAAGTGGGCCAAGAAAAAGTCTCCTGCTTTATAGATTTGAGTAAAGCCTGCATGCAAATTCACATTTCTCTAAGTAGTGTACTAACAATGTTTGAGAACTAATTTCCTTTCTTCACTAATAAATGAAGTAAAAACAAAAATGCTTGGTATCAGCAAGAAAGTGGTGAAATGGAGCTGTGTTCACACACTGTTAATATGAATATAAACTGGTGCCACATTTTTTTTAAGGTTTTTTGATGTGGATCATTTTTTAAAGGTCTTTATTGAATTTATTACAACATCGCTTCTGTTTTATGTTTTGTTTTCTTGGTCTAGAGGCATGTGGGATCTTAGTTCCCTGACCAGGGATTGAACTGGCACCTCCTGCGTTGGAAGGAAAGTATTAACCACTGGACTACCAAGGAAGTCTCATGGCACCACATTTCAGAGAAAAATGTAGCATTATCATGAATAGGCTTAAGCAAATATACTCTCTGACTCAAAATACCACTCTTCAATTTTTATCATTTAAAAAATGATTTATCCATGGACAAAGATTTTGCATCAAGAATGTTTATCATAATGTTACTTACAGAAAATCATGGAGATTAGATGTCCAATAATATTGTTACATAAATGATAAAATGACAGTATTTGAATAAAATAATCTGTATTGAAAGGATGCTAGAACACTGAATGGACTTAATATCACTGAGCCATATATTTTAAAATGGAGAAAATGGCATTTTATTTTTAAACTGCTTAAAATAAATAAAAATTTTAAATTTATATTCTACCACAGTAAAAAAAAAAACAAATGTATAGACCAACCACCTACCCACCCTCACAGATACACATACAATATTATAAAAAATTCCAACACAGAAAGGTGTTGCTTATACATCAATCAGTTTTCCTTCCATTCTTTCTCCACCTTCCCTCCCTTTTTCCCTCCCTTCCTTTCTTTCTTGGCTGTGCCACGCTGCATGTGGGATTTTAGTTCCCTGACAAGCGATCAAGCCTGCATTCCCTGCAGTAAAAGCGTGAGTCTTAACCGCTGGGCCTCCTGGGAAGTCCCTCAATTAGCCTTTTGGATTGCAAATATATAAAACAAAATATAGGAGAAAAATATGATATTTGAAATATAGATGGATAGAAAATGAGACTAAATCACTAGGTACCAGAAATATGGAATTTTTTCTTCTTTTTTATCTCTTTTCTTATTACATAAAACATAATTTTGCATAAAATATATGTATGTGTACACATACAAGTTTAAAAAGGTGGAGGTGAACAGCCAAAATCAGTAAAGATACATTTTATGTGTCGATATAAAATGCATTAAATCAGTGTTACCCACAAAAAAATTAATCCCCTATTTAAAATACTGTAATTTAGAAAACCATACATAAAAAGCTTAGCAAAACATGTACTCTACCTGTACTATTAAGTACAATTCATAACTGGTCATTGGCCACTCTATCCATGTTTAATGGATATGCATTAATTACTTTTTATACATAAAGAGAATTCATTACCTATGATGGTCATACAAGGCCTTTGTTTCATAACCAAGGTTTGTAGCAATTATCTCTGTAATTGATTTTTTGGGGGGGTCTAAAGAACCAAAATAAAAATAATAATTAGGGCTGGTTCAAAGAACTACACAGAATTTAACCACACAGTAACTTACCTATAAATTAACTCATAGGAAATAGCTTCTAAGTGAAAGTATTACAGACCCACACAAGATTTTCAGTGTCCTATTCCACTAATCTAGCACATGTCAAAAAAGGCTACAATTTTTAAAAGGAATAATGTTGCTATTTATACATATCTTTATGGCTTAGTGTTACAAAGCACAAAAGAAAAACCAATGAACCATCTCTCTCTGAGCCAACAGATGCTGTTAAAAATCAAGACAGTGTAATACTCTGATCTTTACCAACAAAACAGTATGTGCTATTAGAAGAGACTCCCAAATGAGAGCTGTACAAAAGGTATAATTTAACTTTTACAGAAAATTTCTTACAGAAAAATTCTTTTTGCTTAAGTACATGCCTTATTCCTGACAATAAAAATAGCAATAATAATGGTAAGTAGTTAACATTTAGTAAGCTCTTTTTTCTGACAAGAAGAATGCCAAATGCTTGACAAGCATTAGCTCCAGTGATAATATCCTGTGACAAGCATTTTCCTCATTTTATTGTTGAAGAATTCTTTCCCTCAGTTCTGATAACTCGTGAACTAACTACACTTCCAAACACACATCTCAAATCTGCCTACTCCCAAGGGTCACCAGCTTGGTTTCAAGCCCCACAATCTCTTGTCTAGACTTCAGCACAAAACCTTTTGTTGGTCTCTCTACTGTCACATCTGCTGCCTAACAATTCATCCTTATCAGAGCAGACTGTGTGTCTCTCTTCAAGGCATGCATCAGATCAGGTCACTTCCCTGCTTGAAATCCTGCAATGGATTCCAATAACACACATAGTAAAACCTCCTTATGACCTAACAAGTGAGTTGGCCATTCTCACCTCTCCATCTCATTGAGCTTTACCAACCCTGTCTTTCACTTTCTGTTCCCTGGATATGCCAAACTTATTTCAGCCTAGAGGACTTTGTACTTGCTGTGTTCTCTGCTTGAAGACCCAGATCTTCACATGCCTAGCTCCTTCTGTCATCAGATTCTCAGCCCAAAGATAACAACTTGGAGAGACTCTAATTACTCAATGTCAATCTGCCCACCCACACACACACATTCTTTCAACATTGTTTTCAACTTGAGTTCTTTGTATATTTTGGACATTAACCTTTTACCAGAAACATCATTCACAAAGACTTTCTTCCACTCAGTAGGTTGCTTGCTGATGGTCTCCTTCACTATGCCGAGGCCTTTTAGTTCAATGTAGTCTCACTTATTTTTGCTTTTGGCGTCAGAGTCAAAAAATCTTCACCAAGAGCTATGTCAAGGAGATTTCACCTATGTTTTCTTCTAGGAGATTTATGGTTTAAGGTCTTTAATCCATTTTGAGTTAATTTCTATGTATGGTGTAAGACAGTGGTCCAGTTTCACTCTTTTGCATGTAGATGTCCATTCTCCCAACACCATTTATTAAAGAGATTGTTCTTTCCTCATTGTATATTCTTGGTTCCTTTGTCATAAATTAATTGACCATATATGAATGGGTTTATTTCTGGGCTGTCTATTCTGTCCATTGGGCTGTATGTCTTTTTTTATGCCAATATCATACTGTTTTTATTAAGTTAGCTTTGTAATATAGTTTGAAATCAGAGAATGTGATATCTTCAGCTTTGTTCTTTCTCAAGATTGCTTTGGCTATTTGGAGTCTTTTGTGTGATACCATGCAAATTTGAGAACTGTTTTGTTCTATATCTGTGAAATATACCATTGGAATTTTTATAGGGGTTGCATGGAATCTTTATTGCTATATTGTAGTACAGACATTCTAACAATTTTAATTCTTTTAATCCACAAGCACAGAATATCTTTCCATTTATTTGTCTTCTTCAATTTCTTTCATTAGCATCTTATAGTTTTCAATATACAGGTCTTCATTTCCTTGAAAGAGAACTGCTGTGTAGTGCTGGCGGGAATGAAAGCTGGCCTCGTCACTATGGAAAACTGTATGGAGGTTCCTCAAAAGAAAAAAACCTACCAGACAATCCAGCAAGTCCACTTCTGGGTATTTTTTTGAACAAAATTAAAACACTAATTCAAAAAAATATCTTTTTTGCACCACTGTGTTCACGGCATTATTCACGTGTCACCTGTATTTAAAAAGTAAACAAACTCAGAGAAAGAGATCAGATTTGTGGTTAGCAGAGATCCGGTGGGGGGTGCAGGAGGGGGAACTGAATAAAGACTGTCAATACAGACAAGTCCAGCTATAAGTAAGTATGAAGGATGTAATGTGCAACAGAACAAACACAACTGCTCTACATTAAGAGAGTAAACCCTAAGCATTCTCATCACAAGGAGAAAACATTTGTTTCTTTTTCATTTTATATTTATATGAGATGACAGATATTCAGTATACTTACTCTGGTAATCATTTCATGACATACGTAAATCAATCATTATGCCATACATCTTAAAAACTATACAGTGTGATAAAGTAAATTTTATCTCAATAAAACTAGAAGGAAAACAGCCTGACTCACACCTGTATCTTGGCTGATGTGCAAGAGGCAGTCTGAAAATTAAGAGGACACTCAGCAGAGCAGATCCATTTCAACATGATGGGTAGTTCTATTTTTTTTTTTTTAAGTTTTCAGTTTCACTACATTTTATGGAGGAAATTATGGGTTTCCTTGGTGGCTCAGTGGTAAAGAAACCTGCAATGCAGGAGTTGCACAAAGCACAGGTTCGATCCTAGGTCGGGAAGATCTCCTGGAGGAGGGCACTGGCAACCCACTCCAGTATTCTTGCCTAGAGAAACCCATGGACAGAGGAGCCTGGCGGGCTACAGCCCACCGAGTCGCAAAGAGTTGGGCATGACTAAAGCGACTTAGCACACGTGCATGCGTGGAGGAAATTACATGCCACAATATTATGCTCTAAATTGGGAGGTAGGGGAAGTCTTGTGATAGTTCTTTAAAATGTCAAAGGTTTCCTATGCACTGGGTTAAATTTACACAGTCCAATATACACAGATCCCTAGATACCTATTAGATTTCTGCTTACTTTATAAGAAATGTTCTATGACAAAGAAACATACATTTTCTACTTAACATTCAAAGTCATTGTTACTTCCTTTTCTAATTTCAATCCTAACTATATCAGCTTTTAAATAAAGAACTGTTTTACATTTCATTAGATCAGAAGTCATGGTTAAGCAAAAGGGAGTCTATTCCCTATTAATTCTAAAATAACAGTTTAGAAAGCAAACTACAAAATGACTTCTATAAAGCAATAAAGTTGCATATATTTTTCATTTGTCAAAGGTGGACTCTGACCAATTAATTTCTCCATCTTACAGAATATGATTTAGAAAGGAAAACATTTATAGTTAGATAGAAGAAGAGACGTATGGCATCAGGAAGCACTAATAAAGGAAGTATTTCATTAGGAAGCAGTAGAAAAATGTATGTTTTCCCCCAAAACACTGGGAAAAAACACCAAAAGCAAAAGGATAAGACACAAATTCCTGATGCCAGTTTAAACAACAACAAAAAAACAAAAACAAAAACACGGTAAGAAATCACAGCTCCTTGGGAAGGGGAAAAAAAAAGGCTGAGTGCCACTGAGGGAAGAATCATCAGCTTAACTGCAGATGATCAGTCATCCTGGCTAGAACAGAGAAGAGAGGAGAGAGATCTGTGTCCTCCCCCTCACCTCTGCCACACTGTCCCCTGGGCTGCAGCAGAACATGAGTTCGGAATCTCCAGTGTGCCTCTAGCCAAAAGAGAAGGGACAATACGAGGCAGAACAGTGGAACCTGGCTGAGGTGGGATGCAAAGGACATGCCTACATGCCTACAGGACGGAAGAGAGTCAGGGGAATCCTGAGCACCTAGGATGGCATCACATCCAGGGCCTCTCTACCCTGACGCATGCCCTTATTTGTCTAAAACCACGTGAAGAACCAAAACCTGGAACCCCAAACTCATCCTCTCAAATGCAATACTGGCCCAAGTAGCTGTCATTTCCAAGGGATTATAAACTCATGGCAGAAAATAATAGAATGTCTGAGGAGTGCAAGCACCATGACAAAATAAATGAAAGCAGAATTAATAGACCAAAAAAATATATTTAAAGTTGGCAAATTAAGTGTTGCCAGCGAAAAACTGGGGAATACTGAAAACATGAGAACAAAAGTCTATCAAGCAAAACCAACTGGAAATATCATCATGAAAAACAAAACAGGAGAAATGAAGGATACAATAAGTTGACTGGATAATAGTGGAAATAAAGGAAACAATTTCTGGGGAAAAACCGGTTAACAAACTCTCCCAAAAAACATCGCAGAAGGAGAAACTGAAGTAAAGGAGAGAAGAGACAGGTGAGACAGAGGACTGGAAGAGAGGATAGATACTTGTAGAAATAGTGACAGGATGTCTCCTAATTAAAGGAAAATGCAAAATTCCAGATTAGTAAGAGTTCATGAAGTACTGAAGAGGATGGATGAAAAAATACAAATTCTCAGACTACTCCAGACCAACTGAATGAGAAGCAGTGGGGGTGTGGCCTAGCAACCTGCCTTAACAAAGCCTTCCCGGTGACTCTGATACAAAGTTTGAGAATCACCGAGCTAGTGCTTCTGGAAGTTATAACCCTCTGAAAATTACACGTAAGTTTGATGTTTAAATATATATTTCAGAGGAAATGCCCATACCTATTATCAGATTCTCAAACAAAAAAAAAAAAAAGCAAAATTAAGAACTATTTGTATTAGCTCAACAGTTTTCAAAGTGTGGTCTGTGGACCCCTTGGTGGCTCTAGTGACCTTTTCTGGGGGTATCTGAGAAGCCAAAACCATTTACAAAATAATATTAAGATGGTGCTCATGATAATGCAAAAGCCACAGTAGGTAAAACTGCTGACACCTTGACGTGAACCGAAACACGGGCACCAGGCAGTCACTGTATTCTGTAGCACTGACATACCTGGATACACATTAGTCACTGCATTCTTCACCATCAGACCCTCACAATTTTTTTTAAAAACCCGGCAGCTTCACTTAAAAGTGTTCTTCATGAAACAAAAGTTGCTTCTTTTTTACAAAAAGTCTACCACAGAAGAAAAAAGTTGCAAGTCCATACAAACAAACCATCTGCCACCAACCATTAGTTTAGTTTGTGTTATACCAAAAAGGCAAAAGGGAAAGGAAAATTTACAACACTTTATTTCCTTTTTTTGCACAATTAAAAAATTCACAAACCTCAATTCAAAAGGGAACTGACACATTTCAAGAAAACACTAAAAAAAAAAAAAAAAAGGTTTAGGCTCACACTGCTCTCATTTAATTTTAAACATGGATTCCTGAACTAACAGGCAAAGCAAGTTTCTACTTGACAAAGGTCCCAGCAACTCACTGTAGGGAAAAGCAATTCTGAATATCTGATGAAGCCTTTTAAGGAAAACCTAGTAGGCACACAAAAACAAAACACTCATAACTTTCCTCAATTATTCAAAATTAAATAACTTTTAGAATATGAACCTCAAAGTTATCTTGAGCACCTGGGCTTTAGTATAAATACCCCAGAAACCCATGCTACTCAATTCTTATCATGAATCACATTGATGATACAGGTGTTAGGCTCCCCCCAAGATGAGGGCTACAACCCACCTTTCTGAGTGTTTATGTGAGAAGAATAAACATAGACCAAGGTAACTTCAAGTACCCTGGCATAGGGGAAAAATAAGAATTTAAGAGGCTCTTGTGTCTTCAATCATATCTCTCACATATTTTACAATCAACTACTCAAAACATTTATTTGTCCAAGAAGCAAAAACAGGTTATTAAATACATTTATGAATAAGTTACTCTAGTGTTTCCATTTGCATTTCATTGCAAGACTCATGATGATGTTTATTCCTTTCTAAGACCTAACACTAAAATAAAATGCATTTGCTTAGCATTATTCACATTCCTCTATCACTTTTCTTCTCCTGGCATCTAAGTTGAAGAACCAACTTTTTTTTTTTTAACTTATCTATGCTCACAACTTGGCCCTTGAAGATATATCCTCCAGATAGATTTCTTTGGTCTTTAAACTGCCAAAGAATCATGTCTGGTTTGGAAGAAAGGCACACCTAGCCTGTGACCTAGTCAGTACCTTGCGAAACAAAGGGATGCCTAGGGGGAGGAAAAAAAGGCAGGTGACTATACTAAGCCTCTTTTCATGAAAACTTCTATGTAAATAGACCATGAGGAAGACATCTTACCTATAAAATGCCCTTAGCATGATGTCTCTGGTTAAGGCTCCTAGAAAGCAGCAATGTAGGCTATATAAACTAAGATATTAATATAAAATTATGTTTCTTAATTTAAATGCTATGACTGTAAGAGATGATACTGCAAACCTTCCTGTGAGACTTACTCTATTTTAGATCAGAGTTCCATGTCCAACATGAGGAGAAAGGACAAGGGGAGTTACCCTCAAGATTCAGGCTTCTATTTTTATCCTTGGTTATTTAGCAATTAATTTCTCTAAAAATGAGCAGTAAAAAAAAATAAGGTCAAATTCCATGCAGAGTTTTCATAAGAATGTGAGCAGGGTAACACCTCTATCAGCAATATATACTAGAAGAAAATGCTCCCCCAGAAAAACCAAAATTAGGATCTACTATTTCAATATTAGCTAAAAGACAATATGAAAAAGATGTAAGATATGAAAGACCAGTATATATGTGAGTTAGAATAAGATGACGGAACTCAGAAATAATTCAAAATAAGAAAGTATTTCAGAAGTAAAGACTAAACAAGAAGGAAAACAAAAGTGAAAAAAAAATACACACAATGCCTTATGACAGGGATCAGCAAACTAAAACGCATGTGCCAAATCTGGCCATCCCTTTTTTTTTTTATATAAATAAAGTTTTATTGGAACATAACTATACTATTCATTCATGCACTGTCTATGGATACTTTCATGGCACAAAAGCAGAGCTGACCAGTTGACACAGTTGAAACAGAGATCACACAGCGCATGAAGCCTAAAATCTTTACTGTCTGGCCATATATATGTAAGGGAGAAGGCAATGGCACCCCACTCCAGTCCTCTTGCCTGGAAAATCCCATGGACGGAGGAGCCTGGAAGGCTGCAGTCCATGGGGGTCTCAAAGAGTCAGACACGACTGAGCGACTTCACTTTCACTTTTCACTTTCATGCACTGGAGAAGGAAATGGCAACCCACTCCAGTGTTCTTGCCTGGAGAATCCCAGGGACGACGGAGCCTGCTGGGCTGCCATCTATGGGGTCGCACAGAGTCAGACACGACTGAAGCGACTTAGCAGCAGCAGTTGATTTACAATGTTTGTAAGTTTCAGGTATATAGCACACTGATTCAGTTATATATAAGGGGCCTCCCTGGTGGCTCAGATGGTAAGGAATCTGCCTGCCTAGATTCCTGACCTACACCTGGAATCTCGAACCACAGAAAATAAAATATGCTTGTTATTTGAGGCTACTAAGTTTTGGGGTGAAAAGCAGAAGTGTTAGTCACTCAGTCTAGTCTTACCCTTTGTGACCCCATGGACTATAGCCTGCCAGGCTCCTCTGTTCATGGGGATTCTTCAGGCAAGAATACTGGAGTGGGTTGCCATTCCCTTCTCCAGGGGATCTTCCTGACCCAGGGATCAAACCTGGGTCTCCCACATTGCAGGCAGATCCTTTACCATCTGAGCCACCAGGGGGAAATCAGGGAAGTGTTGGGGTAGTTTCATACACATTAGGAAATACAGTAACTAATATAGTAAGGCTTTAATAATTACTAATATAGTACTACTGATTTGCCCAATTTAAAAAAAGGGTAAGTGGGCTTTATGAAAAAATATAAATGGCAAATAAACACATGGAAAGGTCAGGGAAATGCAAAATAAAACCAGAATGAGAGAGCACACATTCTCATCAGAATGGTTAAAATGAAACCAACAGAAAACATTAAATGTTGGCAAAGATATGGAACAACGGGAACTCTTGTATGTTGTTAATGGGAATGTAAAATGGCACATCCACCTTGAAAAAAGGCTGGCAGTTTCTTATAAAACTTAAAATTTACCTAGCCTAAAGCCCAGCAATTTCAATACGAGGTACTGAGAAAGATCTATGTTCTCAAAAAGAATTTTACAAGAATGAGCATAACAGCTTTGTTCATAATAGTCAAAAACTGAAAACAGCCTAAGGGTCTAAAAAGTAGGGATAAACCAAATTGAAGGTATAAACCAAACGTAGCATGCTCATATAATGAAATACCTACTACTGACACAAGTTACATCAAAACCAAAAGAAGTCTTACCACAAAAGCAAATACTGCATAATTCCATTTATATGAACTTCTAAAACAGGCAACTCAATGTATAGTGGAAAAAATTCAGAACAATGTGTCTGCTGGAAGGGGAGGGATAGGGATAGAGGGAAATAACATGAAGGAACTTTCTGAAGTTAGAATTATCTGTAAGGATTTGGATTATATGGGCATTTGAATTTGTCAGAATTCTGTGAATATAACACGTAAGATTTGTACAGACTTTACATGAAAAGACAAATCTTTAAACAAACACTAAACTCTGGATAATGATATGTATACTGGTGTATTTACGGGCAGCTGCATAAATGTCTACAATTTACACATCATAAAAAAAATACTGATGGATAAAGGAAAATATAAGCAGACAGGTATGTAACTGAAATCAGACAGTATTTTTAACTGATGCACATATTCTTCTATGGTTGCAGTTTGCCTGTTACCAACTTACTACTATTGAGAGACACTTCTACATAACACCTTCATATAACTAATTTGCTCTTTCAATCATTTGCTTCCAAAGAGTAGTACCATTAATCCAAAAAAAAGAGAGACACTTTGTACACCTTTCTAACTAAAAGTTCCATGTGAACTTTTTTTAAAGCAGTACCTTAACCAAAGTATAAGATGTTGAGAAAAGACTAAGTAAAAGATAATTCAGTTTGCAGCCAACAATTTTAAGTCTGAAAAGATTTTTATGGAACTAGGTCCTTTCCTTCTATTATCAAATCGGACCCTTCCTAAACCCTGAGGCAAAAACATTTGGCTAAAGGTATAATTAAGGACTTTGCCAGACAATGTATAGAAAGATTCCCATTCCAGAACTGAAGTGTTCTGACTCATTTTTTTACCTACTGATGGGCAACAACAGTCTAGAGGATAGTGTTTTGTTTTGCTCTTTTTTAAACAGAATTGAAACAGTGAAGGAGATGGAGGTAGGGGGACAAGCATGGACACGATGACAAAAAATTAAGAGAAAGAGAAATGAGTAAGGCAATCTCTATACCGTTAATGTGTGTTGAGGTAGATATCTCTCAAATAAAAAGAAAGCACAAAAATCCCATACATATTTTGCTGGTTTTGATATTGAAGTACCCCATATCACAAGTCCTAGTCAAGTCTTATGTTAACTAATGCTCACCATTAAAGTAACCAGGAAACCTACTTCAAAATTTCTTTAGTTTAAATACCATGAAATTTCAGAAATCAGTGCTTCATTAAACTCTTTTTGCATTGTTGTTTTTTCACAAAGACCTTATTCAGACTTTTCTTTAAAAAGAAAACTTATCAGAATATACTGGTCCTTTAACAAAAATATGTCATTACTAGGAATTGAATTCAGGAGATACATAACTCTAAATTGATCCTATTTCAACAGCTTTCATGGTCCTTTGAACAACCAAGTTTAAGCATCTTATCTGTAAAAGACTTATATAAACTCTCCTCAACAATAAAAGACTGGATCATTTTGACATAGTCATTTTAAGAAGGTATCAGAAGCAGTACTGTAAGAATCTATACCAATAGTGGAAACTAAAGATTATGTTTCTAGTTGTGGACATTATTAATACTGTCTCTAAGTTAGGAAAAGAAGTACGTCAAGGCTGTATATTGTCACCCTGCTTATTTAACTTCTATGCAGAGTACATCATGAGAAATGCTGGGCTGGAAGAAGCACAAGCTGGAATCAAGACTGCCAGGAGAAATATCAATAACCTCAGATATGCAGATGACATCACTCTTATGGCAGAAAGTGAAGAGGAACTAAAAAGCCTCTTGATGAAAGTGACAGAGGAGAATGAAAATGGTGGCTTAAACCTCAACATTCAGAAAACGAAGATCATGGCATCTGGTCCCATCACTTCATGGGAAACAGATGGGGAAACAGTGGAAACAGTGTCAGACTTTATTTTTTTTAGGTGCCAAAATCACTGCAGATGGTGACTGCAGCCATGAAATTAAAAGACGTTTACTCCTTGGAAGGAAAGATATGACCAACCTAGAAAGTATATTCAAAAGCAGAGACATCACTTTGCCAACAAAGGTCCATCTAGTCAAGGCTATGGTTTTTCCAGTAGTCATGTATGGATGTGAAAGCTGGACTGTGAAGAAAGCTGAGTACTGAAGAATTGATGCTTCTGAACTGTGGTGTTGGAGAAGACTCTTGAGAGTCCCTTGGACTGCAAGGAGATCCAACCAGGCCATTCTAAAGGAGATCAGTCCTGGGTGTTCTTTATAAGGACTGATGCTAAAGCTGAAACTCCAATACTTTGGCCACCTCATGTGAAGAGCTGACTCACTGGAAAAGACTCTGATGCTGGGAGGGATTGGGGGCAGGAGGAGAAGGGGACAACAGAGGATGAGATGGCTGGATGGCAACACTGACTCGATGGACATGAGTCTGGGTGAACTCCGGGAGTTGGTGATAGACAGGGAGGCCTGGAGTGCTGCAATTCATGGGGTCGCAAAGAATCGGCCACAACTGAGCGACTGAACTGAACTGAACTGAAAGGCATGTTTAACAATATCACAGTCCAAAGTAGGATAGAAAGGATTCTTAACTCTGCTGCTAGAAAGAATTATGGTTTAAAAAAAGGCATACGGATTTAAATATGAATATGACTTCACACCACTTCAAAGAGCCTTAAAAATGATTTCATTTCATTCTATAGAACTATACTTATTTTTAAATAGAAATAAAGGCATTAATTAACATTCTTTCTTCCCATCTTTGCTTGGCTAGCTTGGACTCAACCTTTAAATCCTCACTTTAAAACATCTCTTTATCTAGAAAGACTTCTTTAAATGATCTAAAATCAGGACAAACGTCCTTACTGCCTGCTCCAAAAGAAAGTAGTTTACTTTTACTATCACTCTAGGACACTTTGTGGGGTTTTTGTTATTGTTGCTTTTAGTTTTCCCCACTAGACTGTAAGCTCCATAAGGGTAAGGACAACTGACTACTTCAAAACTGTGTCAATATTTAACACCAACCTATGATAAGCTATCACCCACTCCAGTGTTCTTGCCTGGAGAATCCCAGGGATGGGGGAGCCTGGTGGGCTGCCGTCTATGGGGTCGCACAGAGTCAGACACGACTGAAGCGACTTAGCAGCAGCAGCAGCAGCATGATAAGCTATCAGCTCACTTGGTAAAGAATCCGCCTACAATGCAGGAGATCCCGTTCTGATTTCTGTGTCAGGAAGATCAGCTGGAGAAGGGATAGGCTACCCACTCCAGCATTCTTGGGCTTCCCTTGTGGCTCAGCTGGTAAAGAATCTACCTGCAACGTGGGAGACCTGGGTTCAATCCCTGGGTTGGGAAGATCCCCTGGAGAAGGGAAAGGCTAACCACTCCAGTATTCTGGCCTGGAGAATTCCATGGGGTTCTGTAAAGTCCATAGGGTCCCAAAGAGCTGGACACGACTGAGTGACTTTCGCATCTTAAGTTAATGAAAGATTTGTGGAACACTGGAACTACAATTTTTAAATCTTTCCATCCAAGGCATCGTACCAATTTCCTATCTTTAAAACAGCTCTTCCATGACATTCAGTGACTAGCATTCCAATCAAGTAATAGTCAACTGACAATCACTTTTAATTACCCAGCCTATGCATGAAGAAGACTAGATTAAACAAAGCTTTAATGCTATGAACACAAACATGAAACACAGTAAATTGACTAGAGTGTTATGCTTTTAAACCATAGAGAGTTTCACTGTTTTTGTTCCCTTTTCCACACGGAACTAAAACAGATTATTTTTTTTCCCTAAATAAGCCACTTCAAGATTAGGGTCTCATAACTACAACATAATTACAGGACTGTTTCACTGGTTGTCTTTTAGCTTAGCTGGGTACACAAAAAACTCTAAAACAGAACAAAAAATAACTACTGCGGCAAAAAGAAGATGTGACTTGGGAGATAAGCACTATTTTGTGTGCAACTAATTCTAAATATTACAAAAATTAATGTAATATCTGCAAGTGATTACTTACAATGCAGTATGATGAAAAATGACAAGATTTGTGAAACAACATGTTATAATAGTCAAATTTGGAACAAAGTTTACAAAGGCAGTCTTGCTTTATTTATTACAGATCTTTCATCCTGCCTAAAAAAAAGAAATTATTTCATCTAAAGTAAGCAACACTTGTGAGCATCTGTCTACTTAAATGGGAGCCTGATTTTGATTCAATTCACTACATTCCTAATAGTTGTTGTTCAGCTGCTAAGCCATGTCTGACTCTTTGCGACCCTATAGACTGCAGCATGTCAGGCTTCCTTGTCCTTCACTATTTCCTGGAGTCTGCTCAAACTCAAGTCTATTGTGTCGATGATGCCATCCAACCCTCTCACCCTCTGTCGCCCCATTCTCCTCCTGCCCTCAATCTTTCCTAACAGTAGCGTCCACATTCCCAGCGATCTAATAATGATTTCCTGTATTTCTCACATTGCTGACCATGACTCATTAATGGGATCACAAACAGCATTTGCAAGACAGGAAATGGATTAGGATATAAAATATCAGAGTACAACACATGTAGCAAGGCAAAGAACTGTTTACTGAAACTTTTGATTCACTCTGCATGTTACAACATAAAATTTATTGCTAAGTATGGGCTGCAAAAAAAAAAAATGTGTGAACACTACTCTTGGAGTATATATGCCCCCAATTACTTCTTCTCCCCAAACACTGCCAAAGTGAAAACTCCATAAAAATTACCCACAAATTGAAAAGTGATCTTAAACCAAGTATAATTGTTTAACCTGGACTTCACACATTCCAAAATCAAACTAAGTTTAAATTCAGGTTCCACTACTTCTTATGTGAATTTAGGATTATCTAAGCTGTACACGCTTCACTTTTGTCATCTGTAAATGAGGATAAAAATATTTTCCGAGTTCTGATAAACAATACATTAAGTTCTCAACATATGCTTTACATTAACAGAACAAACTCAAAGAGTGGTATATATTAGAAATAAAGCATGAAACTTAACAGAAGTTATCTTCAGAGTATGATCTTTGATGTTTATGTGTGACGCTTTTTCATTTATTTCTGTACTATATGAATGTACATACAATATATACATTTCTAATGTAACATTTCTAAGGTATATAACCTTATCATCTTTATTTTTTTAATGTCAATAGGAGGTATCTAGGCAATGAGATTATGATCCTTTTTTAAATTTCCCTGTAGTTTAGATAAAAACATACTATCTGTTTTTAAAAGATAATAATTACTTGCTTTAAAAAAAAAAAAGTGTGCAGTGGTCCAGGTTTTAAGAATAAGTATTTTCGCGGGAGAACTTAGGTCCCAGATACCTCTCAGGAAATCCTCACACAATCCCCATATACATTTTTGCCCATGAGGAGATGGAGGCTACTGAGACAAGGTAAATTATCTGTTACACAAGCAACAGACAGCAGTTGCCAGAACTTCAAAGCCTTTTCTTCTGCCATCACATAATGCATCCAAATATTCTTCTCCAGTTGTTTCACATAGGAACATTTTGATCTGCCCAATCGGACTGTACACTACCTCAAAAGGGGAGAAAGTTTCACTAACTTCATTTAAGTCTCTTATATTAATTATAAGGTTACGATAGCTACTTAACACTTGTTGAGTTTTATTAAACTTCTCTTGGTCTAGTTTGTCATGCGACATTACTCCTGTAAAAAGGAAATGAGCCAACACACGACAAAACTACTCTAACACTACTCAGATCTAATTTTATTCCGACACACTCGGAACTGAAAAAGTTTAAGTATATCCATGTCCTGAGACGACCACTAAGGGAGGCAGGGGATGAGAACGAGGATCACTGTGCAAACTAAAAAGGGACTCACACGTTCCCCTACCACGCCCCCGTCACCCTGGCACCACCTAAAAAAAGGAACCTCAAGGCTTCCCGAGAAGTACTGAGGCATCATCACCACGCCCCCATCGTTCCCATCATCATAATTCGTTTTCTTTCCCTACCCGGACCCCAGTGCCAAACACCAAAACCCTTAATAAACAATTCAAAAAGTCTCTGACCTGCAGCGAAGTGCAGGGGAGAAGACTTCCGGCCGGCCATGTCCTTAGCATTCACGTTTGCCGCGTCCACCAGTCTCTTTACCCGGGACACGTCCCCATTGCGACAGGCCTCCAGCAGTTCCCGCAGGGCCCCGCTCACTGCTGGGACCCCTGGCCCAGGGCCCGCAGCCCCAGGCCCCAATGGTGCTGTGGTGCTAACTCCGGCCGCCTCGGGGCTCTCCGCCAAGCTCGATCCGGGGGAGGATGGAGAGGAAGAGGAGGAAGAAGTCGGGGAAGAAGAGGACGACGGTGAATTGTTACTGCCGCCGCCGGCTGGGTTGGGAGCGACCCCGACGGCAGATGAGGCAGAAACCGCCGGGACCACAGGAGCGGCGGCAACCGTACAGATTGTGCTCGTGGGACTGCAACAGCTGGCACTGTCAACCGGGTCCGGGGATCGGGGCCTGTCGGGCGGATCCCGACTGCCATCCCCCTCCGGCAGCGCTAGGCCGTGCCTCGGGGAGGCGAACGGAGCCAGGCCGCCCACCGTAGGGGAGGCCGGGGTGGTCCCAGGGGCCAGGCCCGGGCTGAGTGGGGGGGGAGGTGGCGGCGGCGGCGCCGAAGCCCCTGGGGCGGGCTGGAGCTGTTGTTGATGATGGTGGTGATGATGCTGAGAGCGACGCGACGCCGCCATCTTCGGACTCCCCCAGCTCTGTCACTGCGGCAACGGCCCCACCGCCCGCCCTCACTTCCGACTGCCGGGCCAATTAGCGCCCAGCGCACAGGAAATGATGCTGGGAGGAGTGGGCGGGGTCAAAGGGTGGGAGGGAAGTCTTGGGAGCTCCGAGCCCCTCCGCGGAAGGGGGCGTGGCCTCGCCTCCGAGGGGCGGGCTTTGTGACGCCTTCGCGGGCTGACGGGAGAGATTTGAAAACGAACTAGCCTAGACTTAAGTGAGAAACTTTTCCTGCATTTCTCATTTTGAACCTGCTTACCTTGCCCTGTTCCGTTCTGTTGCCAAGTCTCCTTCAGTCTTCCTTGTCTTGCTGCAGAACCTGCTATTGAGATGGAACTCTGTGCAAGGTATGTGTCGTTTATCAAATGTCAAGTGCCCCTGTCTGAAAACTGAGCTAGTATCTATCGAACAGAATTGTTAGTGGAATTAAATGAGCTAGCATATACAAAGTGTTCTGTCTGCTTCCCTTGTGGCTCAGATGGTAAAGATCTGCCTGCAGTGCAGGAGACAGGTTCGATTCCTGGGTCAGAAAGATCCCCTAGAGAAGGGAATGGCAACCCACTCCAGTATTCTTGCCGGGAGAATCTCATGGACAGAGGAGGCCTGGTGGGCTACAGTCCATGGGGTCGCAAAGAGTCGGACACGACTGAGCGACTAACATACAACACATATAATTAGCCCACTGGTTAAAAAAAAAGTTTTTTAATGCGGCCTTCTCCCCCTCCCAGTTAATCCCTTGGTCTCTATATCACCTCTCTATGAGAGTTCTCACTTTATGTGCTTCGTTAAGTACTTCATTTTAAAATAGAAGTTCGGATTGCAAGGATTGAAATTCAGGCTCTGCCAAGAACGAGCTGTGTAGATTTGGGCAAGCTATTTAACCCCTCTGTGTCTTAGGTTCCCCTCTGCAAAATAGAATTAATAGTTCAATAAATGTTAACTACTAAAATTATGTGGTTTTTTTCTATTCTGTTATCTCTGTGCTTTCATTTCTCACCTTAAACTTGACTGAAATAATTACAAACATGTTCCTTTCTTTTAAATTCTTTTTAGCTGACCTTCTCTATTCCTCTCATCCTTCTTCCCTCTCGTTCCCCAACTAAGATAAAAAACCAGCTTGCTGCACCCATCACTCACCTTCAGAAGCCATTCTTCAGCAAATTCTTTCTCTTTCCTCTGCCTATACCTTCCTTTTTTTATTGTCTACCTTCAAAAGAAATGTATCAATGATTTGGATCATCACATTAAGGTCTCCATTTCCTGCTTCTTCTTTAAAAGTAGAAACATTACTTTGCCAACAAAGGTCTGTCTAGTCAAGGCTATGGTTTTTCCAGTGGTCATGTATGGATGCAAGAGTTGGACTGTGAAGAAAACTGAGCGCTGATGAATTGATGCATTTAAACTGTGGTGTTGGAGAAGACTCTTGAGAGTCCCTTGGACTGCAAGGAGATCCAACCGGTCCATTCTAAAGGAGATCAGTCCTGGGTGTTCTTTGGAAGGAATGATGCTAAAGCTGAAACTCCAGTACTTTGGCCACCTCATGCGAAGAGTTGACTCATTGGAAAAGACTCTGATGCTGGGAGGAATTGGGGGCAGGAGGAAAAGGGGACGACAGAGGATGAGATGGCTGGATGGCATCACCGACTCAATGGACGTGAGTCTGAGGGAACTCCGGGAGATGGTGATGGACAGGGAGGCCTCGTGTGTTGCAATTCTTGGGGTTGCAAAGAGTTGGACACGACTGAGTCACTGAACTGAACTGAGGCATTATGGAAATTTAGAAAAATAGCATTATTCCAAGAGAGTGGACATAGATGGAGAGCCTGTGTCTTAAGAAATTCCTAAGATTTAGATGGGTCAGGTAGAAATTGCGCTTTGCAGAATGTTAAACCGCATGATAAACTGGTTTTTCGCATGTTCATTATTCAGTGTAATTAGTGTGATGCTAACGTTCCCATCCAAATAAGTAGGTAAGTTTATTTATGACTACCATTGAATACAATAAGGTCAAAAACATAATTAATGTTATGAGTGACATTTATTGCCATCTAGTCTGTGGTTACAGATTATAATACATTATCCATTTGTTTTATAAATTTGTGCCATTGTTCACATAAGCAAATGTGTGACTGGATAGAAAAACTTCCCTCAGTGTAACTAAAATCTGTTCACAGCACACATTCTCCTGGTTTTGAATCTTAATGGACAGCACAGGGTGGCATTGAGGAGTTGGTGAATCAACATGTTGCATTAGGTGTCCATAACTCCCCTTTGCCCCGTTTACTGTGACCCTGTCCCTAAATGGGAACACAGGAATTATGTCACCTGCTACACTGAATTCCAGTTACTCATAGTAATGTTCACCCTAATTCAAAATGCATCTGCTACTGCTAGGAGAAGGAAATGGCAACCCGCTCCAGTGTTCTTGCCTGGAGAATCCCAGGGACGGGGGAGCCTGGTGGGCTGCCGTCTCTGGGGTCGCACAGAGTCAGACACGACTGAAGTGACTTAGCAGCAGCAGCAGCAAACATTACTCATAGTAATGTTCACCCTAATTCAAAATGCATCTAGTATGTCTGTTTATCTGTACAAAATAAATTTAAAAGTTTCTGCTGGATAGAGATTTTTTTAAAAAAAGGTTGAATTGCCTGAAACTATTCTACTGGTAAACTGTGTCTGAAAATGCATTCAATCAATTGCAATTTTTTCCCCTTCACTGGAAAGTAGTAAAAGTGCTTAACATTAAGTATTTATAAGGTTTGGGTTTGTATGGACTAATGTTGAGTTCTAAACATGAAAGAGCAGCTATCATTACCTGATATCTATAATTGTGTTTATAGCTAAACACAGTTCCATGAGGGATGCACTGTACCCTTATGAAAAAAAAAATCAAAGCTTATAGTAAAGCAACCCTGGGCTCGAATCACATCTCTGGTGATTAGCTGGCTAGCTGGCTAGTCTTGGTAGATAGGCTTCAGCTGTGTCATTCTAAAATTCTGATTGTATTGTAGTATTGTCGAGAGGATTAAAAGATCAGGGTGTTTTGTAAGGATATTTTGGTTTTTAGTTTCTTGCTCTTGTGTGTCGTACATAATGTGTTAATAGCCACTATTGATAGCACTCACCCCACAATTTCCTTTATGGCAAAGATACTGACTGGGAATAAATATCACCATTTTACATGTAACAAGAATCTTAAACAGAGAAAATCAGGTTTAATTGTTTCTTCTGAAAATTGAAGATCCCGCCCAGCCCCTCACTATCTCCAGTAACTGTTGTTGAGTATCATAGTTGTATAGCATCTTATTTTCAAAAATGTTTTCAGAAAATTCATGTCCAAGTGGTATAAAATTGTGAGCACATAGCACTCTCTCTTAACCATATTGCTGACACAGAAGAGCCACCAATTAAAAGGTCACTCATTTTCAGGACAGTGTTGTGATGTTCATTTTTGTCCCCATAGGATAAGCTTTGTAAATTACATAGTCATGAACTTGTGTGGTGTCTTTATTGCCATTAGACTTGGTGTGTTTATTCTGTCCATATCTCCCCACTGATCTGCTCCAGATCCAGGTTCACTGGCAGCGTCTTCTATGTACTAAGTCCACTTATTCTTCAGTGCTCTCTGCATTGCTTCCTCTGCAACCACAGCGTAAACTAAAGTTATCTTTTGGCTGAGACAGTGCCATTTCCTCACCTGGGCCTTAGAAGAAGATAATGTTGTCCTTCTGTCATCGATGCCCATGATGCCAGAAGCCCAGATTTCTCTATGAAGGTATTACTACTAAGCTGAGAGATTTTTTAGCTGAAGTTTTATCCAGAAACCCAGGAGGATCTTTTTTTCTAAAGCTATAGGTGAACAATTTTGAGCATCACTTTGAGTGTAAGATGAGTGCAGTTGTGCGGTAATTTGAGCATTCTTTGGGATTGGAGTGAAAACTGACCTTTTCCAGTCCTGTGGCCACTGCTTAGTTTTCCAAATTTGCTGGCATATTGAGTGCACCACTTTCACAGCATCGTCTTTTAGGATTTGAAATAGCATGACTGAGTGACTGAATTGAACTGATAGGTGAACAATAATTCTAACAGCTGCAGTCATGCTAACCACATTGTGCCAGAGAAAATTTTATTAGGTAAAGCAACTTATTACAAGGGAGGAAAATTATAATAATTTAAAGATTCCCTATATATTAGTTTATTAGCATCCCCTCTGCCCCCCTCCCCCCATCCACCATTAAAAATTTCAGTTGCTTTTTATCTTTTTAATGTCCTCTGGATGTTGCTCACAAGACATCCATTGTCTGCCCTCTGATGAACTGGATTTTCTCCGGGTATGAACTGTACACTTGGGAGTAGTATTGAGTGGAACAAGGAACTGTTAGTTCCAGGCCGTGTTCACCTATAGCTTTAGAAAAAAAGATTCTCCTGGGTTTCTGGATAAAACTTCAGCTAAAAATTCTCTCAGCTTAGGAGTAATACCTTCATAGAGAAATCTGGGCTTCTGGCATCATGGGCATTGATGACAGAAGGACCATATTAGACAGTAGTTAAACATGGGGATTCTGCATTTAGACTGCTTGAATGTGAATCCTAACTTTGTCACTAACTAGCTGTGTGTGATTAAAGGATAATCTACATTTTAACAAGGATAAATAAAAATCTAATTGCTGTACTTTAAAAATGGTAAACTAGCTTTCCCAAAGCATTTCTTCTAAACATTATTTCCAAAAGTGATTAAAATCGAACATATATTCCCCATGAAGGATTAGCACATGGCTTTCTCACTCAAAAAAGATAAACACCTGGTCATAAACAAGTTTAGAAAAGTTCCCAAGATCATAAATACGTTTAGAAAAACTTCCAAAGTCATAAACATGTTTAGGAAAGTTCTCCAAAGTTCTGGAATATATTGATGTGGAAATGATGTAACTATGATATAACTATATATAATAATGCATATGTAATGACGTAATGGCCTATGTAACTTTGGGCTTCCCTAGTGGCTCAGATGGAGAAGGCAATGGCACCCCACTCCAGTACTCTTGCCTGGAAAATCCCATGGGTGAAGGAGCCTGGTGGGCTGCAGTCCATGGGGTCACTAAGAGTCGGACACGACTGAGTGACTTCACTTTCACTTTTCACTTTAATGCATTGGAGAAGGAAATGGCAACCCACTCCAGTGTTCTTGCCTGGAGAATCCCACGGACGGGGGAGCCTGGTGGGCTGCCATCCATGGGGTTGCACAGAGTTGGACACGACTGAAGTGACTTAGCAGCAGCAGCAGCAGCAGCAGTTGCTCAGATGGTAAAGGATCTGCCTGCAGTGTGGGAGACCTGGGTTCAATCTCTGGGTTGGGAAGAGCCCCTGGAGGAGGGCATGGCCACTCACTCCAGTAATCTTGCCTGGAGAATCCCCATGGACACAAGAGCCTGGCAGGCTACAGTCCATAGGGTCACACAGAGTCAGACAGGACTGAGCTACTAAGCACAGCACAGCAATCAGAATACGGCTGATGCTGCTGCAGACTGATAGATTGTGAGGCAAAGCCTGAGGGCTTAGCCTCCCTAATCAGAACAGTGTGCTAGCCAGCCAAGTCTTGATGAATATTCATTCTGCAAGAATAAGTATTGGCACCCAAGGGAGTCCCCCACATCCGTGGAGAGGTGGCTGTGCGGATGCAGGAGGGCCAAGAGGAACTGCTCCACGTTCAAGGTCAGGAGGGGCGGCAGTGAGGAGATACCCCTCGTCCAAGGTACGGGCAGCAGCTGCACTTTGCTGGAGCAGCCGTGAAGAGATACCATATGTCCCAGGTAAGAGAAACCCAAGTAAGACGGTAAGTGTTGTGAGAGGGCATCAGAGGGCAGACACACTGAAACCATAAACACAGAAAACTAGTCAGTCTAATCACACGGAACACAGCCTTGTCTAACTCAATGAAACTAAGCCATGCCCTGTAGGGCCACCCAAGACGGGCGGGTCATGGTGGAGAAGTCTGACAGAATGTGGTCCACTGGAGAAGGGAATGGCAAACCACTTCAGTATCCTTGCCTTGAGAACCCCATGAACAGTATGAAAAGGCAAAATGATAGGATACTGAAAGGGGAACTCCCCAGGTCGGTAGGTACCCAATATGCTACTGGAGATCAGTGGAGAAATAACTCTAGAAAGAATGAAGGGATGGAGCCAAAGCAAAAACAATACCCAGTTGTGGATGTGACTGATGATAGAAGCAAGGTCCGATGCTGTAAAGAGCAATATTGCATAGAACCTCGAATGTTAGGTCCATGAATCAAGGCAAATTGGAAGTGGTCAAACAGCAGATGGCAAGAGTGAACATCAACATTCTAGGAATCAGCAAACTAAAATGGACTGGAATGGGTGAATTTAACTCAGATGACCATTATATCTACTACTGCGGGCAGGAATCCCTTAGAAGAAATGGAGTAGCCATCATGGTCAACGAAAGAGTCCGAAATGCAGTACTTGGATGCAATCTCAAAAACAACAGAATGATCTCTGTTCATTTCCAAGGCAAACCATTCAGTATCACAGTAATCCAAGTCTATGCCCCAACCAGTAACACTGAAGACGCTGAAGCTGAACGGTTCTATGAAGACCTACAAGACCTTTTAGAACTAAAAAGCTGTCCTTTTGATTCTAGGGGACTGGAATGCAAAAGTAGGAAGTCAAGAAACACCTGGAGTAACCAGCAAATTTGGCCTTGGAATACGGAATGAAGCAGGGCAAAGGCTAATAGAGTTTTGCCAAGAGAATGCACTGGCCATAGCAAACACCCTCTTCCAACAACAAAAGAGAAGACTCTACACATGGACATCACCAGCTGGTCAACACTGAAATCATATTGATTATATTCTTTGCAGGCAAAGATGGAGAAGCTCTATACAGTCAGCAAAAACAAGACCAGGAGCTGACTGTGGCTCAGATCATGAACTCCTTATTGCTAAATTCAGACTTAAATTGAAGAAAGTTAGGAAAACCACTAGACCATTCAGATATGACCTAAATCAAATCCCTTATGATTATACAGTGGAAGTGAGAAATAGATTTAAGGGACTAGATCTGATAGACAGAGTGCCTGATGAACTGTGGATGGAGGTTCATGACATTGTACAGGAAACAGGAATCAAGACCCACCCAAGAAAAACAAATGCAAAAAAGCAAAATGGCTGTCTGAGGAGGCCTTACAAAAGCTTTGAAAAGAAGGGAAGCAAAAAGCAAAGGAGAAAAGGAAAGATATGCCCATTTGAATGCAGAGTTCCAAAAGAATAGCAAGGAGAGATAAGAAAGCTTTCCTCAACGATCAGTGCAAAGAAATAGAGGAAAACAACAGAATGGGAAAGACTAGAGATCTCTTCAAGAAAGTTAGAGATACCAAGGGAACATTTCATGCAAAGATGGGCTCAGTAAAGGACAGAAATGGTAGGGACCTAACAGAAGCAGAAGATATTAAGAAGAGGTGGCAAGAATACACAGAACTGTACAAAAACGATCTTCATGACCCAGATAATCACGATGGTGGGAACACTCACCTAGAGCCAGACATCCTGGAATGTGAAGTCAAGTGGGCCTTAGAAAGCATCACTATGAACAAAGCTAGTGGAGGTGATGGAATTCCAGTTGAGCTATTTCAAATCCTGAAAGATGATGCTGTGAAAGTGCTGCACTCAATATGTCAGCAAATTTGGAAAACTCAGCAGTGGCCACAGGACTGGAAAAGGCCAGTTTTCATTCCAATCCCAAAGGCAATGCCAAAGAATGCTCAAACTACCACACAATTGCACTCATCTCACATGCTAGTAAAGTAATGCTCAAAATTCTCCAAGCCAGGCTTCAGCAATACATGAACTGTGAACTTCCAGATGTTCAAGCTGGTTTTAGAAAAGGCAGAGGAACCAGAGATCAAATTGCCAACATCTTCTGGATCATCGAAAAAGCAAGAGAGTTCCAGAAAAACATCTATTTCTGCTTTATTGACTATGCCAAAGCCTTTGACTGTGTGGATCACAATAAACTGTGGAAAATTCTGAAAGAGATGGGAATACCAGACCACCTGATTGGCCTCTTGAGAAATCTATATGCAGGTCAGGAACCAACAGTTAGAACTGGACATGGAACAACAAACTGGTTCCAAATAGGAAAAGGAGTATGTCAAGGCTATATATTGTCACCCTGCTTATTTAACTTCTATGCAGAGTACGTCATGAGAAATGCTGGGCTGGAAGAAGCACAAGCTGGAATCAAGATTGCAGGGAGAAATATCAATAACCTCAGATATGCAGATGACACCACTCTTATGGCAGAAAGTGAAGAAGAACTAAAAAGCCTCTTGATGAAAGTGAAAGAGGAGAGTGAAAAAGTTGACTTAAAACTCAACATTCAGAAAACGAAGATCATGGCATCTGGTCCCATCACTTCATGGGAAATAGCTGGGGAAACAGTGGAAACAGTGTCAGACTTTATTTTTCTGGGCTCCAAAATCACTGCAGATGGTGACTGCAGCCATGAAATTAAAAGACACTTTCTCCTTGGAAGAAAAGTTATGACCAACCTAGATAGCATATTGAAAAGCAGAGACATTACTTTGCCAACAAAGATCTGTCTAGTCAAGGCTATGATTTTTCCAGTGGTCATGTATGGATGCGAGAGTTGGACTGTGAAGAAAGCTGAGTGCTGAAGAATGGATGCTTTTGAACTGTGGTGTTGGAGAAAACTCTTGAGAGTGCCTTGGACTGCAAGGAGATCCAACCAGTCCATTCTAAAAGATATCAGCCTTGGGTGTTCTTTGGAAGGAATGATGCTGAAGCTGAAACTCCACTACTTTGGCCAGCTCATGTGAAGAGTTGACTCATTGGAAAAGACTCTGATGCTGGGAGGGATTGGAGGCAGGAGGAAAAGGGGACAACAGAGGATGAGATGGCTGGATGGCATCACCGACTCAATGGACATGAGTTTGAGTGAACTCCAGGCGTTGGTGATGGACAGGGAGGCCTGGTGTGCTGCAATTCATGGGGTCGCAGAGAGTCAGACGTGACTGAGCGACTGAACTGACTGAAGGGAGTAAAAGGCACTACTCCATCCTGGAACAGGATTCCACCCACTTCTCCTCTTGCCTGCTTGCATTGTTTGCCTGGTTGAAGGAAATAAATGAGTAGAAGCTGTTTGAGCTAAATGGTGTTGTGCGTGCAGTTTCTCTGGCTGTTGCCCATTCTTTCATATCTTGTCTTTGTTTTGACGTTGCTCAGAATAAAACATTGAATAATCCAGAAGTTATTCAATATCTGTAAACCCGTCTGCAAGGTGGGGATATTAAGAGTTGGGAGAAATAAATGAGTTAATGTATGCCAAGTTGCTTAGAACAGCTTCTGGCACTTGCTAAATGCTATGTAAATGTCAGCCCTTATTATCAAAAACTGGAGAAGGCCTCTGGTATGAGACATTAAAGGTTACCTGGGAGACAGGACTGGTTTTGCCTGCCCAATTACACGTAGGTTCCTTTTCACCTGCTAATGTTGATCTTTACTCTCTCATATGTCTTTTTTCATTGTGTCGTAAAGGAAGGTCTAATAAACTTGAAAACTGGAAGAGAAGATTGAAATCTTCCCTTCTGGATGCAGTCATGATGTAGAGGAGGTGCAGATTCTGCAAAGGAAGGATCCTCAATGTGGAAGTTTGCATGTTTCTCCCTCCAAAGATTCTGCCCACAATACTGAGAAACCACAGAGCCTGTTGAGAAACCACAGAGCCTGAGAAACCATAGCCTCAAGGGAAACCCACACAGCCATAGTTCCTCAAGTCAGTGAATGTTTGCTGCAATCTCCAAGAGAAGATGAGCTTACGTAATAAGTCACCAAATACATGAGAAGGACCTATAACCTGAGAGAGAAAAAGCCAACCCAACAGATAAAAGGCCCTATGTCAGAGAAAGCATAGAACAATCCAACATTTATTTTTCTGTCTATATTTGGGGCTTGTAGTAGGCCAAATAATAGCACCCCAAATATAGCCATGCCCTGACCCCTGGGACCTGTGAATATGTTACCTTACATGGCAAAGTGGATTCAAGATTGCAGATAGAATTAAGGTTGTTAATTGTTACAGCAGCAATAGAAAATGATCACAGGGCTTTGGAAAATCAGGTGATATGAAGCCCCCCTGGCTTTTTTTCCCATGTGACAATAAACTGAATTTGCATAGTTCCTGCTACTTGGTATTGTGAGAGGGCAATTATTCTCTACCATTGCTTTTAGTGATTGATATCTAGATGACTTTACTCAGTAGACCTGGGCCCCTATAGGCACAAAAGTGTTTTCTAGGTGCCAGGTGCCATGCCAGGCAGTGATTATCAAGATGCATTGGACCTGGCTCTAAACATTGAGGGTTTATGGTCTGGTGGGGGAGACAGATTCATCAGCAGATGTGAACACAATGTTGTGAGTGCTCCAAGGCCAGTGCATCTAGGGTACTAAGCAGCACGTAACTGATAGCTTACAGTGAATGGTGTCTGATTCGTGATCTCTGAAGATTTACCTTCCAGACCAGAGACCAGGTTTGATCACTCAAGAGCTTTTGTATAGCAGAGTTTTATTAAAATAAGAAAAGTGGCAGAGAAAGCTTCTGACACAGACATCAGAAGGGGCACAGAGAATGCCCCCCTTGCTAGTGTTAGCAAGGGAGTTATATACTTTTTAAATTAGTTATTACACTAAATCAAAAGTATGTCTCAAGGTTGTGAAGATCTTACTAGACCCACTCCCATAATGTACATTTTAAGATAACAGGATTAGCCAGAAGATTTTCAGGAAGGAGAAACTATCCTCAAGCAGGATACATTGTTAACTACCACACAATTGCACTCATCTCACATGCTAGTAAAGTAATGCTCAAAATTCTCCAAGCCAGGTTCAGCAATATGCGAACCGTGAACTTCCTGATGTTTAAGCTGGTTTTAGAAAAGGCAGAGGAACCAGAGATCAAATTGCCAACATCCGCTGGATCATGGAAAAAGCAAGAGAGTTCCAGAAAACATCTATTTCTGCTTTATTGACTATGCCAAAGCCTTTGACTGTGTGGATCACAATAAACTGTGGAAAATTCTGAAAGAGATGGGAATACCAGACCACCTGACCTGCCTCTTGAGAAATCTATATGCAAGTCAGGAAGCAACAATTAGAACTGGACATGGAACAACAGACTAGTTCCAAATAGGAAAAGGAGTACGTCAAGGCTGTATATTGTCACCCTGCTTATTTAATTTCTATGCAGAGTACATCATGAGAAATGCTGGGCTGGAAGAAGCACAAGCTGGAATCAAGATTGCCGGGAGAAATATCAAGAACCTCAGATATGCAGATGACACCACCCGTATGGCAGAAAGTGAAGAGGAACTAAAAAGCCTCTTGATGAAAGTGAAAGAGGAGAGTGAAAAAGCTGGCTTAAAGCTCAACATTCAGAAAACGAAGATCATGGCATCTGGTCCCATCACTTCATGGGAAATAGCTGGGGAAACAGTGGAAACAGTGTCAGACTTTATTTTTTTGGACTCCAAAATCACTGCAGATTGTGACTGCAGCCGTGAAATGCGCTTACTCCTTGGAAGGAAAGTTATGACCAAACTAGATAGCATATTCAAAAGCCAACTAAAGTCCATCTAGTCAAGGCTATGGTTTTTCCAGTGGTCATGTATGGATGTGAGAGTTGGACTGTGAAGAAAGCTGAGTGCCGAAGAATTGATGCTTTTGAACTGTGGTGTTGGAGAAGACTCTTGAGAGTCCCTTGGACTGCAAGGAGATCCAACCAGTCCATTCTGAAGGAGATCAGCCCTGGGATTTCTTTGAAAGGAATGATGCTAAAGCTGAAACTCCAGTACTTTGGCCACCTCATGTGAAGAGTTGACTCATTGGAAAAGACTCTGATGCTGGGAGGGATTGGGGGCAGGAGGAGAAGGGGACGGCAGAGGATGAGATGGCTGGATTTCATCACCGACTTGATGGACGTGAGTTTGAGTGAACTCCAGGCGTTGGTGATGGACAGGGAGGCCTGGCGTACTGCGATACATGGGGTCGCAAAGAGTTGGACACGACTGAGTGAGTGAACTGAACTGAACTGAATCCTTAGTACAGAGTTTAAACTGAGTTGTTTGTTGTGTAATTATCAGTTCTGGGCTTAAAGAAAAAAAATGTTGTATGTTATTAAGATTAAGAAATGTAGAAAGGGAAAAAAAGATGTTTGTCCTTTTCTCTTCCTTGAGAATTCCAGACCCCTATTTCCTCCTTGAGGATTATCTGGTGGCTCAGATAGTAAAGAATCTGCCTGCAATGCAGGAGACCCTGGTTCAATCCCTAGGTTGGGAAGATCCCCTGGAGATGGAAATGACAACCCACTCCAGTATTCTTGCCTGGAGAATCCCATGGACAGAGAAGCCTGGCAGGCTGCATTCCATGGGGTTGCAAAGAGTTGGACATGACTCAGCAACTAACACTATCTCCTCCTTGAGAGCCCCAGACCCTTCTCTCCTTGGGGGTCCCCGAACATCTTATCAACCTGCCTAGGAATTGACTCCCTCATTCCCCCCTTTTCTTTTAGGAGAATTATGTTGCCATGGGAAAGGAGCGTCATTTTTGTTGCATAACTACTTCCTTCTGTTGAGGGGCATCATCCCTCAATTGTTGAGGCAACATATTCTTCTAATCCTCATATTGAGGGTCTTTGATCCAGGGGCCCCAAGTAATAGTTGGAGGAAATTGTGGCACTTGTAGGAGCTTGAACAACCATTTATAACTTAAAAGCTTTCAGATGGTTAGAAACAAACCCCATTATACAGTTACAGATGTAAGGCAAAATAGTTATTAAACCAAGTTAAAGCATAACCAAAATGAAAAGTCACATTATGTCCATAGTTACATCAGTCCATCTTAGGATTGTTAGATGTCATCACAGAGTTGAAGGAAGTCCTTTCCTTTAAGCAGAGAAACCCACCGTGGGAAGTCTTCAGTTGATGAGGAGGGGAGTGCTCCGCAGAGCCAGCAATTAGACCGATAGGAATGAGTCCAGGACAGGAAGTTGCTGTCTTGAGGGTCAAAGGGCAGACTCATAACTTTCGGAGTCAGCAAAAGCAAGCCCACCTAGATTCTCAGGCCCATCTTGGCTCCTGGCTCAAATAGTAGCTTGTTTGACTCAAAGGCTGGGTAGGAGTTAACCTCCCAGTAATGTCTGTTGAAAAGCTAAAAGCTGAGTCACATAGTTAATTCTAAGGCTTCAGGATCTATGAAAATATCTGTGCACAAAAACAGTCTGTCATAGCGACAGTCCCTTCTTCTTAGGGGCAGTTCAAGCCCTCATTAAAGGTATGGGTAAAACTTTAAACCAACTGTCTTGTGTTTCCTGAGTTAGCTTACACAAATGCCTCTAAATAAATGTCATTAGCCTTTTCAGCTTTCCTGAGGATTGGGGTCTCCAGGAACAGTGTAAGTGATGTTCTATTCCTAGAGCTTTCAACACCACTTGAGTTACAGCAGCTTTAAAGGTGGAGCATTGTTGCTCTGAACTTTAGAGTTTAAGATCCCACTTACATCATGAGAAGTCAGTACAGTAAGATTTTGCCCATTAGTAAACTTATGAGCTTTAGGCATTAGTAAAACAATAATAACAGTTACCCTTATTCGATGTGGCCATAGCCTTTTTTAAGTAACAAACTAAACTCTGATCCTGTGGGACAGCTCAGAGTTGGAGCCTGTAGGAGAGAAGTTTGAATAGCCTTAAAAGCCTTTTGAATCTCTGGGGACCAAACCAGCTTGTTGGTTTGGGCCTACTGAGTCTCAAGTTAATATAAAGGCTGGGCAAATTCCCCATAACCCGGAATCCAAATGTGGCAATAGCCTGTAATGTCCAAGAATCCTCTCAATTATCTTAAAGTCATATTTGGCTTGTTTAGGAATTTCAGACAAAGTATAAGGATTAGGCACTTATTTGCATATCTTGAACAAGTCTCCATTTATCATTTGACTTTTTTCACACCCAAAATAGGAGTGTTGTAAGGACTGTTACAGGGAATTAATAGCCCCCGTTCCTTTAAATTTTCAATGATGGGTTTTAACTCTTTGTTAATCTCAGGCTTTAGTGGGCACTGGCGACCCACTCCAGTACTCTTGCCTGGAGAATCCCATGGACGGAGGAACCTGGTGGGCTACAGTCCATGGGGTCGCTAAGAGTCGGACAGGACTGAGCGACTTCACTTTCACTTTTCACTTTCATGCACTGGAGAAGGAAATGGCAACCCACTCCAGTGTTCTTGCCTGGAGAATCCCAGGGATGGGGGAGCCTGGTGGGCTGCCATCTATGGGGTCACACAGAGTTGGACACGACTGACGTGACTTAGCGGCAGCAGCTTTTGAAATAAGTGAGGGTCTTTGAATTTGATAATGACAGGAACAGTATTTTGTGCTCAACCCACAGTTTTTTCATCAGCCCCCACTCTAGAATTTACATTTTCTTTACTTAAAAGAGCAGGTTCCATATTCATGAAAACAGAGGCCTGGACCTTGCTCAGTATATCCCTCCCCAGAAGGAGTGGGGAGACTCTGGCACAATTAGAAACTCGAGAAAATAGCACAGAATCCTAGTTGCGGCTTGAAGGATGGCTGAAATAATAGCATTTGGCTCGTCCTGACATTCCCATTTCAGTAGTGGATCAGGAGGAAAATGGACCAGGGGCTTCAGTGAGCCCAGATAAAGTTGCCCCAGTGTCCAAAAGAAATCGACAGATTGGCCCCTCACAGTTATTAATTCCCAGGGTTCTGCAGGTGTAGCTAGGATGGGAGTTTGTGCGGGGACCCCCAGGCACCCTCAGTCCTGCTTGCCTTGTGAGTCTGACCCCTGGTACCTATACCTCGGAGGGCAGTCTCTTTTCCAGTGTGGTCCTTGCAGACCAGACATGGAGCCAGGGGAGGCTTAAACACTTGAGGGCAATCCAGCTTGAGATGCCCCTTCTTCCCACAGTAATAACAAGTCCATCCCTTTTCACCTGGGTCCCTCTGGGCATTTTTTTCAGGCTGTTTCAGAGCAGGTATAACAGCCATTTTTCCTCTGCCTTTTCTAAAACCAGCTTGAACATCTGGAAGTTCACGATTCACATATTGCTGAAGCATGGCTTGGAGAATTTTGAGCATTACTTTACTAGCATGTGAGATGAGTGCAATTGTGCGGTAGTTTGAGCATTCTTTGGCATTGCCTTTCTTTGGGATTGGAATGAAAACTGACCTTTTCCAGTCCTGTGGCCACTGCTGAGTTTTCCAAATTTGCTGACATATTGAGTGCAGCACTTTCACAGCATCATCTTTCAGGATTTGAAATAGCTCAACTGGAATTCCATCACCTCCACTAGCTTTGTTCATAGTGATGCTTTCTAAGGCCCACTTGACTTCACATTCCAGGATGTCTGGCTCTAAGTGAGTGTTCACACCATCATGATTATCTGGGTCATGAAGATTGTTTCTGTACAGTTCTTCTGTGTATTCTTGCCACCTCTTCTTAATATCTTCTGCTTCTGTTAGGTCCATACCATTTCTGTCCTTTATCAAGCCCACCTTGCATGAAATGTTCCCTTGGTATCTCTAATTTTTTTGAAGAGATCTCTAGTCTTTCCCATTCTGTTATTTTCCTCTATTTCTTTGCATTGATCTCTGAGGAAGGCAGAGGAACCAGAGATCAAATTGCCAACATCTGCTGGATCATTGAAAAACAGTTCCAGAAAAAGCATCTATTTCTGCTTTATCGACTATGCCAAAGCCTTTGACTGTGTGGATCACAATACAGAGTGGAAAATTCTGACAGAGATGGGAATACCAGACCACCTGACCAGCCTCTTGAGAAATCTATATGCAGGTCAGGAAGCAACAGTTAGAACTGGACATGGAACAACAAACTGGTTCCAAATAGGAAAAGGAGTATGTCAAGGCTGTATATTGTCACCCTGCTTATTTAACTTATACGCAGAGTACATCATGAGAAATGCTGGGCTGGAAGAAGCACAAGCTTGCCGGGGTCCAGCCCTGGTGGATCCAGGGAATTCGAAGGTGGGGACGGAGTCGGCGTCCTGGAAAAAACTTATTTAAAGTTTAAATTTTATAGAAAAGTCTGCCTCAACAAAGGTTTTACCTTAGCCAAGGTGGGGTTTTCAACCTGTAAAAGTCTGCCCTGTCAAAGTCTTTACTTTGACCTCTAGAAAACTAGGTTTCTCTAAATCCTTCAACATTTCCCACTTCTACTCGCCCTGTCTATCCTACAGAGGGGTCCGCGGCACCCTAAGTGGGGTCCTATCCGTCCCGAAAACTCAACACTGGGGCGGGGGGGGAGTGATTAGATCACTCCGGGAGGAGCTTTTGCTCCAAAGAACTTACCTCCGAATAGCCTGTTCCGGGCGCCACTTGCTGGGGTCCAGCCCTGGTGGATCCAGGGTGATTAGAAGGTGGAGACGGAGTCGGTGTCCTGGAAAAAATTTATTTAATATAGATACAAAGGGAGATTAGGAACAGATAGTGTAGTAGAAAAAGAGGCTGAATTCAGATAGGAAAATGGGAAGAGAGAAAAAGACAACACAGGGGAATCAGTCTTTCCAGAAACTGATCCGATTTATTTACTTTTCAGGTTTGTTTATGTACCTTTTTGTTACACATAGGGATGAATACAGAGTCACGTGGGGGTCAGCAGACCTGACCCTTGTCACAATCAGGTGCTTCATATAAAATTATACAAAGGTCTTATGAGTTTCATCATCTTCTAGCCATGAGGTCTGCTGACATTTTATGGCCCTTTCTGATACTGGTCAGTTACCCAGAAAACTTATTTTTCCAGGGGTGATTTTTTTTTAAAATCAGGCGCCACCCTCCAAATAAAGTTGCATTCCTATAGGGTGAGGGTGTAGTGAGGTATAATCAAGAAAGGAATTTACTTAACCTAAGGTTTAACATGATTAATCTTAAAGGTTAATACTTATTTCTCCTATATGCTAGTTATATTCATTATAAGGACAGGAATATGGAGATTTAGCAGCAAGTACTGGCTCAACAAATGTAAACCCTTCACCAATGTTCCCCTTAAGATCTATTTTGTCTTATGATAGTGATAAAGTTACATTTTTGCATAGCAAGGACACAGTGATATAGTGATTTATAACAAAGTACAGTGATCTATAACAAAAGAGAAGATTCATTAACTCAAAAAGTCTAGTATTGCTAACATCAAAAAACTACTATATTTCCTTTTCTATATTCCAAATACATTGATTAATATATTCCCAGGTGCCTAAGGATATGGAGGCCTGATGGCAATCATTGACTCATCAATGAAAAAAGCCCTATGCTAATACTCCAAACTCTCTGTGCTGTTTATGGCTGAGAGGCTGTCACACAAGCTAGTCTGTCAGCAGAGAGGTTTGACCTGAGACATCCTTGTCACACCCAGGGCAGGGAATCATCAGTAATTATTGGCAGGATAAATGAAAAAACCCTTCACCAATGTAATTCCTAATCAACCTAGTAATAGTATACTAATGATCTTCTAACTTCTCAAAAGAGTCTGTATTTAGAAAGTTTTAAAACATCCCATGCCTCTCACTGTTGGGAGGCTGTAAACAATCACATGTGGCTGGACGAGCCTGATCAGGCAGGCCAGAGAACCTCCAGAGTTCATAAGTTGAAACACTCTTATCATGCCCAGGAATTTTTATTAACTGGAGCTGCAAGTTAACTCCTTCTCTGAGAGAAATGGTTATGGGGGAGAGCTCCCCGTAAAGTACTCTGGTTTTGGGGTAGATGCTCGGGAACAGGGGGTTTCCTGAGGCTTGATCACGCCTTTGCATATGCCAAGCTTCCTTCCTCATGACCTTTGCCATGGGCGGAGTTCCTCACACTGGCTCCCAACACAAGCTGGAATCCAGATTGCCGGGAGAAATATCAATAACCTCAGATATGCAGATGACACCACCCTTATGGCAGAAAGTGAAGAGGAACTAAAAAGCCTCTTGATGAAAGTGAAAGAGGAGAGTAAAAAAGTTGGCTTAAAGCTCAACATTCAGAAAACGAAGATCATGGCATCTGGTCCCATCACTTCATGGGAAATAGATGGGGAAACAGTGGAAACAGTGTCAGACTTTATTTTTCTGGGCTCCAAAATCACTGCAGATGGTGACTGCAGCCATGAAATTAAAAGAGGCTTACTCCTTGGAAGGAAAGTTATGACCAACCTAGATAGCATATTCAAAAGCCAACAAAGGTCCATCTAGTCAAGGCTATGGCTTTTCCAGTAGTCATGTATGGATGTGAGAGTTGGACTGTGAACAAGGCTGAGTTCGGAAGAATTGATGCTTTTGAACTGTGGTGTTGGAGAAGACTCTCGAGAGTCCCTTGGACTGCAAGGAGATCCAACCAGTCCATCCTAAAGGAGACCAGTCCTGGGTGTTCATTGGAAGGACTGATGCTAAAGCTGAAACTCCAATACTTTGGCCACCTCATGGGAAGAGTTGACTTATTGGAAGAGACTCTGATGCTAGGCAGGATTGGGGGCAGGAGGAGAAGGGGACAACAGAGGATGAGATGGCTTGATGGCATCACCTACTCTATCGACATGAGTTTGAGTAGACTCCGGGAGATGGTGATGGACAGGGAGGCCTGGTGTGCTGTGATTCACGGGATCACAAAGAGTCAGGCACGACTGAGCGACTGAACTGAACAGCCATTGTTGGGGCGTCAGTCTTTTGTTCTTTTTTTTTCCTATTTTTCTCCTTATATTCCCTACCATAATATACCACGTGAGCCAGCTGCAACAGTTTTTCTAAAGACTGATTTGGTCCAAACTCCTGTTTTTGTAACTTTCAGCAGATATCTAGAGCCAACTGAGTGAGAAATCTATCTTTTAAGATAACTTCTCCCTCTGTAATTTCAAGATCAATGTCCGTAAGTTTTCAGAGAGCCTCCCATAGTCTATCTAGGAATTTACCAGGAGTTTCCTTCTCTCCCTGTTCTGTGTCAGCCAACTTAGCATAGTTTAAAGTCAGTGTGTGCTGGCTTGAGTCCTTCAAGAATACAGCCATCAGAGTGGCTCTGTTAGGGAATAATAAGTTCTGTTTGGGAACTTCTTGGTTCCCAGTAGGGAGGAGGGCTATTTTGTGTTCCTTCTTTCTGCTTACCTTTAAGCCATTAATCTCCAAAAGTAGTTCAGTTCAGTTCAGTTCAGTCGATCAGTCGTGTCTGACTCTTTGCGACCCCATGAATCACAGCACGCCAGGACTCCCTGTCCATCACCAACTCTTGGAGTTCACTCAGACTCACATCCATCGAGTCAGTGATGCCATCCAGCCATCTCATCCTCTGTCGTCCCCTTCTCCTCCTGCCCCCAATCCCTCCCAGCATCAGAGTCTTTTCCAATGAGTCAACTCTTCGCATGAGGTGGCCAAAGTACTGGAGTTTCAGCTTTAACATCATTCCTTCCAAAGAAATCCCAGGGCTGATCTTCAGAATGGACTGGTTGGATCTCCTTGCAGTCCAAGGGATTCTCAAGAGTAGTAGCTTCCCCCAAAACTCAAGCTCTGGAGTCAGGAGTCAGCGTCTGTCCCAAGACATGTATTACATCTCTCCAAGTAATCTTATAAAGTAAAGTTAGTCCCGTAAAGGATTCTATGTACTTTTTGGATCCTCTGAGTAGTCTCAACCACAGTTGGGACTGTTTGAGTTTCTAACGAGACTGAGGAAACCCCTTCTGGAAGGGTGCCCTGATTCTCAACCTGTTCAGTCAGGAGCTCCATGTACAGGGGAAAAGTAAGAGAACAGGAGGCAGCTGTAGGTTTCACACCCAAATGTGTATGCTTAGGACACAAGTCCGGCATGTCTCGCAGAGAGATAAAGAGCAACATATATGGCTGCTGCTGCTGCTGCTGCTAAGTCGCCTCAGTCATGTCTGACTCTGTCCTACCCCAGAGACAGCAACCCACCAGGCTCTCCTGTCCCTGGGATTCTCCAGGCAAGAACACTGGAGTGGGTTGCCATTTCCTTCTCCAATGCATGAACGTGAAAAGTAAAAGTGAAGTTGTTCAGTCGGAGCCTACGAGGCTCCTCCGTCCATGGGATTTTCCAGGCAAGAGTACTGGAGTGGGGTGCCACTGCCTTCTCCAACATATATGGTACTTATATCCATTTCTCTTGTTTTCTACGAAACTGGTCTATTTGCAAACAGTACTGTAATTAACAGAACTTTCAACAGGCCAGGATTCCCCATCTTCTAAAGGATACTGTGGCCATTCAGTATCACAGAAGAAGATCAGGAGTGTCTTTTTTTAAACTTTTGGGATCAAACTTGTCCCAGTTCTTTAAATACATTTTAAAGAAGTGGTTCTGGAACTGTTAGCTCCCATCTGTAAGAAGGAAAAAAACAGTATCCACCACCATGGCTTCTTTCTACCAGAGGCATCCCTTCCTGCTCTAGATAGGGTTGTACACAGACTCTCCACCAAAGCTTTCCTTCCTTGGTTGGTCTTAGTCTGTCCCGTACTGATGCAGGCATCTTACTCGTCCCTCCTGGTTCTACCACTGAGGTGGGGTAGAGATGCACCAGGGGTAGAGCTGATAACATCCCAGATTGATTTCCAGCTCCTTACCCCAAGACTTTTGTTTGACTTTCACGCCTTCTCTGAGTCACCCCGAGTGCAGCAGAATAGCTTTCCTGGACTGTTTCCTGGGACTCCTGGGGGAAGCATCGGTCTTTCCCGCGTCTATGCACATTCCTGAGTATTGCCCTGGCTGCAGGTCGCAGTGGTGAGTCATTGCCACATCAGTACATGTGATAGCGAAAGGGTTGCCCTGTGAGGAAAAAGTGATTTTTGTCCTCAAGGTACTAGGGCCAGTCCTTCCAGTCCATTTCCACAGATACCACAGACAGAATATCTAAGGAGTTGAGACAGAAGCCCTCAGAGAGCCTCCTCTGGCCTGCTAAGAGCTAGCACTGCCAAAGGAAGCAGCCCATTGCACTTACAATCTGACCAGATCCTGCAGTTCCTGATCTGTGTCTTCAGAAACCTCATGCTCACCAGCAGTGCTGCTGTCCACACAGACTGGAGGCATAGCCATGACAAAGACTCACTTTCAGGTGGCCGGCCCCTGGGGCAGCAGCCGAGAGAATGACCTCTCGCCTGAGAGACGTTCCCGGAGCTCGAGTTCCGCCCCGCTCCCAAACGTGCTCCCAGCAAGTCTGGTTCCCCGTGACTACCAAGCTTGAGGTCTAAGTAAAAGTACACAGTAATGGCATGGATCACAAGTCCCTTGAAAGTCTTTGATCCGACAGATTAGGTTAGTAGTTCTAATTCCCTACGCAATTACGAAATGGTCAAAGAGACCAGGAAAGGATGACTGAGAAAAGAAAGTTAGGTCCACACGCTTTGCCCATCCCTGGCCATTCCCCTCGCAGGGAGGTTGGGTGTCTCTCGGCACTGGCAGGTTGGTATAAACCCCCGACAAGACTCCCCCCTTGGGGGCTGCCTTCAGTCATTACGAGGCACCTGGAAACCACAGAGCAGGGCTCATCCCTTGTCTCGAGCATGGTGTGTCATTCATTCACACGGCACACTGGAGAGTTAGTAAAGTGAAAAGGAGTAAAGCAGAAAACAGGTATATTTAGAAAGCAGAGCGGCTAGAGCTCTGAGTGTCCTTACCTTGTCCTGAAGATCCCAGATGATCCCCCAGAACGGTGTCGGACTCGTGATTTCCCAAGAAGATTTACCTTCCGGACCAGGGACCAGGTTTGATCACTCAAGAGCTTTTGTATAGCAGAATTTTATTAAAGTGAAAAGGGACTGAGAAAGCTTCTGACATAGACATCAGAAGGGGGATGGAGAATGCCCCCATCCCTAGTGTTAGCAAGGGAGTTATATACTTTTAAAATTAGTATTTAAATATTAGTATTTAACTATTAAATATGAGTAATTAACATTAGTATTTAAATATAAAAAGTGTTTAAATTTAAATACTTTTAAAATTACACTAAATCAAAAGTATGTCTCAAGGTTGTGAAGATCTTACTAGACCCACTCCCATAATGTACTTTTTAAGATAACAGGATTAGCCAGAAGGTTTTCAGGAAGGAGAAACTGTCCTCAAGAAGGATACATTGTTATATAATCCTTAGTACAGAGTTTAAACTGAGTTGTTTGTTGCGTAATCATCAGTTCTGGGCTTAAAATAAAAAACATTTTATGTGACTAAGACTAAGGAATATAGAGAAAAAAAGATGTTTGTCCTTTGCTCCTCCTTGAGAGCCCCAGACCCATCTCTCTTCAGGGACTCTTGGACTTCTTATCAACCTTCCTAGGAACTGACTCTCTCATAACCCAACCCTGCATGAGCATCCAAGGAGGGGATGGTGCCATGTCTCAAATAATAAGATCCTAGCTTCAAGCAGCAGCCATGTCACTGTCACTATACAGTACTTGCTATGTATCATGTGTACATCTATAGTACTTTATGTCTCAAGTGCCTTCATTAATTCATGTAGTCTTCCCCATGTGTCTGTGTGTGTGTCAGTCGCTTAGTTGTGTCCAACTCTCTGCAACCCCATGGACTGTAGCCCACCAGGCTCCTCTGTCCATGGAAGTCTTCAGGCAGGAGTACTGGAGTAGGTTGTTGTTCCCTTCTCAAGGGGATTGTCCCAACCCAGGGATCGAACCCAGGTCTCCTGCATTGCAGGCAGATTCTTTACTGTCTGAGCCACCAGGGAATCCTGCAATCTTCTCAATAATTCTACTGTTATTAAAGGCATTGCACAGATGATGCAGGGAAGAACTGAAAATTTAGGTTGCTTGCTCAAGGTCACAGGACACTTAATAGTGTGGAGCTACCATTTGAAGCAACACATCTTGGCTCTGGCATCTGGGCTTTTAACCTCTACCCTCTAGTACATTCTGTAATAACTCCAGGACTGTTTGGATGCCAGAAGTTAAATTAATGCCTGTCCACGCTATGAGACCCAGGTCTCTTCTGGAGCTTTATCTGACCCTGATTTGCAGAGATACCAGTTCTTTTCAAAGGTAAAATAACTCCCTGCAGCCCCAGTGTTTTTACTGGTAATAGCTTCTAAGAAATGGCTGTGGGGAATTCTCTAGTCGTGCAGCGGTTGGTCTCCATGCACTCGCTGCCAAGGGCCTGGGTTCAACCCCTAGTCGGGGAGCTAGAATCCCACAAGCCATGCAGCATGACCAAAACAAAATTTTTTTTTAGTTAAAATAAAAAGTTTTTAAAGAAATGGTTGTGCTTCAAGGAGACATAGAAAGTAGCTAGACAGATAGGTGAAGAAAGAGCAAGGGAATCCTTGCCCTCTTTTCCCTGTTTATACGTAATTCCTGGGTAGTTCCATCATACCCATCATGCTATTAATAATAACACTCATTAGGCAGTCACTTTTTATTGAGACGTTTAAGGTCTGTCAGGTTAGTTTTAGCAGTCATTAAGCTCAACCACAGTGAATCAAGCAGATTTTATTAATATCAGGTTAACCAAATTTTTCAATGTAATCTATCCATCCATCCATCAGGTCATTCATCAAATACCATTATAGTGTGCATGCCAAATGCCAGGCACAGTTTTACATCCTGAGAATATAGCCACGAACAAAACAAAAAGTCTTGTTCTCGTGAAACCTACATATCCACCGAGGAGATATAGACAATAAGCAAATAGGTAAAAACCTATGATTTGTCAGATGGTGATAAAAAATAAGAAACAGAAAAAACAGCTTGGGAAATGGGTGATAAAAATAAGGATCATGATTTAAAGGAGCAAGCCTGGCTGTATCTGGAGGAGGAGAGTTGCAGGGAAAGGGAACAACAGATACAAAGGTCCTGGGACAGGAAGTAGTTGGCTTATTCAAGGAACACCAATGAAGTTCATGTTGTTGGAGCAGAGTGAATGAGGAGGTGAAAAGAAATAAGGTCAAAGAATAATAGAAGATTGGATTGTACTATAAGGTCATAGTGAAGAGAAAGTCACTCAGTCGTGTCCAACACTTTGCAACTCTATGAACTATATAGTCCATGGAATTCTCTAGACCAGAATACTGGAGTCGGTAGCCTTTCCTTTCTCTAGAAGATCTTCCCAACCCAGGGATCGAACCCAGGTCTCCCACATTGCAGATGGATTCTTTACCAGCTGAGCCACAAGTGAGATGGGGGGCATCGAAGGTTTTGAGCAGAAGAATGGCTTTATCTCAGCTACATTTCTAAAAGCTTAGTCTAGTTCAGGGGTCCCCAACCTCTGGGATCTAATGCCTGATGATTTGAGGTGGAGCTGATATAATAATTGTAGAAATAAAGTGCACAATAAATATAATGTGCTTGAATCATCCTAAAACTTCCCCCACAACTTGATCCGCGGGAAAAATTGTCTTCCGCATATCCGGTCCATGGTGCCAAAAATACTGGGGACCACTGCTCTAGCTGCTGTATTGAAAACAGATTCTAGGGTGGACAAGACCATTAAAATGTAAGAGATGATGGTGACAAGAAGAAGTAAGAATGACACCAAGAGTTTACTTGAGCATCTGGAAAAAAGAGTTGCCATTTATTACCTGGGGGACTATTTAGGGAGAAGACTCAGGAGTTTGTTTTTGGATTTGTTAAGTTTAAACTTGCTGTTCGGCATACAAGTTTAGACAGTTGGGTATGTGAGTCTGGAGTTGAGAGAAGTCAGAGTGAAGATACAAACAATGGAGTCATCAACATATAGACAATTTCTAAAACCATAAAACTAGATGAGATCACCAGATGAGTCACTAAACAGGGGAAGTCCAAGGACTGAGCCTCGAGGCATCAGAATTCTACTGCTAAAAAGCAGTCAATGGAGTAAGGGTAAAACTAATAGAATGGGGTATTCTGGAAATCAATGAAGAAAGTGATTCAAGGAGAAATATGCGTGCGAAGTCGCTTCAGTCATGTCCAACTCTTTGTGACCCTGTGGACTGTAGCCCACCAGGCTCGCTCCATGGGATTCTCCAGGCAAGAATACTGGAGTGGGTTGCCATTGCCTTCTCCTGGTGATCTTCCTGGCCCAGGGATTAAACCTGCATCTTCTGTGTCTCCTGAATTGCAGATGGATTCTTTACCCCTGAGCCATCATGGAAGCCCTATAGAGTTGATCAAATGAGAGGCCTTAGTGTCCTTGTGCCCAAGCTTTTTGTCATATTACTTTGTAAATACTCCCCTTAGAGATAGAGCATATTCACCAGCTCTCTGATTTGGTGTTCAAAGGCATGATTTTCTTTGGCTGGCAAAATGATGGTGGAATTGTCCATGCCAGTTCTGAGTCTAGACCTGAGAGGCATCCTGTGTTTGCACTTGCCTTCTTGCGGTGCATGATCAGCAAGAGAGAAACATGACCTAGTTAGCACACTGGTCCAAGAAAGATTAGAGACTTGTGGAACAGATCTGAACCTATCTTGCTGCTTGGAGCCCACCCAGCCCAGCTGAGCCAAGCCTAGATCAGAAAACTCATGTGATTCACAGATGAATAAGCAAAAATGTTTTAAACTACTGAGTTTGGGGGTGGTTTGTTATAAGTACTTGTGTAGCCATTATTGAGATAAAGGAAGACAGGGAAGGAGATGGTAAACTGGGTCAAATACGACTGACAGGACAAGTAAGATCAGGATTGAGAACTGACAATGAAATTTAACTACATGAAAGTTACCGGCAAACCCGAAGAGCAGTTTTTTTGAATGTTGAGGTGATAGGTTCAATAGAGTGTGGGGGAAAGGAAGGATTGAGGAGAACAATTGTACAGACACCAAGAGGGAAAGGGGAGGTGGGATGAATTGGGAGACTGGAATTGACATATATACACTGTTGATACTATGTATACAATAGATGACCAATGAGAACCTACTGTATAGCACAGGGAACTCTACTCAGTGCTCTGTGCTGACTTAAATGGGAAGGAAATCAAAACATGAGGGGATATGTGTATATGTATAGCTGATTCACTTTACTGTACGGAAGAAACTAACCCAACATTGCAAAGCAGCTGGACTCCAATAAATATATATATTTTTAAAGCAAAGGCAATTTTAAAAGTAGTAAACTTTAGTGCAAAGAGAAGAGGAATAAAATAGCAACTGGAGGGAGGAGTAGGGTCAAGAGGGGCTTTTTTATGGATACACTTATTTTTTATATTTGTTTTCTTTTTAATCATGTTTTTTTATTAATGAATAGATGCTATTATATCATTTTATAGAATAAGTTTGCAAATGTTCTCAGATATTCCATTAAAGTAGTTAAAATATCATTGTGACCTACCCTACCCAACTTCAAACATTTAGAGTATCATATTTGCCAATATCCTCTTTTCAAAAAATAGCTCTTTTGAGAGACACTTCACATACATTCAGTTCACCCATCTGAAGTGCAAACACCCATGATTTTTAGTAGATTCAGTGTTGTGTAACCGTTGCCATAATCCATTTTAGAACATTTCCAGTACCCAAAAAAGAAACTGTATACCCGCTATTAGTCACTAAAGAGAGGCATTTTTAGGATGGCAAAAATTAAAGCATATTTTTATGCTGATAAGGAGAATCTAGTGTAGAGGGGGAAATTCATATTTCAGTAGATAGAGGGGAGAATTTCTGGGGCCATATGTCCTTAAGTAGGTGAAGAACTCAGATCAAGAGGGCAGTAACTGGTAATTCATCCTTAGTATCACAGAAAAAGGCAGAGTGTATGGGCACAGATGCAATAAATGGCTATACCTCATGGTGGGAGATTGAGAAAGACTCTTGATTGCTTCTTCTTTCTTTTTGCTTTTCTTTAACAAAAAGGGTTTATTATCTCACGTAAAGAGAAGCAGGTGGGAGCAGATGGGGTTAATTTCTTCTTCTTTCTTAGTAAAATAGGAAACAGAAGAGAAAGATGGGTCTTTGTTTCTCCCTGTATCTCATTGGCCCCAGTTGGATCACATGCCCACTTCTAAATGAATCCCTGTTGCCAGGACAACTCTGCACACTGATTGACTTGAGTTTGTGCTCCTGAATCAACCAGCTCTAAGGAAGTTGGGCTTGAACTAATCATGACCCCCTCCAGGGATCAGTTCACAAAATGGCATGGTTCTTGTTGAATGGGAGACCATGGAATGGATTCTGCAGTCCCAAAAATGTCCTCTTCACTTTTCATAATCACAGTTCACAGCATAGGCTGACCTCAGAGCCTTAAGCAGAGCATCTTAGTTTCCTACAGCTGCTGTAATAAGTTTCCACAAAGTAAATTTATTCTCTCATTTAAAGTTCTGGGGTGAGGTGTTTCTGCCACGTCACTGGGCTAAAATCAAGCAGTTGACCATGCTGGTCTCTTCTGGGAGCTCCCAGGGCACAATGTTTACTTGACTCTTTCAGCTTCTTATAGCTGCCGATATTCTTTTACTTATAATGCCCTCATTTCCAAAGCCCATCACTCCAATTACAGCTTTCACCATCTATCACCTTCTGTCTGTCTACGACTCCTCTTGCTTCACTCTTATAAAGGACCATTGTGATTACTCAGGCCCACCCAGATAATCCAGGATAATCTCCCCATCTCAAAATCCCTAATTTAATCATATCTACAAAGTCAATGTGGTCATATAAAGTCAGTTTCATGGCTTCTGGATTTAGGATGTGGAAATATTTGGGAAGTCATTATTCAGCCTACTACAATGAGAATGCCAAAAGCCGCTCATCTGAAGAGGAGAGAGAGGCTGCTCTAAGGGCAGATTTGTGTTAATTTACAACATGAAAGTAGCAGGAGAAGACAAAGCATTACAATCAGTCAAAGAACCATGATGGGGTTTCAGTTCAGTTCAGTTCAGTTGCACAGTCATGTCCGACTCTTTGTGACCCCATGAGTTGCAGTAAGCCAGGCCTCCCTGTCCATCACCAACTCCTGGAGTTCACTCATACTCACGTCCATCGAGTCGGCAATGCCATCCAGCCATCTCATCCTCTGTTGTCCCCTTCTCCTCCTGCCCTCAATCCCTCCCAGCATCAGAATCTCTTTCAATGAGTCAACTCTTCGCATGAGGTGGCCAAAGTACTGGAGTTTCAGCTTTAGCATCATTCCTTCCAAAGAACACCCAGGGTTGATCTCCTTTAGAATGGACTGGTTGGATCTCCTTACAGTCCAAGGGACTCTCAAGAGTCTTCTCCAACACCACAGTTCAAAAGCATCAATTCTTTGGCACTCAGCTTTCTTCACAGTCCAACTCTCACATCCATACATGACCACTGGAAAAACCATAGCCTTGACTAGACAGACCTTTGTTGGCAAAGTAATGTCTCTGCTTTTCAACATGCTATCTAGGTTGGTCATAACTTTTCTTCCAAGGAGTAAGCATCTTTTAATTTCATGGCTTCAATCACCATCTGCAGTGATTTTGGAGCCCCCATAAATAAAGTCTGACACTGTTTCCACTGTTTCCCCATCTATTTCCCATGAAGTGATGGGACCAGATGCCATGATCTTCGTTTTCTGAATGTTGAGCTTTAAGCCAACTTTTTTACTCTCCTCTTTCACTTTCATCAAGAGGCTTTTAGTTCCTCTTCACTTTCTACCATAAGGGTGGTGTCATCTGCATATCTGAGGTTATTGATATTTCTCCTCGCAATCTTGATTCCAGCTTGTTCTTCACACTGTCCTGAATCAGGAGCATGTCAGCTTCCTAGACTCCTGTGATTAGTCCACAGAAATATAGATTTCTTTTCCATAAGATACCACACTGGCCCATCACATTGAGGATATTATCTTTTAAAATTTTTGGCTGTGCCATGCAGTTTGTGGGGTCTTAATTCCTTAACCAGGGATTGAACCTGGGCCCTCAGCAGTGAAATTGCAGAGTCCTAACCACTGGGCCACCAGTGAATTCTGGAGGATAGAATTCTGATTGGACCTAGTAAGCAAGAGTTTGTAATGACAGTAGACTTATTAGTAAAACATTTTCATGTCTGAGGATGGGGTCTTTGGCCTCAGTGAAATTTCTAAGGCATGTCAAGACATCCCTCCTAAGGTGAAGGTGAATAAGTTGTTGCATCTGGCCCTGCTACAGTCAAAAAAGAGGCATGAAGCCTAGTGGGTCTCTTTGGGTTTTAGAGGAGACATATCCCCTGGAGAAGGGATAGGCTATCCACTCCAGTAATCTTGGGCTTCGCTGGTGGCTCAGACAGTAAAGAATAAGCCTGCAATACAGGATACCTGGGTTCCATCCCTTGTTTGGGAAGATCCCCTAGAGAAGGGAACAGCTAGTCACTCCAGTATTCTGGCCTGGAGAATTCCATGGACAGAGGAACATGGCAGGCTACAGTCTGTGGGGTAGCCGAGAGTCAGACATGGCTGAGCAACTTTCCCTTTTTCCTCAGAGTGTAAGACTCCAGCTTGTTTACTGGGTTACCCCACCCCCATCCCCCAAAGCTGCTGGTTTGGAATTGGGTCCAGAGCAAGAGGAGACTCTGCAGCAAGGCCAGGATGCTATGCAAACTGCTCTGCTACTTGGCCCACACAAGTCAGCAGATGGAATGGGGCTTGAAGTGGCAGATGAGGACGCTGTTTGGAGCCTTTGGCAGCCCCTCTATGTGAATCACAGGACAAACCATTAGGATTTTGGAGCAAATTTTGCCAGCCTTTGGGGGTGATTATTCCCCTTTTGAGAAACTTGCTTGCTACTGGGCCTTAGAGAGACTGGAATGCTTACGTATGGCTCGCCAACCGACCATGAGACCTGAGCTGTGCTCATGAGCTGAATGTTGTCAGATCCACGGAGCCATAAAGTTAGGCATGCACAGCATGTTCCGACATCCAGTGGAGCCAGTGTAGAGGAGACCGAGGCTTCCTGGTGGCTCAGTGGTAAAGAATCTGCCTGACAACACACTCTCTGACATAAATCAGAGCAAGATCCTCTATGACCCACCTCCCAGGGTAATGGAAATAACAGCAAAAATAAACAAATGGGACCTAATTAAACATAAAAGCTTTTGCACAATGAAGGAAACTATTAGTAAGGTGAAAAGACAGCCTTCAGAATGGGAAAAAATAATGGCAAACAAAGCAACTGACGAAGAATTAATCTTAAAAACATACAAGCAGCTCAATACCAGAAAAATAAATGACCCAATCAAAAAATGGACCAAAGAACTAAACAGACATTTCTCCAAAGAAGAAATGCTAACAAACACTTGAAAAGATGCTTAACATCACTCATAGCAGAGAAAGGTCAAACAAAACCACAGTGAGGTACCATCTCACATCTGTCAGAATGGCTGCTATCAAAACATCTACAAACAATAAATGCTGGAAAGGGTGTGGAGAAAAGGGAACTTTCTTACACTGTTGGTGGGAATGCAAATTAGTACAGCCACTATAGAGAACAGTGTGGAGTTTCCTTAAAAAACTGGAAATAGAACTGCCATATGACGCATACAAATCCCACTGCATTCCTGGGCATTGACCCACTGAAGAAACCAGAATTGAAAGAGACATGTATACCCCAATGTTCATCACAGCATTTTTTTCAATAGCTAGGACATGGAAACAACCTAGATGCCCCTCAGCAGATGAATAGATAAAAAAGCTGTGGTACGTATACACAATGGAATATTACTCAGCTATTAAAAAGAACGCATTTGAGTCAGTTCTAACGAGGTGGATGAAACTGGAGCCTATTATACAGAGTGAAGTAAGTCAGAAAGAAAAACACCAAGACAGTATATTAACACATATATATGGAATTTAGAAAGATGGTAATGATGACCCTATATGTGAGACAGCAAAAGAGACACAGACATGAAAAATAGACTTTTGGACTCTGTGGGGGAAGGCGAGGGTGGGATGATTTGAGAGAATAGTATTGAAACATGCATACTACCATATGCAAAAGAGATGACCAGTCCAAGTTCGATGCATGAAACAGGGAACTCAAAGCCAGTGAATTGGGACAACCCAGAGGGATGGGATGGGGAGGGAGGTGGGAGCGGGGTTCAGGATGGAGGACATATGTACAGCCATGGCTGATTCATGTCAATGTATGGCAAAAACCACCGCAATACTATAAAGTTATTAGCCTCCAATTAAAATAAATTAATTTTTTTAAAAAAGAAATCTGCCTGAAATGTAGGAGACACAGGTTTGATCCCTGGGTTGGAAAGATCCCCTGGAGGAGGGTATAACAACTCCAGTACTCTTGCCTAGAGAATTCTGTGGACAGTGGTGCCTGGGGGGCTCCAGTCCACAGAGTTGGACACGACTGAAGGGACAAAGCAGCGGCAGCAGCATAGAGATCAGGCTTGAGCAGGCCCTGAGGAAACAAGTTAGTTACACGAGGAAATGGCCCAAGTGCCCTTGGCTCCCACTTCCACTCTTAACATTGTTTTCTCCAGCCTACATTTATGGCCTCCTGGGGAGTTCCCTAAAGCCAGTTGACTAATGAAGACAGAATGTGTGCCTGAGTCACAGACGGTTCTGCACAGGATTCAGGCACCACAATACACAGGAGCTCTGCAGGCCTTTTCTTAGTGGTAAAGGGAAATCCTCCCACGAAGTGAAGCTTGGAGGGGTGCACCTTCTTGTTCATTGTGCTTGCAAAGAGAAAGGGCCAGATGTGCAACTACATACCAATCAGGAACTGTGGCTGGCAGTGTAGCTGGATAGGTAGGGACTTAAAAGGAATGTGACTGAATAATTAGTAACAAAGAAGTCTTGAGAAGTAATATATAGATAAACCTCTGTAATTGGGTAAAAAAAAAAAATACCATGAAGATACTTGTTTTATCCCATGTTAATACTCACTAACTAGTGGGGTTTTAATAATCAAGAGGATGAGATGACATGTCCTGTGGGTTCCAGTCAGCCTTTCCCCAGCCCTTCTTGCTATCATCCTATGGACCCAGGAACCAAGTGGTCCTGGTGGTATGGATGGAGGTTTAGCCTGTGTTCAGCAACATAGACTTCCACTCACCAATGCTGATCTGGCTGCAGTCACTGCTGAGTGTCTAATCTGTCAAAGTGAAAAGTGAAAGTGAAGTTGCTCAGTCGTGTCGGACACTTTGCGACCCCATGGACTGTAGCCTACCAGGTTCCTCTGTCCATGGGATTTTCCAGGCAAGAGTACTGGAGTGGGTTGCCATTTCCTTCTCCAAGTTCAGTTCATTCGCTCAGTTGTGTCCGACTCTTTGTGACCCCATGAATCGCAGCACTCAGACTCACGTCCATCGAGTCCATGATGCCATCCAGCCATCTCATCCTCTGTCGTCCCCTTCTCCTCCTGCCTCCAATTCCTCCCAGCATCAGAGTCTTTTCCAATGAGTCAACTCTTCGCATGAGGTGGCCAAAGTACTGGAGTTTCAGCTTCAGCATCAGTCCCTCCAAAGAAATCCCAGGGCTGATCTCCTTCAGAATGGACTGGTTGGATCTCCTTGCAGTCTAAGGGACTCTCAAGAGTCTTCTCCAACACCACAGTTCAAAAGCATCAATTCTTCAGCACTCAGCCTTCTTCACAGTCCAACTCTCACATCTATACATGACCACTGGAAAAACCATAGCCTTGACTAGACGGACCTTTGTTGGCAAAGTAATGTCTCTGCTTTTCAATATGCTTTCTAGGTTGGTCATAACTTTCTTTCCAAGAAGTAAGCCTCTTTTAATTTCATGGCTAAATCACCATCTTCAGTGACTTTGGAGCCCCTTAAAATAATGTCTGACGCTGTTTCCACTGTTTCCCCATCTCTTTCCCATGAAGTGATGAGACCAGATGCCATGATCTTCGTTTTCTGAATGTTGAGCTTTAAGCCAACTTTTTCACTCTCCTCTTTCACTTTCATCAAGAGGCTTTTTAGTTCTTCTTCACTTTCTGCCATAAGGGTGGTGTCATCTGCATATCTGAGGTTATTGATATTTCTCCCTGCAATCTTGATTCCAGCTTGTGCTTCTTTCAGCCCAGCATTTCTCATGATGTACTCTGGATATATGTTAAATAAGCAGGGTGACAATATACAGCCTTGACGTACTCCTTTGCCTATTTGGAACCAGTCTGTGGTTCCATGTCCAGTTCTAACTGTTGGTTCCTGACCTGCATATAGATTTCTCAAGAGGCAGGTCAGGTGGTCTGTATTCTCATCTCTTTCAGAATTTTCCACAGTTTATTGTGATCCACACAGTCAAAGGCTTTGGCATAGTCAATAAAGCAGAAATAGATGTTTTTCTGGAACTCTCTTGCTTTTTCGATGATCCAGTGGATGTTGGCAATTTGATCTCTGGTTCCTCTGCCTTTTCTAAAACCAGCTTGAACATCTGGAAGTTCACAGTTCATGTATTGCTGAAGCCTGGCTTGGAGAATTTTGAGCATTACTTTACTAGCGTGTGAGATGAATGCAATTGTGTGGTAGTTTGAGCATTCTTTGGCATTGCCTTTCTTTGGGATTGGAATGAAAACTGACCTTTTCCAGTCCTTCTCCAAAGCAAACTTTAAAACCAAGTTCCCAATATGGCAGCAGTCTGGGATGATTAGCCAGGTACATGGTGGCAGGTTGATCACACTGTTCCACTTCCATCCCAAAATGGGCAGTGTTTTGCTTCTATTGGAACAGATACTCTGGATATGAATTTGCCTTTCTGGCTTGCAACGCTTCTGCCAAAATTACCATCTGTTGTCTTACAGAATGCCTCGCCCACTGTCATGGTATCAGCATTGTAATAGGCATTGCTTCTGATCAAGGAACTTGTTTCACACCAAATAAAGTATGGCAATAGGACCATGCTCATGGAATTCACAGGTCTTACCATGTTCGCCACTGCTCTAAAGCAGGTAGCTTGTAAAACAGTCTTTTGAACAGGGTCAGATACACAGCGCAAGTTAGGTGGCAGTACTTGCAGGGTTTGGGCAATATTCTCTGGGAGGATGTGTGTGTTAATCGTGACCCCATGGACTGTAACTCACCAGGCTCCTCTGCCGATGGAATTTCCCAGGCAAGAATACTGGAATGGGTACTCATTTTCTTCACCAGGGGATCTTCCCAACCCAGGAATCAAACCTGGGTCTCTTGCATTGCAGGTGGTTTCTTTACCATCTGAGCCACCAGTAAAGCCCCATGGTGCTGTTTCTCCCATAGTCAGGATTCATGAGTCCAGGAATCAAAGGCTGGAAAGTGAGGTGTCATCATTCACTGTTACACCTAGTGACCCACCAGCAAAATGTTTACTTCCTGTCCCTGTGACCTTATGCTCTGCTAGTCTGAAGTAAAGTGAAGTTGCTCAGTCGTGTCCGACTCTTTGCGACCCCATGGGCTGTAGACTACCAGGCTCCTCTGTCCATGGGATTTTCCAGGCAATAGTCCTGGAGTGGATTGCCATTTCCTTCTCCAGGGGATCTTCCCAACCCAGAGATCAAACCCGAGTCTCCCGCATTGTAGACAGATGCTTTACCATCTGAGCCTAGGAGTCCTAGTTCCAAAGCAAGGAATACTTCCACCAGGAAACACACTAATAATTTCATTGAACTGGAAGTTAAGGCTAGTACCTGAGTGCTTTGGGCTCCTTTTGCTCCTGAATTAGTACACAGATAAGGGAGTTACTATACTGGCTGGGATGATTGATCCTGATTACCAGAGGGAAATTGGGCTGCTACTGTAAAATGGAGATGAGTACTATTCAGTATACCAAATCTGTTAGGAAATTTGGTACAATCATGCCCTATGGTTAAAGCCAGCAGCATTCTTTCTCTAGCAGTAGAATTTGATCTCTTCTTTCAAACTGTTCTGCTGAAATATGCACCAAGTATTGAAGATCAGAATTAGTGTTGCTACAATGGGGCTTCTCTTTAAAGAGATTCTGTCCTTGCAAAAAATCAGAATTCCATAGGGACCTTAAAGATAAATGTTTACACTCCTTTCTTTTGTCCCTTATTTGACTGTTCTGCATCTATCTCCATGTATCCTCTCATGCTTAGGATCAAAGATCTCAAGAAGATCTGGTCTTCTCGTTTGGGTTCTGCAGTTGGTAACCAATCTACGGCAGATCTCTTACAATGTACCCAGATTCTAAAGACTCCAACATAAGCAGGACTGCTGTTCAGCTGAAAAGCAGTAGTAGGGCTACACTGTTGGTGGGAAGGTAAATTGGTGCAGCCACTATGGGAGAACAATATGGAGGCTCCATAAAGAACTAAAAATAGAGCTACCATATGATCCAGCAATCCCAGTCCTGGGCATATATCCAAAGAAAACATGGTTCTAAAGGATACGTGCACCCTAATGGTCATTGCAGTGCTTTTTACGACAGCCAGGACAGAGAAGCACCTAGTTGTCCATTGACAGAGGATTGCACAAAGAAGATGTTGTGAGATGCTTTATATGTATACAATAGAATATTACTCAGCCATGAAAAATAATGCCATTTGCAGCAACGTGGGTGGACCTAGAGAGTGTGCTATTGAGTGAAGTAAGTCAGACAGAGAGAAATATTGTATGACATCCCTTGTATGTGGAATCTAAGTAGAAACAATACTAATGAACTTACTTAAAAATCAGAAACAGACTCACAGACTTAGAGAACAAACTTGTGGCTACCAGGGGGGAATGGTTGAAGGGAGAGATAGACTGGGAGTCTGAAATTGACATGTACACACTGCTGTATTTAAAATAGATAACCAACAAGGACATACTGCATGGGGCGCTCTGCTCAATATTCTATAATAACCTAAATAGGAAAAGAATTTGAAAAAGAATAGATACATGTATACCTAAATTACTTTGCCATATACCTAAAACTAACACAATACACATCGTTAATCATCTGTACTCCAACATAAAATAATTTAAAAAAAAAGCAGTAGTAGGACTGCAATGATTGTTGTTGACTGACATCTGTCAGGTTGACATCTGACAGGTTGGTGGCTGGACCATATAGATTATTACATACTTTGACTGTCGCTGAAAAATCTTAAAAAAAAAAAAAGCCACAAGGTTGTAAAGCTATTATCGTCCAATTTAAAAATTTAAAAAGTTGCAGAGGTAAGTAAGCAGAAGATAAGACTTTACTAAATGAACTCCTCACATGCAGAGGGTTGCACATGCGTACAACTCTACTATGTTTAAAGCTTCATGGACTCACACCTTCAGTAATAGTAGTTCTGTTACTTTGTACACCACCAAAAATCTCACAGATCTCCAGCAAACAGCAATCAGCCGGTTAGGTGTGGTGTGTATTCATGAAGCACCATTATTGATTACCAAGATCTCGTTTTAAATGGTGACTGGCATTAATGGCATTAAAATCGTCAAAGGAGCTGCCTCCTGGGCTCCCAGGCCTCCCGTGCTTCTAGAGGCAGATCGAATGTAGCATCGCTGTTTCCACTCTGTGAGCAGAGTGCCCAGATTCACACCACCATCTCCCTTGATGAGCTCCATGCCAACCCAAGGGCACCCGAGAAGTTCTTATGAACACCAGTGATCCGTATCTTTATGGAGTGTCATCTCGGTCCCTAACTTGGACAGAACATTTGAACAGGTGCTGGCAGTTACAGCACTGCCATTTTTTATTTACATCCCAAGAGCAGATTAATACCACTATCACCCCTGCATATGGGTCCTCACATGCAGAGGGCTGCAAATACGTACCACTCTACTGTGTTGAAAGCTTCATGGAATCACACCTTTGTTAAATAGTAGTTCTGTTATTTTGTACGACCCTGAAAATCTCACAGATTTCTGTGCTTTTATTGGATCCCTTTTCTAGTTTTTTAGGGAAAAAAGCAGGAAAGAAAATTGATAAAATGTGACTAATGTGGGTAATCACCGTTATAATTCTTTCCTTTACAGTACTCTCAAACTCTTTTCATCGTTTTTCTTTCAAACCCTCTGAGAAACAAATGTCTCTGGCAATTTGAACTTATTGAAAATCTTTAGACTTCAGCCAGCCCTTTCTAAGAAGCGAGAGCATCCTTATGGCTTTTCTCAAGCAAAATAAGAGGTGCTCAACTTGAATTATACAAAGCTTCTATTGATTGGGCTGACTTAATATCTTAAGCCTTGATTAAGATTGGAAATACATAATCATCACTATTCAGACTTGGAGAAGTAGAGGATACCCAAAGAGGTCTGCTACCAAGAGTGGTTATTATTAGTGGAGGAGGAGGTGCTCCAAAGTGACAGAGACAATGGATTAAAATAGAGAATCCAGTGGCTCTTGGTCCCTATTGAGAATACTCAGGGTGCTTATGGGGTCTTGTGAAATCAAAGCAGATGTAAGTTGGGACTACCCTGGCAGTCTACTGGTTAAGACTTTGACTTACAGTGCAGAGGTTGCAGGTTCATCCCCATTTAGGATCTGGAAGCTAAGATCCCTATGCCTTGCAGCCAAAACAAAACAAAACACAAAATATAAAGCAGAAACACCACTGTAACAAATGCAATGAAGGCTTTTAAAAAGTGGTTCATATTTTTAAAATCTTAAAAAAAAAAAACCCACAACATTGTAAAGCAATTATCCTCCAATTAAAAAACTGAAAAACAAAAAAACGAAGCAGATGTAACTAAGCAGTAGATAAGAGTTTACTAAACGCACTTCTTTCACAGGTCTGCTGTTGCTCTTGTTCAGTTGCTTCAGGCATGTCTGGCTCTTTGCGACCCCATGGACTGCAGGCTTCTCTGTTCATGGGATTCTGCAGGCTTGAATACTGGAGTGGGTTGCCATTCCCTTCTCTAGGGGATCTTCCCAACCCAGGGATCGAACCCGAATCTCCAGCATTGCAGGCGGATTCTTCACCAGTGAGCCACTAGGGAAGCCCCATTCACAGGTCTACTGCTATCGTATAACAGGAATGACAACATCATCCATTAATCCAGTACAGGCTACAGTGCTTCTCAAAGTATGACTAAGAAATGGAGCCCCCAGGGAACCCCTGGAGAAACTACCACCCTCCGTCTGATTTGAAAGTCTCTGTTCTTCCTATTTTATTTCCTACTTTACTTTTCTTGAATGCCTAGCTTCTTCATTGCCAGGGATATTTAGATATTACTGAATAGGCTGCCGAAACTCTTTCCCACTATGATTTATTGCAGACAAGTACCATGGGAAGCAGGTGTGTAAGAAGATAGTTGAAAAAAAACCTTGCTGAGAATCACATCTCATTATTATTTCCCTTTTGTAACACAAGAATCTGGGCCTTACTGATCTGCAACAATAAAATATGATCACATATTTATACCCAAATTTATACCCTTTCACTTCCCAGGTGATCAAGAAGTCCAACTCTTCCTAGGTTTCTCCTCTCCAAATACTCTCTAGAACTCCCAGGGTTGCTTATGACTGTTAACGAATCAGTTCTTCCTGCCTGCTGCTGCCTACTGAGAGGGTGAGAACTCAGAAATGTTGTTAAGATTAGACTTCACTGTCCTTTGAGGTTGAGAAGGCCTAGTCTGTTTGTCTTGGATGTCTCCAGCTGTGGCTTTGCACCTTATTATATAAGTGGAATTGGTCTTTGTCCTTTCGTGTCTGGCTTAGCACAATAAGATCAAGGTTCATGCATGTTGTGTGAACATGCATGAATCAGCATTTAATCCCTTTTTTAAAGTTAAGTAATATTCTGTTTTCAGTATAAACTACATTTATTTATTCATTCATCTGTCAATGGACATTTAGGTCATTCCCACCTTTTGGCTACTGTGGATAATGCTGCTATGAAGATCAGTGTGCAAGTATCTGTTTGAGTTCCTGCTTTCAATTTCTTTGGATATATACCTAGAAGTAGAATTGCTAGATCATTTGATAATTCTGTTTAGCTTTTCCAGAGTAGCCCCACCATTTTATATTCCCAGCAGCAGTGCTCAAGGGTTGTAGTTTTACCATATCCTCACCAAATTTTGCTATTTTCTGTTTTTTAAAAAAATATTTTACATTTTCATTCTAATAGGTTGGAAGTGGTATTTTGCCTTGACTTTGATTTGCATTTCCCTGATGATTAATGTTCCATAGGTCCCAAGCCTCCTGGGGGTAGTGCTCTCCATTGGAATGCCTGCTGAACTCACTGGGCACATGTTAATCCTAGCTATCTCCATAGACGTTTTCCCACTGGGAGTTCCTACTTACAACTGGACCAGTTCTTGTGGTTGTTATGATTGCAGGACATACTTCAGCAAAAACCATCAGGTGACTTTGAGGAAGATGCTTTTAACTCACAAGTCCTGGAGGATATATTGCACAACCAAGGGCCACAGTGAGGTCATGGGAGAAAAAAGAGAGCTTAGAGCTTGGGCTCTGCCTTTATTAGGGTCTGAGAGTGAGGTGTCTATAGAGTTTCTTGGATTCACTGTTTATTGGCTAATTGAAAGCGTAAGAACAGGAATCATAGCACAAGAAGGGGAAAGTAGGGTCATTCAAAGGGATAACTCAATTATCTTGATTACCTTGGGCTTTCCAAAAGGGGATCTCCATGGGTGGGACAGTCTGGCCCCTTATCTGGTTGGTTTGTTAGTATTAATAACTGTGTCATAGAGCTGGCAATGTGTTTATTCAGAATGGATATCTTTTGAAATAAATGCCTCAGGAATTGAAAGTCAAGCACTTACACTACAGCTAGTGATACTGAGTATCTTTTCATGTGCCTATTAACCATTTGCACACGTGTACTGTTTACCTCTATCTATCTATCTATCCATCTATCAGAAATGCCAGGAGGGAGGTGGGAAGGGGGTTCAGGATGGGGAACACGTGTACACTCATGGCGGATTCAAGTCAATGTATGGCAAAACCAATGCAACATTGTAAAGGAAAATAAATAAAATTTAAAAAAAAGAAATGCCTATTCAAGTCTTTTGCCCATTTTTCAATTGGTTTGTCTTTGCTGCTGAATAATTTTTATTCTTAACAAATTCCCAGGTGATGATGATCTGAGAATAATACTTTGAAAATCACTGTTTTAGATTACATATGTTAAGTGATGGAATCCCAGTCTTATTTGTGGTATAAAAGATGGGAAAAATTTGCTTAGTGTATGGTTTACTTCTTAGATTTTAATATCTTCTTAGGCTTTGATATGGAGAAGGCAATGGCAACCCACTCCAGTACTCTTGCCTAGAAAATCCCATGGACAAAGGAGCCTGGTAGGATGCAGTCCATGGGGTCGCTGAGTTGGGCACGACTGAGCGACTTCACTTTCACTTTTCACTTTCATGCATTAGAGAAGGAAATGGCAACCCACTCCAGTGTTCTTGCCTGGAGAATCCCAGGGACGGTGGAGCCTGGTGGGCTGCTGTCTATGGGGTCGCACAGAGTCGGACACGACTGAAGCGACTTAGCAGCAACTTGGCAGCAGGCTTTTGATATTCATCATCTATGGTTTTCCTGGGATTTTGATATATTACCTTATTCCCCATGAAGCAACAGTGGAAGTCAAGGCAGACCTGAAACTGAAAAATCCCAGTTCTGTGTCACCCAACACTTCAATCCCCACCCTGCCCCCAGAGATCACATCTGGATGTGTTATGATGTCCTGCGAATACACATCTTACTAAAGCTGGACCTGAAAGGATGTTACTATTCACTTGAAGATTTCAGAAACTCTTGTTCATACATCATAACAAAGCCTCAAAACTCCTAATCGGTAGGAATCATTTTATACATGTGATTTTTTCTTTTTTTTTTTTTAAAGGAGTAATTATCCAAAAGAACTCTTGCTTATTAGACTGAATTAGAGGAATTATCATTGGCCATGTGAATATGTAATTACCATGATTTATTTGTCAAGAACTGAACATAAGTAAATTTCTTACACTTTTATTGAATTTGAGAAGTTAATTAGTGTGACTATTAAGCAAAACCCAGAGATCATTATACATGAAAGATTTCCTTATAATTCTAATAAATTGATTTCAAAACCTATTAGGCTTGAAATTTCTTTCACTTGTCCCTAAACATTTTTCTCTTTGGTTAATGGATCTCTGTACTTATCCTCACTAAAAATATTCTGGATCTATTTAAAAGATTTACAATAGTTCTTGCTGGACATACATAATTAAGTTTGTTTTCTGTGAAAATCAGTGGAAATGTCCTTTGGAATTAATGGAAAAGTATAATTTGTCTTATCATCATTACTTTGTATTTTTTCGTACTTTTTATTCCCCAAATACTGTATAATCACTGGTTCCTCTTGAGCTGTTTTTATGTTACCCATTATAATGTTCTTTTAATACAATATGTGATTTACTCTTGTTACATGTTTCAGTGTAGTTCAAGGGGGAAAAAGAATAAGATGGGTTGCTGTACTACCCAATAAGATGGGTTGGGGGTTCTCAAGATCACTACCAGGTTTGATGATTCCCTAGGAAGACTCACAGAAGTCAATATCTAGTCATGATCACAACTGTGATTTATTACAGAAAAAGATGCAGAGCACAATCGGCAAAGGGAAAAGAAATATGCGATCAAAGTCTGGGGGACCAGATGCAATCTTCCAAGGATCCTCTCCCAGTGGACTTGCATAGGATGTGCTTATTTCCCCAACAACAAGTTGTGAGGACATTGCAAATTGTTGTCCACCAGGGAGCTCGTTAGAGACTCCACGCCCGAGGTTTTATTGGGAGCTGCTCACAGAGGCAGTCTCTGCCTGGATGGCACCGTATATCCAAACTCCCACAAGGAAAGCAGGTGTTCAAATGTCTTGGTTATCTTCCTGGGTGTCTGACTCACCCTGCAGATTTTGGATATGCCAAACTCTCCATAATCATGAGAACAAATTCCTTAAGATCCCTGTCTACCTCTGTATCTACCTACCTACCTATCCATCATCTATCTATCAGGAAACAGGGAAAAAGGATAGGGAATGCTGTAATTTGTCTATGGTTTTATATATAACAGGAATTCTTCCAGCCCTGTGGACATCTGAAATCCCCCTTCCATTCATGAACAAGGTATTTATGCCCAAAGATCAAAGAGACTAGAAAACCTTTCCAGTCTACCTGAAACTTCAGACTGTATTACCCAAGTAAAGAAGTTAGTGTCAAAAAATGTCAATCCACCTTTGTAGTCCTCAGATCTTTGCTTTTTGCAGTTTCTGTCCTGTGATTTTTCAACAGATTACATGACTTTCTCTTTTAACTTCCCAGGAAATGCCACGCTTGAATGTACCTTGAGATGTGAAGCATGACAAGAACTAGCACCCAAGAACTCATCAAAATAAAAACAGTCTGACAGCAGCTGCTCTGGGGGCCGGCCTCTCTCCTGCTAGCCATCAACATGAAGATGCTCCTGGGCTAAAGAGACGGCAACTTTCCAGGCATAACCAGTGTTTTCAGCATCTGTACTTGTTTACTGGGTAGATCCAGATTAAGGGCAGACATGGATGGGCAGGGTGAAAACATACACTTTGTACTTATTTGCCATCTCAGGCCTTCATTTCTTTCCTCATTATTTTGACAGTGTCTTACCTAGGCCCTCTGGGTCTTGTCTCCCTTCTCCATTTTCAATTTATTTCGGATCTTGGTATAACATTTTTTTCTGTAAACATGAATCTGGGCATATTGACTCCCTGAGTCCCATCTCACCCTCTAGGGTTCATTGAACAAATTCTCAAATCCCTGACACTGTGCTGAGAGACCACCACAGTGTTGCCAGAGTTTATCCTTCCAGCCCCATTTCTTGCCACCTCCCTATCAAGGGTGAGTCAGTCATCCTCTCTTGACCCTTAAATCTAAGAATTCACCAGATTTTAAAGTCCAGTGGTTTTGTAAGATCCACTATCAGTGAGATGCATTTTTCAAGGAGAGTTGGTATTAAATTATACAAACAGATAAGTGCACAAACCTTTATGTTTGTGCAATAAAAATCAATATATTGGAGAAGGAAAAGGCAATCCACTCCAGTCCTCTTGCCTGGAAAATCCCATGGACAGAGAAGCCTGGTAAGCTACAGTCCATGGGATCACAAAGAGTTGGACACACCTGTGCAACTTCACTTTCAACTTTCAATCAATAAATAGCTTGATTAATTTTCATAACATAACCTTCATTCAAATCAAGGACATATCATCGCCAGCTCCGCTATTAGTCTGTTCAGATTCTCTTCCTCTCACTCCTTGCCCCCTTCCTTCTATCACCTGTGATTCGTTTTTCCAGTCTTCAACTTTATATAATAAACTTCATGTAAAGTTTATTTATGTAGAGTATCTTCCCTTTTGTGTTGGTTTGGCCAAAAATTTCGTTTGGACTTTTTTGTGACATCTTACGGAAAAATCCATATGAACATTTTGGCCAACTCAATATCTAGCTTCTTTTGTACCATATATGTTTATGAGGTTTGTCTGTGTTAGTGTGTGTAACAATATTTGGTTTATTCTCAATGCTGTGTTGTGTTCCAGTTTATCCATTTTATTTTGATGGACATGAAGTTGTTTTATTTTGGGGACTATTAGGAATGGCACTACTCTCAAATATTCTTGCATATTTGTTTGGCAACTGCTGGTATATATTATAGTTGGACATACACCTAGGAGTAAGAGCTCTAGGCCATAAAATATGTATAGGGCTTCTCTGGTGGCTCAGTGGTAAAGAATATGCCTGCAATGCAGGAGACCCAGGTTCGATCCCTGGGTTGGGAAGGTCCCCTGGAAGAAGTAAATGGCAACCCACTCCAGCATTTAGGGCTTCCCTGATATCTCAGTTGCGGAGAAGGCAATGGCATCCCACTCCAGTACTCTTGCCTGGAAAATCCCATGGATGAAGGAGCCTGGTAGGCTGCAGTCCATGGGATCGCTGAAGGTCGGACACGGCTGAGCAACTTCACTTTCACTTTTCACTTTCAGGCATTGGAGAAGGAAATGGCAACCCACTCCAGTGTTCCTGCCTGGAAAATCCCAGGGACGGGGGAGTCTGGTAGGCTGCCATCTGTGGGGTCACACAAAATCGGGCAGGACTGAAGCAACTTAGCATCAGCAGATAACTCAGTTGGTAAAGAATCTGTCTGCAATGCAGGAGACCTTGGTTCGATTCCTGGGTTGGGAAGATCCTCTGGAGATGGGATAGGCTACCCACTCCAGTATTCTTGGGCCTCCTTCGTAGCTCAGCTGGTAAAGAATCTGCCTGTAATGCAGGAGACCTGAGTTCGATCCCTGGGTTGGGAAGATCCTCTGGAGATGGGAAAGGCTACCCACTCCAGTATTATGGCCTGGAGAATTCCATGGACTGTGTAGGGTCACAGAGAGTCAGACACAACTGAGCAACTTTCACTTTCAGGGTATGTATTTCCCTGATATACATATAGATAGCACCAAGCAGTTTACTCAGGTTGCTGTGCTAATTTATATTCCCAGCCCACAGTGGATAAACGTTCGTCAACATCCTCAACATCCTCACTTGGTAACATCGCCCTTTTTCATGTTGCCCATTTCCGTGGATGAGTAGCGCTATCTCACTGTGGTTTTATTTTCCCTGCTGACTACTGACATTGAAAAACTCTTTATATGTTTATTGGCCATTTTGATTTTCATCTCTTGTGAAGTGTATATTCAAGTCCTTTGCTCATTTTTTCCTATTGATTTTAGGAATTGTTTATATATTTGGAGTTATATGTTCTCGGCATCCTAAATATACACATGTGCATTTATCCTATTTGGTGTCTTGCCTTTTCGCTTTCAGCGTTACTTTTGGATGGATATTTATCTCATTCTGAGTCTTGCCTTTTCACTTTCAATGTTACTTTTTGATGGACACAATTCTTAATTTTACTGAAGTCCAGTATTTTCTTTTTTTTAATCTTTATGGTCAGTGTTTTTTGTTTCCAGTTGAAAAATCCGCTTCCTCAGTTTATGAAGATTTTCTCTCATCTAGAAGCATTACTGTTTTGCCTTTCATATTTAAATCTGAAATAGTCTAGACTTGATTTTTTTAATATGGCATGAGGCAGAAATCATAGTATGGTTTTCCCATATGGATATCCAACTGCCTCAGTTTATTGAAAAATCTGTAATTTCCTGCATTGTACTGCAGCGTGCTACCTTTGTCATAAATCAAGTATTTATTTATCTATTTCTAGATTCTCTGTTTACTTCCTCTTTCTGACTGACTTCCCCTGTGTAATAGGCTTTAGGTTCAGCCACCTCATTAGAACTGAGTCAAACGTGTTCCTTTTCGTGACTGAGTAGTAGGCCACTGTACATACGTACCACAGCTCCTTTGCTCATTCATCTGTTGATGGACATCTAAGTTGCTTTCATGTACTGCTGCTGCTGCTAGGTCGCTTCAGTCCTATCCGACTCTGTGCGACCCCACAGACAGCAGCCCACCAGGCTCCGCCATCCCTGGGATTCTCCAGGCAAGAACACTGGAGTGGGTTGTCATTTCCTTCTCCAATGCCTGAAAGTGAAAAGTGAAAGGGAAGTCGCTCAGTTGTGTCTGACTCTTTGCAACCCCATGGACTACACTAGCTATTATAAATAGTGCTGCAGGCAATGAACATTGGGGTACATGTGTCTTTCAATTACGGTTTCCTCAGGATACATGCCCAGTAGTGGGATTGCTGGGTCTTATGGTAGTTTTATCCCTAGTCTTTTAAGGAATCTAATTACTGTCTTCCACAGTGGCTGTATCAATTGTACATTTCCACCAACGGTGCAAGAGGGTCTCCTTTTCTCCATACCCTCTCCAGCATTTATTGTACAGTTTTTTGTTGATGACTGTTCTGACCAGTGTGAGGTGATACCTAATTATACTTTTGATTTGCATTTCTCTAATAATGAGTGATGTTGAGCATCTTTTCTTGTGTTTATTTGCTATCTCTATCTACTTCCATCAGTCAAATCATTTATCCATCCTTGTGCCAATGGCACACTGTCTTAACTATTCCAGCTTTGTATTAAGTCTTGGCATTTAGGAGGGAAATCCTACAACTTTCTTCTTCAAGGTTGTCTTGGCTATTCCTTTATTCCTCTAAACTTTAGAGTCAATTTTCACAGAAGTAAACCTTCTGGGATTTTGATTGGTATTTCATTGAATCTGTATATCTATTTGTGTGAGAAATTCTTTTTTCTTTGTGGCCACATCGTGAAGCTTGTGGGTCTTAGTTTCTGGACCAGGAATCGGAATCGAACTCCTATCCTCAACAGTGAAAGCAAGGAGTCCAAACCAGTGGCCCACCAGGGAAGGCCCTAGAATTTCTATTTTTATAATAGCAAGTTTTCTAATTGGTAAATATGGTTTATCCATTTATTTAGGACCACTTTAATTTTTATAAAAGTGCTTTATGGTTTTCTGTAGAGGTCTTGGCTAGCATGTTGTTTAGGGTTTTAGCATTGATGCTCATGAGAAATATCGTCTTGTAGTTTTCCTTTCTTGTAATGTCATTGTTAGGTTATGCTGGCCTCATAAAACAAGTTGAAGATGACTTCTGCCCTTAAATTCTATGGACAGTTTTGTTAAGACTGGTGTTACTCCTGAATTTACTATCAAGACCATAGAGCCCTGGTGTTTTCCTTGCGAGAGAGTTTTAAACTGCAGATTCAATTTGCTTAATAGATAGATGTTTAAAATTTTAAATTTATCTCTCTGTCAATTTATTGAATTGTGTTTTTCTTTGAATGTATACATTTTGTCTAAATTGTCAATTTGTTGGCATAATGTTATCTATAATATCTTATCAGATTTTAGCATCTGTTTAATCTACAGTAATGTCCCTATTCTATTTCCAGTATTCATAGTTTGTATCTTATCTCTGTTTTTCTCAGTATCTGTCACATTTAAATGTGAACTAACTTTTGACATTGTTGATTTTTTTGTTTTATATTTTCTATTTCATTCATTTCCCCTTTTTGTTATTTCTTTCTTTTAACATTATTTGAATTTGATTTACTGTGCTTTAAAAAAATTGCTTGTGATGGATGGATACTGGGAAGAAATACATTAAAATACTTTCTCCATAGTGGTGATAGATGACATTATACCATTCACCTTTCTCCCTGTTGTCTTTTAAGGAACCAAAAGCATGTGTTTTCAAATGAGGATCCCTAAGAAACTAAGTACAAAAGCCTTACTTTTTTTAGATGGTAGTTGGGCTTCCCTGGTGGTTCAGTTGGTGAATAATCTGTCTGTATTGTGGGAGATCTGGGTTTAGTCCCTGGGTTGGAAAGATCCCCTGGAGGAGAGCATGGCAAAACACTCTGCATTCTTGCCTGGAGAATCCCCTTGGAAGGAGAATCCCCATGGAAAAAGAAGCCTGGCAGGCTACAGTCCATGGGGTCCCAAACAGTCAGACAGGACTGAGCGACTCAGCACAGCTTCTATGGTATAGAACCGTGGCCATAATTATAACGTTGTTAACGCAACAACTGGAAATGTTGCCCATTGGTCTGGAGGGTGGCGATCATCTCTTGCACACCCAATTTATTATATAGTAAGAAGTGACTTACCCAGAGAAGAATTGAATACAGACTTCCCTGGTGGTCCAGTGGCTAAGACTCCACACTCTCAATGCAAGGGGTCCTGGGTTCTATCCCTGGTCAGGGAACTAGATCCTACCTGCCACAACTAAAGATCCTGCATGCCACAACCAAGACCCAATGCAGCCAAATAAATAAATTATTTATTTAAACAAATAAGAAGAGTTGGATACTGGGCAGTGCTTTGGACAGTATGTCATTTTTCATCGTCTTTTGAAATTAATCTATCACTAGAACTGCGGCGTTAGTTCTCTGGACCTGCCATGACAGATTACCACAAACTGGGGGACTTAGAAAAAGAGAAATTTATTGTCTCAGAGTTCTGGGGACTAGACGTCTGCAATCAAGACCTCAGCAGGACTTCGCATCCTCTGAACCCTATGGGGTAGGCTACCCCCGTCTCTCTGTCGTTTCTGGTTTGCTGACAGTCCTTGGCGTTCCTCGGCTGGTAGAGGCATCTCTCTAATCTTTGGCCTTCACCTGGCCTTCTTCCCTCTTTGCCTGTCTGTCTGTGTTCAACCTTCCCCTTTGTTGTAAGGGCACCAGTCATATTGGATAAGGGCCCAACTTAACAACTTCACTTTAAATGATTATTTCTACAAGGACCCTGTATCCCAGTAAGATCACAATCTGAGGGGCTGGGGGTTAGGACTCCCACATATCTTATTTGAGTGACACAATTCATCTCACAGCAAGAACAATTTCAGTGCTTGTTGAGAACTCTCTACAGGTGGACAAATGGAAACCAAACAATGGAAGGAAGGAAAAACCTCCCATAGACATGTAGGTAAAACTCTCTCCTTGAATCTGGAGACACAACGTTCCAATAGTTGAAGTGCTGCTCTCCAGATTCACCAGCGTTTTCGGGCTATACTGTTTCCAGCCTTTGATACTATGACTTTTAGTCCTTGGAGTAAACATCATTTGCTCCCATATGAGTAAAACAATTTGGTCCCCAGACTCAGCTCTATCATGGATAGGAAAGCTGCTTAGCATTTTGAGGCCATATTGTGCTAACTGCTTTCAAACCTATACATGTTAAATTAAATCAGTATTTTCAAGGTGACAGTCACCTTAAAGAGAAAAGGAAGTTTTTAGAAAATGATGGGAAGCTAGTGCGTGCACTTCGAGACTACATCGAAGCTTCTCTCTGGCGCCTCTTACCTTTCAGAAATTTAGTACCTACTCTGCTCCTGCGATTCGCTGCGGCTGTCTGCAATGTTTCTTCCTAAATTGCACTTCAGCAGCATCACCCTCTAGGCAGCATCAATAGATTTGTAAGAACAGAAAGCAGAGGGGCAAATGAACCGCTAAGAATAGCTACATCCCTGGGTCAATTAAATCCAACTTGACATCTTTAGTGCATCTGTAATGCGATAATAGTGATGATCTACCTCATAGCAATGTTGTTGAGAAATTACAAACTAATGACCGCAAAGCGCTCTGAAAATAGAAAGGGCCCAATAAAAGCTGGTAATTATTAACGGTAATCATTTGCAAGTGACCTAGAAATTACCGTTAAGTTATTGCGGACATCTTGTCATCCATTCTTTTCTAGTCAGTTTTGGACTTCCAGCCCCAGATTCTGTGTTGAGAGAGATTATATGTTGTTGCAGTACAGCCCTCAGGAGCCTTCCAAGCAGAAGCGTAGAAGCAACACTATCTCTGCTTTGCTTGTCTCTAAAAGTTTCTCTTGGGCTTCCCTGGTGGCTCAGTGGTAAAGAATCCACCCGCCAGTGCATGAGACACGGGTTCGATCCCTGATTCAGGAAGATCCCCCTTGCCTCAGAGCAACTAAGCTCATGAGCCACAACTACTGAGCCTGTGCTCTGGAGCCTGGGGGCTGCAACTACTATGCCCTTGTGCTGTAACTACTGAAGCCCACCCACCCTAGAGCCTATGCTCGGAAACAAAAGAAGCCGCCAAAATGAAAAGTCTGCACACTACAGCTAGAGTAGCCCCCTCTCATCCAACTAGAGAAAAGCCTGCGTAGCAATGGAGGCCTAGCACAGCCAAAAATAAACAAATAAATAAAAATTATTTTTAAAAAAGAATTAAACTAAAATTTTCTCTTCTCTGTAATTTAAACTGGAGATAAATTCTTTTTTTCTTTTTAATTATTTTTTTAAACATTTTTTTTAAATTTTTATTTATTTATTTGGCTGCTCTGGGTCTTAGTTGTAGCATGTGGGATCTAGCTCCCTGACCAGGGATCGAACCTGGGCCCCTTGCACTGGGAGCTCAGAGTCTTAGCCACTGGACCACCAGGGAATTCCCTGGAGATAAATTCTTGACCTTTATTCATTTAGTCATGTATTTATTCATCCATCCAACCGTTATTTATTGAGTATCACAGGCACAGAACTGGGTTCTGGGGATACAGAGATTTAAAAAAGTACACATGGTATCTATTCTCTTCGAGTTTATAGTGTTAGAGATAAAAATAAAATTGTAAAGAATGTACAGAGTGTACTAAGATGGGAATAGTAAAGGATGCTAGGAAGGGGCAAATAGTCCCACATTGGGAACTAAAATATCATATACAGCCATGGGCTGGATTGATAGGGTATTGTTGAGCTGAAACACCATGCCTCTCCGTTAAGGGTTTTTCTGTTTCCTTCCATCACACTTTCCTAAAAGAATTGTCCTGATAGATGAACCTCCCCACCACCTATTTCTCCAGGTAACAGCTCATTAACATCCTTTGTCCTTTATCTCTTCAAAAAAAAAAAAAAAAAGAACAGGACAGGGAGATCTTTTCTACCAAACTGAGCAGGACCTACCCCACCTCCCCGGCTATCCAGAGGAATAGAATGCATTCCTCATAACCAGCCACCAGAAAGATGTGCAATAGCCTGTTAGGTTTCCATTGCTGCCCAACCTTGAACATTCTCTGTGAAGAGTACGGAGCCACTTGTGCGGGTTCAACTCTACCCCAGACTAACAGTGACCCTGGTTAGGGGAATATCCTGGTAAGGATTTACAGTTACTAGTCCTGCTGTTATCACTGCTTCCCAACCCTGACACCCTGGTCTCTCCTCCTTCCTGTGTCTTGGTGTTTGAGGTCATCCTCTATTTTCCAGTTCCTTGGAGGCAGGATGTATTCCTCGTTCTCACTACTGAATGGGTTTTGCATTCAGCCCTTCTCTGTTTGTTTGTTTTGTCTTGAAGATTTTTTTTTTGTTTTTGATGTGGGCCATTTTTAAAGTCCTTATTGAGTTTGTTACAATACTGCTTCTGTTCTGTGTTTTGGTTTTTTGACCACAAGGCATTTGGGATCTGAAATCCCCAACCAGGGATTGAACCTCCACCCCCCTGCACTGGAAGGTGAAGTCTTAACCACTGGACCGCCAGGGCAGTCCCCTCAGGCCTTCTTTGTGACTGGAGAGTTTCACTACCCACCTCCCCAGTGGCCGAGGTCCCAGTCTCTTTTCTGATGGTTGCCATCCCGCAGCTTGGAGCTCAGCTATGTCTCTTTCTGTCCTTTCTGGACACAGCCTCGGACCCAGGACTTGTGAATAGTTTGCTAGTGGTACTTGAATCTGGCCCACTCACCCTTTCCTTATCTTCCCTCCTTCCACAAATATTTATTAAGTCCTTCTTATGATCTCCATAGCATGCTCAACCTTTTGGACACAAAGGTTCAAACTAATGATCAGAGTTCCCTGCATGGCTCTCTCTAGAGTCACCAAACACTGGGAGGACCCAGGCAGCTTCTCAGCCTACTAAGGTGAAAGGCGTTTGAAATGAAGGTCAAGTAAGGACAGAATATGAAGCTCTAACTTCAAAAAGTGACTGCTCCCTGGGTGCCCACCAGAGCAGCAGGCAGCCAGCTCAGGCCAGCTCAGATCTCTCTGTTCTGACTTTGGGTTCATTCAGCGTCCTCTCCACTTTGCTCAGCAATCATCTTTCTCCAATGAGTACAGTCTGACCCTGTAAATGGCTATTCTTTTTGCTCAACACAGCCTCTAATTCCTGTAATTGTTCCTGGACTCTGTAATGGGCTCTGATTGTAACCGCAAAAAAACCCAGTTTTTCTGGGCTTGGTTTGGCCCCAGGAGAAGTACTTTACTGTGTGATTTCTTGGATTTGACCTGTTGGGTCAAACAAAGTTTTAGGGGCTCAGTCGAGTATGTGGATCCCAGCACCCATGGATCCTGATCTTCCTGCCTGGACTCCTAGTCTGCTCTGCCAGCAGCAGCAGAGCAACCCACAGTGTGGGTTTACTGGAGAGGGGAGAATACAGTGTTTGAGAGTTGCTTCAAGTAGTGGGAAGGACATGCTTTGGAACCTGTCTTTACCACCTGTAAACACGTGTGATCTTGGATAATTAATTTACTTTACATCTATGAATTTCAAATTCTACTCTGTAACAATTACAAGGAGGCAGAATTGAAGGAGGCAGAATTTATTTCATCAGGCTGTGGTGGATATTAAATAAGACAGTAAATGTACAGTGCCCTTATGACAGAAAGTGAAGAAGAACTAAAAGCCTCTTGATGAAAGTGAAAGAGAAGAGTGAAAATGTGACTTAAAGCTCAACATTCAGAAAACTAAGATCATAGCATCTGGTCCCATCACTTCATGGCAAATAGATGGGGAAACAATGGAAACAGTGAGAGACTTTATTTTGGGGGTCTCCAAAATCACTACAGATGGTGATTGCAGCCATGAAATTAAAAGATGCTTACTCCTTGGAAGGAAAGTTATGACCAACCTAGACAGCATATTAAAAAGCAGAGACATTACTTTGCCAACAAAGGTCCATCTAGTCAAGGCTATGGTTTTTTCAGTGGTCATGTATGGATGTAAGAGTTGGACTGTGAAGAAAGCTGAGTGCCGAAGAATTGATGCTTTTGAACTGTGGTGTTAAAGAGGACTCTTGAGAGTCCCTTGGGCTGCAAGGAGATGCAACCAATCCATCCTAAAAGAAATCAGTCCTGAACATTCATTGGAAGGACTGATGTTGAAGCTGAAACTCCAATACTTTGGCCACCTGATGTGAAGAGCTGACTCATTTGAAAAGACCCTGATGCTGGGAAAGATTGAAGGCAGGAGGAGAAGGGGATGACAGAGGATGATATAGTTGGATGGCATCACTGACTCAATGAACATGAGTTTGAGTAAACTGCAGGGGTTGGTGATGGTGGAGGCCATCACCAGGGGAGGCCTGGTGTGCTGCAGTCCACGGCATCGCAAAGAGTCAGACGCGACTGAGCGACTGAACTGAACTGGCTGAAATGTACACTGTCAGCACATAAGTTGGCATAGAGTAACTGCTTAAAAATGTTGGTTCCTGGGACTTCCCTGGTAGTCTGGTGGTTAAGAATCCGCCTGCCAATACAGGGGACATGGGTTTGATCCCTGGGCCGGGAAGATTTCACATGCTACAGGGTAACTCAGCCCATGTGCCACGACTACTGAGAACATGCTGTAGAGCCCATGCTCCAAAAGAAGAGACAGACATGGACAGCAACTAGAGAAAGCCCATGCACAGCAACTAAGACCCAGTGAGGCCGGAACTAAATTTCTTTTTAAAATGTTGATTACTTCGTAACTTCAAATCTGTGGCATCGACTGGATCTCTCAAATCTCCATAAGGTTTGTTTTTTTCTTTACTTAAGATTATACCTTATTATTGGGCTTCCCTGGTGGCTTCAATGGTAAGGAATCCACCTGCACTGTGGGAGACCAGGGTTCGATCCCTGGGTTGGGAAGATTCCTTGGAGGAGGACCACTCTAGTGTTCTTGCCTGGAGAAGCCCATGGACAGTGGAGCCTGGCAGGGTACAGTCCATGGGGTCACAAAGAGCTGGATATGACTGACTAAACACAGCCCAGCACACTTTATTATTATCTTTGTTAAATACACTTTTGAAGTAGACACAAGCAAAAAGACACAATGGATTCAAATCCACCAAGATTAGCAAACTCTAGGGAAGTCTGTGGTTTTATTAATATTTTCTCTAATTAATTTTGTTTAATTCAGATCACTCATAATAATATAACCTAATTATACTTTGTAAGTATCTGTTAATTATACAGATAAATATGTATAATAAGTATATAATCTCTGTGTCCTGTCTTGTATAATTTAGGAATCAACCTCTAGGTCTAGGTTGGTTAGATGTCATCCCTCATTGCCTATTTTCTAAACTCCAGGATTGGGAGAGAATCATAATTTTAAAAAGTGATTGTTAAAGGAGGCTTGTAAGGCTAACAATTATAATGTTAGATTCTAGGGCTGCTAACCTGGCAGTCCTGTGACCCCCAAGGATAAATTAATTTAAAGTGAATGAAGAAGAAGTACAATTATTTCCTTTTGTAGGGCCAAGGAGTGCTTGTTAAGAATAAAGGGTGTGATTGAATGCTAATGATGGTTCTGCAGGCTGAGCATTTCTGTGTGCGTTAGGTACACAAATTGCTCTTGGTGGCTATAACTCTGTTTCTTGTGAAATGTGCTCCTTGGGGAAGTATAAAAGAAAAGTATTCTTAGGTCTGTTATTCAGAGAAAAATGTCACTGCTTTCATATAGTGAGGAATAAGGTAGGAGATGAGGAAGGCTGTATTACAAGTGTTTATCTCCATTTTACGATTCTGTGTTAGGGATAGCATGGAGCAAGTACGCGGAATGTTATTAATATTATAGAAAGTGAAAGAAAGTGAAGTTGCTCAGTCGTGTCTGACTCTTTGCGACCCCTTGGACTGTAGCCTACCTGGCTCCTCCATCCATGGGCTTTTCCAGGCAGGAATACTGGAGTGGGTTGCCATTTCCTTCTCCAGGAGATCTTCCTGACCCAGGGATTGAACCTAGGTCTCCCGCATTGTAGGCAGACGCTTTACCGTCTAAGCCACCACCAGGGTAGTAATATTATAGAAGATGGTTGTTATTAATTGGGGCCTCCCATGTGGTGCTAGTGGTAAAGAACTCACCTGCCAATGAAGGAGACTTAAGAGACATGAGTTTGATCCCTGGGTTGGAAAGATCCCCTGGAGAAAAGCTTGGCAACCCACTCTCGTATTCTTGCCTGGAGAATCCCATGGACAGAGGAGCCTGGCAGGCTACAATCCATAGGGTCACAAAGAGTCAGACACAACTGAAGCCACTTAGCATGCATGAATGCTGTTAATCGAGTACAATACGATGGTTATTTTTGGAATGTAAATCTTCAGATGACATAGCAAGAATATGTCCTTCTCAAGAGTCCGCAAAGAAAGTCAGAGCCCCAGTTCCTCAAGTGTTCTGGACAGAGTGGGACTCTGCCTATTTCAAGTCTCCTGAGGTTAAGTAGGATGATGTTTCTTGGAAATGTGAGTGGTAATGAAATATTGTAATAAAACCATTATTATATTCTGGATTTATAAAATTAAAAAAACAGCTTTAGATGCTCTCATTTTTTTTTCTTAGAAAAGACTTGGAAATATTTTCCAGTTATCCCTCTCTATGTTAGAATAAAAATTATATGATCCTATATTATGGGACTATTCACTCTAAGGTACTGCTCTACAGAGAAAAACAGCCCTTTTGAACATTTAATCATGGGCCTGGAATATGTAATTCGAAGGTTTTAATAAATTCTTGGCCATTGCCTTGTTTCAGCTGGATGTGAACAAGTACTTTGAACCTCCTTGGACTTAAGTCTCTCCAAGAAATAAGGGTTAATATAGAAAAAGTCATCTAAATGCTTGGCTAGAGCTATTCCCCGTGGATTGTGGCATTCAGTGCCCCAAGAATCCTACATGGGCCTTCACTCAGGTTGTGAGGGAGGTTGGTGGTGAGGGGATGCAAAAGATGCTGGTGGATACCACCACCAGGAATCTGCCTATCTTTGCTTTTTGTACCTGCACATCAGGTACCCCAGATTCCTTCACATACCTCTCACCTGAGATAGACATCTGAGATTCTGGGTTACTTTGGTAGAAACAGCCTCCAAAGTACCCCCTTATAGACTCAGGCATGCATTAAATTCTTGTGCCTGGCCCAGGTGCCCAGGTCATTCACTGGAATGGCTGCTTTGCCCTGTGATCTTTAACACACTGAGATCTCTGAGACTGTGTTGCAAAGTCAAGGTCATGTCCAGTCACTCATGAGATCTTAGTGGCTCTGTTTTTCCCAACCGTTTTCCCTCATTCTGTGGTCTTATTCTTTATTCCTTTGGAAGTAAGTAAGGCTTCAATAAAATGCTCATCTGAAAAAAACTCAATAAAAAGACATATAAATTCAGTTTCACCCGTAAAAGGCTTCACAATTGTGCATAGTTTTGAAAGCTGAGCCTTTATATTTGTAGGTGCTGACAAAATGCTGTCTGATATACAGAATAGACTCTCCTGTATTTCTCATTCTTCCTCCACTCTTTCTGCCTTTCAGATTAACAAACTAAAGGATTTTAGGGAGAAAATACTGCCAAGAATGGACAACACCAACTCACATCTTAAATACCATGGATTTTCTTCTCTACTGTGCTGAGTCGCTTCAGTTGTGTCCAACTCTTTGACACCCTACAGACCACCTGTCCATGGGAATTCTCCAGGCAAGAATACTGAAGTGGGTTGCCGTGCCCTCCTCCAGGAGATCTTCCTACTCTTCTTATTTTCTTCCCTACTCATATCTGTTCTTTGCTTCACACTCACAATATTTTAATCTCAGAATTTCATCATCTCATACTATAGCTTTCCAGGTCTAATCCTTACCACTCTATCAGAGTCCTGAACTGATTCAACATATGGCAGGACTCTGCATAGGTGGATTTACCACCAAATACTTTGCTTTGATCTCTCTAAGGATCTGAAGTGAGCACACTTGCCTTTGGGTGTGTGCCAGTCTTTCATTTGAAAAACCCAAACAAAGATCTCTCCCCTTGACAGTGTATATGTTAGGGAGACTTTGAACAGCATCCCCAAAGACAAAACTGCCAAGAGATAGTAAACAACGTTCGATAAATAGAACCTGTTTTGGTGAATGCCTTCTGGTGTTGTATGTTTTGACACAGCACTTGGAAAATTTCCCAGATAGTTAATAATTTATGGGTTATTTGAATATATTGAGGTACAAATACACAACTTTAGTTGGGAAAAAACCTCTTATTTGTCCTTATTCTCCCCCTCCCCCCATTGTGGTATTCTAATGGTGTCCTTCAAAAGTAATTCCAGGATTTAAGAAGACATTTTTCTAAAAGAAAGCATTAATGGAGAGTTTTTCATATCCTGTTGGATCCTGCATGCTTTCCAAGGAACTCCACAGAGTTGACAACATCAGGTATTATTCTACCAGAAGAGAGTAGACAGGAACATTTTTAGAAAAATATTTATAAAGCAGTGTCCCTAATTGGACAGACAAGTGAGTTGGCTTTTACGTTCTTGGTGGATAGGGGGCTGTTTTTCCAGTGTTCTTGAAAGTCCAGCCCAAGTCGCTCCTTATTCTGGGGTGGGACCAGCCACGGCTGTGGAAGCAACAGAGCCTCCCTTTGTTCCTGAGGCTGGACTGTAGCTGTTAGAGCTGACAAGTCTCCAGTGTTCCCATTGGGTGTGCAAAGAAAAAGCCTAGTGCAGAACTCTGGGGAGTTTTAATCAGTCAACAAAGTAATCAGATAGGGACAAGGTTGTTCTCAACAGTACCCAGCATACAATAATGCAGGAAATAAGCAAGGAAATCAAGAAGAGCAGTGGGTGAAAGAGAAAGGACATAAAGGGGAAGATTAAGATGCAACTAGGTGGGAAATTGGTAACCAAAACACAGCTATGAAACCCAGGGTACATAAAGAGTATAGGATGATCAGTTATACCTAAGACCAGAGCAGGCCCGTTCTCATGGGAGGCAAAGCTCTTCTCCAGCTTCTGACCTCAAAGAAACTCCTCCAGCAGCTTTTATCTGAAAGATCTGCACTCTCATTCCTACATCAAACACAGTGATCAAATGTTCTGTGGTTATTCGGTTTAATTCCATCAGTGTAGACGGAGGAGAGATCACATTCTCTGAAGTCAAATAGGTGGGACAAAGCCTTCTGTCTGAGACTCACAACTATCTATGTCTATATTCTTCACTCCTGCCTCTTTCCGCCCTCCCTCCCCCTGGCAAGGCTTTACTGGGGCCCCTACTGCAGTAGGGGACTAAGAACACACAATTTCCCTTGCTCGCTCGGCTAGCCCCCAAGGCAGGGGTGGAGGGTGGCAACCTTGTTCCGTATGTGGGGTGAGGGCACGGGTGTGTCCAGGGGTTGGGGTGCAGAGGTGGCTTAGGCAGCTTGCGTGCCCCGCTGTTGGCGCTGAGTGCAGGGGCCACGTGCAGTACCCTGCTTTTGCTCCCAACAGCCACTTTCTGCTCCTGGCTCTTCAGAAGTCGCAATCAGGGTTTTATTTATTTATTTATTTATTTATTTTGGTCTTTTCATATCTTTCCCTCCATAATTTGCCCCAACTGCACACGCGCACAGTTACTTTTAGACCCATATAGTTTCTTTATATTTTGTTGCTCAAGGAAAGGTTTAACTTGCCTCTCTCTTTATCTCTCCACAGAGGTCGGAGGACAAAGGAAAGGAAATGAATATTCAGTTTCTCTTACTGTATATGTTAAGTGCAGGGCTCAGTTCGGTTCAGTTCAGTCGCTCAGTCGTGTCTGACCCTTTGCGACCCCATGAATCGCAGCACGCCAGGCCTCCCTGTCCATCACCAACTCCCGGAGTGCACTCAGACTCACGTCCATCGAGTCCATGATGCCATCCAGCCATCTCATCCTCGGTCGTCCCCTTCTCCTCCTGCCCCCAATTCCTCCCAGCATCAGAGTCTTTTCCAATGAGTCAACTCTTCGCATGAGGGGGCCAAAGTACTGGAGTTTCAGCTTCAGCATCATTCCCTCCAAAGAAATCCCAGGGCTGATCTCCTTCAGAATGGACTGGGTGGATCTCCTTGCAGTCCAAGGGACTCTCAAGAGTCTTCTCCAACACCACAGTTCAAAAGCATCAATTCTTCGGCTCTCAGCCTTCTTCACAGTCCAACTCTCACATCCATACATGACCACAGGAAAACCAGAGCCTTGACTAGACGGATCTTAGTCGGCAAAGTAATGTCTCTGCTTTTGAATATGCTGTCTAGGTTGGTCATAACTTTCCTTCCAAGGAGTAAGCGTCTTTTAATTTCATGGCTGCAGTCCCCATCTGCAGTGATTCTGAGATTCATATACGTTGTTTCATTCAGTCCTCACAATGAATCTGTAGTGGAAGTACTATCTCTCCCATTTTATAGTTGAGGAAAGAGGTTAAAAAAGAGGTTAACCACCCTAGAGGTTATCAAATGTACCTGATGCTGGTATATGTTAGGGGTATGAATTGGGCCCACAGCTGACTTTGATGATACATCAAATACAGCTCTAATTTCTGCTCAAATCAATCAGTCATCATGATCTTTCTAAGCTCTTCTCCATGTCCAGCTCTGGAGATGTTCCATAACTCCTCAAAATTCCTTCATTTATTTGCTAACTCCCAGCCTGGGGAGAAACAGCAGGGGACAATATCTGTGGATTAAAGAAGAGTGAAAGGGATTTGATCTTTTTTATATTCCAGTGATGTTTCAGTTTTCTACTTTATTTTTTCTCCAATCATCTACCCTTAAGCAATCTATTGGTCAGGATATTAAAAATGAGCAGAAAACCTGTTTTTTCTTTTCTTTTTTTTTTTTTCAGCTACCCTTTATCTAAGCAAGGCATAGCTCGCTAGAGGTAATTTCAATCCATTTTGGAGAGAAGGCTGCCTGCCTTGGCATGTTTTCATCCCTAATACCGTCAGGCTGTAGATGAATCCAGGACAAAGAGTCTTCATTGTATTATAAGGGAGAGAAACAGAGTCAAAGTCATCTTAACTTTGTAATGAATAGCATTTGTCAGAGTGAATATTTGGCTCCCGGGAGGTTAAAGGAGAAACAGGACTAAAATGCTTTAATAGTCCAGAGACTAGCACAGCGAAATGAATTTATTGCTTTTAGTGGAGTTCCCAGTGGACAGTGCATAATGAAACTCGCTATCTGATGAGGCCGCCTTGGTGCAGGAGACGCACTGGCAAGCAGAGCGGCATACTGAACACCGGCTGCCAGGAAACCCGAGGTGACCCTCACACCTGCTGCAGAGGTGGCAGATTCCGTCGCTGTCTGGGCAAACTGATATGCAGAATAAATGTTGAAAGCTCTTAGTGCGGGCGGTGGGGGGGGGGGTGGTCAGGGGCCTATCATGGCTGCTGCCGAGATCATCCATTTTTCAGGGTTGGCTGTCCAGAGATGAGACAGAGTGGACACCCATAGGACACTGAGAGCTCGACTGTACTTGGATTAGCTATAAAATGAATCACACCAATTTGTGTCCAGCCGGGAGTGTTTTTAACAAACCCAGAGGCCCAGCTAAGTTCTCTGGATGCTGAATAAAGAAGTAAGTGAATTTGGCACCTCTGACCTCCAAGCACAAAGCTGCTCGTTGGACAGAAGCATATGGACAGAGAAGGAAGGAGAGACAACTATTGGAAGAGGTGGGTGGGGAGTACAGAATGCTTTTTGGTACAGAAAGAATTGTAGGGAGAGGCTTCCAGTTTTGCCAAGGAATGAAAGGTTAAAACATAGCCACAGCCTCTAAGATGGAGAGGAACCCAAGAGACTCCCCTAGTACAAACAATTTCAAAACAGGAGTGGAAGGAGAGAAGGAAGGAGCATCTATCTAGATGTAACTCCAATGAGTATCAGTTGAGAGGGGAGACAAATGCCACTTATTTCCTGCTGCTAAAAGTCTTCTCCTGAAGCTTCTATTCCATTATTCACCTCATTTACGTATGTGCAATATTAAATCATATCATTATATGTTCTTATATTCCACTGGATTAAATGTTGTTTAAGGACAGAAACCATATTAAGGTAGGGGTGCTTGCATGCATGCTAAGTTGCTTCTATCATGTCCAACTCTTTGTGATCCTCCATGGACTATAGTCTGCCAGGCTCCTCTGTCCATGGGATTTTCCATGCAAGAATACTGAAGTGGGTTGCCATGCCCTCTTCCAGGGGATCTTCCTGACCCAGGCATTGAACCTGCCTGGATTGAACCTGGATAAATCTCTGCAAGTAATGTTAAGTGGGAAAAATTAAGACTGGTCAAAATGAATATACTACTTTTCCAAAGTTAAAAGCAATTTTTAAAATGTTATTAAAAGATTATGTGGATATAGAAAGATCACACGCACATATGAAAACAGGAAGTGATGTCCATAGAATTGAGATGGTGTGGAATGGGTTGAAAAGACCATATAGTTGGATGTGGGTTTTCAAGGTTCTGGCCATTATTTTGGGTGGTGGGTTTATAGTTGTTTAATACAAATGACTAAATAATGAATAAACAGAAATGGGTCAAGCATAGGCCAATAATGAGACTGTGACTAAGGATTAGGGTAAATCTAATTCTGGCCACCTGAGAGCTAAAGGGATGAAAGAGGAAAACAAGAATAATTTATGCTGATTCTAGAACACTTCATTTAGTACTTGTTGTTTAATAGAATTTCATAACCATGATGATGGAATAAAATGTTTGAATCTAATTAGGCTCCTTTGTAATACGGTTACTCGTAATTAGTACTCCAAGCAGAGCAGTTCTCATATATTAGTCCAAGTTTTTGAGTCTTGACTCAAGCCTTGGCATAATTCATAGGAAGAAATAATTTTTTTCTAAATATTCCAACATTTATTCTTTTCAACATTTTGTTATGAAAATCTCAAATTTACAGCAACATGGAAAGAATTTTACAATGACCGCCATATACCTACAGCCTCAGCTCTACCATTAACATTCACTCTGCTTATATCACAGGCCCATCTATCCTTCTCTCCATCCGATCGACCTATCCCAGTTTTTTGTTGTATTTCAGAGTAAATTGCAAATATCAGCACATGCATGCATGCTAAGTTGCTTCAGTCATGTCTGACTCTTTGCTACCCCATGGACTGGAACCCACCAGGCTTCTCTGTCCCTGGAATTTTCCAGGCAAGAATACTGGAGTGGGTTGCCATTTCCTCCTCCAAAGTATAAGCACACTTACTCCATAAATACTTCAGCGTTCATATCTCTAGCTCCAACATTTCATTTCTTTTCTTACTTACAAGAAGCTATAGATTAAAAAAAAAAATCAAGGCATTCTGAATGAAAAAGAAAAGTAAGTGTCAAATAGATTTGAAACATAAAGCAGTAGAAAGAATGTGGTTTTAAAAAATGCTCTTCAGTAACTGAGCTCCGGCATCTCAGGAGCAGCATGACCAGGGGAAAGAGGACCGTTTGGTCGATGGAGGAGGACAAGTCGACCTTGAATGAGGCCCAAGGGAAACGCATCCAGAGGTAGGTGGCACAAAGGTAAAGACACCTGCAGAACTGTTGGCAGGCAGAATCAGATCCCCACACTTTGATCAGCCCCCATGTCAGCTCCTGTGGTCTCTTCAGTAGGAGCAGTTACAGCCTCCCTGAAGCATGGGGGCTCAGCTTTTGTTCTTAAACTGAACTGGATGTGATTCTTTAAGTAGGAGAAGCCCGGACACAAAGATTCATACAAGCAAACAGGGCAGATTTTGAAAGGGCAGTTTTCACCTAAACACAATATCATGATTATCTGGTAAAGAGGGTAAGATCACTACAGCTCTAGCTGGCCCAAATCAGGGCCCACGTGCTAGGTACTTCCAGGAGGGTGTGTGCGTATGCGTGTGCGTGTGTGTGTGTGTGTGTGTGTGCGCGCGCGCGCGCTCAGTCGTCTCTAACTCTTTGCGACCTCATGGACTGTAGCCTGCCAGGCCCCTCTGTAGAGAACTCCAAGTGGAGTGGGTTGCCACATCCTACTCCAGGGGCTCTTCCCTACCCAGGGGTCAAACCCGCGTCTCTTAGGTCTCCTGCTTTGGCAGGTGGGTTCTCTACCACTAGCACCACCTGGGAAGCCCTCCAGGAGGTTGGAGGGACTTCTGTTCCTTACTCTTTAAACTCCCGCTCACAGGAGACGACTGATGGAGTTACCATTGTCCCAGTTTAGCCCTTGGTGTAGACCTGCCACTTCCACCGAATAATTCTCCCCTCAGTTCTGTTCTACCAAAGCCATCTAGGAAGTCCAATTCTTGGTATTTGAGGGTGTTATCAGAGATCTCCAATTAACACACATGTAACTTAATGAGCATAGATGTAACTTAGATGTAAGCAAACCATAGGCATACTTAGTTTTTAAAATTAGCAATCCATCATCTAGAAGGGGATGATGTTTTAAGACATGAGTCAGAAAACTATGGTTGGCGTGTCAAATCCAGTCTGCAGCCTGCTTTTGTAAATAAAATTTGATTGGCACTCAGCCATGCTCATTAATATACCTATTGTAAATTCTGGCTGTTTTAATGGTCAATAACACTGTTGGGTAGTTGCAACAGAGACCATATGACTTGAAAAGCTTAAAAATATTTATCACTGACTCTTTATAGAAAAAGTTTTCAGACACATGGGTTGAATGCAGTGACTTTCAGGGAAGGTACATTTTGATGGAGCAAGTAGATATCCATGAAGCCTATTAGACAGTCCTATGGGAGTCCCCTACAGATGTGTGTTCCTTTCCATGCTTATACTTCATCAACTAAAGCAGACTCTGCTTCAATTTGATTTACACTTTGGGTTTTGGTGTAAGTGTTCCCTTGAACTGAGTTCTACAGCTTTCAAAAGCTTAAAAACAAAACAAAACACTGTCTACAGAAATGATTCTCAACCCTGGCTGCACGGTAGCATTGTCTGGGGGCCTTTTAAAAACACCAGCAGTCTGCCCTGGAATTGAAATAAAAAACAAGCTTCCCAGATGATTCAACTGGACATCCAGGTTGAGCAATCACTGGTATAGGGAACAAGGTCAATTCCAGGCAAGGTGCTCCTGCAGAGGCCGTGGACAGTGAAGGGGGTGGATGAGAGCACTAAAACAACTGTCGGGGGGCACCCAAAGGGGCAAGAGAGACACAAAATATGGGAGTTGAATCAGGACTTTCATAAGGTCAAAGTCTCTTAAAGTTGATCTATAGCTAACCGTTGTATCTTAGTTGACAATGCAAATCGGCTTAATATGTTCCCTCCAGTCCACTTAAACCAGGATGGCTGCAGTTAAAAGGAGCAGTTCAGGAACACATTTAAAGTTGGCCTGGCTGGAAAAGAATAGCCTAACCATTATTTTTAAGTATGCAATGTATCTGATACTGTTGTCAGAATCTTGTGGGAGGTCATTTCCGATATCACAGTAGATGATAAAACAGCAGTGAGGAAGAAAACAGGATAAAAGGTAACACCTTGGATTCCACTGGTAGGAACTTAGGCTACATTCTTATTCTTGGGTGAGATTTTGTCTAGGATGTTCTCTAGTGATGCTCCAGAATTTTTTCCAGGGTCTTTGGAACTCAGCCAGTCAGATACACACAAGGGAGGATAGGAGTGTGGAGGGACTGTGTTAGGACATTCCTGCTGCTGCTGCTAAGTCGCTTCAGTCGTGTCCAACTCTGTGTGACCCCACAGACGGCAGCCACCAGGCTCCCCCATCCCTGGGATTCTCCAGGAAAGAATACTGGAGAGGGTTGCCGTTTCCTTCTCGAATGCATGCATGCATGCTAAGTCACTTCAGTCATGTCCAACTCTGTACGACCCCATGGACAGCAGCCCACCAGGCTCCTCTGTCCACGGAATTCTCCAGGCAAGAATACTGGAGTGGGTTGCCATTTCCTTCTCCAGGGACATTTCTACTGGGGCAGAAATTATGGCTTCTAAAGGCTTCTCTGGTAAGAAGCATCTCCGATTCTATAAACAAGCAACCAGAAACAAGGAATCAGGGATCTCACTTAGAGCTGAGAAGAGGGGTTTTTCTTTTCCTTCTGTGAATCGTGACTTAAGTGATTGAGCCCCTACAGAATTCCTATCCCTGTCTACCAGGACCCAAATACAGGACAGGAAAGGCAAACAAGACTCTGAAATAGTTGTGTAGACATTTCTTTTTTAACAGTGTAATTGACATGTAACATTGTATCAGTTTTAGGAATACAACATAATGAACTGATATTTGTATATATTGAGATAATATCACCACAGTAAGTCTAGTTAACATGCATCACCATGCAGAGGTATCAGTTTTTTTTCTTGTGATGAGAACTTTAAGATCTGGTCTCTTAGCAACTTTCAGATATGCAATAAGTCTCTTAACAGTCACCATGCTGTACATTTTATCCTAAGGACTCATTTATATTTTATAACTGGAAGCTTGTACCTTTTGACCCCCTTCACATATTTCAACCATACCCTACTGGAAGAGATTCATTTTTGAAAGCCCACAACACATGCTGGAGATGGGAGGTGGGGAGGGGAGGGAATTAGGTTGGTGTACACACAAGTAAGAAGGACAGAAAAAGCTGGCTTGAAACTCAGCATTAAAAAACTAAGATCATGGCATTCAGTCCCATCACTTCACGGCAAATAGAAGGAGAAAAAGTGGGAGCAGTAACAGATTTTATTTTCTTGGACTCCAAAACCACTGCAGATGGTGACTGCAGCCATGAACTAAAAAGATGCTTGCTTCTTGGAAGGAAAGCTATGACAAACCTAGACAGTATACTAAAAAGCAGAGACATCACTTTGCTGACAAAGGTTTAAATAGTCAAAACTGTGGTTTTTCCAGTAGTCATGTACGAATGTGAGAGCTGGACCATAAAGAAGGCTGAGAAGAATGGATGCTTTTGAACTGTGGTGCTAGAGAAGACTCATGAGCATCCCTTGGACTCGAGGAGATCAAACCATTCAGTCCTAAAGGCAACAAACCCTGAATATTCATTGGAAGGACTGACGCTGAAGTTGAAGCTTCAATACTTTGGCCACCTGATGTGAAGAGTTGACTCATTGGAAAAAAAACCCTGATGCTGGATAAGACTGAAGGCATGAGGAGAAGGCAGCTACAGAGGGTAAGATGGTTGGATGGCATCACTGACTCAATGGGCATGAATTTGAGCAAACTCTGGGAGGTAGTGAAGGACAGGGAAGCCTGGCACGCTGCAGTCTGTGGGGTTGCAAAAAGTAGGATACAACAGTGACTGAAAGACAACACAAAAGTAAGAAGGACAGCAACACAGTCCTTCATGGCCTTTTTAGACTTGAAATGTTTATTTTCAAATGTAGTTTCTTTCCCCTAGAACACCTTTCATCTTCCTATACATGGAAAGTTTTACCCATATTTCAAGATCCCTTTAAAAGTCATCTTCACTGTGGAATCCTCTGGAGTTGGCCCTGATGGAGCTGGTCACTTCCAGCATGCTTGTTTAGCACTAATTTCTTTCTGTTTCATTATGGTAATGATGTGTCTTCAAGTCTGTCTACAATTGAGCTGTGAGCTCCTCAGGCTGTAGGCAATGTCCTCTTTGTACCCAGGTTGCCCAATCCAGAGAAGACATACAATATACACCTAGGAAGTAAATCTATCCATCTTTTCTTAAATTAGTGTCCTAAATTCTGCTTCAATTGCAGGTCATGAAAGAACAGGTAAATTATCATTTAGAAGACATATTCAACTGCAAACATTCATTAAAAACCAACTGTGTACCAGGCATTGTGGTCAATATTGGGGGAGCAAAGTTAAATGTAATACGATATGGTTTCTGGTGTCTAGCAAGTTACAGTTTAGTGGGGATACAAGTCGGGGGATGTGAGCTGAGCTACTTTAGAAGCATGAGCAAGGCAGCGTAGGAGGAAAGAAGGATGTGTTTACCTCTCTTGGATATCCCAAGAAAAACTGCCTAGAGGGTGCAGGAATTTAGGCAAATTCCTAACAGTAAATCTGTGTAGGGGATGGGTGTGGATGTAGGAGGGTGGTGGAGACGGGAAAGATAGGTAGGCTGTGGCAAGGGGTACATTTTAGAGGGTTTAGGTCCAAAATCATGGTGGAAAAGATTTCAAAAATGTGCTCTGAGGGGAATCTCTTTTCTTTTCCTGGACCGTGACAGTTCAGGAGATGACCTTTCCTAAGAGAAAAAGAAAGAAAAGAACTGCTGCGTCTCTCACTAGCTTGCCCCAAAATTGCCAACCCTCATTTTAAGGGATCATAAGGTAGGAAAAGCTTTCTCCCTGTAAAATTAGTTGGATTTTACACAACCCAGCAGGCAATAACAAGGCTCCCACATCATTTTGTCAGAGAGAGGCCAGTAATTTTGGGGTGGGAACAGATCCATTTACACAATGGGAGACTTTCCCTCACGTACAAAGTGCTCCCTTGCAATTTGCGGCCTCACAGAATGCCATTTATAGTTTCTGCAGTGGCAGGAAAATGAGGGGGCACAGTGATTATCGCTCTAATCGCAAAGCTGAAGGATGCCGTGGTTACACTGGTCTGTTTTACCTTTCCTGCCAGCAAGGGACTGCTCTACTTGGCTTTCAGCATGCAAGAAGCAGAGAGAAAAGGGCCGATATTTCCCCTCTTAGATATTAGCTTTCAGCTTGAAAGTCTCCTTGTCAGCTGCTAACTGTAGCCTAGGGTCTGAAGTCATTACCCAAAATAATGCCCCATCTTCATTTAGAAAATATCTTAAATACTTCTTTAGGGAGTCCCCTCCCGGGCTCAGGAAGCTGAAGTTCAATGAAAATGAGGTCCCCAAAGAAGCCCTGACTATCCACCGAAATCCGCCCCACCATCATCTCTAAACAGTTCGTTTAAATGTTGTACTTTATTCTCGCTAAAGACTTCGATGGCTCCCAATCTGCATTTTGCGAGGCAGGAGCAAACGTGGTCTCCCGGTCTGGATTGTATGCAGAGGTATTCGTAGCAGGATCTCCCTTTGTAGTGCTCAGCTAATTGCTAATTATGTAATGATGGATGTAAATTGCACAGTTGGCACTTGAGGCTCACAGGCTCACTCTGTTTCTGCTGCTTAAAGGAGAATGGCTGAAATAGTATGAGATTACCAACCACATCTCGATCCATGAAGATACAGTCTAAAGGGCTGAAATAACCCTTTAGAAGAGCAGAAGAGGTTTGAGGGAAGAGGTAGAGGAAGTCCTGCCCAGACTCTGCCCTGCTTTCGTACATTTTAGGATTACGAAGCAAATATTCCATGCATCTCGTTTAACATGGAAAGAATAGGTGGTTTTGTTTGCAGGTGAAGCAACACCAATTGTCTCCAAATATTTTTTTTTTTCAGAGAAGAATAAATAGCACCACTAATAGTAATACCAGGTCTTTCAAAGGTGTGTTGAAATGTGAAGCCTGTCTCACATACTGCACAAGATTATGGAGTGGGTCATGTTGTTAATTCTATTTTATACATAATGAAATAAAAATCCCAATAAAAGCTGATGATTCACCTAGCCACCTGTTGGATAATGGTAAAGTAGGCATGTTAGGGGAAGCACACTGATTGAAACCGGCCACCCTGGCCAGGTACCATAGTAACTATTTGCATGAGTTGTTTCATGACAGGAGGTCCTGGTAAGGAATATGGAACTAATAAGCCACCACCAACCGGAAAAGTTCGGGAAAGGTCTAAAGGAGACCCTGCGTGTCCGTCCACTTTCCAGAATCCCTCTCGCTAGCATCCATCTTGGCTGAGCGATGCGTGCGGCACCAGGAAAGACTCTGAATTAGAATGATTGGTCAAAGACCACCCGGAAACTAATCCCATCACCATAAAACCCGACATTGTGAGCCACGCAGCAGAGCAGTTCTCCTGGGTTTGCTTACCCTACTGCTCTCCACCCGGGTGCCCTTTCCTAATAAAATCTCTTGCTTTGTCAGCACATGTGTCTCCTCGGATAATTCATTTCCGAGTGTTAGACAAGAGCTCAGTTTCGGGCCCTGGAAGGGGTCCGCCTTCCTGCAACAGGCAGATCCCCCGCACCCCATCACATCTGCCATCAGTGTCATGCCCACGTGACCATAGCTATGTGGCTGTCACTCTTTAATTATATTTATGTGATTTGGAATTTTGGTTTGTAGGTGCATTTTTCAGTAGGAAGCTTTTGATTTATGACTTATTTTTTCCTTTCTCTCTATTGTATCCTTGATGTTGAAAAGTAAAAGCTCAGACTAAGAAAGTAAATAAAATATCGGCCCTGCCACTGTCATCACTCTGGACTAGCAGGTAGTAGGTAAAGCCAGCTTCAAAGTGAAAAGTAACCATTATTTCCTCCCAAGGACAACTCTGCCATTGTAAATTTTCACAACAACCCCCACTTTCAAGGGATGTTTCTTTTACTTATTCTCTGTGAAACCTTATTTTCAAAAATCACAGATTGTCTGAGATTTTTCAGTTTAAAATGATATCAGGAAGAATGAGCATTCCATTTTGGCCAGGAAGATCTACAAAAGGCATTCTGTAACAGAAGCAGCCTCAATGGCCGAACCAGGCACAGGGGCTCAGATGAGGGTTTTGGAACACAACATTTCACATTAACTTTGCAGTTTCCAAGGAAATGAGACTTCGAGTCCACTTCACAGTCCTAACCTGGTGTTGACCCTTTTATTCACAGTCCTGCTTAGCACTGAGCCCATCAAAACACTGCTTCATTCTATAATGAGATACCACTTTATACCTACTAGGATGCCTATAATCAAAATCATGGAAAATAGCAAGTGTTGGTGAGGATGTGAAGAAATTGTAACCCTCATGCATTGCTAGTGGGAATGTAAAATGGTGTAGCTACCATGGAAGACAATTTGGTGGTTCTTTAAAAAGCTAAATATAGGACTACCAGATGCCCCAGCAATTCCACTTCTGGATATATACCTCAAAGCTCTGGAAATAGGGACTCAAACATATTTGTGCATCCATGTTCTTGGCAGAATGATTCCTGATGGCCAAAATGTGGAAACAATCCAATATCCATCGACTGATGAATGGAGAAACAAAATGTATAAATTTTGTATATTATATATATACAATGGAATATTATTCAGCCTCAAAAAGGAAGGAAATTCTGAAATGTGATACAACATGGGTGAGCCTTGAGGACGTTATGCTGAGTGAAACCAGGCAGTCACAAAAGGAGAGATGTACAATTCCACTCACATGAGGTCTCTAAGTAATCAAATTCATAGAGACAGAAAATGGGAGTAGCTGCTAGGGATGTGGGTTGGGAGAAGGGATGAGGAATCAACGGTTAATGACTATAGAGTTTCAGTTGTGCAAAATGAAAAATACTCTATAGATGTTCTATAGATGGTAGCACAAAAATGTGAGTGTCCTAAATGCCACTGGATTATATTCATCAAAGGGCTTCCCTGGTAGCTCAGACGGTGAAGAATCTGCCTTCAAAGCAGGTCTTCTCTCTCTCAATGCAGGTTTGATCCCTGGGTTAGGAAGATCCCGTGCAGTAAGGAAATGGCAACCCACTCCAGTTTTCTTGCCTGGAGAATTCCATGGACAGAGGTGCCTGGCAGGATACTGTCCATGGGGTTGCAAAGAGCCAGACACGACTGAACAAATAATACTTTCATTTTCATACACTTCACAGTGGCTCAAATGGTTTATTAAAAAAATCACCCTCTTCATTCAAATTTCACCCAAACTCCACTCTTCCCCAAATCCTATAATCAATGTACTTTCCTCCTTTGTTTGTTGAGACACTCGGTTTCTCTCATGTGCTGTCTTACTCATAGCAATGAGCAAATGAACCTGATTTTGTTGGACTATAGATTTGTCCCTGGTGGACTTTGGTTGATTGGACTAAGAAAGTGCTCACTATTCTAACAAAACCAGATGCTCAAAGTGAAATTTGGGGAAGAATGGCCCTCGGTGACTTTGAGGGTATTGCAGATCCTTTCACGAGCGAAGAGGAAAACTTCAGTCTCCAGTTGAGGACTGGCTTGTTCTCTGCTCTCCCAGGCGTCTGAGTTCCCATAAAGTCACGGCTCCAGGCAAAGGGCAGCAGCATTTGTGTTCAGCATCTTCTCAAGAACAGAGGCCCCCATTCCAGTCCCCGGGCTCTCTGTTCATGTGGCTCCAGGTGCGTCTAGGGGAGAAGCACTGTTCATCCATGTCCTTCTAAAGTGATGACTCCTCAAAAGCCACTCCTCAAGGGTGAGTCCTCAAGGACTTCCAGACCCAGATACAAGCAGGGCTGGGGCTTCTGTCTTTATCACCATTCTGAGGTCCCATTCGGCTCCTGGTCCACAGAGGTGTTTATCTTGTTTTCTTACATTGACTATGCCATTTCATTATCTATCATGGTTGGTTTTGATCAGAGGTTGAGAGTGGGGCATCCGGAATGCAGCAAAGCCTGAGGACATTGTGCCATCCTGACCTGAAGTTCTAGTACAAAAGCTTTAACAGCCCTGAGCTCTAAAAAAGATTAAGGTACCTTTCAGCTGTATGAACTTAAAGTGAATCACCAAACTGTGAAACAGGTGTAAAGCCATCTAACAACATTCTTTCCTAAATGAAGTCTACTTTGATTTTTAAAAATACCAACTCTCAGATTCGTTCCCATTTTCCCTTCTGCCTCTGCTTTACAAGTTTCCAAACCATTTATGTAATGTGCTCACCAGGTAACCCAGCACCTCACTACCATAAGTGGGTGAGTACATATCGACTTGGTATAATAACTCTTGCAAATAACAAGTGATCAATTTGACCAGTAGCGACTTTGACCAGGAGAACAATAAATAGTGTTAATTTAGGGATTTTACCTTGTAAGGCCTGCGGACTAAGATCACCTACAACTAAGAACAAGATTTAACATTGTACACAGTGTCTTAACTTTTCCAACACCAAGCTTCAATTCCAGTCTACTTTGGTCAGCTTTGAATTTGGTGGGGCGGGGGGCGGGTGGGAGACCCAAACTCAATTTTTTTAAAAAGGCAGTGCAGTCCATTTTATTTTATTTATTTACTTACTTAGTGGCCACACCACATGGTTTGCAGGATCTTAGTTCCCCCAGCAGGGATGAAACCCATGCCCCACTAGAGTGGAGGGCAGAGTCCTAGCTGCTGGACCACCAGGGAATTCCTAATCTCAATTGTTTTTAATAGTGCCTATCTATGGGCTAAGATGGAAAAGAATCTGCCTGCAATGCAGAATACCTGGGTTCGATCCCTGGGTCAGGAAGATCCCCTGGAGAAGGAAGTGGACAGAGGAGGCTGGCAGGCAACAATTCACAGGGTTGCAAAGAGTCAGATACAAATGACCGACTAACATAACACAGACATAGAGCCCATCTAGGCAAAGTTGTACAGTTAGTGAAGTTGCTTTATGGTGCTTTCTCTTTTTCTTTCTGGGGACATGTTGACAATTCCTATTTCTTGCCCCAGCTATCTCACTCATGTCTCATTGTTATAGAGCTTTGAAAGAAAACTGAAGTACAGAGTTGGGAAAGGGTACTAGATCAGGAATGTCAAAGATTAAATTTTAGTTCCAGTTCAGCCAGCAGTTGACTTCATGACCTTGGATAATATCTTTGAGCCTCCATTTACCCATTTATAAATTCAGAAGAAACAGTAATTGCATGACTAAACTCTCTTTTGTCTACAAGTTTTAATACAAGTTTTCTGATATCTCATTCCTGATGATACATTAGCTGATAAAGAGTCAGTGTTCTCTGAGATTTAATACAGAAATCTTAGAAACCAAAAGATTTTCAAAATCCCCACATCCATACTGATGATTTCAGGTACCATGACAAGGTAATACAGAAAGATTTTTCTGTGGAAATCTTTCACGAGAAAGAGTTTTCTGTGGAAATCTTCCATCACACGAAAAATTGATGTACTTATTTGTTAAGTCTCCAGTGGAGTGAGGGAAGGAATCACGATTTTTAATTTGCTGGCTTCCTCACTCTCACCAATTTGAAACTGGACTGTGCATCAGGTACTAATGCGATAGTGGTGCAATTCCTTTCCCTTTTAATGAAGCACATTTTGTGTGACTCCTCATCTCTCCTCCATTTTCCTCTGGTGTTTATTATGACTTTCGCAATATATGTTGCTTGTGGTTAAATTTATGTTGCTACATAATACTGCTGTAAATTAGGTACCACGATTCCCTGGGCTTGTTTAGATCTCATCAGTGGAGCTCTGTTAACTCAGAGATATTTTCGGGCACAGATAAATTACTCTGTTCAATTTGCATTTCAGTAATTTTCTGATTTAGACATGGGGTTGGTAATGGGCGTAATAATTCAGGAAGGGTGAACAGAGGGGAGGAAATCTCCTGAAAGGCTTGCGTCCTTAGCAACCTCTCCAATAGTCACCGTTTTCCACTCTGCAGTATCTTCTTATATCTGAATAAATAAAAGTTAATCATCTTTATGAAACAGTGTTGTAAATAGGGTCTGTTGTTTTCCTCTCTTTGTTTATCCTGCTGCCCATTTGAATTCAAATTGGCTTGGTAAGGAGTTTTGCCCCAGGGGTCCATTTGAATAGAAGCATTTCTGGTTTGTCATAATTTACTGGAGTACATGGACTATTAAAACTGTGATTTCAAAGGCTAGAAGAAAGACATTGATTGTTGGTTATGTGGTTTGATTTCGGCTGTGGCCTCTCAAGTCTTCACTCTTCCATTAAGTCTTTCCCGACAATTTCCGGTGTGATTTTATTGTTCTTTCCACCTTTTCAAAGAGTATGAGCATCTTGAGGGAGAGACTTGGTTTGTTTAATTTAGGACCTAATCCGGTCTTGGACAACTTTGGGTATATGGCAGATAAAATAGACTTCCCCATCTAAATCCAGAAATACAATACTTGTCTGAAGAATCACACACACACACACACAACTGAGAAGCGGTTTATTGATTAGCTGCTTTGTCTTCAAAATGCCAAACAAATGGTCTGAAAGATTATTTTTCTATTATCAGATTTATGTATGTGTATATGGGGGGTTGGGAAACACTTGATCAACTATCCTGACAAGCTGTTTCTGCCCTCTGCAAACAGCTCTTAAACAAACACTGGATCCATTAACTGATGTGAAATTGCTTTCACTCTATGCACTGCATCAAAGGTGACATGTAAGTGTGTGCGGGCATGCGCGTGAATAGATTCACACAATGATGTTGAAATGATAAAAGAAAAAAGAACTTGATCATGTCTTTTAAGATGCTTCGCTCTCCTTTTGAAAAAAAGAAAATGTCATACATGTCATGAAAAGTAAACCCTGTAGAAAAAAATATAACAGTAACAAAATCTCCCTTTCCTCAACCTCTGAAACTGCTTCCCAGAGACAAAAATTATCAACTGCTTCTTATATGTCCTTCCAGAGATAATTTAATGGACACACACACACACTCTCTGTCGACTGCTTTGGGGCTGTGAGGAAGCACTATGCTCAGGGACAGTGGGGTAGAAGTTAGAGTAAGAAGTTGATGGGAGGGACTTCCCTTGAGGTCCAGTGGCTAAGACTGAGCTTCCAACACAGCGGGTGTGGGTTTGATCCCTGGTCAGGGAACTAAGATCCCACATGCCTCGAAGATGAAAAAAAAAAAAAAAAAGATGGGAATGTTTAGAGAAGAAGTACAGCATATAGGAGACCTGCTTTGAAGTGATAACACAGTGGAACAGTTTTAGGAATTAGGGATGGGTGAGGTGTGGGGTTTGAAGAGGAACGCAAGGGCCAAATGGGAGGAAGGGTCCAAGTAATGAGGGGAGTCTGGGTTTCTTGAGGGGATTGAAATGAACAAAGATAAAGGTCACAATAGAGATGAGTGCTGATGACCACAAAGAGGTAAATGAGGGTGAGGTTATGAGGGTGGAGCTGAAGGGGCTGGGAAACTGAAGCTGGGAGAAGAGGGAGCCTGGCCATGAACCTATGGGGTTTTAGGGAGGTTTTTAACACTTGTAGATAGAGGTGTGGAGGCCAAGTGAGGGGTGGTCATACGTGCTGCAAATGACTATTTTCTCAGATTGTTGTTTGTTTCTTACTTTATTAATATATATAATATTAACAATATATAAATATTTGCATTGACTTTATTGCATATAGGGGAGCCTGGTGGACTGCCATCTATGGGGTTGCAGAGGCAGACATGACTGAAGTGACTTAGCAGCAGCAACATATTCATAAGTATATTATATATTGACTTTTTTGATATATGATATTAATAATATATTAATATATGGTTATAGAAGTTTTTACTTTTTATATTGTCAAAATTATTATTTCCTTTATGACTTCAAGGTGTATTTTTTACTTAAGAATGCTTTCCTTATTACAAAATCATTACAAATATTACAAATTTCTTAGAATAAAAACATTAAAAATGTTTTGTTTTAATATTTTTATTCCCTATATAGACTCTATTTTGGTTTAATGAGTATATAGGAATCTGGATTTTTGCTTTTTCTACATGGCCAACTTAATGTTCCGGCACTATTCATCAAATAGTTCATTTTTTTTTAAATGTTTTGAAATTCCTAAGTTGCCCTTTGAGTGTTTATTTACTATGTGTTCACATCTTTCCCTGTCAGCTCCTAACGCAGTCCTGGACAAAAATTTTCAGTTCACAGGCTTTAAAACAATTTCTGTACTCTCAGCATCCTACCTCTTGGTTTAAATAAAAATCTGAAAACAAACGTCTTCTACCTTTCAAATCTAGATGTATCAGTGAACACAAAGCATCTTGCAGACTTTGGTTGCACCCAATACTGGGACATTCATGCCAATCTTGCCATTTGTGTTTTGGGGACAACGTTTATAAAATAACTCCTGGAAAAACCCCTCTGTAGGTATTCTCTTTCTTAATGACTTCATTTTGACCAACATACTTTCTCCAGAAGAATGTTAGAATACGGAGCCTGGGAAAATGGCTAATATAATCCATTTCACAGTCCATTTACATAATGGCCATTTCAGTAACTCCTTATACTTCAAAGTCTCATTGGAGGTATCTGGAGAGCAAGTCGAAGGTCATCCAGACCAAGCACATCACGTTGCTGCAAACCCCAGAAAACTTCCCTTATTTTTCTTCATTTCTTACAGAAGTGCTTTCACTTCTCAAATTCTCAAGTACTGCCTTAAACCTATGAGATTTTTTGATTCTGAAAAAGAAGGAGGAACACTAAACAGCATTTCCTTAGAGAAATGGATAACAGTCCCGCATCTCTGACATGTGTGATCCATCCTGTCAGATGGGAGCCCTACTCTCTGTCCACTTCCCACGGTCTTGCTCAGCCCTTATGTTCTGAAGAGTCACTACGGCCTTCCTGCCTCCAACTCTCTCCTTTCTAGTCTATGGTCCAGATGGCCTCCCCTGTTCTTCTTCCAGCATGCAAATGGGAATAGGTGGCCCCCTGCTTGGGAAGCTCTCATGGTTCTCTACTGCCTACATCAGGAAGCCAAACCCTGGAGCCCGACATGCCAGGTTCTTCACGCAGAATCCAACCTACAACTCAAGCTGAATCTCCTGCCATCCCCTTGCAGGGACCCCCTAATGGATCCCTATCTAGCATCCCAAGCTTTGTGTACAGTTCTCCCCACACCTGATACAGCTCCTTGTACCTCCAATCTCCCAGATCAGGGAAATAAGACAGTTTACAGCACAAATGCCATCATCGCTGGGAGCCCCCTCTCTTGTCCCTCAAGGACCTTCACTTCCTCATTAGCATTCCTATACAATTTAGTTTCTACAGTGAGAAACAGCGCTCACTGTTTCTTAGTGGGTTGATTATGACACTGGCTCTCCCACTGGACTGCGACTGCTTCGTCGGTAGCAGCAACATTTAAACATCTTGTACCAGCACAGTTGCACCGTCTTGAGCACATCGTGGATTATCTCATTTCGTCTTCCAAACAATCCTCGGGGCAGGCATTTTTATAATCTTCATTTTCAGATAAGAAAATTGAGCCTGAAAAAGTTTAAGTAACAAACGCGCCCACAGATTGTGTGTTCACTCAGTGTACTGTGTGTCTGGGACTCAACCTCTCTGTGTGGCTCCAAAGCCCCTGAATGAATGAAAGAACCATGTGCAACTTGGTGACTTCTCAAGAAATGTGCTTTTGTGGAAGCTCCATGTGGCTCTGAGAGCTCCCTCCCGCCTGTGTGACCTTGGGCAAGTTACTGACTCTCTCTGAGTTTGTGGGCTTGCAACTGTAAAACTAAGATAATGAACTGCTTAACCATCTCACAGGGCTTTTGAGAGGATTAAATGAAATAATGTATGCAAAATACATAAAGGCTGGCAGAATCAGTTAGTAATGGATACTCTCTCTTCCCTTCTCCCTCATTGCCTATGCCATAGAGACAACACACTGTCCTCAGACATCTATCTGGCTGCCCCGACCAGAGACGAAACCAAGCAGGGGCAAGAGAGATAAGAACCCAACCGGACAGCAGTTTTTGACAGTATTATCTTTACCTCATGCCACTTCCACCAGGATCTCAAAAGAATAATGATCTTAAATATGCCATACCATTGCTTTTATCTCATATATCATTTTGGGGAAGAAATGGCCTCTTAGAAGCTATAGAAATAAAGAAGTAACTGGATGTTTCCTCTTGCTTGTCCTAAAGGGACTGTCACTCCTTGCCATAGGATCTTAGCGTTCAGGCATTGGCTTTCAAATTCAAGAGAAAAACAATCCCTTAGAAAGTCTTTTAATTTGCTTTTTTTGGCACCACTAACATCATTATCAAATGACTTCAAAGTTCTGGCTTCAGTGATAAGATTGCAGCTCTCATGGCTGGTGGAAAGATGGGGAAGAAAAAGTGTTTTAACACTTTGGAGACATGGTTTTATGGAGTCACAAACTGTGTCTTTGTTTCTTTCAACTTTCTGAAATCAAGTGTTACGTTTTTGACACGTAGGACATGTGAGGAACTAGAATGCAAGGGTGAGAATAGTCCCTGGACCTTTCTAAGCCCTTCTAGTCTACCAGCAGAAGCAAAGAGGTAAAATACAGCAACTCATTTGGACTGTTCGGTGATTTGAGATAGATTCACACAGTGTCAGGGGAATACAAGAAGGGATGCCTGGCCCATCTGGGAATCAGAGTGGATTGGTAGCGGCTGGGAGCTGCCCAGAGAGGGTATCCCAAGGTCAAAATCTTGGGAGGTGAATAGGAGTTAGCCACACTAAGTGGGAAAAAATGTTCCTTCATAACCTGAGTCAAGCCTGCTATTAGATATGGGATCAGTTATATTTGTATTCACTACAGGACAATTATATTGATCACTGTGACATCATAGAGTCTTAAAACAGAATTGAGATATAATATATATATGTATATTGGGGGGCTTATTGTAAAAGAACAAAAGAGAACTCTTTCTATGTGTGATTAAACATGGTAGTGATATAAGTAGCTTTGTGAGAATATAATCATTTTAGCCCAAAGAATGTAAGAATTAGTTTTTTTAATTAATGCAAAGCATATACCATTATCCAAATTGCATTTGTGATATTGTGATTTTATACTCAATGCTGTGAATCTGAAATAAGTTAAATATATTACTAGGTGCACTTAAAATTTCAATTAAGTTTAAAAATTAGATTAAGATCCATGTGAATTTCTTTTTTTCTGTCATCTCTCTCAAACCTCATAATATCCCTGTGAATGAACCCCCTTGGTAACCTGTTGATAAGGCAGGTAGCACCTTCACTTGAGGAAACCATGTGTGTTTGCCGCTCACTCAAATTCTTAGCTGAGGGCAGTGGCAGAGTTACAGGGACCAAATGTCACTGTCACTGTTAAAGTGACCAAATGTTCAGAAGCAAAAAGAAACTTGTGTACTAGGCAATGTGCTTAGAATTTTCACATAAATTATATTTAATTCCTATACTAACCTAGAGCATAGGTGTTTTGTTCACTTTTAGAAATGAGAAAACTGAGGCTCAGAGTTGGAATATGAGCAAGCTAAGGAGATTTCAAGTGGCCTCGTTGGAATGTGAGCCTGGTTTTCCAAAGCCACTCATCTGTTCTCACATTTCTGCAACCTATATGTTTCAGCTGTATTCTAACATTGAGCATAGTGCCTGTCACATTGTGGCTATCCTTGCACCCACTTTTGTGGAATGACTAAGTGATAAATAGAATGTGTACTTTGGTGGCCAGCAAGGAAGGCAAAAAGAATCAGTTCAGCTGCTCAGTTGTGTCCAACTCCTTGCAACCTTAAGGACTGAAGCACACCAGTCTCCCCTGTCCATCACCAACTCCCTAACCTTGCTCAAACGCATGTCCATTGAGTCGATGATGCCATCCAACCATCCCATCCTCTGTCATCCCCTTCTCCTCCTGCCTTCAATCTTTCCCAGCATCAGGATCTTTTCCAGTGAGTCAGTTCTTCGCATCAGGTGGCCAAAGTATTGGAGTTTCAGCTTCAGCATCAGCCCTTCCAATGAATATTCAGGACTGATTTCCTTCAGGATGGACTGGTTGGATCTCCTTGCAGTCCAAGGGACTCTCAAGAGTCTTCTCCAACACCACAGTTCAAAAGAGTCAATTCTTCGGCCCTTAGCTTTCTTCACAGTCCAACTCTCACATCTGGAAAAATCATAGCTTTGACTAGATGGACCTTTGTTAGCAAAGTAATGTCTCTGCTTTTTAATACACTGTCTAGGTTTGTCATAGTTTTTCTTCCAAGGAGCAAGCATCTTTTAATTTCATGGCTGCAGTCACCACCTGCAGTGATTTTGGAGCCCCTCAAAATAAAGTCTCTCACTGTTTCCATTGTTTCCTCATCTATTTGCCATGAAGTGATGGACCAGATGCCATGATCTTAGTTTTCTGAATGTTAAGCTTTAAGCCAACTTTTCACTCTTCTCTTTCACTTTCGTCAAGGGCTCTTTAGTTCTTCTTCCCTTTCTGCCCTAAAGGTGGTGTCATCTGCGTATCTGAGGTTATTGATATTTTTCCCAGCAATCTTGATTCCAGCTTGTGCTTCATCCAGCCCAGCATTTCACATGATATACTCTGCATACAAGTTAAATGAGCAGAGTGACAATATACAACCTTGGTGTACTCCTTTCCCAATTTGGAACCAGTCTGTTGTTCCACGTCCAGTTCTAACTGTTGCTTCTTGACCTGCATACACATTTCTCAGGAGGCAGGTAAGGTGGTCTGGTATTCCCAAAGGCAAAAAGAATACTGTTTAGTATTTAGTGAAGGAAAGTATTTAGTGTTCATTTTAATGATAAAGGTGGAAGGCCAGGTCAAGGAAGTGAAATATTAACAAATAAAAATGTATTTGGCAAAAGGTAGCAGGGAAAGTATTGCTGAAAATGTCTCTGAATCCTTTTCTCAGAGTCCATAAGCATGGTATTGCACAAAATGTTTCTCTGGACCCCGACTGCCTCGTTTATGGAATCACTGACTTTTCCTTGGCATCAAACTTCTATATACAACAACCTTATTCTTGCTCTTTGTCTGACTCTGTAGGCGATGCAAAACCTCTGCAGTTAATATTTGGCTGGAGCCCAAATGCAAAATTCCTTTTCTTATTTATTTATTAAGGATGCCACTTTTCACAGATGACCACCAGTTAATGAATAGCATTGGCTTTGACAAAATTGGATTCTCAGTTATTCAGCAAATATTATTAAATAGCTATTATGCACAAGAGAGAACATTAACTTTCTATTAGATGGCAGAAAAAGCCTGTTGTGTGAAGCTCCCCAGAGTCAGAGTTCTAGTACTGGGTTCCAGTACTGTGTCTACCACCAATCAATATATGATCTGGGCTACTGAGCATCTTACTTTGAACTCTGTAAATTTAAGATGCTGCCTGGATCTCAGTTTGTGGCTTAACTGTGTTCTTAGGGGATATTTGGGAATGAGTGGGAGTGTATGGGGTCATCCAAATGACATTGGCATTTAGTGTCCTGAGACCCGAAATGATAAAAATTCCATGCAATATGGGAGTCAGTCCCCCACCACAAGAATGCATAGTCTGACCAAGATTGTAAGTGTTTCTCAATTCAAAAACACTGGTGGAAATCTGTTCTCTGAGACAGTGACTGAGAGGCAAATTGCAGTTCCGTTAACTTTGACAAAGTCAACAGGCGATGATGTTAAATATAGACAGGCTTCTGGCAAAATACTTTCCAAGGAGTAGAAACAAACAAACAAACAAAACGGGAATATTAAATGAGCGCTTTTTGTGATGCATCTTGGCAAAGAAGCTACTAAAATACTGCTCATTATTGTAGCACATTTTTTATTCATTATCTTAAATAATTTGTAAAGCAGTAGCTTGAATGCCATATGGAACATTAACCTTGCTAATGAATTCAGTGACTCAGCATTTTTCTCACCATAGTCTTAGTTCCACACCACCTTGGTTCATATGAAAGCTCCCTGCTGCCGCTGCTAAGTCACTTCAGTCGTGTCTGACTCTGTGTGACCCCATAGATGGCAGCCCACCAGGCTACTCTGTCCCTGGGATTCTCCCGGCAAGAACACTGGAGTGGGGTGCCATTTCCTTCTCCAGTGCATGAAAGTGAAAAGTGAAAGTGAAGTTGCTCAGCCGTGTCCGACCCTCAGCGATCCCATGGACTGCAGCCTTCCAGGCTCCTCCGTCCATGGGATTTTCCAGGCAAGAGTACTGGAGTGGGTTGCCATTGCCTTCTCTGAAAGAACCTTAGACTTGGTAAATTTCTCTTTGCACCACTGATTTTCTTTCATAACAGTAACAGAAGAGCTATGTGCTCCAGACTTCCTGTTGCTTAATTATTTCATTTTGCCATTAAAATTAATTGTCAGTAAGGATAATGAAAGTGATTCCCAGACATTTTAGTAGTTTGAATCATCATAAGCCTCTTGGTAGCATGATGCTGGCTGGCGCTGCCATCCTAGGCCAGCTCTATTGCTCTTCAGAACGCATCCCGTCTGGGACAGCCCCATTGTAGTCCTCTGTGCCTTGTGAGATTTTAGGGTTCCAAAGCTTTTTACAGACAATAAAATCTATTTTTAAAATATGAGCATACACAGGAACTTCCCTGGTTGTCCAGTGGTAGAGAATCTGCCTTGTGAAACAGGGGACGTGGGTTTGATTCCTGGTAGGGGAATGAAGATCCCGTGAGCCTGATTGCAGCTGAGTGTCATGATGCTATAACTACTGAGCCTGTGGGCCACAATTAGAGAGTCTGTGCACCACATGGAAAAGATCCTGCATAATATACTAACACTCAACACAGCCAAATAAATAAATTAACTAAAATGTAATAAAAAATAAAAAATATGGGCATGCCCAAAAATGTTCTTATTGACCAAATCAAAGTTTTGAAATCTTTGGCCTATTTTACTCGGTTCAAGAATAGGTAAAAGCAACCTTCTCATCCCACATTTGGCAGTGGGGCTACCTCCCTTCTTTTCCTCATTTTCTCTGGATTTGGGTCTCTATTACCATCACCACATAATGTTTGATTCACGTGGGGCCACCTGCATTACTATAAACAAACCTTGGTTTTGTTTAGAGAAGGCATGAGTCCAGCCTCAGGTGATGGATTGTATCTGATCATGATCAGTCATGACAAACCTCTGCCCCAATTTCCCCAATTTTTACATTTCTTGCAGAGAAGAGATGCCAGTTTATCTAGCTCTGGCTTATGAAATCTTGAAACGTAAAGGGAATTATAGGAAATTTCTAGGAAAGATTATTTTTATAAAAACAAACAAACAAAAGAGGTGGCTAATGATGCTTTGTGTGTCCTCTAGAGTGTGGACACAATGCTTGCAGATGCAGCAGCCGTCTTGTGACCAGGAGGTGGAGCCGAATGATGTAAACATCCTGGTCCCTTGGCGGCATCTTTCAGTGTCTGTCTAGACCTGCCTGCCTTACTCAGGATGTCTCGGAATGTGAAAAAAGAAAAAAGTCAACCTCTATTTGCCTACGTCATTGTAGTAAAATTTTCTGTTATTTACAGTTAAATATAAACCTGACTGATGTATTTTATGCCCAGTTGAACATGTGACTCTGGGGGTCTTGGAAATTTGGGCATGAGAATGTTGCTGGCACTAATATAGTGTAGTGAATTTAACATTAGTATTTTAAGGCTACTTAATGTGAAATATTCCTTCCTTTCCCAAATGGTAGAAAGTTGGGTACATCAAGCATATTTGGATAAAGTAAGTGCTGCTGTTGCCCCATATGTGTTTCAGGAAGCCAAACAAAGCGTCAGATAATAGGAATGTAAAAACATTAGGACTGGACATCTCCAAGGTATCACTTCCATAAGAAAGTGAAGTAACTGGGAGAAGAGAAGAAAACAAATGTTTGCTGGATTTAATTGAACTGAACTGAACATTTGGGGGAATTCAGGAATACAGTTGTGAGTTGAAGTGTGTGTGTGCCGTATTATTCAAGTGACTGAAGAGGGTTATGATGGTATTTTCCAGTGGAAATCATTTACATTTTTATTACTGGGTTTCAAAATGCACTGGGAAAAGTAATGGGTCAACATCTCTGAATCCTATTTGTACTCCATGATTTTACTCAGTCTGTCTGAGTTCCATTTTCTCAACTATGAAATGGGAATAATAACTCATATCTTATCAACACAGAATTGCTGTAGAAATCAAGTGAGATGAAATGGATAAAATTCCATTTTATACTATATTTACTTTGTAAATGAGAGATGCCATCAACATCATCGTAATCATATCATTCCATGCTTTATAAAACAGATGTGTTCATTATTGTTATTTTATTGATTTGACTTTAAAGACAAACCTTTGGGTGATTTTTCACTTGGGAAGGATCCAGAGGACAGTCAGCTGCCCGACTGTTCAGCACATACCCTCTGCAGGGCTTCAGGGAAGCCAACCTTGAAACTGAAAAATTCTAACAGCAACTGAAAATAAAGAACAAGGAGGGTTGGCAGGGAGTTTCTTACAAGGGATAAGATATATTATAAAGCCTTAGCAATTGAAACAGTGCGGCATAGGGGTAATAGATAGATCAGTGATAGAAAACAAAGAGCTTAGAGATACATCCCTGCATACCACAGAAACCTGATTTGGTATTAAGATGGTTTTACAATTCATGGAGGAAAGGCTGCATTGTTTAATAAATGATATAGGGACAACTGGTCTTCAAAACCAAAAAAAAAAAAAAATGTTTAGGCAAACCTCATATCACATACACACACACAAAATTCCAGTCAGAATAAAGTTTAAATAAGAGAAAAAATAAATTTAAGACTATTGGGATAAAATATGGAATATTGTTATAAAGGTGACTACAGGGAATAATATTAAAAGCATAAGCCCTAAAGGGATCTTTAAAGATTTGACTACATCAATCAAAAATTTTATCTTGCATGATGGAAATGCTGTATCATTGAGCAGTAACTCCTCAGTTTCCTCTCCTTCCAGCCCCTGGCAACTTCTATTCCACTTTCTGCTTCTGTGAGTTTGACTACTTTCAGTTCAGTTCAGTTCAGTCGCTCAGTCGTGTCTGACTCTTTGCGACCCCATGAATCGCAGTACGCCAGGCCTCCCTGTCCATCACCAACTCCCAGAGTTCACTTGACTACTTTAGATACCTCATATAAATAGAATCACGCAGTATTCGTCCTTCTGTGATGGGCTTATTTCATTAGCATAATGTTCTCAGGATTCATCCATGCTGTAAGATGATAGGAGTTCCCTTTTTGAAAAGACTGAATAATATTTAATTTAGAAGCAAACAGTTTGCTTCTATCAATGGACATTTAGCTTGTTTCCACCTCTTAAATATGGTAATTCTGCCATGAGCACTGGAATGCAAATATCTATCTCTTCAAGATCCTGTTTTCAATTTTTTAATAAATACCCAGAGGTGGGATTGCTGGATCAAATGGAAGTTCTGTGTTTAATATTTTGAGGAATCTTCATATTGTTTTCCCTGGTGGTTGTACCAACTTACATTCCCAGCAACAGTGCACAGGAGTTCCAATTTCCAAACACTTGTTATTTTTAGGTTGAGTTTGCGTGTTTGTTTGTTTGGATTAATGGACATTTTAACCACTGTGTGGTGATATCTCTTATGGTTGTGATTTACATTTCCCTGATGATTAATGATATTAAGCATCTTTTCACATACCTGTTGGTCGTTTGTACATCTTCTTTGGAGCAATGTCTAATCAAGTCTTTTGCCCACTTTTAAAATCAGCTTATTTGTTTTTCGCTATTGAACTGAAGAGATTCCTTCTGTATTTTGACTGTTAACCCCTTATCTGGTATATGATTTGCAAGTACTTTTTCCCCATCCTGTAGGTTGCTTTGCATTTTCCCTCTGTGGATTGTTTCCTTTGCTGTACAGAAGTTTTCAGTTTGGTGTAGCCTCTCTCCCTCCCTCCCTCCCTTCCCTGTATCTCTCTGTTTCTCTCTCTCTCTCTCTGGTTTTGTTGCCATATCAAAGAATCATTCCAACGAACAGTATTAGGAAAATTTATCCCTTTGTTTTCTTTTAGGAGTTTTATAGCTTCAGGTCTTATGTTTAAGTTCTTAATCCATTTTGAGTTGATTTTTGGTATGGTCTAAGGATCCAGTTTCATTCTTCTACATGTGGACATTCAGTTTTCCCAACACCATTTGTTGAAGAGATTATCCTTTCCTTATTATATTGTCTTTGTATCCTTGTTGAAGATCATTTGATCATGTATGTATGGGTTTATCTCTGGGCTGTCTATTCTGTTTCATTGTTCTATATATCTATTTTATGTTAGTACCATATGGATTGGGGGCAGGAGGAGAAGGGGACGACGGAGGATGAGATGGCTGGATGGCATCACTGACTCGATGGACGGGAGTCTGAGTGAACTCCGGGAGTTGGTGATGGACAGGGAGGCCTGGCGTGCTGCGATTCATGGGGTCGCAAGGAGTCTGACCCGACTGAGTGACTGAACTGAACTGAACTGAACTGAACCATATGTTCTGATTACTATAGCTCTGTAATATATTTTGAAGTCAGGAAGCATTAGGATTCCAGCTTCGTCCTTCTTTTCCGAGGTTGTTTTGGCTATTTGAGGTCTTTTATGATTTCAAATGAATTTTAGGATTGCTTTTTCTATATATGTCTGTTAGGTCTATTCAGTATAGTTTTGTTCCCTATTTCCTTGTTGATCTTCTGTATGAATCTTTTATACATTATGGAAAGTAGAGGTGTTGAAATACCCTACTATTTTTGTGTTGCTGCCTTTTTCTCCCTTCAGTTCTGTCAGTGTTTGCTTCCTATATTTGAGTGCTCTGATATAGACATATGTATGTATATGCATATACTTATAATTGTTATCTCTTTCTGATGAACTGACCCTTTTGTCATTATATGATAATGTCCTTCTTTGTCTCTTGTGACAGTTTCTGATATATTCTATTTGTTGAAGTATGAATACCCCTGCTCTCTTTTGGTTAACTTGTGCTCAATACCTTTTTCTATCCTTTCATTTTTAACCTGTGCGTGTCCTTAAATCTAAAGAGAATCTCTTATAGACAGTATATAGTTGGATCTTTTTCTATGTTTTGGTGTTTTTCACTTTGTTCAGATCTGGGGGTTTTTTATCCTAGGTTTTTGAAACCCAGTGTCTATTTTACACTTAGTGAAAGTAAAGACGTTCAGTCATGTCCGACTCTGCGATCCCAGGGACTGTAGCCTACCAGGCTTCTCCATCCATGGAATTTTCCAGGCAAGAATATTGGAGTGGGTTGCCATTTCCTTCTCTAGATCTTCCCGACCCAGGGATTGAACCCGGGTCTCCTGCATTGTAGGCAGACACTACCGTCTGAGCCATGAGGGAATCCGAGCATATCTCAATTCAAATTAACCACAGGTGTTCAATAGTCACATGTGGCTTGTAACTACTGTACTGGACAGCATAGACCTACAGTATAGAAATTACTCCTATACAAGTTTAAAAGACAACCATAATAATAATTTAAGACTACTGACAAAGGAGAAAATCTGGAGGACTACAAACATATGAAAATATCTCTTTCTGTCATGGATGGAGAGATACATATTAGGACAATAAAGTATTATTTTTCATTTATTAGATTGTCAAGGAGATTAGGAGAAAAAAATGGAACACTTTCATGGTTCTTTCTGTAACTGCCTTTTTCCAAACAGAGAGCATTCTTTCCTCCTTCTGCCTGATAATGAGCTAATTTGCATTTACGTCTTCATTTGAAAGTAATCAGATGGTCACACTAGTTTGTTCCTTGTACTTACAAATGAGCCTTTGATTTAATCATTTGATTAATCAAATTCCATTAGAATCAAGCTTTTAAAAAACAAAAATATGGCTTAAATTTTGTATACAAAATGCTGTTTCAGCATAGGTTTTCATTATAACCCAAAGGTTTATTTACATTTCTGAGAGATTTAATTTTTTCTTTTATGGTTCAGACAGATTGACTTTAAATTTCACTCCAAGTTAATTTTTCCTCTCCAGTGAATTTTCCACCAATCTTTAATGATAGTAAATGATCTGTAAGCAGTTACCTACAAGAATCAATCTTGGGAGGATTCTTTTTGTTAAGAATCTCTTTAAACATTTTCATAATTTGTATTAAAGTTCAGAGTTCTTCAGAATGAGTATTTTTAGTTGGGGCTTCCCTGGTGGCTTAGACTAAGGAATCTGCCTGCAGTGCAAGAGACCAGGGTTCAATTCCTGGGTCAGGAAGATCCCCTGGAGAAGAAAATGGCAACCACTCCAGTATTCTTGCCTGGAAAACCACTCTTGCCTGGAAAATCCCATGGGTAGAGGAGCCTGGTGGGCTACAGTCCATGTATTGCAGAGTCAGGCACAATTGAGCGACTAGCACTTTCACTTTTACCTATAATGGGTAAAATATTTCAGACTGCCAGCTTTGAGATCTGTCCACATAGCTGCCTGTGGTTAGCATTCATCCAGCAGAGCCATTGATGAGAACAGGAGTTCCTTTCCATGGCTAAAAAAAAAAAAAAAAAAGGACTAAGGGAATTGCTCTTAAAATAAAGACAAAAAGAAAAAAGAAGAGCAGTGTTTTATCCCCTGGGTACTGTCATTTGAGAAGAGACCAGAACACAATGAAGAAGCTGAAGGATGGATGTCACTGAAACAAGAAATCTGGGCCAGACCAGCCTGGGGCACAGGGATTGCAGAGATCCAGGGCTTCTGAATGTCACTTAAAAGGGCTCCATCTGGTGCACACACCTTGAAATGATGTTCCTAATTGTTCTTCCTTTTCTTTCTGTCTTTTTTTTTTTTTTCCTTTGGCAAATCACAAAGAAAAAGGGAAAAAATTGCCCAGCGGGAAGAGCCAGCTGCCGAGCCTGTTAGGAGAAAAAAGAATGTGGATATGATGCTAATTCTGCTTCATTTTCTCACTTTCTACGAACGGCTGGCTGGCAGGTGCACACCCTGCCCAAAGGATCTGGGGAGTTTTGATCAGGAGCAGCAGTCTGTCTGGGGGTGGCCATGTTCTCTAAAAATCTCCATTAGCAAAGGTAGGAGAAAAGAAACAAAAGCCGATATGATTTCCATCCGTTCTTTAAGGTGATTGCTCAAGAGTTGACTGGGGGAAAATAACAAGCTCTGCTTTTCTCGACTGGAGACGTTCAGCTTCCAGAACACAGGCATAGTAAGGAGGAGCTGAAACGTATACTGTGATGACTGCTGGGGAAGAAAACAGGCTTCGAGCTGTACTTCTAGCAATATCCATAGCAAAGGAGGGCTTTGCGCAAGCTAGTGTACTTCTCTGTCTGTCTTATGCACACATACACACACACACACACACAGCCAGAGTACCAGGATGGATCAGTAAAACTACAATGGCCCCAGTGTACTCTGCATGATTTGCAAATGCTGGTGCTGGGGAAGACTCCGGGGGTGGGGTGAAAATCCTTTGTTTAAAGCAAGAAGCAGAGCATCCATTTTCCTGAGACCTTTAGATCTTCCCAGGAAGAGAGAAAGAGTGTCTCACAGTTCTGTGTCTTTTTTCCCCCAGGTAGGACTCTTCAGATCACATAATCTGGCCTAACCGGTGGGCTTTGAGGCGGGGTTCTTTGTTTCACTGGAAACCATGCCAAGCGTGCCAAGATTTCTTTCTTAGGATTCAGACAGTTCATGCGTGTCACCACCACTTTTCAGCTCAGACAACCACATCCTCTCCAAGGGTTGAAAGTCATGGTCTGGGGTCACTTTAGGCAGTTGGGCAGCTCACACTCAGCAGTGCACCTTAGTGCGATGGCCTCGCAATTTCTTCTCCCCAAGCAAAATGAAGATGGCCTGCAGAATGAAGCTGTGAGCCCTGCCTTTGCCAGCCCTAGCTGAGATCATTCACTGTAGTCATGCCCCCATGCACGCATCAGGCTTGAAGGGGATAGAAATGTCCATCACCAGAGTGGGCAGATCAGCTGTGGGGTTCAGAACTGGAACTGCTGCTAGAAATCCAGAATGTCTGGTGTCGAGTCCTGGGCTCTTGCATATCTGTTGGGTTGAAGATGTACTTAGATCCCTGAGATACTGCCTCTCCCTGCATCAGACTCATTTAAGCTGTTGTTTAAATGCAGATCCCTGGATCTCACCCCAAATTCATTATATAAGGATGGACCCTTGTGTATTTTAACACAAGGAGAATAGCCCATGAGAAAGAGCATAACAATGACTAGCAACACCAGCTTTGGTGATGACCTGTCCCCCTTCGCTTAATATTTGAGTGATCTTAGGGGAAATTTACTTAACCTTCCTCTGTCTCATGTGTCAAATGGTGATAATAACCTTAATATTCACCTCATAGAGAGGATTGAATGAGTAAATCCATTAAAGTGCCTGGAACAGTTCTAGGTACATAAATACACTGCCATTTGTTGTTGTTTAGTCACTAAGTCGTGTCCAACTCTTTTGTGACGCCACGGACCATAGCTCCACCAGGCTCCACTGTCCATGGGATTTCCCAGGCAAGAATGCTGGAGTAGGTTGCCACTCCCCACTCCAGAGGATATTCCTGAACCAGGGATCAAAACTGGGTCTCCTGGTTGGCAGGCGGATTCTTTTACTGCACCACAAGGGAAGCCCAATCAGGCTTCATATATGCTGGTTGTTACTATTATTACATAACAAGTACCCATAGTAATTCTTTATAATTAAATTTGAGGTTCGTAGGTCCAGTGTGGTCATCTTGGATTCCATTTTTTGATCAGTGCAGCTGGATCCTCCTGGATTTAGAGCTCTGTGTTGTTCCCCTAACCTCAAATATAGACCCTCTCAACTCTCGTGTAAGCCTTTTCAATTCTCCTCTGGGGTACCAGGAACTGGTAGTGCTGACAGTGGCAGAATTATACCGATGGCTTCATCTTTTCTGTAACTTAATAGGGATCTGAGGAATTCCACAATATGGTGCTTCCTGAATGCACTCGGAACTGGTACTCACCAGTCTGTCGTGTTTGCTGATGTGCATAGCAGCAAGAGCTGTAAATATCAATTCTTCCCTAGGTCTGGAGGTTTGTGTGCTGATTGCATTTCAGGTGGAACACAGCAGAAGGCCTTGCTTTTTTATTTCCCCAGAAGAAGAGATTAGGGAAGAAGAAAATAAGGATCGAGGTTTTATAGAGCTGTAGAAATTACACAGGTTGCCAAGGTAATTAATCAACATCCAAAGACAACATAAAATCTCATCCTGTACATATATGCCTCTAACCCCAGTAGGCGTCAGTCATAATATCGAAAAGAAGGAAATTACCTGAAGGAAATTGCCTGAATGGGACTGTTATAAGAGGAGGGTAGGGCTTACTTAATTAAAACACAGTTTAATTAATGCTATAACTTAAGGAGATGGGGTGAGGGCCATGCAATCATTTGGGAGTAGGAGAGGTCTGGGTGCTGTTGGATAACAATTTCACATCATTGGGAGAGGCGATGGGGAATGCATGATTAAATGCAGAAGCAGGCTGATGAATGAATCATTGGGGAAGTACATTTTTAACTAAATGGAAATGAGTCCAGGAAGAATGGTAAAAAAATCATTATAATTATCATTGTAGGGCTTTGTTAGGGAGAAGAGAGAGGATGATCTGTGGGTCAGAACGATAGCTGAATGGCTGAGCTCTGGGGTCTGCCTTACTCAGCGGGACCCCCAGTGAACCTGGGCACAGTCCGGGAAGTGGTAAACCCCTAACGACAGAAGGGCTGCTTGTAAAGACCTGGGGTCTCCTCTAGCGTTGGGCTCACACCCTACTCCATGCCGCCGCTGCCGTCTGGAGGTCTCCAGGAAACCACCAGCTGCCCTAGTGCAACATCCCCACCAGGCTGCCCTCTCCCTGCCTAATTCTGGGCAAGGATGTTCACTTCCTGGCACTTCCAGTTTCTCTCTCTCTCTTTTTTAACACTTGTCAACTGGGAAGAAAAACTCTCATTTGCTACCAACCTCAAAATAAAACTTTGTAAGTGTCCGCAGGGGAAGAGATTTATCTGGTCAAAGATGAAGATGAGAATAAGAATATGCAGTATTGTGTTTCACTTTAAGAGCATTGTCCAAAGTGAATGAGAATGAGAAAAAAGAGAGAAAAGCCCTTAACCTATCCTTAGTAGGCTGCTGCTGCTGCACCGCTTCAGTCGTGTCTGACTCTGTGCGACCCCATAGACGGCAGCCCATCAGGCTCCCCCGTCCCTGGGATTCTCCAGGCAAGAACGCTGGAGTGGGTGGCCATTTCCTTCTCCAATGCAAGAAAGTGAAAAGTGAAAGTGAAGTCTCTCAGTTGTGTCCGACTCTTCGAGACCCCATGGACTGCAGCCTACCAGGCTCCTCCATTCATGGGATTTTTCAGGCGAGAGTACTGGAGTGGGGTGCCATCACCTTCTCCGACCTTTAGTCTACCCATAACATGTTCCTGAATATATATATATAAAGTGAAAGTGAAGTCGCTCAGTCATGTCTGACTCCTTGCAACCCCATGGACTGTAACCTGCCAGGCTCCTCCATCCATAGAATTCTCCAGGCAAGAATACTGGAGTGGGTTGCCATTTCCTTCTCCAGGGGATCCTCCCAATCTCGGGATCGAACCTAATTCTCCTGCATTGCGGCAGATTCTTTACCATTTGAGCCACAAGGGAAGCCCCATATATATATAGGTATAGATATGTCTACCAACGACCTACCTACTGAACATATTTCAAAGTTTATTGATTTGGCTGTGCTGAGTCTTCATTGCTGTGTGTGCTCTTCTCTGGTTGTGGCGAGTGGGGGCTCTTCTCTAGCTGCAGTGTGCTGGCTTCACACTGTGGTGGCTTCTGTTGGGGAGCACGGCCTCTAAGCACCAGTTCAATAGTAGCGGTGCACAGGCTTAGTTGCTCCATGGCACGTGGGATTCTCCCAGATCAGGGAACGAACCCGTGTCTCCTGCATTGGCAGGCAGTTTTTTTCCACTGAGCCACCAGGGAAGCCTTCTACTTAATATTCACTATCTCTCTAGTTATCTATACCATCAGTATGGACTCATAATTCCAGTTTTAAACAGTAGATTATTATCCAGTATGGTTCTTAATTATTCTGATGCTCAAATTATCACAGATTTAGCCAATGGGAACCCCTTCAAAGCAGGGTTGGCATTTAAACCAACACACATCTGGCCATTAGATGTGTGGATTGCTTTTAGGTCCTCTTAACAGACAGTACCAGGAAATACTGGAGAAGGAAATGGCAACCCATTCCAATATTCTTGCTTAGAAAATCCCATAGACAGAGGAACCTGGTGGGCTACAGTTCATGAGATTGCAAAGGATTGTACTCGACTGAGCACACGCTTACACTAAGAAATATATGTATTTTTGTATTTGAAATGACGAGTTTGTACTGATACTCAATGATGTTTGCCCTTCCTTTAGCCTTTCTACTCCATTCCACTATCACTTGTAAGTAACAAATTTCACTGCTTTATGATTCATCTTTTTGGTAATTTTCTCCCTAAAATTTCAGATTTATGTATGTTTTGTGATTTTCCCTCATTTCTTGAACAAAAAAGATACTGTATCATATGAAATCTTTTGCATCTTGTTTTTTTAATTTAACAATACATCCTGGAAGTCATTCCATGTGAGCTAATAAAGGTCTTCCCAATTCTTTTGTCCAGCTGCATAGTATTCCTCTCTGTGCATGTTCCATAGTATTAACCAACTTCCTATGCTCAGGCATTTAGGTAATTGCCAATAATTTGCCATTACAAACAATGAAAGACATTATGACTGTATATTTTTGTGTTGTTATAGGTATATCTTCAGGATAAGTTTATACAAGTGAGATTGCTGGACTGGTTAAAAGGTGGATAAATATGGCATTTTGGTATGTATTGCTTAATTTCCCTCCATTGGTTTACCATTTTTGCATCTCTTCCAGCAATGTAGGAGCAAAAGAGAGAGAGAGAGCGCCTGTTTCTCCAGTCTTATCCAAAAAAGTATATTGTTAAACTTTTAATTTTTTCCTATCTGATAGAAAGCCTAGTATTATGTATTTGTATAGAGTATAGCTTTGATTTTAAAATCTCTGCACCTGATGTGATATATTGTTATCTTTTTTGTCCATTAAGTCTTTCTGAGGCTTATCCATTATATAATCTTTTTTTCAATGACCCAGCATGTAGTCTCTTTTTAAACATATGTTTGTATTAATGAGATATGTTAAAGAAAGTGTGTATCAGTGGATGGAATATAGTAGAAACAGGGCAATGTTTGGAGTCAGGCAGACCTGAGCTTGATTCCTTTCACAACTTAAGAGCTGTGAAGCCTCAAAAAAATTCCTCATCTTCTCTGATATTCAGTAGCCTCATTTGCAACTTGAAATAATAACAAAAATCTGCCTTCTTCTATCTGTGGGTTCCACATCTGTGGATTCAACCAAACTCTGATCAAAAATATTAAAAAAAATCCAGAAATTCCAAAAAACAAAACTTTGAATTTGCCATGTGCCAGCAACTATTTATATAACATTTATATTATATTAGATATTATAAGTAAAATAGAAATGATTTAAGTATATAAGAGGATGTATAGGTGATATGCAAATACTGAGCCATTTTATATAAGGGACTTGAGCACTGGAGGAATCCCCTAAGGATACCAGTTTGTAATTTTGGAGAGATTAGAAAATGGAAAAGAACCTGACACATTGTAGGTACTCATTATAAGGAAGATGATATTCTTTTTGCTCCTAACTTCATTATTTCCTTTCTTGGGACCTTTTTTTTTTCCCCTCAGAAATCTTTCCTTTATAGCTTAGCATGTGTTTTTCATTTTTATTTAAACAATTGAAGTTTATAAATTTATTTCTAAATTCTGCTTGGGCTCATTTCATGATTTGATATGTATTTGTATTCCCATTATTTTCTAAATGATATATTTTTGTATTATTATTTCCTCTTTGATCTCATGGTTATTAGGAGACTTAAAAGAATTCCAAATGGTTAGGTGTTTTATGGTATAATTTAAGTAAATAGCTTTTAGCTTCACTGCACTGTGGCTAGGGAGTGTGGTCTATTGAATTTCTGTTCTTTAGTTTATTGAGATTGTCTTCATTTCTGACCCTCTGGGCTCCTTTGTCCATGGGGATTCTCCAGGCAAGAATCCTGGAGTGGGTTGCCACTCCCTCCTCCAGGGGACCTTCCTGACGCAGGGATTGAGCCGACGTCTCCTGCATTGCTGGCAGATTCTTTACCAATTGAGCACCAGGGTAGCCTGACCATATGATTATTTGGTAAATATCCCATGGATCTCTCAAAAAAGAGAAAATCTATTTTCTGTGGAAGAGAGCAGACTCAGGGGTCCCAGGTATGTTAAAAAATTTAGATACAATTATGGCAGAGCAGAGGACTTCCCTGGTGGCTCAGATGGTAGAGTGTCTGTCTACAATGTGGGAGACCTGGGTTCGATCCCTGGGTCGGGAAGATCCCCTGGAGAAGGAAATGGCAACCCACTCCAGTACTGTTGCCTGGAAAATCCCATGGACAGAGGAGCCTGGTAGGCTACAGTCCATGGGTCGCAAAGAGTCGGACACGACTGAGCGACTTCACTTCACTATGACAGAGCGTGAAGTTAGGCAACATTGGCCATATGCCATACGTGGCCAGAAGCTCTATGGGGAACAATGTGAAGTATGTCCAAACTGGGATTTAGGTACCTGTGCTAAGTCTCTTCAGTCGGCTCCGACTCTTTGCGACCCCATGGACTGTAGCCCGCCAGGTTCCCCTGTCCATGGGATTCTCCAGGCAAGAATCCTGGAGTGGGTTGCCATGCCCTCCTTCAGGGGATCTTCCCAACCCAGGGGTTGAACCCGTGTCTATTATGTCTCCTGCACTGGCAGGCATGTTCTTTACCACTAGCACTTCCTGGCACACCCAAGAGGGATTCATGCATACCTAGGCACATTTAGTGGATTGGCATGTTGGCAAGTTAATTCAGATTGCTGAGTGGAATTAGACAGTTAAATAAAAGTACCATAAGAGAGAACAGCAGCAGGCCTGTGGGCTAGACTCTCATCAACCTCTCTGATGGGGGAACTGATCCTACAGCAAGGCCGTGCTACCCGGTGCAGACCTCTAGCAATACCAATGAGCCCTGGAGTTTCAATAACCTTCCCGGAAGCTCTGTCTGTAACTCCACGGTCTGAGAAGTGGAAGTGAAAAGTTTGTCACCAGAGCCTAGGAAGTGTTGCCGTTTTCTTTTCTCTCTCCCACCCCTATAGAAAGGGCATCCACAGAGTGGATCAGTGCTACGATACAGTAGAAACCTCTATTACAGAAACCAGTGAAGTTTTGTAATGCTGGTATGAACTGTTCATGAGGCAACTCCCTTCCTCTGTCAGGGGAGGGGCCTGAGTGCTGGTCCACTAGCTGTACCTGGGAAGCCCAGTCTCTGCTGTACAATGAAGTAATATATGTGTGTGTATATATATATCCCCTCCCTCTTACACCTCTCTCCCATCCCCCTATCCCACTCATCTAGGTCATCACAGAGCACCCAGCTGAGCTCTCTGTGCTATACAGCAGCTTCCCACTAGCTGTCTATTTTACACGTGGTAGGGTGTATATGTCAGTGATCAAGGAATAATAGTTTTCTTAAGATATAATCCACATGCTAGACTCGCCCTTTTAAAGTACACAACTTAATGGTCTCGGTATATACTAATAAGAATATACAACCATAATGACTGTGCAATTTTAGAACATTTTCATCACCTCAAGAAATCTCATACCAGTGAGCAGTCACCCCCACACCCTTGTCACCATGGCAACCATTAATATACTTTCAGTCTCAATGGGTTTGCCAGTTTTGAACATGTCATCTAGAAGCGTTCATCTTAAGTGAATCAAAGAGCTGAGGACTAAAGTGTCTATTTAAGTCCAGAGCACCTTACCCTTCATGTTGTACTGGTTTTTGTCCTAAAAACACAGGGACTAGTTGGTACAAAACCACACCCAGGATCCCATCCCTGGGAAGATTATAAACATCTATATATGTATATTTGCATATATATGTACATATATGCATACACATCTATTACTATGCAAATATATAATATTATTTTAAAGTGACACTGCTCAGATGCTTTATTATTCTTGGGAGCATCTGTCTGCTGTGTCATAGGCTGATGTGGCTATAAAAATTGTGTTTCTACATCACCTCTTTTTATTCTAATGGTTTTTGCTCCAGGTCTGTTGTTGTTTTCTCTAATAGATGACACTTTGTTATATTATGGCTTTCTTCTTTTCTTGTGTCTTTTTACAGATGTATTGTTTTACACACTGAGGGTATGTTACATAGCAGAAGCACACACACGTGCACACACATCCAAAGATTTTCCACAGCCCATCCATCACCCTTGTACTTGTGATCTGTTACAGATGTATGTACTCTTGACAAGGTGTGAGAGGATCATATGCTATCTTTACATGACAAGGGAGAGAAATAATATTTCTCAGTGTAAACGCTGCTGTCTTTGAAAATGTGGACATTTAGTGTCTCTAAAATCTGACTCATTGGTCCATAGATCTCCATGTTAATGTTTTTCACCATAGTTTTCAACAGTTCCTGGTTAATCAAGCTGTCAGTTTTTTGCAATAATGGGACCATTGGATACTTTTGGGTGTGAGGATGTACAGAGGAGGTTTGCCTCCTGATGTGATCTCATAATGTTCCATAATAGTTGTGTTAAAACATATTTACCAGGACATTCCTGGTGGTCCAGTGGCTAAGAATCTGTCTGCCAATGCAAGGCACGTGGGTTCGATCCCTGGTCGGGGACGATTCCACATCCCAAGGGGCAACTAAGCCCATGTGCCCAACTGCTGAGCCAGCATGCTGCAAGTACTGAAGCCCATGTGCCTTGAGCCCTTGCTCTGCAACGAGAGAAGCCCCCATCACAAGAAGCCCAGGGCATGCAACTGGAGAGAAGCCTCCACTCACTGACACTAGAGAAAGTCCATGCACGGCAACAGAAACCTAGCACAGCCAAGAATAAATAAATATTAAAAAATATATATATGTTCACTATCTTCAGACTACTAGGGTGGAGAATCTTTGAATATCTGTTACAGTACTCAGAAAACAGAGTGCTGCTGCTGCTAAGTCGCTTCCGTCGTGTCCGACTCTGTGCGACCCCATAGATGGCAGCCCACCAGGCTCCCCCATCCCTGGGATTCTCCAGGCAAGAACACTGGAGTGGGTGGCCATTTCCTTCTCCAAAGCATGAAAGTAAAAAGTGAAAGTGAAGTCGCTCAGTCGTGTCCCACTCTTCACTACCCCATGGACTGCAGCCTACCAGGCTCCTCCATCCAAGGGATTTTCCAGGCAAGAGTACTGGGGTGGGTTGCCATTGCCTTCTCCCAGAAAACAGAATGAATCCAGGTAATTACTGGGCAAGTCAAGATGGCTAAAACACCACATCAGTTTCCAAAACACAAGTGGATGATGATCTACAGAGTCTGAGTCCCTTCTTGTCTAATGAGCTTTCAAGTTTCTTCCCTGCTATTAACATGGAACATGGGCTTGAGAGGTGCCCAGATCTAATCCTAGAGATTCTGAAGCACTTTGTAAGTAGCTGGTGGGCTGCCTGTAGGAAAGAGCTTGTATCCTGAAGTGTCTTCGGATCGGAGGTCATCATGAGTGCCAACAGTTCTAGCCATTGGAAATATGGGACATTTTGATATAGCTGTTGTTGATCTGTCAACAGAGATCTGAATACTTCAGATACATGAATTTTCCTGCCGTTTAGATGCACTGTCAGATCAAACTTGCCTGAAAAGAGGTAACAGGTGTGCCAAGACCAGGACTTGATGATGAGATGCAAGATTGACTTGTCCGACTTGAAAAGGAAGATGGAAAAATGCATACCTTCTATAGACGGGTTTGACTTCAAAAAATATCTTTGCCGACTCCCCTAAATAGTACACATGGAAGACAAAAGCCTCTGAATTACTGCAACATGTAGAGCAGCGGTAGTGGCAAAGTTCGGGCTCTCTTGAAAGTGACCTGTCGGCACCCAACATTCAAAAAGAAGCTGGGGAATCTAGAAACGTGGTACTGATGAACCTATTTGCAGAGCAGGAATAGAGACAGACGTGGAGAATGGACTTGTGGACACAGGATGGGAAGGAGAAGGTGGGAGGAAGTGAGAGTTGCATTGACATATATACACTACCGAGTGTAAAACGGATAGCTAGCTAGTGGGAAGCTGCCGGAGAAGGCGATGGCACCCACTCCAGTACTCTCGCCTGGAGAAGCCCTTGGGCGGAGGAGCCTGGTGGGCTGCAGTCTATGGGGTCGCGAAGAGTCGGACACGACTGAGCGACTTGCCTTTCACTTTTCACTTTCGTGCATTGGAGAAGGAAATGGCAACCCACTCCAGTGTTCTTGCCTGGAGAATCCCAGGGACGGGGGAGCCTGGTGGGCTGCCGTCTATGGGGTCGCACAGAGTCGGACACGACTGATGTGACTTAGCAGCAGCAGCAGCAGCAGTGGGAAGCTGCTATATAACACAGGAAGCTCAGCTCAGGGCTCTGTGATGACCTAGAGCGGTGAGATGGGGGGAGAGTGAGAAGGAGGCTCAAGAGGGAGGGGATATACGTGTACTTTTATCTGACTCACATGGTTTTACGGCAGAAACTAACACACCATTATAAAGCAATTATCCTCCAACTTAAAATAAATTTTAAAAAAAGACGTTGAAGAAGAGGGATGTGAGCACAGGTGAGATGTCCTCAGTTATCTCCCAGAGCAGAATGGGGACTTGAGTAAAGGGGCTGAGACCCATCTAGCCAGCAAGCGCCCCCTGGGTTTAAAGACAACATAACCTAATTTGTACTGTCTGAGAAGTCTTGGCAAAGCTTGGGTTATAAATGAATAATAACTTAGTAGTTTTGAATAGAGGACATGTGTAAAACAGAAAATCACATGCTCATCAGAATTATGTTTTGATTAGGTGCTTTTGTAGATTCATCAAAACATCGATTGGGTAGCTCAGAATAGGGGCAAATTTCCCATTTCCTACATTTATCACCATGGAATCAATCATCTGAGTGGGCCTTGAACAGGGAGCATTCACCTTGAAAGATTAAAGTCCAGGAGAGAAAATGTGTTTGAAAGCAGGGGGGAGTCTGGCTGTCCTGTTGCCAGACATTTCAAAGGGGAATTTACCTTGGTGATTTAACCACACCGTCCAGGGTCTGGCCCTTTTGTTTTCCAGGTTCTAAACCTGAGAAAATTGCTTTTGTCAGCGTGCTGGGGTAAGATCAGTTTATCGGGCCCCTCAGTCATACTAACCGAGTTCACAAGAGACAGATGTGTAAATCAAAATGCCATTTTATTAATTTACAGCGACAAGTAGAATCGGCCAGGAGATCAGACACACTCTGTTTCAAGCACATTCTCTCCCTGTGGTGAAAGCTACGTGGGAAGTCAAATTATCTGAAGACAGCCAGGCAGCCTGGAATCTGAGTGAGAAGAGGCAGCTGTCTGGAATGTAGAGGAAGCTGGGTGCTTGGCTCTCCATCAAAGGGATTTACCTGGAGGGAATCGGACGACTGAATTCTCAGGCAGGTCACCATCCAAGCACAGACCTGGGCGTTCCCAATTTCCTCTAGCAGTGGACACAACTTTGTCTTGAGATGCCCACACCTCTGGGTCGACACGTTCCTTCTTCACCAGCACCAGTTTCACTGACTAGCTTACAGCCCCGTCACCTAGTGAGGCTGGAACATGGGCCATTGTCCCTAAGCGACCCTAACCTAGAGTCAGCAGTGCCTGTCATGTTCTGTTGAGGTTAAGAAGCCTTATATAATCACATGTGATCAGTGTGTAGACTGAACATTGCCTCCAGGCTTTGCCTGTCAAAGTCCAGGCCAGTTCCAACCAGGCAGAGGAAGCTAATGAATTGCTAATGATGGGTGATCAATGCCTTTATTTCAGAAAAGGGGCTGCCTCTTCCCTGCGAACCACTGGCTGCTCGAATTGAACCAGAGATGCTGCAGGAGCTGAGCTGATGAGAAGGATGGTCTCCTGCTCAGCCTTGTCCTCATGCATACATAATACTTGAAATGCTCAGGATGTTAGCTGACACTTGTACGAAAGGGAAGGAATAGCCTAACGGCTATTTAGGCTATAGCAGCTCTGGTTGGTTTGCTGGGACAGTCCATTCAGGGCGATCATTGCTCTGGACGCAGCCCTTCGGTCTAGTGTGACTGTCTTCCCCAGTCACCCCTTCTCTAGGCAACTCTCTTACTAACAGAGTAACCCACATGAGCCTCCAGTTGATGTAAATATATTAATAAATAATAGGTCCTGAGAGCTTGTCATTTGCCAGACTTTGCTCTGAGGCCATTACATATTAATTCATTGACGCTCTGTGTCAGTGTGGAGTTTGACGGAGTTTCATTGATGGTCCTGTGGAGTTTGGTACTATTGGTATCTTCATATTACAGAGGAAGAAATGGGACAGAAAATTTAAATAACCCAGGCCCAAGGCCACTAGTTAATAAGTGACGGAATCAGAATTCCAAACCCATCAGTCTGTCTCCCGAGTCTGTCCTTTTACCTGCAGTGTCCAACAGAGCTAAGTGGTTTCTCTAAAAAAGTACTCAGCTTTCCCCACAGAACTGTTTACATTTTAGCAGATTAGCCTGGCTCTTACTGAATTTCTAGGAATCTGCTTAAAGACTTCCCTGGTGGCTCAGATGGTAAAGAATCTGCCTGCAATGCAGGAGACCTGGGTTCGATCCATGGGTTGGGAAGATCTCCCGGAGGAGGAAATGGCAACCCACTCCAGTACTCTTGCTGGAGAATCCCTTGGACAGAGGAGCCTGGTGGGCTTCAGTCCATGGGGTCGCAAAGAGTCGGACATGATTAAGTGACTAATCATAGTACACCTTAAATATTGGGATATTCTAACAACAAATATTTGATCCTCAAGTTGTACATCCTTGCATAAGCCCTTTATCTCTCTGGAACTCAGTTTGTTTAAAATGATACAGCTGGATTGCTGAGTCTCTGACTTCCCGTCCAATATTGACTTTTTGAGTGGACCATAACCTCTGCTACTATTTTGTATTTGTAAAGATTCTAACCATTTACATAAATTATTTTATTTTTCCATTAAAGTCATGAAGTCAAGAAGTAATACTTTTATATTTCCAGAACTAGCTATCACAGTGTGGGACTTCATATGTACTGCTTATACATTGATGAACTGATTTTCATAATCATCCTGTAGAATGGGCAGAAAATATTATCTTCATTATACAGATGAAGAAACTGATGCTTAGAGAGCTTTAATAAATAACAGAAAATCACAGAGTTCATTTCTGTACCCCGCTTTGTTTCCATCCATCCCTCTTTGGTGTTGTAAATGTGCCTGTGTTTCTACAACAGCAGATTCTCAAGTAATAAACAACAGTGCAGAGTGCATTTCCTAGGCAGCTGTCTGCCAGAGAAACAAGAAGATCAGTCCTGGCAAAATGTAATTTTTCTAGCTCATTTACGAGAACTAACTGAATACTGAATATTACGGGTACATATCATTTTTGAGAGGCTTCCCAGGTGGCTCAGTGGTAAAGAATCTGCCTGCCAATTCAGGAGACACAGGTTCGATCCTGGGGTTGGGAAGATCCCCTGAAGAAAGGAATGACAACCCACTCCAGTACTCTTGCCTGGGAAATCCCATGGACAGAGGAGCCTGGCGGGCTACAGTCCGTGGGGGTTGGAAAAAGTTGGACATGATTGAGCAACTGTGACTCACACATGACATGTTTGAGGAGTTGGTAGCCAAAGATGAACATTCATTGCTCCTTTTTGACTGCATTTGAAATCCTCAGTGTTGAACAGTGACTCATGCAAGGTCACCAGGAATTGGATGCAATGAAAAGATAGCACCAATGATTCAGACTTCAACATTTTAATATATCCACCTTTTGTTATGGGCTAAAATAGTCCAGATTTCTGCAAACTCCAAATCTAATGGGGATGAAAAGAGCTCATCAAGAATTGGATTCATACTTTGATTAATTAGGGTTTTATATGTGATCATTAATGACTTTCACCACCAAAGATTTTCCAAAGAGATACTCTTTGAGCAAGGAGGAAAGAGAGTGCTAATGATCTTAAGATCATTCTGAAGTTTTATTCCCAGAGGCTCTGTTCTCTGGGAGTTGCTCAGCTCCTCCAAGCTTCAGATTCTCCAGACTTCAAAAGGAATGTTGGCCTCAGATGGGATGATCTGATGGGAAAATAAAGCCCCATGAATACATCAACCCTAATTATCAGCATGAAGAAACTCTTCCTTGGAGATCCTTAGGTATGGGAAACATGTGACAGGAGGAAAGGGCTGAATGAGAAGAGAAAGTTAGAGAGTGACTGTAGCTGGAAAGCATAATGGGCAGCTTGAACTCTTGTGGCCCACGGAAAATAAAAGTCTAGAAACACATCTGGCCATTAGGGGCATATACGCTTGCTTTTTTTCTCAGCCAAATGACTAGGCACCTCTGCAACTGCTGCTTTTTTCAGAAATGCCTTTGCGGGGTGAAAAATAAATATCTAGACATAGCTGTAATGGGATATTACTTATCCCATTCACCAACAGAATTTTGTGCACTCATCTGATTTTGAGCAACCTGAGGGCAGGGGGCCGATATGTTACCTGTTACCATTATTGTTGCTATAGTGATAGAACAGTAAAGGACTTGGAAATATAGGTAATATTTTCCTATTTGCTCCAATACTTTGGCCACCCGACATGAAGAGCCAACTCATTGGAAAACACTGATGCTGGAAGGATTTTAGAGGTGAGATGAAGGTTGGCTCTACAAATGTTATGAAAATTCAAAGTTTGGTGTGTGACGTGTAGATCAAGCTGGGTTAGTGACCCTTTGGGTAGGCATGGGTTGTATGGCATGAAGAAAGGGTCCTGCCACGTGCTCGGTCATGTCCGACTCTTTGCGACCCCATGGACTGTAGCCCTGGAGAAGGAAATGGCAACCCACTCCAGTGTTCTTGCCTGGAGAATCCCAGGGACGGGGGAGCCTGGTGGGCTGCCGTCTATGGGGTCGTACAGAGTCGGACACGACTGAAGCGACTTAGCAGCAGCAGCAGGACTATAGCCCGCCAGGCTCCTCTGTCCTTCACTACTTCCTGTTCCATATATTAGGCACAATTATATGATCAAAATGAAATAACCAGCACACTGGGCTATCTGTCTAGTATTTTGAAAGCATGTTATTGCTTATTCTAATTGAAATGCTAAAGTTAAAGATGCATGCAACCTATTTTCTTTTTGAAGGCAAATTTGTCTTACTGTTTTATGCAAGTGGATAAAATATGCTCATAAAACAATCCGTTCTGAGAAAGGCAAATGTTTCAGGGAAATTTCTGTGGGATAAGTTCTTTGTGGTTTTATTACCTAACCCTCTGTAAAAATGACTGAAAAGACAAAAGGTATTAAAAAGGGGAATGGTTCCAAATATAGAGGGAAGCAGAATAGCTGAACAGGAATTTATTATTAAAGGAGATTTATGCAAATCTCAAGAGTGCCTTAAAAGTTAATCTTAAAAACAATCCCTTTAGTCTGAGAAGATTATGCTTAAGAAAATCTTTTTGAGTAAATCCATGGGGAAAAATATTTTAATTTCCTAATTTAAAGGAAAATAGTATACATTTGTAATAGCAGGTTAGGATTTATTGTTTTAGGTGAAGTCACACCCCAAACTATTTTTCTTTGATATATCCTGCCTGTGCATTTTCTAGGTTATTTGAAAACATTCTTATTTCAGCTAAAATACATTATTAGTTACAATGAATCATCCAAACCTTTTTAAGCAAAATACTATATTAGAAAAGAAACCTGTTCTTTTTGAAGGATAAGGCAATTAAATGATGGATTGTTAGAGTTCATAGAGTAACAAATGATGGGATCCAAATACACATAAAGCAGTTATGACAAATCTCATTATTTGTTGATTCATACTCACTAGCCTGACCTGCCTCTTGAGAAATCTGTATGCAGGTCAGGAAGCAACAGTTAGAACAGGACATGGAACAATAGACTGGTTCCAAATCAGGAAAGGAATACGTCAGGGCTGTATACTCTCACCCTGCTTATTTAACTTACATGCAGAGTACTTCATGAGGAATGCTGGGCTAGATGAAGCACAAGCTGGAATCAAGATTGCTGGGAGAAATATCAATAACCTCAGATATGCAGATGACACGACGCTTATGGCAGAAAGCGAAGAATAACTGTTGCTGCTGCTGCTGCTAAGTCACTTCAGTTGTGTCCGACTCTGTGTGACCCCATAGGGAGCCCACCAGGCTCCCCCATCCCTGGGATTCTCCAGGCAAGAATAGTGGAGTGGGTTGCCATTTCCTTCTCCAATGCATGAAAGTGAAAAGTGAAAGTGAAGTCGCTCAGTCGTGTCCGACTCTTAGCGACCCTGTAGACTGCAGCCTACCAGGCTCCTCCATCCATGGGATTTTCCAGGCAAGAGTACTGGAGTGGGGTGCCTAAAGAGCCTCTTGATGAAGGTGAAAGAGGATAGTGAAAAAGTTGGCTTAAAGCTCAACATTCAGAAAACGAAGATCATGGCATCTGGTCCCATCACTTCATGGCAAATAGATGGGGAAACAATGGAAGCAGTGAGAGACTTTATTTTGAGGGGGCTCCAAAATCACTGGAGATTGTGACTGCAGCCATGAAATTAAAAGATGCTTACTCCTTGGAAGAAAAGTTATGACCAGCATAGACGGCATATTAAAAAGCAGAGACATTACTTTGCTAACAAAAGTCCATCTAGTCAAAGCTATGGTTTTTCCAGTAGTCATGTACGGATTTGAGAGTTGGACTATAAAGAAAGCTGAGTGCTGAAGAATTGATGCTTTTGAACTGTGGTGTTGGGGAAGACTCTTGAGAGTCCCTTGGCCTGCAAGGAGATCCAACCAGTCCATCCTAAAGGAAATCAGTCCTGAATATTCATTGGAAGGACTGATGCTGAAGCTGAAACTCCAATACTCTGGCCACCTGATGCGAAGAACTGACTCATCTGAAAAGATCCTGATGCTGGGAAAGATTGAAGGCAGGAGGAGAAGGGGAAGACAGAGGATGAGATGGTTGGATGGCATCTCTGACTCAATGGACATGAGTTTGAGTAAACCCCGGGAACTGGAGATGAACAGGAAGGCCTGGCATGCTACAGTCCTTGGGTTAGCAGAGAGTCAGACACCACTGAGCGACTGAACTGAACTGAACTGAACTCTTTCTCTAATCAACTAAGAAGGAAATAAGCTACCAACATGTAGAAATGTGAATTTTAAGCATTTATGTATCTCCTAGTTCCTGTACAGGGTTTTAATGAAGTGGAAAATAATTATCTTCAACACCAGACACATGTGCCCAATATGCCTTCCTCAGAAGCTCAGATGGCTGTGCGCTACTGTCTCTTCTACTTAGAACTTTGAGATTAAAATAGACCAAGTCAAGAAATTTCAGAATTGGGAGGATTTTCAAAGATGATTACAAGAGCTGTAGTTTATAGAATGCGTACTATGTTCAAGTCACTGTGGGAAGCTCTCCCAAGTCTACGCTTGCATTATCGCCACACATTATCTCATTCAGTTCTTGGACAGTACTAAATCAGCATTGTTAGCTCCAAGCTTCTTGTTCAAGCGCTAAGTCGTGTCCTACTCTTTGCAACCTGATGGACTGCAACACTCCAGGCTTCTCTGTCCTTCCTCCATTATCTCCCAAATTTCACTCAAATTCGTGTCCTTTGAGTCAGTGATGCTTCAGGCTTACAGATAAGAAAATGAAGGCTTTGAGAAGTAAATGCCCCAAAGTCTAAGGTTGTTAAGTGGTGGAGCTGGAATTAGGATACAAGTCAGATTCCAGGTCTCCTCTGAACCTGAACATTGCATTGCTATGTTCTATTATGCATTTAAAGTTTTCTTGCAAAAATCCCATCCGTGATCCTAGCCCATGTTTGAGGATTTTCATGATATTGTGAGCCCCGTAAAACCAGAGATGGTATACATTTTTTCCTACAATTGTACGAAATACATATGGCACAGTCTTGACAGCTGTTCATATTTGTTAAGTGAATAAACTCCCCTTATGTGCATATCAAGCTTTCATGTGTCTAGAACTTCAAAGAATTAATATAATCACATAATTCTTCCAATCCATTAAAAAAACATAGCTTTTTAACAAATGGGAAAACATAAGCTTAAAAAGATTGAATGAATTGGCCAGTATCCCACAGCAGTTAGTGGCTTACATTTCTCTCCCAGGTCTACACTTGGTACTAAAAGATGTTTATCCACTCTGTCTCTGATTTTCTGTCTGCCTTCACCTGTTACTCCGTCGTTCCATGCCTTTGCATGTCCCTCTTCACCTTTCTCTTCCGCAAGCCAGAGAGCAGAGACTGTATCATTTTACGTGGCTTGAATCATCTCTGCATCCCAGAACCTAGAGGTCTCCTAAACTATTGATTGTTTAAATGGATGAATCACTAAGGAAAACATAATTTTTATCTAAAACACCATTATTGCTCTCTCCCTTTTTAGAGCCAAGACCACTCTCTGCCTTATAAATGTTTCTGTAGTTTGGAATTACAGAATGTAATTCTGTCATGTAAAAATGAACTCGTAAGCCATACTTTCATGAAACAGCATGAAAGCTGCAGAAAGAATGCTCACTTGATGCAATTCAATGGCCTTGTAGGTCTGTAGTAGTTGTTGTTTTCAATACCTGAGAAACTGCATCTGTTTTACCTTATTTTCCTCTTTGTCTCCTTGATGAGTGTATATGAGTACACCGTTCAGAACTGTGGTCTTCGATTTGCTTTCTAGAGAATTTCTAAAACAATGAGGATCTTTGCACAGATGCGGTGAGGATATGTAGATTTTCACCTTTCCTGAAAACAGCTGGCAGTCCTACACATGTGGCTCTTTGAGTTCTATGGCATAATGAAAGGGATTTCCTTCCCCCTACAAATTGCAAGGCATTACTTCTGTAAAAAGATGCAGGCCGTGTACAGTAGCAGGTGCAGAATTGCTGGTGGCCTTCCAGCTCTAAGGACCATATTGCAGATCTTTCATGCTGAGGAATGCCCTTTAGGAAGATTTCAAGGATAAATTTGGGAAGCAATAGAAGGCTAACACCTTGCGCCCATATGCAAATAAGCTAATATGTGGGTGTTCTTGCCTTGTTTTGGCAATGAGATGGTTAAAACCCCTCTAATGATTCCTGCCAAATTCTGCCCCAAAGTATGGCTGCAGGCAACATTAGACATCTGCTATAAGGTAGCTACGCCAACATTAGCTATGGAAATGGAGAAAGTATCTCAATACTGAACAAATTCAAGAAAGTCTTTAATCCAGAGTGAAACAACATGTGCACCCCTGTTTTCAGGACAGTACTAGCCTGTTTCGTGAAGAAAACCCCAGATATTTCCGAGTCTTGTGTCTGTCGGCACCTTCTTACCTTTGTTATTTAGTCGCTAAGTTGCACATGATTTTTTTGCGATCCTGTGGACTATAGCCCATCAGGTTCCTCAGTCCATGGGATTTTCCCAGCAAGAATACTGAAGTGGGTTACCATTTCCTTCTCCAGGGGATCTACCTCACCCAGTGATCGAGCCAACATCTCCTGCATTGGCAGGCAGATTCTTTAACACTGAGCCACCAGGGAAGCCCTCTTCCTACCCTGCCTGCCCACAAAGACGTCTATGCTGGCAGGCTGCATACACGTGCATGAGTCAGTGGGGCATCTCAGGACATCTCACCCATTAATGTGAAGGGCTTCCAGAGATGAGAAGTTTAGTCTCTAATCATTCTATGTAATGCAAAAAAGCAGGGGTGAGGGAAGATAATTACCCCTTCCACTCCGGAAGTGTAGCAGAACAAGTCTGAGGCAGGGGAAGCTAAAAGCTTGTGTCGCCCAGTGCTATTTGTAAAAGTGGGGAAGGCAAAGGAAGGGGAGAGGAGTCACTTAAATTGTCAGATTAAGTCTGGGCTCTAATGCCTTCCTTTCTCAGTTCTCTCAGCCCTCATTATGTCTGCCTCATTTGACAGTGGAAAGGGCAGTGTCCCAGTTCTCCATAATTTTTCCCAGTAATTCTAGTAAGATTTTCTAGGTCATTGTAGTAATGGACCATTTTTCTTCCTCGTCCAGCAAGTTGCACTATCTTTCTCTGGTACAACATGCGGGGAGGATGTGGAAGTACAGTTGCCAGAGTTGGGTGGGGCGCCATCATTGCACAGCACTGAACAGCTTAAAAGGCACCATGCAAAGTGTCCCTATTTTATGGATGAGGAGAGAGAAGAACTGTGATACTGAATGACTCGGCCAGGGCCACAGGGCTCTTGAGTGGCCGAGGGGGCTTGAGCCCAGGTTTCCCAATTCAGTGATCTTACTAAGCACATTCTCTAAAAGAGACACTCTAAAAGAGTGTCTTCCCAACAAGTTTCCTTTGCTCCTTTTATTTTTTAATTTATTTTATTGACATATAGTTGATTTGCAATGTTGTGTTAATTTCTGCTGTGTAGCAAAGTGATTCAATTTTACATATATATATTCTTTTTCATATTCTTTTCCATTATGGTTTATCATAGGATATTGAAAATAGTTCCCTGTGCTGTACAATAGGACCTAGATGTTTATCCTTTCTATATATAATAGCTTGCATCTGCTAGTCCCAGACTCTCAATCCATCCCTCTCCCACCTTCCCTTCCCGTTGGGAACCACAAATCTGTTCTCTGTACCCATGAGTCTGTTTCTGTTTCATAGATAAGTTCATTTGTGTTAATATTTTAGATTCCACATATAAGTGCTATCATATGGTGTATGTCTTTTTCTTTCTGACTTAATTCACTTAGTAGATAGCATATTCAAAAGCAGAGACATTATTTTGCCGACTAAGGTCCGTCTAGTCAAGGCTATGGTTTTTCCTGTGGTCATGTATGGATGTGAGAGTTGGACTGTGAAGAAGGCTGAGTGCCGAAGAATTGATGCTTTTGAACTGTGGTGTTGGAGAAGACTCTTGAGAGTCCCTTGGACTGTAAGGAGATCCAACCAGTCCATTCTGAAGGAGATCAGCCCTGGGATTTCTTTGGAAGGACTGATGCTGATGCTGAAACTCCAGTACTTTGGCCACCTCATGCGAAGAATTGACTCATTGGAAACAACTCTGATGCTGGGAGGGATTGGGGATTGGACGACCGAGGATGAGATGGCTGGATGGCATCACTGACTCGATGGATGTGAATCTGAGTGAACTCTGGGAGTTGGTGATGGACAGGGAGGCCTGGCGTGCTGCAATTCATGAGGTTGCAAAGAGTCGGACATGACTGAGAGATTGAACTGAACTGAACTGAACTGATGATAATCCATAGGTCTATCCATGTAGCAGCAAAAGGCATGATTTCATTTTTTATGCCTGAGTAGTATTCCACAACACACCACATCTTCTTTATTCATCCATCTGTCAATGGGCATTTAGGTTGTTTCTATGTCTTGGCTATTGTAAATAGTGCTGCTATGAATATTCAAATGCATGTAATCTTTTCAAATTATAGTTTTGTCCAGGTATATGCCCAGGAGTGGGATTGCTGGATCATACGGCAACACTATTTTCAGTTTTTCTGATGAACCTCCATACTGTTTTCCATAGTCGTTGCACCAGTTTACATTCCCACCAACGATGTAGGAGGGCTCCCTCTTCTCCACACCCTCTACAGCATCTGTTATTTGTAGATTTTTAAATAATGGCCATTCTGAGCCATGTGAGGTCTTAGCTCATTTAGTTTTGATTTTCATTTCTCTAACAATTAGTGATGCTGAACATCTTTTCATGTTGTTCCTTTTTGGGGTGGTATGTTGTTCTGGTGGTTAGGACTATAATGAAAAGGCAAGACCATGACCACCAACAATCACCATGTTGGGGTGACTCCTTTGGTATGTGTGGGTGGGTGGCTGGGACCTACTTGTGTTGTCCTAAATACGCATGCGCTTTCACAGCTCCAGTCTTGCAGAAGATGAATCTTCAGTGAATTAGCAGGTAAATACTATCCCTTGTCCGGCACCCAGCCCACTTTCAAGCATCTGTAGCCAGTGCTGCTGGCCTGAACTCCGCAGCCAAGGAAAGCAGATGGCTTTCAAACACTGATTAATCACTACCCTTCCTTCTGTTAACTTTCCAGCTGTGGTTCACTTCTCCTTCCTGGCATGGAGTCATTTCTGCCCATTTCTTTTCTTCCTGGCCAAATGTGAGAAGCACTCCTGCCTTTTACTAGATCTCTTTGGTTATTGGCTTCATGTTGCTGGTGGTTGGCATCACTTTTTAGCCCATCTCAAAGCCACCCTTAGGCTGTGATCTTCATCTGTTTGACAGTCTATCCTTATCTAGCTCTTTGACCTCTAACTGCATGGTGTGGTCAGGATGAAGGAGAAAGTTAAGCTGAAAGGAAACCTCTGTGGATCAAAGAAGTCTTCCTGTATATCTCCTAGAGTTGCAGGAGAGCCGGCACCTTTGGGCTTTTTAGTTTTTTGTTTAGCCTAATTTCAAAGTCACATAGTATATACAAAACCAAAATGGAGGGATCCATGATGAAACCTTAGAGTTTGGTGAATTGTTGGTCAGATTTATTAGCATTGAAATAGTACATCTTGCCACACGGTTTTGAAGGTGGAGCAAACTTTCTTAACCCCCTCTTTTCTCGAAGCAGTGGCTCTGAATCAGAGATGCTCATCTGGATTGCTTTGGGAATTCCATCATAAGACCTGTGTTCAACCCCCACCCTGAGAATTGATTAGAGTCGAAGCATTTGTGTTTTGGAACATCTATCCAGGTGATTTTGGTTAAGAAGCATTGCTCTAAAGGGATATCTCTAAGGTAAAAGAGACAGCACAGTACTAATTAAAAAAAATAAAAACTCTGGATACCTGGGTGTAGATTCTGGCCTCTGCTAAGGGGAGACCATATAATTTATTGTCCATATCAGGATACATTTGAGAGTAAAAGAGGGAGCTGTTAATAACTGTGTCGGGACAGGAGACATAAATTGAAACTGTCCAGACAAACCAGTCACCCTACTCATTAGTCAAATGAGAGATTGGAATAGACAACTCTGAGGTTCCTTTCCGATTTATGATTCTATAATTCATGACCGCGGGGACAAGTACAAAATATGTTTTCATTCCAAATGCGTGCAGGACGGAGTTTAGGCATCAGCTACTCTCAGGGAAGCTGAGATGACAAACATCTGCAGCCTAGAGGCTGAGACCTGATAGCACTGAGCCTGAGCGGCCTGGGAGATGAATCCAATAGGAGGGGGTGACCTTCCCAGAGCAAAAGCACCAAGAGCCGCGTGTCAGTAGGGATAGACCCACCGTCAGGGTTTGTCAGAGCAGCTGTGATTTCCATCAAAGCACCGAGGACAGGAACAGACGAGATTTGAGGTCTGCTGACATTTACACACACGTCTGGATCCTACTCCAGGATACGCTGAGACATTTACACACATTTCTATATTGTCTTCCAATGTGTTACATGAAGAATTTGTACAGCTGTTTCCATGGTGCATGTCTGCCATGTGGCACAATTAGGGAAGAAGGGTTTAGGTCCATCAAATGTTCTGGTTGATTAAAAGTCAGCATATAAATTATACCCTAGACAAATTACCGATTTCCTAAAAATTGAAGTGTAATATAATGTCCTTCCACAATCCCTCAAATGCTGTTCATTTTCTCTTTTATATTTTAGAAAGCACTTCAGAGCTCTGCACTGGCATAATAAAGATCATGGCACGCTGCAGCTGGGAAAGGTCAGCCTGACAGAATCCATGGTATCAATCAACAAGTTTTAGGGAGTGCAGAAGTGTTAAGCTCATTATAGTCTGATCTTTATGGCTTTTTTCTACTTTATTTTTTGTTGTTGTTGTTGGTGGTGGTGCTTATCAAGTACATATGAAAGAAAATCTTTAGACCCTGGAACATAGTGAGAGGGCCTGAGTAGATGACACCTCCATCACAAAAAGGGTGATGGAGAGTGTGCTGAACTCTTGTTTGTGGCCTTTAAGGCGTTGGGGAAATTAGTAGAATTGTGGGGAGAGAAGCACATACAGATAGAGCGAGGAGAAGAGAAAGAGGTGGGTGAAGAAAATGAGGGGACGAAGGGAGTGAGCAGAAGGAAAGGGGAGATAAAGAGAGAGAGGCAGGGGAAAAGGAAGAAAGGGAGAGAGAAAAAGGAGAGGAAGAGGAAGCCGAGGAAGAGAAGGAAGAAGAAGGGAAGGAGGAGGGGAAGAAGGGGAGGAGGAGTGATGGAGGAAGGAAAGAAAGGAGATACTCAAATACATAAAAGGAGAAGCAAATAGAAATATGGAAAGAGATACCAGAGAGGGGAAGAGGAGGTGGACACACACATACACATACACAGATACACACGAGTGTGTGCACACACACACACACGTGTGTCTCTGAGTGAACAGGAGTAACTTCCGGGTTAGAATTTTCAGTTGTCAAAACCTAGAAAAGTCCTGAATCCGAACGTAAGAAAGGTAAGGGCTCCCATCGCCGCTGAAGCTGTTTTGATGAACAGGGTCCAACTCATTCATTTCACATCAATTTCAGCTCGCTCTGTTTGAAAGGAGGTTGACGCCGGGGCCATGCTGGAAGGGTGTACTCCGAGGACTGGCAGTGATGGAAAGCTTCTCCCTCCACGCCAGGAGGAAGCTGGCAGATTCTGAACAGCTCTGTTTCCACAACTGTGCCTGTGGCATCTGTTTGTCAGAATCCGTGCCCTGCATGTATGTGGGGTATGAACACGCTTAGCCCAGGATTAGAATTCTCCCGGCTGCAAATGGTTTTTGCTTTTTACTGATTCTTACCCATGGCAGAGAGCAGCCATGCAGCAAGAAGAAATTGCTATTGTCTGGTGAGGGGTCATTTTCAGAGAGCCTTGGAGAAAGAGCCTGTCCCTGAGAATAGAGGGGGAGAGGAAGCCAAGATGTTATCTTTTGGCTCATGGGCTGACATGGGCATATGTGGCCACAAAGGCCAGCATGAGGCTGGGGGCTCCAGGAAGAGTTTTGAAAACAAGTAGCAAAGACTTGCTTTTACTTGAGGAGGGATGCTATGCGTGTTCTCATCTCTGCACTTTAAGAAAGCCTTCAGGAAAATTGAATTTGTATCCTACTGTTGTGTGAAAATTGTACAAATCTTAATTATGTTGAATTGGTTCACAATACTTTTCAGGTCTTCTCTGAATCCTTCAACTTCTCTGAATATTCATTTTATTAATTTTTGAGTGTTTGAAATTGAAACTCTTAACTAAAAATCTTTATCTACTTAAAAATAATTGTAATATATAGTGGAACTGTATGTAACTTTGTTCAGTATTTTTCCAAGTTTCATGTAAATGTGTTATCACAGTTTTGTAAGTTAAAAAATTTTTTAAAAAGAAAGAAAACCCTAATGGAACAGGAGAATGCCCAGGGATGGGCAATGAGGTGATCAAGGGGTCAGAGGTCTGGGCAGAAGGGAAATACTGAGGTCTTCAGTCCAGAAGGGCAGAGACAAAGAAGGGAGAGGATGGCTGTCTGAAACGGGGGAAGGGAAAGGATGCAGATTGTGTGTGTGATCACAAGATTCTTGGATACCAAACGCTCAAGGTTTTATAGAGGTCATTTTAGCAAAAAAGAAACAAAATATGAATTTTTCTAGTGAACAGTAACCTTAGAAAACTTGTATATGGTAGCTAAACACCAGTAATTACCATTCCACAGACTCTCAATTGGCCTTGGGCCTGAGATTTTCTGATTAAATCCAAGCAGGTGGTTAATAATTTGTCTCTCCATCAGTGCTTGAGTCTGTATCCTGGTATCTGCCCTAGGACGTAGGGAATTTGCCCAACAAAATATGGACACCTGGTTGAAAGGTGTAACACAGCCAAGTGGCAGGTACAGAGGAGGGGAAAGGAAGGGCGGGGTTCTGGAAGTGAGTTCAGTACATACCATGCAGAAACAGCTGATGTAAACCGAGACGGGGAATCCTGGGATCCTGGTGCAGGGAAAGGGCCTTAGGTAATTAACGATTCACCGTGGAGGGCAGGGAGGATCCAAACCTGATCATTGGGCGTATTTGGTATACTTAATGTCATTGTAATGTTCCTAAAAAATAGAAGATGGAATGTGTCCAAGTCTTCTTGGTGAAGCCATTCAGGAAACAGGCTGAGAAAGCATCTCAGGGCACACCGGACAGAAATGCTGGAAAACAGCTGTCAGATGCAGTGGTCCCTCCTCTGGCCCCATAGTTCCCGGCACTGCTGTAACTGGACACTCACCACGCTTCAGAGCATCGGTCTGTTTATTTGTCTGATTTTGTCCCCAGATTTGTGAGCTCTGTGATGGCAGAAGCTCTGTGTTGCTCATCCAAAGACCTCCTTGGCCCATCCTCAGTGTCTGTTGGTAGAACAGATCATGTCCGCCTGGCTCTAGACAGGATGTGTGGTTGGCAGTGTATCCTCCATGTGGTTTATCTGCTTTCCCTGGAGCCCCTAGCACCTGCCCTGGAGCTTCCCCTTCTCCACTCAGGTACAGGAACATCACGAAGAGGATTTGACAAGTACTTAGGGAATGTGAAGCCCCCTCCCCTATCTCACAGAGGAAGAAACTGGGGTCCAGACAAGGAAAGTAAGTTAGGTCAATGTTAAGCAGCTAACCAGAGGGACATTCTGAATGAGAGCTCAGGCGATCCCTACATCCTTTCTTCTTGCTAGGCAGTGCTGCTTCCGATGTCCAGAGTTTGCCGAAATTCTAAAATAGACTGTGTTAATTGATTTGCTCATTTTTAGCTTCTATGCCAAGCTGGAGAGGATGGAGCTGAAATGGGGTGAGTTCACGCTTTATCAATACGCCGAGAGATTAGCTTTCCTTTCCCACTAGGTGAATGAGAGAGGTCTGTGCTGTGGTGCGTGGTACCCAGTAGGGAGGGAAGGAGAGGCTGCAGGTGGGGAAGAGCCCAAGGGCTGTTCGTTGCCTCATCAGGCTTAGGAAGTTCAAATTTAACCAGCTCTTAGCCAGACTTCAATGTCCTTAATGATTTGTGCCTGATGAGCTTTTCAGGCCATATTTTTCCAAAATAACAATGATAATAGTTTAGAATTTTCAAATAACTTCCATGTCCACTATTTAATTGGATCCTTCCAAGGACCATATGAGAGATAAAAATGTTGTCAAGAAAGGAAAACCCAAGGTCCTAGTAGCCTGCTGACTTTTCCCAGGACCTGTGAAGAGTCTGGGTGGCTCAGTGCACGGATAGTTACAGACATGGCCTCTGCTTGATTCAAGGCCCACCTTCTCTTCCTGAAGACTCTGCTCCCATGGCTCTGACAGTCTTGCAACTCTAGCTCACTCAGGTGACCCTTAAATGGGCTGGCTTGGACTACTGGGTAGCTTTTATGCGTTTGTGTCTGTGGCATCTGGTCCCAGCACTTCATGGCAAATAGAAGGGGAAAATGTGGAAGCAGTGACAGATTCTATTTTCTTGGGCTCCATCACTGCAGATGGTGACTGCAGCCATGAAATTAAAAGACACTTGTTCTTTGGAAGGATAGCTATAACAAACCTAGACAGCATATTAAAAAGCAGAGACATCACTTTTCTAACAAAGATCCATATAGTCAAAGCTATAGTTTTTCCAGTAGTTATGTACAGATGTGAGAGTTGGACCATAAAGAAGACTGAGTGCTGAAGAATTAATGCTTTTGAATTGTGGTGCTGGAGAAGACTCCTGAGAGTCCCTTGGACCATGAGCTAATCAAACCAGTCAATCCTAAAGGAAATCAGTCCTGAATATTCATTGGAAGGACTGACGTTGAAGCTAGACTAAAGCTTTTGCTAAAGCTTTTGACTGTGTGGATCACAATAAACTGTGGAAAATTCTGAAAGAGATGGGAATACAGACCACCTGACCTGCCTCTTGAGAAACCTATATGCAGGTCAGGAAGCAACAGTTAGAACTGGACATGGAACAACAGACTGGTTCCAAATAGGAAAAGGAGTACATCAAGGCTGTATATTGTCACCCTGCTTATTTAACTTCTATGCAGAGTATATCATGAGAAGCACTGAGCTGGAAGAAGCACAAGCTGGAATCAAGATTGCCAGGAGAAATAACCTCAGATAACCTCAGATATGCAGATGACACCGCCCTTATGGCAGAAAGTGAAGAGAAACTAAAAAGCCTCTTGATGAAAGTGAAAGAGAAGAGCGAAAAAGTTGGCTTAAAGCTCAACATTCAGAAAACTAAGATCATGGCATCTGGTCCCATCTCTTCATGGGAAATAGATGGGGAAACAGTGGAAACAGCATCAGACTTTATTTTTCTGGGCTCCAAAATCACTGCAGACAGTGACTGCAGCCATGAAATTGAAAGATGCTTACTCCTTGGAAGGAAAGTTATGACCAACCTAGATAGCATATTGAAAAGCAGAGACATTACTTTGCCAACAAAGGTCCATCTAGTCAAGGCTATGGTTTTTTCAGTGGTCATGTATGGATATGACAGTTGGACTATAAAGAAAGCTGAGTGCCGAAGAACTGATGCTTTTGAACTGTGGTGTTGGAGAAGACTCTTGAGAGTCCCTTGGACTGCAAGGAGATCCAACCAGTCCATTCTAAAGGAGACCAGCCCTGGGTGTTGATTGGAAGGACTGATGCTAAAGCTGAAACTCCAGTACTTTGGCCACCTCATGCGAAGAGTTGACTCATTGGAAAAGACTCTGATGCTGGGAGCAGGAGGAAAAGGGACGACAGAGGATGAGATGGCTGGATGGCATCACAGACTCGATGGACGTGAGTTTGGGTAAACTCCGGGAGTTGGTGATGGACAGGGAGGCCTGGAGTGCTGCAATTCATGGGGTCACAAAGAGTCAGACACAACTGAGCGACTGAACTGAACTGAACTAATGCCAAGAGCCAACTCATTGGAAAAGACCTTGATGCTGGGAAAGACTGAGGACAAAAGGAGAAAGGGGCAGCAGAGGATGAGATGGTTGGATAGCATCACCAACTCAATGGACATGAATTGAGCAAACTCTGGGAGATAGTGAAAGAAAGGAAAACCTGGCATGCTGCAGCCCATGGGGTTTAAAGAGTCAGGCATGATTTAGCAACTGAAAAACAAGAAGACCTGGGTTTACCCACAGAGCAGGCTTGGCCCATTGTCAGAACAGGCTGGGCGCTAACATCTCCTGGGGAAAGTGACAAGTAGGGTGACCCCAGATGGCATGTCTCATATGTGAGAAGCCAGTTAGATTCTGATGACTTGCCTTCTGGGGAAACTGAACCTGAGACCGGGACCTCAAATTTCATTAGTATTTTCCGCTAAGTGCACCACTTTCCACTAATATTTGGAGGGGAATTGCTTTCTAGAAGTGCAGGGGAGGCAGCGACTTTATAAAACCTCCCACTGAGCTGTCACAAACGAAAACACCTTTGGCTACCTGGAGACCAGTCAGCAGATGAGACAGAGCTTAGGTGAATGCTGTTTGATGGGTCGCACAGTCTTTAGAGGAAAAACCATGTTTGTATTAGCATCGGTTTGCCAAAGATGAAACAGAATTTAAAAACCCGATAATTCAAAGAGCTCCGAATCAAAGGTTGAGATGCTTTATAGACTTTGAACTATGCCAAAGGAAGTGCCAGTAGTTTATTTCCTTTGGAGAAGAGTGCTTACAACTAGTGTAGAGGAATTCATAAATTTTCATATTTTTTTTTACTGTCAATCCATTGATGTCCTCCTTCCTTCATTTACTCAGTCATTCAATAATGACATTTTTCTGCATTTTCTCTGTGCTGGGCACTGCTCAAAAATTTGACAGCCTACTTTTTTGGGAACACTATCTGTGTGCGCTAGAAACTCCTCTTCTAGTAGACTGTTCTGCAGAAGAGGTTAATTCCATTTTACAAAAGAGGAAACAACATGTCAGAAAAACTTGGTGAATTTCTCTCTCAAATATATAATAAAGCCTTCAGAGGATTGGTGTGAGAAACCTCTTCCCTTTCCTCAAACCTTGACAATGGTTCCCAAAGATCTGTAATTTATCATGTAAACAATAGTTTCTTGACACCTCTATTCTCTCTCCCTGAATCACAGAAGCTCTTGAAGCTGAGAAGAAATTGAGGGCTTGAATTCAGGTCTGCACATTTTCAGAGTTCAAGATCAGAGAGCCAAACTCGATTGTCTCACACAGTGCTGTGGAGGACAGAACTTTTACCCTGGACACTGGTGTATTCCAGATCCATGTGAATAAGTCACTTTCTATACAGAACAGGAACACTTTCTTGGCTCCGACAGGGCTTATCTTAAGGTCAGGAATCTTCCTAAAGAAACTAGCAGAGACATAACTCTGCAGCGTTGGGTAGCCTGTTTTAAAGCTGCATGAGATGAAATTTATTCCTCCCTCATGCTTAATTGGCAAACTCATTTTCCTTCCTCCAACTCCCTGATCCGAAAGAAACATCTATTACCGACATACTGCTGCTGTTGCTAAGTCGCATCAGTTGTGTCTGACTCTGCACGACCCCATAGACAGAAGCCCACCAGGCTCTCCTGTCCCTGGGATTCTCCAGGCAAGAACACTGGAGTGGGTTGCCATTTCCTTCTCCAATGCATGAAAGTGAAAAGTGAAAGTGAAGTTGCTCAGTCGTGTCTGACTTTTAGCAATCCCATGGACTGTAGCCTATGAGGCTCCTCTGTCCATGGGATTTCCCAGGCAAGAGTACTGAAGTGGGGTGCCATTGCCTTACCGACATAGAGAAACAAAAAGATCTTTCCTCCAATTTTATATTATGCTCTGTTCTGTGAATGACCACAGGAGAACTCACCCTTGAAAAGAGAAAGAAAAATCAGCCCTCGTGCTTCCTAGCCATTTACAGGAAGAGACTGCCTTCTCTCTTTAGAGACTGACTATATTGATTGAGAAGTGGGCTTTTGCCATTTTGGTTCCTGCTCATTGACTGGAAGGAGCCCATTTGTACTGCAGCTTCCTTGATGTAGTTGATCAGTTCAGTTCAGTCGCTCAGTCGTGTCTGACTCTTTGTGACCCCATGAACTGCAGCATGCCAGGCCTCCCTGTCCATCACCAACTCCCAGAGTCAACCCAAACCCATGTCCATTGAGTTGGTGATGCCATCAAACCATCTCATCCTCTGTCATCCCCTTTTCCTCCTGTCCTCAATCTTTCCCAGCATCAATTCTGTTCAGTTCAGTTCAGTCGCTCAGTCATGTCCGACTCTTTGCGACCCCATGAATCGCAGCACACCAGGCCTCCCTGTCCATCACCACCTCCCGGAGTTCACTCAGATTCATGTCCATCAAGTCTTTTCAAATGAGTCAGCTCTCCACATCAGGTGGCCAAAGTATTGGAGTTTCAGGTTCAACATCAGTCCTTCCAATGAACACCCAGGACTGATCTCCTTTAGGATGGACTGGCTTGATCTCCTTGCAGTCCAAAGGACTCTCAAGAGTCTTCTCCAGCACCACAGTTCAAAAGCATCAATTCTTCAGTGCTCAGCTTTCTTTATAGCCCGACTCCCACATCCATACATGACCACTGGAAAAACCATAGCCTTGACCCAGGCTGTATTTTCATACTTAGAGGTGGAAGACGAGGAAGCTGGGTGCAGGGGAGACGAGTGACCCTCTATCCACAGTCGACAACTTACTAAAGAACTGGTTAATGCAATAGTTTCAAATGCTGGGTGTCCATTTGTTTTGTCCTTTTCTTGTCTTCTAGAATTCATGTATAAATGTTTGGGAGGATTGCTAATGTCAAGCCGATGAGTCTCTTCAAACTCTGTTCTTCGGGGGAATAAATAACTATAGTTATCTCTTGCCTTGATCTTGCTCATCTTCTCTGTTGGCATTTTGTGGGCTAAATGGGCAACATTTCTCTTCCATTCCCCTTTTGCAGACACACAAACAAATTTTGGGTTAGATGATTTTTTTTTTTTTTTGGCCCTCTAGCTTACTTTTAAAGGAGTCTCTTACTTAAGGATGGACTTTTAATTTTTTACAGCTTCCTCTGTTGATTAATTCTGCTCCAGTACATTTTCTTTAGAAAATAATTAGTCTGAGAGTTCAAAGGGTTCTTCAGCTTAGCACAATGCTGGGCATGAAACAGGCCAATTATTGGCTAACAGAAGTACCCTCTCTGGGGAAGAGGCTCCTGAAACCTCATGCAATAAGATGCCTTATTCCTTAAGGAGAGGAGACCCCACGGTAGTTTGGGGAAGACTGTCAAGGTGAGTGATCAGTCAACAGACAGACCTTAAGAAGTAACTGTTCGAATCATGCGCTTTGAAACAGAGTCGAAAGTGACTAAGATTCTATCTCTGATATTACTAACAAAATAACCTTGAACAAGTTACTGAAATTTTCTAAGCTTCCATGTCTTCATCTATAAACTGGGGACAATATTACTACTTATTTCATAGAGCTGTTGTGAGAATCAAATAATATTAGTGTGTGAAGTGCTTAGCATGGCTCATGGCATTTAGAAAACACTCAGTGACTGGATTCTTGTTCTTATTTCTATAACTATTCCAGTAACCAGAGAGCTTCAGGATCTCCCTTGTGATTTCTCATGCTCCAAAGCTATTTAACTCCTCCCCCCACTAAAGCTCAAGAAGTAAACAGTCCAAGTTTGATAAAGATTGTGTCTGCGTAGTTTATGGATTAGACTATCTTTGAAGGCTTTTCCTAAAATGCTGGAGGCTGAGTTGGAGAAAAGTTAATAGGAACATTTTCTGAGAAGAGATGTTCAGCCAGCTTCACTAGGAGAGATTGGACTATCTTTCTATTTTGAAAAAGCTTTTTGTATGAAGCTACAGATGAGCCACGAAACAATTAGATCCATCACCTTGGCAGGACAGTTATCCAAGGGCCCTGGAGCACTGACTGTAACCCTATGGTAATCACTACGTATCCAGGACAATTTCATAGAAGAAGAGACGTAAAACCACCTTTCATGGAGTTTCAGTTTCTTATTAACTCTGTACTGAACTTCAAACAATTTCAGAGAAAAGGATAAGATGACATTTCAACGATGATGTCCTTCCATTACTTGTCAGTATTTACCTCTTTTTTTTTTTTTTCCCCCAGCAAATTTACACTGAGGACAACTATTGCCAACTTCTGTCTTCTACTTTAGATGATGGTTCAGTACGTTTTCATGAATCAATGGAGCTTAGAGACTCATCATTTGTAATATTGCTCAGCTATGAGTTTTCTCTTTATGCTATAAAACTACAATTACAGAACAATATAGGTGGAGAGATTTTAGAGCTATGTTATGTGTAATAAGAACCAAGACCCTGATGGTCTAGTGGTTAAAAGTCCTCCTGCCAATGCAGGGGACACGGGTTCAATCCCTGGTTCAGGAATTAAGATCCCAAAACCCAGCGCAACCATAAATAAATGAACAGAAAAATGTTTTTTTAAGAAATAAGAAGCAATTTTTATCAAACCCTTACTATGTGCCAGGCTCTGTGTGCTAAGTGCTTTATACATTTATTTAGTCATCACAATCCTGTGAGGTAGGTTTTACTAATCTCTCCATTTCACAGATAAGAAAACTGAGGCTGAAAATTTAAATGTCCTGTTCAGAGTCATGCAGGCAGTAGGTCTTAAACTCAAAACACAGGCTGGACTAAGTCTATACCTATGCTTAACTAGTATGCGATATGGTTCTTTTACTTCAGATGAGGCTCCTGGACCCCGGAGGAGTAGTGTGAGTTTGCTTGGAACCCTCTAGTTAGGAACGGGCAGGGCTGGGACCTGGTTCTTTGGACTCCCAGGCCCCTGCGTCCTCTACTGTACAATTGATTCTACCTCTCTTTGTTATATTCTAACTTTTTGTTATATCCACTAGTTTGTTGTATTTTTTAAGATTTCACATATAAGGGATATCATATAGCATTTGTCTTTCTCTGTAGGAGATTTGCTTTGAATAAAGCATCTCTCCGTAAACGCTCTTGCCAAGAACTCTCTGGATTCCTCAGAGAATGGCTCTGAGGCACTAGGTGTCTTAGCAACAGAAGACAGACCATCCCAGTTGCTTAGTTCTTAGGTCTTTGTTTCTTCATTGTTTATTATTATTATTGGCTGCACCATGGAGCATGTGGGATCTTAGTTCCCCAATCAGGGATCAAACCAAGCCCTCTGCTTTGAAGGTACAATGTCTTAACCTTTGGACTGCCACGAAGTCTCATGGCCATTGTTTCTTTAGAAAGCAGGATAAAACACATGTGTTCTTGCCCAGAATGGAACTTAAATGAAGAAAATGATCAGATAAGAAAGGTAGCCAGATTCAAATTAAATTTTATTTGCTTCATTGCAGCCTGCTCCTTCCTTTCTAGATATATCCCCCACAAGACCCTCAACAAACGGGTCACTATTTATTGCACACACCTGTCAAATATCTCCTAAGGTCCTATCAAGATCGGACTATCTCTGTTTGGATCCAAGAGGAAAGTGATGAATAAAATCTGCTCCTTTTGTGTGTCACTGTTTATTTACTTTCTGGATGAATTCATATTACAAGAAGATTCTGGAAGGGTTGTTAATTATCCCTGTAATCTAATTTATTTCTCTGGGCACCTGATATGTTCTATACCTTTGATAATGTTAATTTTATTCTTTTGTGAGCTGAGCCTGGTATTCGCAAAAAGCCGTAAGATGTAATTTACTTCTCCCCACTTGCATTCTAAATATTAACTCTATTGAAAATGATTAAATAGATTATGTAAATCATGGTCGTTGCATCCACTTTAAAGGTTAATCCTGCCATCGTGTAGCCAGATAATTAATTTGAATTGGTTCCTGAGCATTAATTCTCAGGGAAGCCCAGGTATAATGGTTGCAGTATCCTATTATGGATGTCAATGCATGCCTGCTTGGCATAAAATTTGGAAGAAACAATTCTCAGAGCTTTGAGAACAAAAGTTCCTTAGGGCCACTGAGAGACTCAGTGCATCACGGGATTAGAGTTACACTTTCTCTAGAATTTTAGAAGATAGACTTGACCAAGCTTGAGTTTTCTGAGATGTCACATCCCTTGTTGGGAAGCCAGACCCAGTTTTTCCAGTTGATTCTTTCTCTTCTCTGCCCTGGGACAGTGACCCCTAAGGACTCAATCCCTGGGACCCTTTGCTGATTGGCTGCAGGTGGATTTGGTCCAAGGGGACAGGACCAGGGTATCAGAGAGGCAGCAAATTGTTCACCCCTTCCGTGACTCCCACCGTGTGGCCTTTCTCCGTCTTCAGCTCTCATTGGCTCTGGTCCCTCCATTTCCTCCTTGTCTGTCTGCCTTAGGGATGACTGGCTTTCAACATTGCCAGTCTCTGGATATCTTTGGTCTCTGGTTTGTTTCCTTAATCCTGCTCATCTATCTGTAGATAGCTCTTCATAAAATCTCTTCATTCAAACCATCTGCAATGAATTCTGTTTCCTCCCAGGACCCTGAGTAATGCACAGGGTTTAAATAAAGACCAAACAACCCAAACTTTGGCAAATGCACTGTCAGCGATTGTGATTGTCTTCTCTGGGCCCTGGGAGCAAGGTCACAATCAATTTCCGTAGAGCTTCCGAAGGGGGAAGCCTTGGACTCCCTGTGCTCTGGAGCCAGGGGAAGTTTGCAGTCTAGACTCTGAGAAAGAAGGCCAGCATCCCATTGGTGGGCAGTTATCTGGCCCCTGCGACACGGTGACAGTGGAAGGTCATGGCCCATGAACTCAAACCAGATCAAGTTCTGATTAGTTAGTAGTGATCCAAAGATTAAGGACAGTTACATGGCTTCCTCTTCTAACTTGTTTATCAGGAACTTATTATTTTGCCTCTAGCCGACCCATCCCACTTAAAAAATCCAAAAGTAGAACACAAAAATAGTGAAAGATACCACAAGCTTAAATTTTAGGCCCCTGCCAAAAAAAAAAAAAAAATTAGCTTTGGGTTTGGGACATCAGGATAGTTTGTTAAAATCTCGGTTCATAGTTGTCCTCCGGTGATTATAGGAGACAAGAATGCTTCCCCGATGATCTCCGAAGTAACCATGTTATTTCTCCATCTGTCCTGCCTCTTTGTTTTTGGAACTCTCTTTCCTGCACTCCATATGACCTGTGGGTTCTGCCAATTGAGGGGTCTCACTGCCTCTGCTCTGAAGACAGGCATGTAACCCAGCCTGACAGACTCAATTATTCTGGAACCAGTGAGTGGTCCAGGGGCAGAATCAAGGCTAATCAGAATCCTTTACTGAAGCAGATATTGGAAAAGGAGCTTTAAGGGCAGAATAAGCTCAAAGCTGCCTGCAGCCATCTTGCTGTCACAAGAAGGAAATCTTTCAGGGCATAAAGCCAAGCAGAGTGGGAGATGAAAAGAGTGCGCCCATCTTACCGTTCAAACCCCTAAATCCAGCAAGGGCTGTAGTCCAACCCTTGGACTTCTATTTACATGAACCAATGATTTCGTCTTTTAAAAAAGGAGTTAGTTGTTGGATTTCTGTCACTGTTTCGTGGAAAGGTCTCAATGAATTCTCCTCCCTTCAAGAATAACTAACACCACTCAGTGCAAGGGAGTATGTTGCTTTTTCTTTAAGGCTTAAAAAAAAAAAAGAAAGAGCCCTTGCTCTTTCATCTGTTTCTGAAGCAAAGGCCCTCCTTATCGATCCCTCTAAATCCCTCCTCTGGCAATTTAACTAGGCTTCCTTTGTTCTTTTCTCAGTGCCTGTGTAAAATAGCTGGTTACCCCCTTCCATAGAGTCATCTTTGTATACATTTAGACTCTAATGAGTTACTCTGAAGCCAGTTTCCTCCAGGCTAAGAAATCCAAGTCTATCGCAAATATTTTTTTTCCAGCATCTTTCTCTCTAAATTGCAGAATTTTGAACGTTTTCCTCTGACCTGGAGAGGTGGAAGAATGTTTCAGAAACTTGTAGAGAAGGTCTTTATAGGAAAAAAAAATTTTACTCCAGTCATAAAAAACTCTAGTACTGAAGTCTCAAGATTAAATAAATGGGTAAGTAAATAGGTATGAAAAATTTCAGGCAGAAAAAAAAGTAAATATGTAGTCTCTAAGGGGCCTCCCAGGTGGCGCTAGTGGCAAAGAACCAGCCTGCCAATGCAGGAGACATAAGAGATGCAGGTTCCATTCCTGGGTCAGGAAGATCCCATGGAGGAGGGGATGACAACCTACTCCAGAACTCTTGCCTAGAGAGTCCCATGGACAGAGGAGCCTGACGGGCTATGGTCCACAAGGTTGCAAAGAGTTAGACACAACTGAAGTGACTTAGCACATGCATGTAGTCTATAAACCAGTTTTGGGTTCAGTTTTAGAAGAGTTTAAAGGCAGATGGATGGCAGTTTTCTGAGACTGCAGTTAGTGGTTGGGTTTTTCCATCAGGTTCAATGTGTTGTCCATGTGAAGGAGGAGGTGAGGGGTGGCTGCAGGTGGAGGCTCTCGGGTTAGTCACTACCTGAGTATTCACATACTTAAAAACAGAAGGTTGATTACTCCCAGTCTCGTTGGATATAAACTTTAAAAAAATCAAAAAGATTAGAATTTCTAGGGGCATGGATCCTACAGGAAACCTTAATTAAAGAGTGGGAGGTATAGATTGCCTTAAAGAAAAACTTTTGTTCAAGATTTATTTTTAACCATGATGAATGTGCTCTTAATTAAGACTTCTTTTGGATAAGACTCAAGGAGTTACCGTGAGATTACTGTCTTCTACGATTAACCTAGGAACATGACCCAAAATGCTTTAAATAGAAGACTTGTTAAATTTAAAGAGAACTTTCTCTCCGGTAAAATAATGCTGAGAATAATTAACTTCCAATTTGCTTTAATTACTTTTAAACATGTTTACATTTTCAAACACTAGGATGACACTGTGTTCCAGGGAATCTTGGGGTGTGGGGGTACCGGTAGGGGTCCTGAGATGAGCAACAGTTTGCATGCCTGCATACAAATAAATTATTTCAGAACCCAGGTCTCCTCCTTTCCCCCATTTCCTTTCTTTATCTAACTTCTAAGTATAATTCAATCATAGGTTTGAGTAATTTAATTAATTACATTTCCACCACTTGTTTCAAGAATGGTGTGTATCCCTGGTAATCTAAATTATTTTGAAGCAAATGAAACATTTAGAGAAGTGGATTGCAGCCCATCAGCAATTATCATTATCTGGGGGAGCTTTGAAAAAAAAAACACCAATAATTCTGGTTCCACTTCCAGAGGTTCTGATTTAATGGAAGTGGGAGGGAGGGCAGCAGCTATCAGTACTTTTTAAAGATTCCCACGATTTTAACCTGTAGTGAGGGTTAGGAGTCACGGATTCAGAGACTGAAAGAAATCACACTGCTAGTTCAAAAGCAATTCACCAGGAAGCAGTAGGGCTTCTTGGGAAGGGCTCAGGATTCAGAGTTGAGGGTTTTAATCCTGCCTTCACTCATTGTCCACTACTTGGACTTGCTCATGTACTTGGCCTCTCTGTATATCATTTCCTCATGGGTAAAACTGGGATAATTGTATCCCCTTTATGGAATTGTTTTGAGGACAAGACCTACCTGGTACATGGGGGAACCTCTGTAGCAAGAACTATTATTAATGTAGCATGTAACTGTCTAGAAACACATGTCTCCATATTCCCCTTACTTGCCTTCTCTGTGCCAGCAGGAATCCAAGTCTGCACTATTCCTGGAGACCCTGAATTCCCTGAATGGGAATGGATGACCCTGGTAGCTACACTGGGCTTGCAGAGAGACAGGGGTTCCCCAACCTCCATGATCTAATGCCTGATGATCAGATTTTTATTTATAATAATAGAAATAAAGTGCACAATAATTGTAATGTGTTTGAATCATCCCCAAATCATTCCTCCACTACCCCTAGTCTGTGGAAAAACTGTCTTCCATGAAATTGGTCCCTGGTGCCAAAAAAGTTGGAGACTGCTGGAGAGGGCCAAACACTTGTTCCTTCCAAGCCTAACCAATGCCGGTCAGTGAAATGAGTCTGAAGGTCTGAGTCCAGCTTTTTTACAAACTGTGTTACCATTTCTGTTACAAGTTATGAACTAGCTCTGCCCCCCCCTCCCATTTTTCTTAACCGATAAAATGGGATCAGACTAGAGCTATGTTCCATGTTCTTCCAATAACATGAGCCAATGAGCTTTAAAGAGTCTGTCAGTTTCAGACCAGATCTGAAAATATTTTTACCTGGTGCCCAAGCAGCTTCTACAATGAGGAGGTCCCATGAAGAGAGTGGATTTTTTTTTTTTTTTTCTGGAAAGCTGGTTCTTTTGCAATTGAGAGTAGAAAGGGTTCCATCTTGACTTTTAGCTTGAGGACAGTGATTCAAGTTACCCAGTCAGTCTCAGTGGAGAGTAAGGTCTCAGGATTGACCATAGGGGTTTATTTTTTATTGGGTCCACAGCAGAGATGGAATAACATTGCCCATGCAAGATTTAGACCGAAATTATCAGTGTTGTCTGGACCCTCAAGACCCGGATGCTGGGAAAGATTGAGGGCAGGAGGAAAAGAGGGTGACAGAGGATTAGATGGTTGTATGGCATCATGAATTCAATGGAAATGAGTTTGCCCAAACTCCAGGAGACAGCATAGGACAGGGAAGCCTGGCATGCTGCAGTCTGTGGGGTCGCAGAGCTGGACACGACTGACTGGCTGAACAACAACTGAACCCTTAGCAGCTCTCTGGGTCAGTGGGTTTTTTTTTCCCAACTGGGCATGTGTTGGAAGCCCCTGGAGGGCTTGTTCTGTCTCAGATCCCTGACTCCACCCCTGGAGTTTCTGACGCAGGAGGTCTGGGAAGAAGTCTGGCACTTTGCATTTCTAACAAATTCCAGGATGATGTAAGTGTTGCTGGTCCCAGCGTCACACTTTTAGAGGGACTTCTCTAGGTCTTACTTCACAAACGCCTGTGATGCTACAGTCCACGTAGAAAACTCTTTAAAATACTAATTGCCAGATCCCACCAGTAAAAAGTCTGATTTTGTGGATTTACAGTGAGGCCCAGGCTGTACTCATCATCAGGGAACTCGGGAAACCCTGACTGGGTCAACTACCCATTCATTGCAACAGAATCACCTGGGTGGGGGGTTGGGGGGAGCTTTGAACAAACTCTGAACCCTGGGCTTACTCCCACTTCTCAGATGCTAATTCTGAAGGGCAGGGCTGGGAGAGTGTGCATTTTTCAAGTGACCCAGTTGATTGTGATGTGGATCTAAGTTATCTCACTTTGTAGGTGAGGGCCCTAGAAAGACTGAGGTATTCATCTAGAGCAGTAGCAGAAACGGTACTAGAAACTGCATGGCCAGATCCTCTGGGCTTGGTCCACACTTCCACATTCCTTCTTGTCTGATCCATCAGAGGCTATTTCTTCTGCCATTGATTTTCAAATGGAGCACCCCGAGAGCTGGATACAGCACTGAGTTCTGACATTGATTCTTCAACACCAACTGTGTCCTCCAGTTCAACTCAATTTTGACACTAACTGCCTAGAATGAGCAACAGATCTCACAAGTTGAAAGGTGAGGTTCCCCAAAAGACGGCTCTTGCTTTAGCTGCCAGTCACAGCTGGGGTCCTCAGGCTACCCTCTCTTGCCTGTGACTTGCCTACAAATTCAGAGCTTCCCATACCACTTTAGCTTTGTTCATTTGCTAGAACAACTCACAAAATCCAGGGAAGCGCTGTCCTGCCAATTACCATTTTCTTATAAAGGACACGAATGTACAACAAGATGAAGAGACACGGAGGGGAAGGTCTGAAAGGGGCCCCAGCACAGGTGCGTCTGTCCCTGTGCACACCTCCCAGCACATCCATAAGTTCACTGCTGCTGCTGCTGCTAAGTCGCTTCAGTCGTATCCGACTCTGTGTGACCCCATGGACTGCAACCTACCAGGCTCCTCCGTCCATGGGATTTTCCAGGCAAGGGTGCTGGAGTGGGGTGCCATTGCCTTCTCCTATAAGTTCACTAACCAGGAAGATCTCTCACTTTCTCAATCACTGTTGTTGCAAGAGAGGCCATCGGAGGCGAGCAGAGATTCCAGTCCGGTCTGGGGGCTGGAAAGGGACAGTGGAAGCTCTTCCTCTGCAGAGAAGAAGATCCTTTGTCCCGTCCCAGTAAGGCCACTGCCAACCAAGCATTCCTTCCCCACTACGCCTCCCAGCAGAACCCAGCAGAACTTCCCAGGGGATCTCGGTGCTGCCAGGCCTGATGAGCGGTCAGAACAAATGTGCTGCCTCATCTCATTAGAGCCAGGCTCCAAGGTAAGCGCTCAAAGGTCAGGAGCCTTTGAAGTGGAAGAGCAGAACTGCTGAAGGGTCTTGATTCTTTAAAAGAAGTTTTCCTTCCTACTGACCGATTCGATGGAAATTCTGGAAGTTTCATGTCACACAGCAGAAAGGCCAAGTACTAGTGGGCTCGCCTGAAAGGACAAACACATCTGAAAGACGCCTCCTCGTCTCCAGACTCCTCCCACACAGATGTCTGCAGGCAGCCCAGGCTTTCCGTCACCTAGGCTTGCTGCCAGGGAGCGGTTTTTCCCTCCATTGTTTCTGAGATCTGATGGGTTAACCAGTCTCAGAGAGCTCATCTCTGTGATTCATCTCATATCACGCCCTCCCTATTCATCTTCACTGCATTATTTCTGGCCCGCATTAACTTCTCCCATCTTTATTTTAATTACAAAAACGGCACATGCTTGTTTCAGAAGAAGCCAGAAGCCAAGAAGCACAAGGAATGCAGCTCTAGAAGCTGGAAAAGACAAGAGAACAAATTCTCCTGTAGAGCCACCTTAATCTGGGCTCAGAGAAACAGATTTTGGACATCTACCCCCTAGAACTCCAAGAGAATATATGCCATTTGTGGTGATTTATTGGAGCAACCTTAGGAAACTAAGACAGGTTGATTTCAATTTTTTGGATGTGTAAATATTTTAGTACCTCCTATCTCTTGATTATTCCCTGGAGTAGGAAGTGGCACCCCACTACAGTATTCTTACCTAGAGAATTCCATGGATAGAAGACCCTGACGGGCCACTATCCATGGGGTCGCAGAGTCAGACATGACTGAGCACACACCTCTTGATAGAAACTGTTATCTCTTGAGTTTCTTGGAGAAACTCTTGACTGAAGTCTCCCTTGGTTTCAGTCTGCCCCCCATGGCCACTCCTTGACTCCCCACTTCTGGAAAATGTTATCCAAATTCTTTAGTCCAAAGGACCCCCATGCACTAACCTAACCCACTTCTTTTACCTTTGACTATTCTATGACCACTCACACCCTCAACACACGTTTGCTACCTTCATTACTTGACACCCTTTTCTATGCCTGCTGTGCCTTCCTTCACCCATCTATACGTACAGTACTTTAAGCTCCAGTTCAAATGGGACCTCTCCCCAAATGACCCTTCTGTGTCCTTGGCCCATCCTCAACAAGATGTGATCTTCACCTTCTTTGAACTTGCTTAACATTTTGCATCTCTCTTGTGGCAAATATCAACTCCATCTTGTATGGAATTGGCCAAAAGTTTCATTCAGATTCTTCCATAAGATCTGATGGGAAAAATCCAAATGAACTTTTTGGCCAACCGAATATTTGAGTTACAGATTTTATATATAAAGAGCCTAGTACTTTAATCATTTGTTGAATTATCTGACAATTAAATACCTATTGAATTGAAATGTGAGCCACAATAGAATGGGTTTTCTTGCTGTTTGTGTCGTAATTTGATACCCATGATGTGATGGGCTTCCGTGATGGCTCAGACGGTCAAGAATCCACATGCAAGCAGGAGACCTGGGTTAGATCCCTGGCATGGGAAGATCCCCTGGAGGAGGGCATGGCAACTCACTCCAGTATTCTCGCCTGGAGAATCCCATGGACAGAGAAGCCTGGCAGGCTACACCCATGGGGTTGCAGAGAGTCAAACATGACTGAGCAACTTAGCACATGTGATGAGATGGAAACCATGGACTTTAACAATGAAAGATGGACGTAGGAAAGGAAATTAATTCGGCTTGAAATATGCTTCCAGTTTTTCAAATCTCTTCCCTTCTGCCTTTCCAGATTCAAGAATAAACAGGATAGTGATGATTCAGGAGCAAAGAGAATATTCGCTGACTCCAAGCTCAGTAATGATTCTCCCCTGTGATTCAATGCCATCTCGGGCTGTTTACAGGCGTGCAAGTCCAGAACAAAGAGGAGATTGTCTCATGGCTTTTTCAGATGCATCTTCTGCAGGAAGCATGATGAATGCTACTGCTGTTTCCTAGAACAGATACAGCATCAGAATAACCTGGGATGCTGTGAAAAAATACAGATTTCTAGATACCACCTCCAAGAAGTTTCTGAATGAACAGGTTAGGAAAGGGCCCAGGGATCTATATTTTAACCAGCATGAATTGGTGGGGGCTTACCAGTCTGAAAAAACCCTTAGAGTTATTTCCACTTTTGAAATTATATTATTCAGAGTATTGTGTCCAGTTTCTGGTTCCATAATCTGAAGCTCCCAGCTTACTGACTCTGCTGGTTCTTACCATTGGCAGCCCCAAGTTTTGGTCTTCAGAAACTGTTTCTTTGGGGAAGGGAGCACTTAGAAATTGGCCAATAGGCAAGTTTGGGGGGTTTGTCTCACTGGTTCTTTTAGAATTTCGCCATTAGTAATGAGGGCTGTAACTCACAAGCTCCAGCCACTCAGTTTATCTCCTAGAGATGAAAGAAACAGGTTATTATTGCAGCTGAGAAGCCACCCAAGACAAAACATGCAAGCGTAATCCGGCGGCCATGAGTACCTGAAGGGGAGATGATCCAAGGAAGCAGAGGCGCAGATAGAACTGGTGTCTCGTTAGAACTGACCCTGTGTTCTAGGAGGAGACCTGAATGAGTCTTAGAAGCCTTGTTGCCTGTGACCTTTCCTCACCCCAGGGGCAGAAGCGGTGTTAGCCATTCCCAGTGATGGGGGTGGGACAGCTCAAGTGCTAAAGAGAGGCAAGAACTGTTGCAGAAAGGAGAACCCCTTCCAGGGCCCAAAACTGGAGTCTTGTCTGACATTTCGAAATGATTTGTCCGAGGAGACACACGTGCTGACAGAGCAAGAGATTTTATTGGGAAAGTGCACCCAGGTGGGGAGCAGGAGGGTCAGGGAACCCAGGAGAACAGCTCTGCCATGTGGCTCGCAGTCTTGGGTTTTATGGTGATGGGGTTAGTTTCCAGGTTGCCTTCAGCCAATCATTCTGACTCAGAGTCCTTCCTGGTGGTGCAAGCCTTGTTCAGCCAATATGTATGGCAGACAGAAGGATTCTGGAAGGTGGATGGACGTGTGATGTCTCCTTTTGACCTTTCCCAAACTCTTCCGGTTGGTGGAGGCTTATTAGTTTCGTGTTCCTTACCAGGACCTCCTGTCCTAATACAACTCATGCAAATGGTTCCTCTGGTGCCTGGCCAGGGTGGGCGGGTCCAGTCAGCGTGCTTCCTCTAACAGAACTAGGGAGCTCCATGCCCTGGCCCTCTTGCTCTGGTCATTCCATTCCAGAGATTTATTGCCACCTCCTAAATAAACAAAGCTATTGGAGCTTCAGGAGCCCAGTCTGACAGATGACCAAAAGTCATTTTTCAGCCTTAACACTATTTGTTTACCGTGTGTCCACTGTCATTAACCCATAAGAGCAAAAGGAGACCAGTCCATTTCATTTTCTGATTATCAAGTTTATGACATCGTTAAAATTAATTGAGCACTTATCTCAGCACATAACGAGTGAGCCATGTGGAGCAGGCAGAGTTCCTGGAAAAACACTGATGGAGGGTGTGAGTGCGTTCTTGCCATCAGCGTGGTGCAGTTGGGTCCCTGGTCCCATGCAGGTCATGGAATCTTACAGGGGACAGTTGTGCAGTTCTGGTGGTCAGCAGCCTGTACTCAGCATTGCTATTTCTCCATAGGAGGACTGAAGTAGGGCTTGGAGTCAGAGAGGAAAGACAAGACAGTCTGCACACTTACTTCTTTTGCATTAAAGAGGAAGTGGAGAGTTTCTATTTGGGATGATGACAGTTTTGGAAATGCGGGATCGTAATGGGTTGCACAGTATTGTTGAATGTAGTCCATGCCACTGAATTATACAGTTAAAATAGTTAAAATCTTACTGGTCAATTTGTGGTATGCATATTTTACAATTTTTTGAAGAAAATGGACTGGCTTATCCATAGACTAGTCCAGTCACTGTTCTCTGTGCTCAGCTGTGTCTGACTCTTTGTGACCCCATAGACTGTAGCCCACCAGGCTCCTCTGTTGTGGGATTTTCCGGGCAAGAATACTGGAGTGGTTTGCCATGCCCTCCTCCAGAGAATCCTTCCCACACAGAGATCGAACCCACGTTCTCCTGCGTCTCCTCCATTGCAGGTAGATTCTTTACCACTGAGCCATGGGGGAAGCCGAGTCCACTGGTGTGGTGGTGATTAACAGTTGCCATCTTGTTCCCTCTTTTGATTGTGAATGCCTCAGTGACCTTCTGTTCCTTCGGTAGGTTTGGCTTATCCTGGGGGCAGTGACCAAAGCTGTTTTTTTTGTTGTAGGAACCAGGCAGATATTTTTGCTCAGTCTAATTCTGGGGCATTTGAGAGCAAATGAAACTTCACTAACTCCTAAGACTTAAATGCCTAAGTATTGGAATGGCTTGAATCCCTTTTATCCGACGCAAGATGGGCCTAAGAGTTTGCCTCTGGGGTAGACTGTCCTACTTTTCTTATGGAAATGATAACTAATTACCATTGAGTGTGGGTATTCAGTGCATTTTTTTTTTTTTGAACGTCAACTCTCTCTTTTCCTCCCCATTTCCAGAACTGAATACCTCAGTACAGAGCTGGAATAAATAAAGGCTTTTGGATTTGTGGCCCAAACTCACTTCACTTTGCCTATGAATGTTTTCATCACCCAGAGTTCAGAGACTAACAGAACCACAAGGTTGAAAGAGTCTGGAAAGATCCTGCGTTCATTACCCATGGGATGCCTGTCAAATGGTCACACACAGGCATGGCTTCTATCTTAGAGAAAGGTCACACCCTGTAACCATTATTCATCCTGTCTCCTCAAAGAGCCCCTCAAAATTGCAGACATAAACACATTTTTAAAGTGTATTCCACGAATCCAGGGGCTTCCCTAGTGGCTCAGTGATAAAGAATCCACCTGCAGTGCCGGAGACTTGGGTTTGATCCCTGGGTTGGGGAAGATGCCCTGGAGAAGGAAATGGCAACCCACTCCAGCATTCCTGCCTGGAGAATCCCATGGACAGAGGAGCCTGGTGCCTGTCTGTGGGGTCCCATAGTCCACAGGGTTACAAGAGTCCGACACCACTTAGCGACTGAACCACACCAATCCAGAGATTTACAGTTCTGCCATCTCCGTACTGGGTTTAGATCACTTTATTTTAATATTCCAGGAAGATGTTTTTCAGTTGAGAAACTTCAGTTCAACTCACATTTTCTACTTGTAATTTCTAGCTGGAAATTACCTACGGCAGCTGAGTCACCCACCTTCCCGCCGAAGCCCGCTGGCTGTTTCCAAGGCCTTCCTCATCATTCAAACCACGATGCGGCCACAGGAATACCAAAAGCAACGCTTGATGGCTGTGGAAGATTTTCATCCTCACAGGTCGTGAATGCCTTCTGTTTATCACCTGCACTAAGGATTTACGACTGTCTCAGTGTTGTATTTCTAGCAGCTGTACTCTGAAGGAAAGCATCCTGCCCTGAGGTAAGGACACATTCTTTATTCATAGTGAAAATGAAAGCTTAAAGGGCAAGATTTTTTTTTTTTTAATCCCACTTTCAGTCTGTTCAGAATGAAAAGCTTATTGAAATAAGACCTTTAAAGTGTTTCCTTTCACTGTTCATTTGGGATGTGACTTCACAGATGGTACAGACATCCTGAGATGTTGCCTGGTCTGAAATCTTTTTATCTGTAGCTTTAGAAGAGCAAAGGGTATGACATACGGAAAGGAGCAAACAGCCGTGGGAAGGCATGGCTAGTGACAGGGACAGGAATGCAAATTATAGAATGGATGCTTGCCTCAGAATATTTCTGGTGGGTTTCTGTCCGTGGGGTACCACTCGAGGGTACAGGAGGGAGGCTACGTATGGGGCAATTGAGGGAAGATGTGATTCTGTGATAGGCATGCCGAACCGCAGGCTCAGCAATCTCCAGCCCTTGACCCAAACCACAGTGTTTTTACGTAATCACGGTTGGTGTGGACTGAACTGTGTCCCTCCCAAATTCATACACAGAAGCCCTAACCCTCATATCTGAATTGTGGCTTTATTTGGAAGCGGGGTCATCGCAAGAGTTAAGATGAGGTCATACTGGAATAGAACGGGCCCCTAATCCAACACGACTAGTGTGCTTATAAAAGGAGGGAAGTTGGACAGACTGTCTCTGACAGAGACAGACCCATAGAGAGAATAATGATCTGAAGACACAGGGAAAAGCCAACCAGTCACAGGGAGAACCAAAGACTGCCAACAAACCATCGGAAGCTAGGGAAGAAACATAGGACAGCTCTGTCCTCTGTTAAAAACAAGACAGCAGGTCCAATATGGAGTCACTTTTGCTAAGCCCCACATCAATCATCAAACCAAGAGTTAACTTAGTTATGATTTTAGCTCTCCAGGAAATGTCATCGTAAACCAGTCAATCAGGCATCACTTCAACAGCACTAGTTAAGTCATCTGCCTGATGGACCCTTGCTGTCCCTTAAAGGAAAGTAACTTTGCAATAACCTGCTTTTTTGCCTAATACAGCTTCCTTGTTCCTGCTCTCCTTTGCTTGTATCATTTTATACAGCTCCTCGGAGCTCCTATCTGCTCAATTGGATGCTGCCCAATTCAGGAGCTATTGAATAAAGCCACGTGTTAGTCATTCAGTCGTGTCTGACTCTTTGCAACCCCATGGACTGTAGCCCACCAGGTTCTTCTGTCCATGGAATTTGCCGGGCAAGAATACTGGAGCGGGTTGCCATTCTCTTCTCCAGGGGATCTTCCCTACCCAGGGATCGAACCTGCATCTGCCGAAGCCAGGAAAAAGCCAGCACACAGGAACGAAGGCCCAGCACAATCAAACATCAATAAATGCAATTATTAAATTTACTTGGCAGACTGAAAAAAATATCTTACTGCCCTCTGAAGGAAGCAACCCAATGAACACTTTAACACTGAATTCCTAGCCACCAGAACCTTGAGAAAATAACTGTCTATTGTTGAAGCCTCCGTTTGTGGACCTCTGTTGTGTCAGCCTGACCTGACTTAATAAACTGGCTGTACTGTAGGCATCCAGCGCCCTGCGTTGTTGCACAGTCACAGAAGCTATAATACCTAAAGGTGTCATTTTATCTGTAAAGCATTTATGATTAGAGATGTTTCTTTGAAATTACAGTTACCAGGAAGGAAGGGTAGTGGGGGAAGGATTGTTAGAGAGCTTGAGATTGACATGAAACTCTGCTATATTTTCATGTAATATAAATTGCAAGTAACAAGGCTCTTAATAGCATGCTTTTTTAAACAACTTTTAAAAATTTATGGCTGTGCGGGGTCTTCATTGCCACAAGAGCTTTTTTCTAGTTGTGGCCAACGGAGGCTACTCTCTCGTTGTGGTTCAAGGGCTTCTCACTGTGGTGCCTTCTCTTGTGCGGAGCTCTAGGGTTCCTGGGCTTCGGTAGTTGGGGCGCACAGGCTTAGTTGCTCCACGGCATGTGGGATTTTCCAGGACCGGGGATCGAACCCATGTCTTTTGCACAGAGCCACCAGGGAAGCCCTAACATGATTTCTTAAAGTGACATGGTAATAGAAAGTGAGCTCCCATAAACTCCTGCCTCAGAATCACTTGGGGAAGCCCTTCCCCTACTCTCTGAAGTAACTCAGCTTCCTTGGGTGAGTCTTGCGGCCACTGAAATCAAGGAACCGCTGATCTAGGCTGTGCGTCAGTAGAGATACAGTATCAACCGAAGCACGCACACACTGCAGATCAGCTGCATCAGAAACAATGGCTTCTTTCTTCCAGATCCATTCTTCTCGTGCAAGGATACTTCTGAGAGCATTCGCTTATCACAGCAAAGAATGTCTCCTCCAGGCTCTAGCTGTCACACCCCTGACCTGCCACCGGTGTGGTATCCCATCAGGTGCTGTGGATGAGGCAGGCACTTGTCACTGCCTGACACACCGTGGAGCAGAAGCTTCACAGGACAGGCTGAGAAGAGGAAGAATCAGAAACAAACCGGACACAGCTTTTCTAGAAAATGCTCTCCAATACAACCAACTCGGTGAGAAAGGACTTCAGGGCAAGCATGGCCGCGGAGGGAGGCGAAGCCCGGCAGGTCAGATCTGAGAATGGGATGTCATGATGATGGGGGAAAAAGATGGTTGGTTCAGGATCCAGTTTCTTTGACTTGTATTTCCCTCCACGTGTGCTGTAGAACACTACTTCTGCCCAGTGCCCCAGGAATATAGGGTCTCATGGTAAAACCGTTTTTTAGATATTCTAAATCATTTTTATCTATTTTTTAAAAAAAATAATTACATGCTCTCTGGTTTTTGACTCTCTTCTGCTCTGAGACGTGGGCATTGGTCTACGGGCTGACCCGAAGGACGGTGTCCACGGCTGACACTCACCTGGATCTCTGACCTTGACTCTTGCTGTAAGAATCAAAGGGTGCCTTGCTGGTCTTCCTGAGGCATTTCAGCCCCTCTTGCAAACAGATTTCCTGTGGGTTCTCTTGTCATTTAGAAATATCCTTCTTTATCTGAATCACAGTTCTGGTTCCAGCCATTCCCAAAAGAACTTTCCCAATGTATGAGAAAGTAAATTCTGAAAGTAAGTTGGTACACCAGTCATTTAGAATTTGGGCCTCACCTCCCAGAGCTACAAACTGATACATAATGGCAAAGTTCCCAGGCCAGCCCACAAAAGCCTAACTTTTCCAAAATGAAACATTGGTGGGTGGTATAGTTGTGAGCATAGCTGCCTTTCAAAATGTAGCTGAACCAAGGCAATAAAGTGATACTCAGCCCAACTGCGCTTGGCATGGTGTTTCCATTGGAATGCATGTCCTTTACCAACTGGGAAGCCAGGAAGGCAGAGGGAAATAAATCTTGAGCTGAAATCTCTCTGTAGTTGGGATTTTGCAGCCAGGTACCAGTAAGCCAGCCCCAAGGGTGGAGAAATGTAGGATATAGATGCTCACAGAATCATTTGTTAAATCTTGGGAGCTCCCAAAGAGATGTGTAGAATTAAAATTTAGTTCTGTGGAAGCAGAGCCTCAGTTGAATACCATCCACCAAAGCACTGCGACATCTGTCATCTTGGGATGAGGTCGAAAAGCCTCAGTCAAGAGAAGACGAAGTTCCTCCTGGTGGGGGTGGCACTGGGCTATGGAGACCATCCAGGCGAGCAAGAAATGCAGCTGGGACTCTGGCAGAGGCAGCATGCTGTTGACCACCTGGTTTGGGAAGTGGTTCCAATCCATTTTGATACAACGACATCCTGGTTTCAGTTTCTATCAAATGGTTTTCTCTTTTTGAGTTGCTCACTCTCCATCTCTCCACAGGGGCCAAGAGAACAGGCCACTCAGCAACATGAGAAAAAACAATAGAGAGAGATTATCTTTAAAACTGATGAATCAGCAAAGAGGCTTCATGACCAAAGGAGAGAAGTAATGAGCTGAGGACCTACTATGTGCTGGTTGCTATTGTGTCTTTTCCCCTTCCTATCTTTCTCCATTCCCCTAAATATCTTACGACATGGGCATTATATCCCTATTTAATTGATGGAAATTGAAGCCTGAGACGGGATGTGAGACTGAGAACCTTGGACCAATAGTAAGAGACCTTGCAGGGACTCAAACACAGCCTCTGGCTCCAGAGTGATGGACCTCCCACCATGGGAGCGGAGCATCCCCACATCAACGCCCTAGATGCAGGTACATTTTACTCACTGGTTTTCAACCAGTGCAGGGGGGGGGCAATTCAAAAAGCAAGGAGGACCCCATTTTTCCTTAACCATTTTTCATTCAGGAAAGGTGATAACTGTACCAAGTAGATGGCATTGAGTAGTCTTTGCTGCACACTACTGGTCAGACTGACTGAGGAGGTCAGTTTCCAGAGAGCCTGGGTGGACACTGGGCTCTGGTGAGGTTGACACCGAGCTGGACAGCGGTAAGAGGGATGGGTTCACCCACTCGTTTGACCGTGTGCGGTACCCAGCTCAGAGAGATGATTGTATTATTTGATAAGAGAGAGAGGGGGAAGCCCTCTGGTGCAGAGGAAGTATTTAAACTTTTTAGATTACAAAAAAATTAGGCTGTAACACCCACTCAGCACCCAACTTAAATCTAACCACAAAATCACATCAAAGCCAATATATAGAAAAGAATTGTGTTTCCCACAAAAATCCCATTTCTTTTCAGTTCAGTCTCTTCCATGATAGTTCCTCGGGGCTCTTGGGCTGCGTTAGAGTCTCCCCCTAGTGGACAGCTGGGACATTTCAGCCTCTGTGATCTGATTTCAGAACAATAGAAATGTCTCAAGTTTCTATTTTTAAATGTTTCTTTAGTTGGAGCTGAGCAAAAACGGAGACCAAAGGCAGTGGATTTTTAGGGAATGGAGGCAATAGTGGAACTCCTTAGCTTCTTCTAAAGCGCATGCTCAGGAAATCAGAGACCATGCCCCGCCCAAAGCACAGGTTTATCTGAACAGCCAGGTTCGTGCCTGCGCACGCTTTAGTGTCTCTCAACTCCTCGCCTCCGCAGAGACCCAGAGTTGCGAAGGAAGTCATCACGCATTATTCTGATGTGGTATTCAGGTCCCACAAAAAGAAAAATTCTTGTGTTGCACGTGTTTGTGCTATATTAATACTGAGGGAGAGAAAGGGAGCGAGAGAGAAAATATCAACACATATTAGGCACTGAATTTTGGGAATTTGCCCCGTGTAGAAATTGAGCACTCTGAAATGAGCACAGTAGCTCAGACATGGAGATAGAGCAGGATGGTGGGAGCAGAGAGGCCGGATGAGGCCCAGGCTGTGAGACTCACCCTTGGCCCTTCTACCAGGGGCTGCCCAGGACCTCGGCGGCAGGTCAAGCCTTGGACTTCACTGCACCCAAATGGCTCTCTAACGCCAGGGCAGGGGGCAGGGAATCAGGGATGCCTGAGCACGCCTGGGGCCCTGGTGGCAGAGAGGAACTTCTGCCCAGGCTGAGGTGAGGGCAGCATCAGAAAAGCGGAGCTGAGCAAGAAGTTAAGGTCAGAGAACCAGACAAGAGTCTCTAAAGTGCTCTAGATGTGGATTTGAGAAGCTGAAGGGGTAAGCCAGGGATTAGAGCCCGGGTATCAGAGGTCTGGAGGATAAAGAGAGGCCAGGCTGGAGTACACAGACCAGGCATCCCAGCCAGCAGTGGCTGCGGTGCTAAGAGGAACGGGTTCACCCACTCGTTTGACCATGTGGGGTACCCAGCTCAGAGAGATGATTGTGTGTATTATTTGATAAGGGAGAGAGGGGGAAGTCCTCTGGTGCAAAGCTGCCTCGGGGAAGGGGAAGGGGAAGGGGAGAGGCGACTGGCTGTGTGTGAAGGCAGGGGTGCTTTAAAAAGCTGCACCCCTAAACTGTGGCGGTTCCGGCCAAACCTCCCTCCAGAAGTGGCAAGAATGGTGTGTGTGAACCAGTCCTTCCACTAGTCCTGGTCCTGGTTAAGAGTGCGCACCAATCCTGAAGCTAAGTAAAGCAACAGGGGTCATCAGAGGGCCAGTTTCATTCTTGCCTACCTTGCGTTGTCTCCCTAAATCTGGGCAGAATGGAGACCTTGGAGATACACTAAGAAGAGGTGTGTGGACTGGTCTTGTGGAATCTGATTTATGGTGCCATGGGGGACTAGCTCTGACTCTTGTGGTTAGGTGGTCAAGTTGTTACTTAACTAGAACTTGAGAAGAGGCAAGAGCTTAGTGGAACCCACCCAGTACTAGTAGCTGGTTCCAAACTCTAGAGAAGTTCCCATCTCTTTCCAGTGGGGTCCAAACGGGTAAGTGTCTCTATCCTACCCCTGCACTGCACTGAATACGGGATAAGGGTGCCCGTTTGTAAGCTCCCAGGGACCTTATGATATAACCCTCTACATTCACCATCTGACACGGTGGCCACCAGCCCCCTGAGACTACCGAGAACTTCAAAGTGGCTACTCTGAGTTGAGATGTGCTGAATGCTAAGACTTAATATGAAAATAGAATGTCAGCAATCTTGTTTGTATGCTTATACTAATTCCCTGTCAAAATGATAATATTTTGGTTGCATTAAATATATTATTAAAATTAATTTCTATTTGATTTTATTTTAGCAGACTTCCCTGGTGGCTCAGACGGTAAAGCGTCTGCCTACAATGAGGGAGATCTGGGTTCAATCCCTGGGTTGGGAAGATCTCCTGGAGAAGGAAATGGCAACCCACTCCAGTATTCTTGCCTGGAAAATCCCACGGATGGAGGAGCCTGGTAAACTACAGTCCATGGGGTTGGTTGCAAAGAGTCGGACATGACTGAATGACTTTACTTTCACACTTTCTGATTTTATTTTTTATTTTTTAAATAGACTATTTTTCAGAGCAGATTTCACTTCACAACAAAACTGAGCAGAAAATACAGAGTTCTCATCCATGCTCTCTGTCCCTACACCTGAAGCTTCCCTGCTGTCAACGCTCTGCAGTTCCATGGGACATTTATTACAGTTGAGGAACCTAAGATGGCATATTGCTATCACTCACAGTGCACATCCCTTTACCTCTTAATGTGGCTGCACCACATTTTAAATACCAGTTGGGGCATATTCCCTCAAGGGAACGCTGCTTTTCACTGTACCTGGTGGCAAGTCCAAAACAAAGACCCTTAAATACATTGGGTGATAAATGCATACTTAAACCAAATAGACCGACCCAGACTTTGAGATCTTAACCCAATTAAACTGTGGTGTTGGAGAAGACTCTTGAGAGTCCCTTGGACTGCAAGGAGATCCAACCAGTCCATTCTGAAGGAGATCAGCCCTGGGATTTCTTTGGAAGGAATGATGCCAAAGCTGAAACTCCAGTACTTTGGCCAGCTCATGCAAAGAGTTGACTCGTTGGAAAAGACTCTGATGCTGGGAGGGATTGGGGGCAGGAGGAGAAGGGGACGACCGAGGATGAGATGGCTGGATGGCATCACTGACTCGATGGACGAGAATCTGAGTGAACTCCGGGAGTTGGTGATGGACAGGGAGGCCTGGCGTGCTGCAATTCATGGGGTTGCAAAGAGTCGGACACGACTGAGTGACTGGACTGAACTGAACTGAACTGAACTGAACCCAATTAAAAGCTGAACTTTACCCCCCCCCCCTTTTTTTGAGATTTATTGATTGATTGATTTTTGCCTGTGCTGGGCCTTCATTCTGGTGTGCAGTCTTCTCGTCTTGGTGGAGTCTCTTGCTGCAGACCACAGGCTCGGTAGTTACGGCCTGTGGGCTTAGTTGCTCCATGGTGTGTGGAATCTTCCTGGACCAGGGATTGAACCTGTGTCCCCGTATTGGCAAAGTGGCCAGCAGATTGTTAACCACTAGACAACCAGGGAAGCCCTGTCCCTTCTTTTTCTAGCCAGTTAGGAAAGAAATTACTCAGAGGAAGATCTTCATATGCCCTGTCAGCTGAAAATCTTGTCTCAGACCCAGACTCACTTTCCATCCGTTCCTGAAATGTGACAATAACAGCAGCTCGTGGTGGCTCAGGAGGGGACATGGGCCTCCCTCTGGGAAAACGATCTCGAGTGTCTCTGGGAGTTTCTGGCTTTGGTCCTATTCCCTCAAAAGGCCAGTTTCAGTCTCCGATCTCACAGGTCCTGTGCCCAGACCACGTCTCCTTATGTCCCCTCAGGGGCCTGGCCAGCCCGGGACAGGCAGAGTCAAGGTTGGGTGGCAGCCTCGTTCTTTCTTGGCTCTACCCTGGTTACCTTGGAGGCTGTTTTTTCCTCTCTGCCCTTGGCTGCGGTTATCCAGAAGTCTTGTGCCATAAGCAGATTGGCTTTCCACACCTCACAAACCAGCGCTTGTACTCCCCCACCAGGGCTCGCAGAAGACCGGTCTAATTTCCAAAGCTGGCTGGCATTTGAGGCCAGAATTGGCATGAGCCGCTGTCCAAGGCCTGGTGAGAAGGCCTTGTTTGCCTAACAGGATTAAACTGAACATAGTCAGCTAAGCTTGCACGGAGTTGGTTAAAGGACTTCAGCTCTAATCTCTTACTAGTGAAGGTCTTGTCAGCAACCACCAGCCATGAGGGCCTTTCCTTATGCCTGATGCTGCTTGGGACGCGCCTTATGGCTGATGCTGCTCGGGACGCGCCTCCCGAGGGTGTCACAGCTCGTCTTTTTGTTGTCAATCCACTTCCCCTGCACAAACTCCATCTTTATTCTTGCGGAGAATGGACCCATCTCCCTCCCTCGCTTCTACTCACCCTGCCCCTCTCACCCACCAGGCTGCCCCATCACAGAACAGAAAGAGGGAATGTGGTCACAGGCTCACAGCCTCCTCTTGGAAGAACTTACTTCTTTGTTCCAAAGAAACTTCTGATTGGAGAAAGCAGAGCATAATTCTGGGTTTGTGAGCAATCTCGACCTGCAATCCACCTCTCGATTCTGATTTAATATTCTTTCACCTGTTGGTTCTAACACCGACCTTGGAGTCAAAGGTCATGATCGAAAGTCAGTTTTCCCATAATACCTTTCTGTATCATTGAAATATTTAAATTCTTTCTTTTCTGTTAGAGCTATTTTTTTCCTCTTTGGTCAAGGAGCTATTACAAAGTATATCATGCAAATAATAAAATCCTAACTAATACATCAATATTTTACTTAAGATTCTTGCATAAGATGTATTAGCAGAACTCATCTGCTATGTGTGAGTTCTGTGTGTGCGTGATATAGCATCAGTGTCAAATTTTGGCATCAGAGTTATACTGGCTTTATACGAAGGCATTGGAAGCATGTATTTTGCTTACTCTAGAAAGGCTTTTAAAGTGTTAGAATGACCTACTTCTTAAAGATTTAAAATAATCCACTTGTGAATTTATCTGGATCTGGCATCTAGACAACTATTCAACTTCATATATGTTAATAGTAACTCCTTAGGTTTTTATATGTGTTTGCTTATAATTTAGCATCATTTTTTTTCAAAATCTCCTCCATCTTTGTGCTATCTCCTCATTCTCCTCTTTAATTTTATGGATTTGTATTTTGACCCTCAATTTTTTGGAGGGTGGGATATCCACCCTCCAAAATAGCTAATGGATAATGGTTTATCTATTTCAGTTAAATTCATTAGGCTTTGGATTCATTTATTTTTCTGCCAAGTATCTTTTTTTCTTTAATTTATTTCATTTCAACTCTCAACATTATGTTTTCCTTGTTCCTTCCTTTCTGTAATTACCTTGGGCTCTTTTTCGGACATCTTGAGTTGAATAATCAATGCATTATTGTGATTACTTTTTATTTATTAATGCTAAGTGCTTAAACCTGATAATTTTCCTCTGAGCATTGCTTTAATCATATCCTTAGGTTATGAAGCACAGCTTTTACATTTATTCATAATTATTATTGTCTAGGTTTCCTGCACAAATGGGCTGGGCTCTCTGCTCTGAATACCTACCTGCTTTAAGTTTTGGGCTTTCCTCTCTTCTGCAGTAAGAGGGGCTGAGGGAGGAGGTCTTAGAACACACTGGTGGCTGGTTCAAGGATTCCATCCTATGTTATCCGTACATCTCCTGCCATTTTGAAACAAGAAACTTTAGAATATCACTACAGAAAACGGTCCCTCTTTCCTCTGTGTCCTCTCTGGGAATTTAATTGTTCCAAGTATAGCACCCCAGGTTGGGCTTTATAGAATTCTTTCACTTACTTTCAGAGATGTTAGCGTCCTGCTTAGATCTGGAGAGTTGATGCTTCATTATACATTCAGTCAACATTTATCACGTGTCAAGCACTGCTCTGGTTGTGGGCATCCCTGTTCTTGCTGCTCTAGTTCATGCGTGCATGCTCAGCCATGTCTTGCTCGACTCTTATGCAACCCAGTGGACTATAGCCCACCAGGCTCCTCTCTTCTGTTCATGGGATACCCTAGGCGAGAATACTGGAGTGGGTTGCTGTGCCCTCCTCTAGGAGATATTCCTGACCCAGGGATCAGACCCGCATCTCCTGCATTGCAGGCAGATTCTACTGCTGAGACACCAGGGAGGCCCCACTTTAGTTCAATCAGTGCCAAATATTCTTCAGGATGGTTTGGGAGTTATAAATATTAGTTCCTGTATGTTCCAGAATTTTATTGCACCATTTTAAAAATCGTATATATCAGTAGTTAATCTGTTGACAAATACTTGAAAAGCTTTTTAGACCCATGAGACTCATAGTAAACTTAAACTGAATTTCCAAGTGACCACACTCATGAATAGAAAAAGAATTCTTTTGACTTAGGCATTTCCCAAGCATCAGCTGATCTTTCCTCTCCTAAATAGTATTCACCTTTATGCCTTTTACCTTCCATCAAACAGCAGAGTTTATTGGCCTGATTTATCCTGTTGAAAGCACAAGTCAGGGCTGGTAAGGACATGAGAGGGCCTAAGTCTTGCCCTTGCCCGGGGAAAGTCCACACTCCCAGCTCTTTGCAGACCTGACTTTGAATTTGAAAATGTGCTTAGCTTCTCTTGTTATTGCCCGAGGCTCTCTACAGGGGCCTGACAACAACAGCTAATGAGAAAGGTCAGGAGGCATGTCAATAAGCCCATTGTCTGACCTTTTTTTTTTTCCTTTAACTTGCACAAATTGGTCCACCATGAGGCCCAGTAAGAAGGACCCTTGGTCCTGGGGTCACGCAGTACCTATGGCTCCTCGAACAAGATCAATCCCAAAGAAAGAGAGTCAAAAACTAATCATAAATATGGTATTTTAGCATTTAGGGAGCAAATTAGTAAGTCACAGGCACTTAAAAACTCATAAGTTATTTCCTGTAGTGTAACAGCAAGCCCTTTCTTGATCCCCGAGGGAAAGGTGGTTATGGCTATCTGACCAGCAATAAAGATGAAAAACAAATGCATTAAGATGTGGAAGAAGCTTATAGCTATCAGCCTACTACCTATTTAATAAAATGCATTCTTTTAAGAAATAAAATACATTTTTCATTAAAAAGGAACTAATCATAAATCATACTGGAGGTTTTACCTACAACTGGAGAATCGTAAAGTGTCTCTCAGGCAGATTTTTGCTCTGTGTCAATGGCCTCCGTCATCATATGCTGGATGCCCTGAGCTTCCAGACAGAGTTTGGAGACTGAGTCCAACTCTGTACTCGGGGAAACCAAAGGCAGTGTCAAGTGAGTGTGTAGACACTCTTCAGTCACTTGCCTTGTGTTCTGTTGATTCAAAGACTTCCAGTCAGAGACCCAAATCATACACTGGCTTAAGCTTTTTTAAAAAAAATATTCTCTCTGGGGCTTCCCTGGTGGTCCAGGGCTTAAGACTCCATGGTTCCAACACAGAGGGAACAGGTTTGATCCCAGATCAGGAAACTAAGATCCCTCATGCTGTGCAATGCAGCAAAAAAAAAAAAAAAAAATCCTCTTGGGATAAGAGTTGGCAGGCTCTCCTTGAGTGGGTGCAGCAGATGCAGGAAACTTAGCCCTGTCTTCATACAGTTTTGGGGATGTTGTGTCTTTGAATTCCCTGATAAGCTCAGCTGGTAAAGAATCCACCTGTAATCCAGGAGACCCCGGTTTGATTACTGGATTGGGAAGATCTGCTGGAGAAGGGATAGGTTACCCACTTTAGTATTCTTGGGCTTCCCTGTGGCTCAGCTGGTAAAGAATCCACCTGCAATGTGGGAGACCTGGATTCTTCCCTGGGTTGGGAAGATTCCCTGGAAAAGGGAAAGGCTACCGGCTCCAGTATTCTGGCCTGGAGAATTCCAGGGAGTATATAGTCCGTGGGCTCACGAAGAGTCGGACATGACTGAGTGAATTTCACTTTCACTTTCACTTTGTCTTTGAATTTCAACTCTCTTGCCAGCCCTTTCTGAAAGAGGACAGTGTCACCAAGATATCTCCCAAGACAGATGGCTCTTTTATTGAATTTTTTTTTCAAAAAAGCAGGTGGAAATGGAGAAAAATTGATTGGAGAGGTGGTGGTGAGAATCCAGGATCTCAAAAGCACTCTGTGATTGTGTGTGTGTATGGGGGGATGGGGGAGGTGGTGGAGGGTAGGGGGGCTCATACACAGGACAGTCAGTGCAAGGACCAGGACTTGACAACAATGGCTGGGCAAGCTAGAACTGACTTCCAGAAAATGCTTGCTTTTTAGACCCAGCTCTTAACAAGAGGCAAGATTCACTGAGCTGGTCAGGAAAGCAGCAGATGGAGGCGACAGCAGCATTGAATTTTCCCAGCACAAGCTAGCCTTATCTTTTTGGAGAACAGACAAAGGTTCTGGGCTAAAAACAACCGCTCCTTCTGGAACTATCTTTGCAACCCTAAAGCTGACTTTCGTTCTAAGGGTGTTTGTCAAACTCCAGTGGTCAGGTCACATGAAGAATAAGCCTATAGGGACTTCCCTTGATATCCGATGGTTATGACTCTGAGCCTCCATGGCTGGGGGCATGGATTTGATCCCTGGTTGGGAAACTAAGGTCCTGCATGCCGCACAGTTTGTGTGGCCAAAAAAAGGAAAGGCCTCAGGACCTCCCAAAGTATGGGATCTGGTAGAAGAGCTTCACACAATGAAGAAACATGAATTGAATATTTGCTGTCCCTCTCCACCACCATCCAGACAGCAAGGCAAACTTTATCTAACCTCAGTACTTGGGTAAAGGAACAAACTTTCTGCCTTGATTATTCGTAAGCACAAGGCCATTGTATAATTTTTCAACCTCAATCCACATTTCTGGGTAGTCCCAAAAGTTCAAGTGGGGAATTAATATAGAGAGCTGCTGAGTTGGAAGTGGTCCTGGGCTCATGGCACTATGGGAAAAACGAATACTCTCAGATTTGCCTCATAGAATTGCCACAGATGAAGCTTTTGAAAAATATGAGCTCATCAGCATAGATCACATCATCAGCACAGATCAGCTCATCAGCACATGAAATTCACAATGATGCCAGGTCCCTAAGCATAATAGAGAGTTCCAGAAAAAACATCTATTACTGCTTTATTGACTATGTCAAAGCCTTTGACTGTGTGGATCACAATAAACTGTGGAAAATTCTGAGAGAGATGGGAATACCAGACCACCTGACCTGCCTCTTGAGAAACCTGTATGCAGGTCAGGATGCAACAGAACAGGACACAGAACAACAGACTGGTTCCAAATAGGAAAAGGAGTACATCAAGGCTGTATACTGTCACCCTGCTTATTTAACTTATATGCAGAGTACATCATGAGAAATGCCGGGCTGGAGGAAGCGCAAGCTGGAATCAAGATTGCCGGGAGAAGTATCAATAACCTTAGATATGCAGATGACACCACCCATATGGCAGAAAGTGAAGAAGAACTAAAGAGTCTATTGATGAAAGTGAAAGAGGAGAGTGAAAAAGTTGGCTTAAAGCTCAACATTCAGAAAACTAAGATTATGGCGTCCAGTCCCATTACTTCATGTCAAATAGATGGGGAAACAGTGGAAACAGTGGCTGACTTTATTTTTTGGGGCTCCAAAATCACTGCAGATGGTGATTATAGCCATGAAATTAAAAGACGCTTGCTCCTTGGAAGGAAAGCTATGACCAACCTAGACAGCATATTAAAAAGCAGAGACATTACTTTGCCAACAAAGGTCCATCTAGTCAAGGCTATGGTTTTTCCAGTGGTCATGTATGGATGTGAGAGTTGGACTGTGAAGAAAGCTGAGTGCTGAAGAATTGATGCTTTTGAACTGTGGTGTTGGCGAAGACTGTTGCGAGTCCCTGGGACTTCAAGGAGATCCAACCAGTCCATCCTAAAGGAGATCAGTCCTGGGTGTTCATTGGATGGACTGATATTGAAGCTGAAACTCCAATACTTTGGCCACCTGATGCGAAGAGCTGATTCATTTGAAAATACTCTGATGTTGGGAAAGATTGAAGGCAGGAAGAGAAGGGGATGACAGAGGATGAGATGGTTAGATGGCATCACTGACTCAATGGACATGAATTTGGGTGAACTCCGGGAGGTGGTGATGGACAGGGAGGCCTGGCGTTCATGGGGTCGCAAAGACTCAGACACAATTGAGCAACTGCACTGAACTGAACTGAAGCATAATACAGCTGAAAAAACAGACCAGAGATGCAGCTTCCAAAAGTTTCAAATATTGATTTATCAGCCAAGGAATATAAAACAGGTATTCTGAACTTGACTCAAAGGAAAAAGAAGCTAGAGGGGTCTGTGTGAGTTTGCTAGTACTGCCATAACTATGTTCCACAGACTGTGTGGCTTAAAGAATGGAGATCTACTTTCTCACGGTTCTAGAGGCTGTAAGTCCAAGATCAAGGTCAAGGTATTGACTGGGGTGACTCTTTCTGAGGTGTCTCTGGGTGGTTTGCAGATGGCTGTCTTCTCTCTTTGTCCTCACAGTGTCTTTCCTTTGTGTATGTCTGTCCTGTGTCTTAATCTCTTCTTAAAAGGACACCATATCTCTTCATAAAAGTCATATTGGATTAGGACCCATCCCAATGACCTCCTTTAACTTCACTTACCTCTGTAAAAGCCCTGTCTCCAAATACAGTCACATGCTGAGGTACTGGCATTTAGGATCTCAGTATATGAATTTTGAAGGGACACAATTCAGCCTACTATATGTCCTATAGTATAAGTGAGGAACAAAAAATATATAAAAGCTATCAAGCAGATTTGAGAAAAGATCCAACTAGAACTTCTAGAAATGAAAAATGTCATAACTAAACATTTTTTGTAAGCCTCAATGGGTGGTTTAAGAGAAGATTAGCATAGCTGAAGAAAGAATTATAAAACTGGAAGGCAGACCAGCAGTTTACTTTTTACACACTCCAAAGAGATAAAAGGAAGTAATCAGAATTGACGAAAGACTCCAGTCCTCAGATACGGGCATCCCAAGGAACCCAGCAGGAATTTTAAAAGAAGAAAAAAGAGAAAGAAATGCATGCTCACATATACAATAATAAAACCTCAGAACACTAAAGCCAGAGAAGACCTAAAAATCAGGCAAAGAAAATAGATAGGTTACTTACAAAGAAATGACACATTTGCAACTGATTTCATAAGAGCCATCACAGAAGCTAGATGATAGTGGGGAAATATTTTTAATATGCGGAGAGAAAACAACCACCGACCCAAAAGTATATGTGCAGTGAAGATATCTTTCAAAAATAAGAGTCAAGTAAAAACATTTTGAGGTAAGGAAAAATAAACTGCGATTAAAGGAAATTCTAAAGGCTTGGCTGAGGCAGAGGAAATAATCTCAGTGGAAAGACCGAGATGAAAGATGGTGTAATAGGCCCAGAAAGTGGCAAATATAGGGATAAATCCAAAGAATGCTGCAGAAAACAACGACAATAGACTTCTGTGGGTAAAAGAAAGATAGAAATAAAATACGCAGCAACAAGAGTATGTAAATTGGAAGGGGTAATAGGATTAAGGTGTTTTAAATTTTTTGTAATGTAGGGAAGGAGGGAAACATTAATTACATTTAGAATATGATAAGTTTGCTTATTAACATTCTAGGATAAGCTTTAGGAGAAGAGAATTCGATATATTACTTTCAAAGTACTAGAGAAAAATGAGAAGAGATGGGTCCGAAAGAGGCAAAAAAAAAAAAAAAAAAAGCTAGAGAGAAAGTAGGATAATTACAAAACACAAAATTGATCTAGATAAAACATTTCGGTGATTACATTGAAATGAAAATAGACTAAATGCCTCAGTTAAAAGTCAAAGATGTCAGACTAGATTTAAAACATCTAGTTAAATGCTCTTTTAGAAGAGACACATCTAAAATATAAGGATCAAAGAGTCCAAAACAAAGTACAGAATGAAAAAAGATACAACAGGCAGATCTGAAACATTCCTGCGTTCATGACTTTAGTTTCCTGTTTGGATCTTTGTTAATTCTGCTACTCCTCTTGACTTCTTAAATTAATGTTTAACTCATGAATTTTTAGCCTTTCTTCTTTCTTAATATAATAATTTGAAACCATAACATTTCCTCTAAATAATACTTTAGTTACAGCCTATACATCTTGCAGGAGGGGTGAATAGCAAATAAGCAATGTTATGACAATTTCAGATGGACAGCAAAGGGACTCAGCCATACATATACATGTATCCATTCTCCCCCAAACTCCGCTCCCATCCAGGCTGCCACATAACATTGAGCAGAGTTCCCTGTGCTCCTTAGTAGGTACTTGCTGGTTGTCCATTTTAAATACAGCAGTGAGTACATGTCCATCCCAAACTCCCTAACTACCCCTTCTCCCCAGAGAAAGTTTTTTTACCTATATATGACTGCTTTGAAAGATGTTGAATGGCATGGAGAAATACTCATAGTAATACATTGTCAAATATAAAAATCTAATAGCAAAGTGTGACTGTGATTCTCATTATTCAAAGAAAGATATAGCCATACTTATTTATATTGTATCTGCACGGGAAAAGGATAAAAAGGAAACACACTAAAATGTATGCAGCAGAAACTCAGGATAGGAGGGTTACAAGTATTTTTAGCTTTCTTTATACCTTCCTATATTTCTATAACGAATGTGGGTTATTTTTATAGCCAGAAAAGAATTACAAAAAAAGAAAAGCAAGCAATACTTGTAGAATCGATAATTTAACATGAGAAAGTATATTAGAAGCGGGGGCCAGTCTACTCGCGTCGTCTTTGATGAGCAGTGTTGCGGTTCCCATTGCTCCTCCACCCGCGTGGTCATGAGCAGCAAGGAGACAGGACTGTGCCCCTGACAAGCTGGTCTCCTATGCCGGGTGGCTCAGAGCTGGCCTTTGCCTGGTTTTGTGACCTCGTGTGCCTCACTGCTATGCAACACGCAATCTCACTCTCCTCTTTCTCTGAGACAAGATGTGGGGGATAGAGGATTCTAAAAGCTATAATAAGCCCTCAAAATTGAGTTATTGAAAGAGTAACCCAAGATGCTCTGGGAATGTGAACGCTTCGCAAGGTACACGTGCGATTTCTGATCAAAGCACCCTACTTCCATATTTCCCTTTTGAGCTAAATCTGTTCCTCCCCCAGCTGGGCTTTCTATCAGAGAGAGAAAGAGAAGAAAAGGAAATGGCTTTCCCCATGAAGTTCCATGAGGATGCTCTGATGACACTGGAAAAGCTTCCCCTCATTCATCTAATCACTGTTGACTTACCAGATTGTGTCTCTTCATCTTCAGAAGAGAGAACAATACTGAATTCCTCTGAAGTCCTGAGAAGAGAAATGATGTGTTAGAAATGGTGATATCACAGAATTACCATTCTTTTACCATGTGGTAAAATTACCATGTGGACTCTTCCATCAGGGTGGCCCAGAGTCCATCCATTCATCCATCCACCCATCTACCCATCCACCCATCCATCTGTCTATGCACCTATCCAGCCAGTTCAGTGAATATTTGTATAGAAGCAATTATGCATCGTGCAGTGTCAGTTGCAGCAGAGAAGGGAATGAGATATCATCCTTGCCCTTGAGAACCTCATGAACAAACAAAAACAGGCATGTACAGAGCTCATTATAGTGCGAGTTAGACTAAGTGCTAGTGTTTATCATCTCTATGTGAAATGCCGAGGAGGAGATAAGAGTATAAATAATTTCCCCTGCCTTAGAGTGGCTGATCCTCTCACTAGGGATATAACATGTAAGCCTAAGAAACAGTTATTTAACAAATCCTGCTGATATTCCCATGAGTGACGTTGGACTCAGAGTTCAAGGAGAACAAGCTAAGGAAAGTGTCCTCCCTGTCTGAGAGATGTGCTTTCTCCATGTGCTTGGAAGCAACACAGGTATTTCTGTGAAAATATGCATCTCCTCTGTGTGTGGGCCAGACTGCTGGCATGTGTTTTTACAAACTGTTTTCATCAGCTTCTCACCTGCTCAACTGAAATTCCCAGACCTCACGAGACCCATCCCTTAACCAGGATATAGTTTAATTCCGTGCAAGACTGACAAGGGTGGCATTTAAAGCAATCACAACAGCAGGTGGATGTCCCAGGAGCCCATTTTCCAGACCAGCACTGACCCAAAGAACTTTCTGCACTGACAGAAATGCAGTCACAACTGTAGGCTCTAGCCCAGGCAGACAGTGAGTGCTTAGAATGTGGCCAGTGAGCCTGAAGAATGGAATTCTTCATTCTGTCTTACCTTAATTTTAATAAATTTGATCCAAATACCTTAATTTTAATTCATTCACATTTAAATCATGGCTACTATATTGAATAGCACATTCTCGATCATGAAGCTGAGGGACATGTAAAGTAAAGGGTTTTCCTTGAATGAAGAGGTATCCTGGGAATTCACAGAATCACTCAGCTCCCGAAGCGGTAAAGCTGGATCTCTACTCTCAATAGCCAGATGGACCCACATCACAGAGGCCAACTTCTCATCTCTCTCCACCCCATCCGCAACTGCAATCTAGTGGTCTCTAAAGGTTTTTTACTCTGGTGGAACAAAGGACTCATATGACCACTTAACGCAAATTACATTAGCCTGAATCTTAACCCCCGACCTTGCCTTTGCCAATTCAAGACTTTTTATCAGAGCGAATGGAAAGATCAGGACACTCTCAGTGGCACATCAGTAGACCCTGGGATGGGACCCAAGAGTCTGAATTATTAAAAATATGTCTAAGTAATTCTTCTGTGCTGCCAGATTTAGAAGCCATGTTGCTTCAAACCAGAATCAGAAACACACTGGAGAATTTATTGAGCATTTTCTTACACAACAAATATTTATTGAACATATGATATGAGCTCTACCTTAGTGTAAGTTAAGGAATTAGCAGTAAACAAGACAGACAAGATTGCTGTTATATAATCCAGTGTAGGAAGACAAAAATCAATAAAGCTGTAAATCAATAAAACGATCATTTCAAGAAAAGAGTGTTCATCAACATGCAGGAAAATAGTGTAATGAGATAGAGATTGAAGAGGTTCGGAAGCTGCTTTAAATTGAAGTTGGGGAAGTTCTCTCTTAGGAGGTGACAATAAAGCTGAGAATTGAAAGGTGCAGGGTTAATTATGCCGAGGTCAGGGGGAAAAGCATTCCTGGCAGAAGGAACAGCAAATGCAAAGACATTGGTGCAGGACCGAGCGAGGGGTGTCTGAGGTCAAGAAAGAAGGCCAGTGTAACTGGGCCTAATAAACAGGATGAGAATGGAAGCAAGGAGGATCGGATAAGACCATGTAGACAGGGCTCAGATTATATCCATGGCAAGCAGCCTAAATTTTACTCTGTTATGTGTTTAGACACCATTAACAAGATTTAAGCAAGAGGGCAAAGTAGCAGATTTACACTCTTAAGAGGTTATTTGGCCTGTTAGGTAGAGAAGGCGTTACACACAGAGGAACTTGGACACACAGAGAGAGGGATCGTTGCTGTGGGCTAGGCAGGGGCTGATGACGGATGAGGGCTGTAGCAAAGGATGTGGTGAGGTGATTAGATTCTGAGATATATTCTGAAGTTCGAACTAATAGGACTACGGCACTGAATGTGAGATAACAACTGGGGCGGTGGGGTGGGGGGGGGGGGCGAGGAATAAAAGATAAATGATTCTTAAGTTTTAACCTGAGCAACTGGTTAGATGATGGAGTCACTTGCCTCACACAAGAATCCTGGGGGAGAAATAGGCTTTGGAGGGATGCCAAGGCATGCAATTTAGGGTGTCTATTAGACGTCCAAGCAGAGATGTCATGGAGACAGCTTCCTTAGGGGAAAGGTGAGGACTGAAAAGACAAAGTTGGAAGCCGTGAATACGTAGGTGGTATGAGACTGAAAGAGATTACCTGGAGGAAGGGTGGAGAGCAGGGGTGCAGAGGTGGGAGAGGAGAAGAACAAAGGGAAGGGAAGAGAAGGAAAAGGAAGACAAGAGAAAAACCGAAGATTCCATCCCAGGGGAATCTAACATTAAGATGTTGGGCAGATGAGAATGAAAAAAAAAAAAAAAAAGAAAGAAACCGTATGGTAGGTAGGATGAAAACCAAGAAAATATGGTCTAGGACCCTAGGGAAGAAAAAGTTTTAAGAAGGTGGGAGGGGTCAACTGTGACAATACTGCTCACAAGTTTTGTAAGACGGAATAGAGAACTAACTGGTCTCTGGATTCGGTAAGTGGGGTCAGTGGTTCCCCTCTGATAGAGTTGGGAATGAAGAGTTGGGAGAGAATGGAGGCTGAGAAGATAGAGACAGTGATAACTCACGATGTTTGAGGAGATTTACTTTAAGGAGAGGGGCTTTCCAGGTGGCGCTAGCGGTAAAGAGCCTGCCTGCCAATGTGGGAGACATACGAGATGAGGGTTCAGTCCCTGGGTCAAGAAGATCCCCTAGGAGGAGGGCATGGCAGCTCATCCCAGTATCCTTGCCTGGACAATCCCATGGACAGAAGAGCCTGGCGGGTTACAGCCCATGGGGTCGAAAAGAGTCGGACGCGACTGGAGTGACTTAGCACACGTGCACTCTAAGCAGAAGCAGAGCCATGCCCCATGGTTGTGTGGGAATGTAGGTCAAGGGAACATTTGTTTGTTTCTGTTTTGAAGATGAGCTGTGTCAAGTCAGATGTACATGTCCGTGGGGATGATCCTGGAGTAAGAAAGCTTTTGAAGATACAGAAAGATGGGCCGGTCTCCCTGTCCTATGAGAAATCAGTCTGTGGTCTTCTGCAGAGCCCTCAGAGACCACTGCTCGTGAGTCAGTCATACGATGAGAACTACTCCTGTGGACACTCTTTGAGTTTCCATGTGTGAGACTAAAGGCTAATTTTAATTGGACAATGGGAATGAGGCCACTAACAGCTTGACATCAATAGTCTTTTAACAACTCTGGGTGGTGATTTGATCAGTTGGCATGAATCTTACCACCTAGTGAGACATAACACTTATGATATGGCCCCTGGAGGGGCAGGAAGCACTGGGTGACTCAAGGCTCTTCCCTTGAGCGAGCACCAAAAGTAGGGGGGTCCCCTTGGATTCCATCTGCCACTGCAACTGAGTGCCGATCCCCATCCCCACCCCCAAGATAACATGGACAGGGCTGGGTTTTAGAATGATTCCCCTACTCAGCTGGGGTTGCCTTCCTTCACCCAGAGTTGTCCTTTCTGCCTTAGCTTCTCTTTCTGGCAGTAGACACTCAAGAGGTCGCAGGGACTTGATATGCGAGAGCTGGTTCCTTCATCAGCCTCTTCCTTTCTCCTGAGTTGCTCTGCTGTAAGAGGTCAAGAGGAGATAGGTGGGTGGAGATGGAACCAGGCACACTACACAGGTCAATATGGATACATTGCTGCAGAGCCACCTGTCTGAGATGATTCATTTAAAGGGATAGACGATTTCTGCTCTCTTCTCAAACCACAAAGCACAGGATTTTTTAAAAATAAAGACCACCAAAGACCTGATAATGCCCATGATGGAGCACACTGGTTCCCTCCAGACTGAGGACAGCAAGACACTGGGCAGCAGACCCAGATTCAGCTATGGAGTCGTTTTCCAGGAAGCAGTACATGTTACTCTCTGCCTTAAGCGCAGAGGTCTGCTTTATAAATGCACCGTGGCTGCATTCCCAGCCCACCCTGAGAGCAACTGCCTTGGCCTTGGCAAAAAAACACCAGTAATCCATGCTGGTGAGTGCACACTCCCACACTGGGATGCCCAGGCTGAGAAGGGATGTGCCATTTTAGAATCACTTAGAGGGCCAGAATGCTCAGAGCCATCTGTGGTTAATATAGAGGTTGCTTACTCAAAACAGAGTGCTTTAGTGATCGCTGTTATCCTAGGAAGGCCTTTGGGCAAATACTAGAAAGCACAGCTGTGTAGTGCCCTGCGGTGTTACTGCCTTCTCTTTGGTTTCACACCAGCTTGTGTTTGAATGAGAGAGCTCTGGTGGCCACTGGGAAACAATAGAAGGAAAGATCAGATATCACCACGTAAGCGTTAAATAACTTGCAATGCCAGGAAATGACATTGAGGCAAGATGTCAAAGGAATAGCCCTGTGCTGACAGGTTCTGGTCTGAAATTTTGATGGGCTTTTTTTTCTTCCTATTCTTGAGGGACCTTGGTGGGGAAAGCATTGCTATAGAAGTCTAGAGCAGTTGATGTAATAATTTATTATCAACACCAATTGAAACAGTGATTTGCCCATGGTTTGTGACTAATAATGGGCTTCCCTTGTGGCTCAGCTGGTAAAGGATCTATCAGCAATGCGGGAGACCTGGGTTCCATCCCTGAGTTGGGAAGATCCCCTGGAGAAGGGAATAGCTATCCACTCTAGTATTCTGGCCTGGAGAATTCTATAGACTGTATAATCCATGGGGTCACAAAGAGTCGGACATGACTGAGCCCCTTTCACTTTCACTTGTGACTCAGAATAATAACATGGTACCCATCACGCAAATGAATTACCTTTGCATCATCACCTTATACTTAGATATGTTAATTCCCTGGCTGCCATAGCAAATTACCACAATCGTGGTGGTTTCAAACAATAGAAATTTCTTCTCTCACAGTGCTGGAGACCAGAAGTCTGGAAGGAAGGTGTCAGCATCTTTACTACACAAGTCCAAGGGCAGGTTGAGTCTTCCTTGCCTTTGAGGACTTCAGCTTCTGGTGGTGCCTGGCTTTCCTTGGCTTCTGGCTGATCTCTGCCTCAGTCTTCCCAGGTCATCTTCACTCTGTGTCTTGCTGTGACTGTTATCTCCCTCTCCTTTCTCTTATAAAGACACAGTTCATTGGATTTAGGGCCTTCCTTTAAAGCTAGCAAAATCTCATCTCAAGATCCTAAACAAGTTATATCTGCAAAGACCCTCTTGGCAAATCAGTTCACATTCTGGGGTTTCAGATGGACAGGAATTCTGAAGGGTAGATACTATTCAATCCTCCACACCAGGGAACATACAATTTAGTAAAAGAGATGAGGCAAGTGGTGGTGAACTAGAATACAAGATTGCATGCAAGTTCCGGAAGACACTGGTGATGAGTGATGGGTGTGCAAAGGAGGAAGTACTCCCACTCAGCAGATCCAGAGGTGATAGGTGGATAAAGTCACTGGAGAAAGAAGCCTTGAGGAATGATTTTGTAAGATGGGACATTTCTGGAAGAGAAAAACCACGTGTACAAAAACAGAGAGAGAAAACAGAAGCTGTTTGGGGAGTGTGGGGGTTCTGCTTACTGCACTATTTTGAAGAATAATCACTGGCCACTTTCTACATGACCCTGAACATTGATTACAAGCATCCAGCACAAAACTTTACACATATCTGAGAGCTGGTTGAGATTTGGTGACTGATAACATGGGGATGCTTAACTCTGCCTCTCCTACTCAAATTCTTGAATTGCTAAGCTAACCTTTGTGGTCATACACATTATCCTTTGCCAACATGCACTAAATGGAATCAATGTAGTGATTAATTACTTAATTCAAATAAGCAGCTAATTAAAGTTGAGCCTAGACGGGTAACATGGCCCTAATGACTAAATTGGCTAATTGTTTCCCACATTCCTGGAACAAATTCCTACTTCATCGTCCGTCTTTCATGCAGTGAACTGATGGTTTACAAGGCGCGGGGCCCTGACTAGGGAAATCACTAATGAGCAGCTTGGACTGGCCCCTGCCCTGTCCTGTTCACAGGACATGTCACCCCAATGCCCACATGCCACCTACCAGTGACCGCAATGTGAAGTCACGTTTCCTTTCATATCCAAGTTACGACGACTCTGGGCTCCTACCTGCCAACTTACCAAGGGTCTCCTTCAACGAATATTCCAGAATGGTCACTTGGTCTGCCTGCCTCGGTTAGTGAATCAGTCCTCGTTGACCCTTCGTTGCCAACTGCTTACCTGGGGGAATGGAAACTCAGGCCAGCGGTCTCAGCCTGACTCCTACCCGCTGCTTCTAGACTATGCTGCCTCCAAGAGGAGGAGCCTGGGGGATGCCGCCAGCCCCTTGGGGCTGTCCTAGCCACCTGCCAAGACTACCCTCTGCTCCCGGGGCCCCGCCCTCCGAGGCAGGGCCCAGTCTCTGTTTAGCATCTGAGGCCACACAGGGTTAAGGTTCTGCCTGGTTACCTAGTAGTGTGAACTCCATCTCCTCCACCTGTCCTCAGCCTCCTGTGGATGCGGGTGTTGTTTCTCAGCCCTCACTTGGCCGGGGTGATCGACAAAATGATCCTTGGTTGATCAATACATCAGAATCTCTGAGAATCACAGAAGGCTTCACCTTCACAGAGTGCAAGGAATTTCATTAACCACTTGCTCCAACTTTCACTTTTTATAGAGATTAAATGATTTTTCCAAGGACATATGCAGAAAAATATTTAATATTATGGGTGAAAGTGAAAGTTAGAAAGTTAAGTTGCTCAGTCATGTCCGACTCTTTGCGACCCCATAGACTGTAGCCCACCAGGCTTCTCTGTCCATAGGATTCTCCAGGCAAGAATACTGGAGTGGGTTGCCATTTCCTTCTCCAGGGGATTTTCCCGACCCAGGGATCAAACCCAGGTCTACCCGCATTAGAGGCAGACGCTTTAACCTCTGAGCCACCATGGGTGTCTAACTCTATTTCAGTCTATTGTATTAGTATCCTAGGACTGCTCTGAGAGAGTCCAAAAACCAAGAGCTTTGAACAACAGAAGTGTGTTGTTTCACATTTCTAGAGACTAGAAGCCAGAGGTCAAGATGCAGACAGGCTTGGGTCTTGCTGAGGTCTGCAAGGACACGCGTGTTCATGTCTCTCCCTGTCTGCTGGCCACCTTGGTTTGTACTGCTGCTGCTGCTGGTGCTAAGTCGCTTCAGTCATGTCCGACTCTGTGTGACCCCACAGATGGCAGCCCGCCAGGCTCCCCCATCCCTGGAATTCTCCAGGCAAGAACACTGGAGTGGGTTGCCATTTCCTTCTCCAAAGCATGAAAGTGAAAAGTGAAAGGGAAGTTGCTCAGTTGTGTCCAACTCTTAGTGACCCCGTGGACTGCAGCCTACCAGGCTCCTCTGCCCATGGGATTTTCCAAGCAAGAGAACTGGAGTGGGGTGCCATTGCCTTCTCCGAGGTTTGTATTGAGTTGACCAAAAAGTTTGTTTGGGTTTTTGTTGTAATAGAAACCAAGCCAATAGAAGCATCAGCTCAGTCTGTGCCTCCATCTTCACAGATTACCCCCTTTGTAAGGACATCACTCATATTAGATTAAGGTTCATCCTCTTCCACTATGCTGGAGGAGATAGTGGCAACCCACTCCAGTATTCTTGCCTGGGAAATCCCATGGACAGAGGAGCCTGGTGGGCTACAGTCCGTGGGGTCACAAAGAGTTGGACACAACTGGGCGACTGAACATTCCTCCAGTATGATCTCTCATCTCATTACATCTGCAATGACCCTATTTCTAAACAAGGTCATGTACTAGGGATGGGGTTAGGACTTTGACATATGAATTTGGAAGGCTGGGGACACGTTGTAACCTATAACATCTGTCCTCACTCACATCAGAGCATGGGGCGAGGTGAGAGTCATCTCCCCATGCAATTGGAGTCTGTCAAGACGCAAGATCAGGAGTTCTGGGAAGCAGACATAACTGTTTTTGGCAGAGGTGATCTGTGTTTACCTTAAAATATATGTTGACTTTCCAAACAAACTCCATCTTCTTACTGTCCCAGAAACCACTTTGCAACCCAAATGTTCAATAAGGGCTCATCAGCGTGGATGCCTCTTAGGAAATTCAGGGTATGTAAGTAGGATGGGGGCGTCAGGACCTCTTAGCCCTGGTAGGGACCAGCCAGCACAGACCCGCTCTGTGGCTGCCCACTGTTATTCCAGCCTCGCAATCAGAGCTTCCCCCAGAAGCCGCTGGCATTTATTTAGAAACTAATTGTGCTGCGGTTTGGGACACGAAATGGAAAAAGATCAGTTCACATTGCAATCCATCTTGGAATGAAATGGCTGTTGTGGCACCAGAAGAAAATTGTTCCATTAAGTCAAAGGCAAACCTCAGTTTGAAGAATGGAAAGGCCAGAGCCTTGAGATGAGAGTCTATGTGTTTCAGAACCATCGCTGCATGTTAATAGCCCCGCTGACATCACAATGCCCGCGTCCTGTTGCCTGGAAAACTCCTTTACCCTCCCTCCCTTTCCCCTAACTGGTAATTCTCAATTATCCGCAAACATTTTAATGACAGCAACATTCTATTCTCAGACGGTCTGACCCTCGTCTTCTAAGAAAGCTATGACTTCTTTTCTAACATTTGGACTGTCCCCAACCTTTGAACTGCACTGCCTTTAAGATCTGGTTCTCTCCTCCAACAACCAGCAGAAAATCTTATAAGACACTCGTCTTACTGCACGCATGTGTCTGATTTCCCTTGGGAGCCTTTTAAAAATGCTGGGCTCCACCCCAGGCCTACTAAATTGGAATCTGCATTTTAGGATGCCCCCATGAGCAGAATGGGTTTCCCAGGTGGCACTAGTGGTAAAGAATCTGCCTGTCAACGCAGAAGATATAAGAGACATGAGTTTGATCCCTGGGTCGGGAAGATCCTCTGGAGTAGGGCATGGCAATCCACTCCAGTATTCCTGCCTGGAGAATCCTATGGGTGGAGGAGCCTGGCGGGCTATGGTCCATAGGGTCACAAAGAGCTGGACACAACTGAAACAACTTAGCATGCACAGATGCAAAGCAGAATATATCCATTCTCCCAGGGTGAGGGCTGGGTGCAGACGCAATAGATAACTGTCAAACCAATGAATGGATCCATATCTCTCAAGCACACACTCTATCCTTGGCTGACCACCATTAGTGGTCATAGAACGAAAACTACTATTAATATGAATTATTCATTTCCCAGGACCTGCTTAGTTCTCTGCAAAACAATCAATATTTCAATATGACACAAAGAATGGCCCATCTGCATTTCTGAATCAAACACAATTTTTTTTTTTAATCTTCCACTGTTTGGGATTCTGTGTCATTGTTTTAACAGCTCAATTAGGACTGCTAAAGTTAGTTAAAACTTTCTATAGTTTTTTTCATTGAGCATTAGAGATTGCTGACCCTGAAAGGAAACATCAGGATCATTGAGACCAACCTCACTCATCAGATGAGGATACCAACCTCTTCTCTTCCTTCACATTAGTTACAAGGCCTAAGGTATCTATTTGTCTGTTGTTGTTTTTAGTCACTCACTCAGTCGTGTCTGACTCTTTGCGAGCCCATGGACTGTAGCCTGCCAGGCTCCTCTGTCCATGGAATTTCCCAGGCAAGAGTACTGGAGTGGGTTGCCACTTCCTTCTCTAGGGGATCTTCCTGACTCAGGGATCAAACCCATGTCTCCTGCACTGGCAGGCAGATTCCTTACCCCTGAGTCACCTGGGAAGCCCCTGTTTCTCTCTCTCTGTCTCTGTGCATAATCTCTGGGACCCTGGGTCTCATCTACTCACACTATGGATATTTTTCCTGGGCTGCTCTTCCCTGGGCTGTTCCTTTTCTCTCCCTTGGGTTGTCCTCTGTGGTTCCTGACCACCACAGGAAGCTTCCAGACAATATAGAAATGCTGGCGCTGAAGTTCCTGGAGCTCCCAACTTCCCTCATATTCCCACAGGCCTAGACAGTTGCTCTGGATGTCTGGAGAAGAGTTCATTTTCCCAGAGAACACTGACAGGGGAAAAAAAAAAAAAAGAAAACCCATGTCATCTGTAGTGAGTAGGTCTGTCCATGAGGTGGTGTCGTTGGCACAACTGAAGCAGGTCAGGGCATAGAGGGAGGCCAATCGGATTGATCTTGAAATAATAAACCATGCCACCTCCGCACACTCCCATCCCCACATGTGACAAACACCTGCCTGGGCCTCTAGGGTGTGGACGATTTCGCAAAGAGGCTTCTCAGCTCCCAGGCCAGCTGCCTGGAGCCTAGGGAGCAGTCCAGGCCAGGGGACATGTGAGAAGCCGTGGGCGCGCTGGCTGTGTTCAGCGGACGTGAGAGCAGTGCTCCCTCTGTACCCGGCCGCCCCTCCTCCTTCCTGGGCCAGTGGGGTTGTCTGCTGTGGTCATTAATCGCCTGGGAAAGCCTTCCAGCCGACACACAAAGCCTGGCACTGAGGCTCCCAGTGCGCTGGGCTTCCCTGGCAAGCTCCTTCTGCCCTTTCAACACACACCTGGAGGTTCCTGTTGGGCGGAGTCCATTGAGACAGGATAGTCAACAAAAGCACCCCACATATGGAAAACATCCCTAGACCCCACATTTTGTGAGCAGCTCCCGCTGGTGTCTGAACCATGCTGAAATAAATAGTCCTTCTTTGCGTGGTCTTGAAGGAGAGAAAAGATGCTGTGAAAATCACTTACTAGTGACGCCTTCTCTGGGGTCAGTCTTGTTTTCCAATATTAGGAAGTTCCATTTCTATGTGGAACAAGTACCTTGTGTCTTCACCAGAGAGAGGGGACCGCAGACTCAGCTGACTCTCCCTGCTACAGGCCAGATGTTTTATGTTGTCACCGTCTGTTCATCAAAGACCCTGTTGTCCTGGGGCTTCACAGAGGGACAGGTCAGGCTCTGAAAGGGGGGACTTTGATACTTCCCTGGGGTCACACATGTGTCAGCCACAGAGGCAGGGCACACCCAGAGCTCAGGCTTTCTTTGCTGTATTACCTGTTGCATGGATACTAAACAAGTGTGGTTTTTGAATCGAAAGTCGTAACAGTTATAGAATAGCGCCCCTTAACATCTGGGTGGTCCTTTATGTATACAAAATGCTTTACTGTTGCCCAAGACCTGCTGAGACAAATCCTAGCACTGAGGTCCACCCTTCTTGGGTTCTGGCTCTCTCCTTGGCCACCTCTCCCACCGTGGCCTCAAGCCATGGGTCTCACCGCCGGGCTGGCCCTTGCTTCCCAGTTCACGGCAAATCTGATAATTAATCGATGCTGGAAGGCTGCCACCCATGCCCATTCCCTGGGGGGTTCCGGGGTCCTAGATCCTGGGTGGGCCTGGGAAGGTGAGCACCAGAGCGGAGGTGTGCCCTGTAAGCGAATTTGGCCTGTCTCTCAGGGTACCCAGGGCCAGCCTTGGCTGATGCCCAGCAAAACATCAGTGATGAGAGCACCACTCGGCAAAGCCCAGCTTCCTTCCTCACCCGCCAACAAATGTGATCTTTTGGCTGAAGCCCTTTAATTGGGAAATTAAGTCCTATGTGTCTAATTCCTAAGTTAAATTGGACCCAAGACTGAATTGGATCTGCACTGAAGAGGAACCAGAAATCTAATAAGTTCTGGGGTATGCTGAGCTCACTACATCATAGTAATAATATTGACATTTACTAGGTTCGTACTGTCAACCAAGCTCTAACTGTTTCACTCTACCAATTTCTTCCTTCAGAATACTGCAAGCACATATTACATGTGCCCAGAAAAATGAGGCATAAAAAGATGATGTGACTTGTCCAAGATCCCACAGCTAGTAATGGAGGAGGCTGAATTTGAATTCATAACCACTATTTGGTACCAAAATGGCCCTTGAGCTCCCATAACCATGCTGGCAGTTGCCTACACATTTTTGAGCTCCTCTGAGTTCCTGTTTGGAGAAGGCAATGGCACCCCATTCCATACTCTTGCCTGGAAAATCCCATGGATGGAGAAGCCTGGTAGGCTGCAGTCCATGGGGTTGCTAAGAGTTGGGCAAGACTGAGTGAATTCACTTTCACTTTTCACTTTCATACATTGGAGAAGGAAATGGCAACCCACTTCAGTGTTCTTGCCTGGAGAATCCCAGGGACGATGGAGCCTGGTGGGCTGCCATGTATGGGGTCGCACAGAGTCAGACATGACTGAAGCGACTTAGCAGCAGCAGCAGCAGCAGCAGCAGAGTTCCTGTTATTCAGGGGAATCTCAGCTGAGATCCTGTCCTTTGGAGAAGCTCCAGAACAAACCAGTCTCTGGGGAGAAAATCGGGTGAGAAGTACTGTTAGTGTCAGGCGGCCCATCATGAGTCTTGGAGTCCTTCTTTCGGTCTTTCCCATCCTTCCTCCTGAATCCTTCCTACCTCGTCTGTCTTTCAGCTAATCAATCCCAGTGTGGCCAGTTCAAAGAAGGAGCCCCTAGGTCGTGGCTCCATGTTTTGTGGAGTTTTGTTTATTTTCACGTCAGCAGTGGCAAGAATGCGGCAGCACTCATCCCAAAGGACCATATCAAAGTACAGTCTTTGTCCTAGTCCCTTCAAGTGGCTATAACGAAATACTACAGACCTAGTGGCTTACAATGGAGAAGGCAATGGCAACCCACTCAAGTTCTCTTGCCTGGAAAATCCCATGGATGGAGGAGCCTGGTAGGCTGCAGTCCATGGGGTCGCTAAGAGTCGGACGCAACTGAGCGAATTCACTTTCACGCATTGGAGAAAGAAATGGCAACCCATACCAGTGTCCTTGCCTGGAGAATCCCAGGGATGGGGGAGCCTGGTGGGCTGCCGTCTATGGGGTCTCACAGAGTTGGACACGACTGAAGCAACTTAGCCGCAGCAGTGGCTTACAAAGAGCAGAAATCTCTTGCTCACAGTTCTGGAGGCTGGAATTGCAAGGTCATGATGTCAGCATATTGGGTGAGGTCCCCCTTCCAGGTCACAAACTTCCCATTGTGTCCTCACATGGCAGAAGGAGCGAAGGAGTTCCTTGGAGTCTCTTATAAGGGCGCTAATCTCATTCATGGGGGCTTCACCCTCAGGACCTGGTCGTGTCCTCCGAAGCCCCATCTACTACTTGTTGTTGTTGTTTAGTCGGTAAGTCATATCTGACTCTTTCAAGACCGCATGGACTGTAGCCTGCCAAGCTCCTTGGTCCATGGGATTTTCCAGGCAAGAATTCTGGAGTGGGTGGCCAGTTCCTCCTCCACAGGATTTTCCCAACCCAGGGGCTGAACCTGCGTCTCCTGCATTGGCAGGTGGGTTCTTTATCACCAAGTCACCAGTGAAGCCGAAGCTGATAGTCTATCTACTAATACTATCGGCTTTAGGGGTTAAGAATTCATCGTGTGAATTTGCGGGGAGACTTAAACATTCAGACCATAACATTCCATCTTCTCTCTGCCCCCCTGACTTGGACCCCAGCCTATAGCCTATGCAGGTGGATTGTATTGTGTCTGCCCTAATCTTGGCAATATGGCCGTGTGATTGTTTTTTACATTGGCCTTTTTGGCCCCAGCACACAGGAAATGAGGATAATTGAAGCTGAATGTGAATTTGCCAGGAACACAGAACACACTCTAGTGTCTGAGCTCAGTCTGACAGATGCTGTCAATCTAATTAGAGGGCTTTAATTATTAAAGCTCCCAACCACTGGCGGCAGCAGGTCAGCAACTCACCACACACAAGTACTCGAGTGACATAAGATTAGGACCTGGTGGGCTCACATCTGGCTGTTACTATGGATCTCAAGTTTGTTTGGTCAGGTCTCATCTCCATCCCAAAGCCCCAGTGGTCCTTTCTAGGCCTGGGCCTACAGACAGAGCTCTGAGTGGGTCGAGGTCCTGGAATCCGGACCTGCCTCTGCAGTTGAGTCTTGGGGTCTTTGGCCAGTCCTTTTTTCTTCTCGGTGCCTCCACAGACCCACCTGTACTGTGTGGCTACAAATATTTGCTTAGGATCATTTTAGCAGCTGTGAAGTGTCCTGGGATCTTTGAATGAAAGACGCTCTATTAAAGCTTATGAACCAAGTGACGACTCTGGCCCCATCCGCACAGCAGAGCTCTGCAGGAGACAGACTGGGCCCATTCATCCTTCATACAGGCCTAACTTTATCCCAAAGCCTCACTGTTGGCCAGGGTAGCAGGGCTTGACAGAGAACGGAGCGGTCCTCGTGTTTTCAAAGTGCCCTCTATTTCGTAGGGTTGCTTTTTTTCTTTTTCTTCCTTTTAATTTTTTTTTTTTTTTAACCATTACCTAGTAGTCAAGGAAAAAACAGCTATGCAAGAAAAAAGACAATCATGACAGGAGGAAGCCCTTCTCAAGGGAGATCTGCTGATTAGGCCATTAAAAAGATCAAGGAGGTCACTTTGCCTGGAGTTTGAATTTATACCAGCACACTGGACATTCGTACAAAAGTATCAGAGCGCCATTTTTGCATGTATTTTTATAGACGTGTGTTTTGTTTCAGGATGTCCTCTGTACGGGAGAGTAGTACTGAGATAACAGTGGGGGGTGTGCAGGGCCTGCCGGGGTTAAGTGTGAGTATTTTTGCTTCTCCAACATGGCCCCTCTGTTGCAACCTATGACTGCATCTGTTTCGGGGCTGCAATAGCATGGCCTTGGAGCTCACATCTCCAGGCTCCCTGAATCCCAGGACCCTCTCTCTACCTCCCCACTGCTGCTCTCCTCCAGGAATGTTACTGGCTCAGTTGTGTCCAACTCTTTGCTACTCCATGGACTGTAGCCCGCCAGGCTCCTCTGTCCATAGGATTCTCCAGGGAAAAATCCTGAAGTGGGTTGCCATTTTCTCCTGCAGGGGACCTTCCTGACCCCTGGACAGGACCCACATCGCTTACGTCTCCTGCATTGGCAGGCAGGCTCGTTTCCACTAGTGCCACATGTCGATACTCAGAGGCTAATTCCTGGAAGATATTGTCTTCAGCAGCCGTTCCCACTTAGTCACTTGCATATCATACAGCTCGTCTTTAGACTCTGGGAACCATTGACTGTTACTGATGCTGTGTATGAGCTGACAGGTCTGTTTCCCTGTCCCTCCAGCATCAGAATAGAGACTCTGTGAGCAGGTACCTGGTCCACCACCCTCAACACTAGGTACCTGGCACTTGACAGTTTCTGTATATAAGTATTTGTTAAATGAATCAATGAATGGACAAACTAGAAACCTTTGTTATGGATTCCAAAAGGTTGCCAGTGAACTTCATCTCTCAAACGTGATGGTGTTGGGCATCCCATCTGGACCCCCTAGACTGGTGGGCTGGTTTGCAGCATCCCAGTCACCAGGAAGCATAGGGCTTGCCTGTGGCTAGTAGGCCATGATACCTGGGGTGAGCCAAGAATGAACCTCCAAAACTCATCAGAGAGTCCTACTGGGCCATGACTAGCTGGGAGCTAGGAGAGGAGGAAGAACTTGATATGAAGCATAGAATAGAAAGCGGGGAAACCAGGAAAGAGGGAGAGCCTGGAGGGGTTCCCAGATCCATGGGAACACAAGTCCTTTGTGGAAGATATCTGCAGTTTTGGGTGAGCAGGTAAAGGAGCAGTCAGGGTCTCCTGGTTCAGATACACAGTGACTGGCAACTATTCTCTCGAAGGCCTGAGCTCCTGCGGCTGCTTCTCCATTTACTGCTGAGGACCCGAGGCCAGATCCAGGTAAGGGTTTTGGTAGGGAGGGGAGCAGAGGAGAGCACTCATTGCTGATTAAGCCTTTCTTGCAGCAGAGTAGAGGGTGGATTCAGAGGAGGGGCCGTTCTCATAAAGATCACCAGGGAGCTTGTTGAGCCGTTCAGAAAAGAGAGAATGAGAGCTGACAATAGCAGAAAGGAGCAAGAGAAAGACATTCCTGCAAGAGGAATTACCGATTCAGAATTGGAAAAAAAAAATGTGAATTAAACCAGATTAGATAGGTGGAATGGGGAAGAAGGAAGACGCCATGAGCTTGAGAAATCTAAGCTTGCTCAGCTGCGCGGAGGCTGTCAGATGTCTGAGAACAGCGAGGCAGGGGCGGGCTAGGGAGGGTGGTGGGCCTTATCTCAGGACAGACTGAGTGTAATAAGCTCACAAGCCCTCCAGAGAGATTTTTCCCCCATAAACAGATGGAAATATAGTCCTAGGGAATAAGAGAATTGAAGAAAGTGTATTATTTCGAGTAAAGTGCGGCTTTAAAAGGAATCAAGACTTTTAGTGAAAGAAGGCAGCAGGAGGACATTTTTTTAAGATATTTTATTTATTTTTTTAAAATAAAAATCGTACTTTATTTATTTATTTGTATTTTGGCTGCATTGCATGGCATATAGGAAGGTTCCTTGACCAGGGATGGAACCCAGCCTCCGAAGTGAAAGTGCCAAACCCTAGCCATTAGACTACCAGGGAACTCTTTGTGAGGTGCCCCCCCCCTTTTTTTTTTCTTTTTGGTCCACACTGCACAGCAGGCATGTGGTATTTTAGTTCCCTGACGAGGGATAGAACTCACAACCCCTGCATCAGAAGCACAGAGTCTTGACTACTGGACAACGAGAAACACCAACATTTTTAACTTGAATAAAATTAATACTGATTAAAGTAAAGCTTGAAGCTAGAGGACTACTTCCTTACGAGGAGCTGGGATTTAATTTTTAAATGGATCCTGAGGTTTCAAAAATCAGCTTTGCTTTGCAAAGAGAATTCTGGAGTATCTTTAGAGGGGCAGAGACCCACAGGTGACAACCCTGAAGGGCCAAATCAGGAGAGCATAGTTCTTCCCAGTAAAAAGGGGATGAGTCCTCCAGCTCAGTGCCTCTGAACTCACCATGACCTCCTGCAAAGGTCGCTTTAAAAAAACCCACACTTTATTAATGCTTAACATGGAAGCAAACCCAAATTATGCCCCCAAGTAAAGATAACTGAAGCGTCAGAGATGAAAACAAGACAAAGCAGATCAAACCCTGGAGAACACCAACAAAACCAAGAGAAATAACTACTAACTCTTTGAATTAGAATATGGAACAAAAGGAGTCCTAAAAGAGCCTCCTGTCCCCTCCCCACCAAGAGAACCGAATACTAACTTTAAAATGTGAGGTGAGAGAGTCACATTTCATAAGCCTGTGTGAACAGCCAGGAGAGAATATTCACGATGTAGCCTTGGGTCCCGCTGGCTGAGTTCTTGTAACAAGCTCTGCACCAGGGCTAAAAATATCAAGGCCTAGGAGCGGTCAGGATTAGGGATGAGGCTCCCGGCCAGTGCTGATAACTAGGAGATGGTCATGCGGGCTGCGGCAGGTGGAGGGCAGGGCAGGTCATGGCCAAAAGTAGGAGGGGAAGCCGCTCAGGTCAGCCCCAAAGGCTCCAGCCCAGAGGCGCGCGCATGGGCTTAGGTGACTCGGCTGCTGCTGGGGCTTCTGCCACTAGTTCCTGCCTCACAGGTCATCTGCAGCTTCCCCCGGAAACTGGCCTTTTCCTCTTGAAACACAGCAGGGCCAGAGAGTGGATGCTAATATTTCTTGAGGGTCTTAGCTGGGGGGGACCTCCAGGCAGTGTGGACCAAGGAATACAAGGGAGCTGGTGGTCAAATGAACTCGAGAGACAAGGTGTCTAAAACCTCCTCTGAATTCACATGCTCAGAAGCATATTCAAGGCTCTGGAGTGTTCTGCTGTTAAAAAACCCCAGTTTAACTGACCCCCTCCCCTAAACAAGCCAGAAAGCTAGGGATCTACAGAACATGCTTTATCTTCTCTGCCTTACAGTTACTATTCTGAACAGCGAGAATGGTAATATTCACAGTCACCAAATTTGGTTCAGTTGATCTGATAGGCTATGCCCATCCCCTCTTGCTGCCAGATGTTTCTGCCTCAAAGGTGCCTGTTAAAATTCCAAGGGGACAACTTTCTCCAAGGAGGTTATCTACGTAGGGATGTATGCTGCCTGGAATTTCTGAACATCTCCCCACCTGGGGAAGCCACAGTACTATTTTTCAATGTATTTATTGGACATCCTGTGTGTTCCGAAGCACTTTGACAGAAACCTGATTACTTATCATCTCTCACGGGAATACAGTGACAGGGAAGCCAAGCCGACTCCCTTTGAGGAGCGCGGTGAAACCAGTTTGGTTTATGGAGGAGTTAAATCAGAAAACTGAAGATTTAGGGTGACTATATCCCCACGTTCTACAGCAGCTTCAACCAGTCAAGACTACGCCCATGGCTGCCTCGGAGGTTCCTTCCCCACTGATCCCGTCTCAAGTTTAACCTCTAATTACTTGACAAGGATGCTGACTGAACAGGTAATTTTATATGGGAAGACCTAAGACTCATATTATTTTTCAGTTCCTTGCTAAGTTATCTGGTGAATATACTGTTGCCAACAGGATCAAATCCAAGTACCTTAGCTTCTCTGCACACTTGACAGCGACCCAGCTTTACAAGCTCTTCTCTGATCCCTTTCCTGCCCTATGCCTCGTGTTCCTGCTCCCCTACCACCGCCACCACTTTCCAAACAGGCCTTACTTCCTCCAGCCCCTGCCTTTCAACACTCACTCTGCCCTCTGTTCCTGGCTATGGTTTCCCTTCTCCACCTGCAAAACCTTGCCAGCGTCATAAGGCAGACCTAGTCACTCCTTCTTCTGGATCCCCCAGTCCTCTGTACTTTTAATTTAATTTAATTTTTGATGTGAGCTATTTTAAAAGTCTTTATTGAATCTATTACAATTTTGCTTCCATTGCTTGTGTTTTGGTTTTATGACTGCGAGGCAATTTTAGCTCCCTGACAAGGTATTGAACTCACGGCCCCCTTGCATGGGAAGGCAAAATCTCAACCCCTGGACTTCCAGGGAAGTTCTCCTCTGTACCTAGTTTTAGACAATATCGATGCTCTTGGAGTCATTTGTGTACCTTCTGGAGCTTCTGAAAAGCAGGCCCCTGGTTCATCCATTGTGACACCCCGTGGGCCTCACCTAATGGCATGTAGACGATGCTTACGAAGCATTAATTGAGGGGATGATTCAGTTAGGACCTGTCTCTGACTGTGGAATTCTGGGTCTGTGTTGAGACAAGTGTACCAATCACCGGTCACCAGCAGTCAAGGGAGAGTGGCAAGAAGGAGGCCCCAGAGCTGGCACTGGCCTCATCAGGTGAGGGTGGGACAGCCCTGGGCCCAGTGGGTGCCTGTTGCAATCTCCAGGGAAAGAGTTATGAGATTTTTAGAAGATGCTTCTCAAAAGGAGAATGGATTACAAGATGATGAGAAATAGTAGCTCAGGACTGCATTCAAAGTGAGTCATACTGGAGCGGAAGAGACAGGGCAAAGGACTGTCCCTAGGCCTCCCTGCTGGGGTGAGGGCGATCCTTCTGCACTGCGAGAGGCTCCTTGACTCAGGGGTCTCCTGGCTAGTGGTCAGGCAAAGTCCACTCCCTCCATCAGCCGCCCTGGTATTGATGAGGCTTGTGTTCAGCTCCTCCTGGATGGGGATGGAATGCTCTTACGTTGTTGATCCACTTTTCACTTACTTTTATGATGGTTCTTCATCATATTTAACCTTCGATCTTTTGATTAAGGTCGCTAAAAGAGCCTAGTTCATTCTAAGCTCAGTCCACCCTTGTTATCTTTTTTCAGAATCCCTGGCCTCAAGGGAACTTAAGCAAAACATCCAGACATTTAGCTCAGCTATGCTGATGGCCACTAGTGACTCCAGGCAAATAGGAAAGATGCTCTGCAAAGAGAGATTGTATCTATTCCCTTCCTGAGATGATCCATATCAGGGAGTCAAACTAGTCATTAAAAGTATGTTTGTTCACAGAAGTTGCTCAATATTTTTCACCCTAAAAGATCCACCTGTGCACAGGAGGAGGTCACAGACCATTGCAATGAAGAGGGACTTTGGAGTTTACTTAGTTCTTCCCATTTCATTTCACAAAGTGGAAAAGGAACTGTGGGGGAAGTGGAATTCAAACTTTCTAACAGATTTAATAGAATTTGGTAGCTCTTTTCCTCTCTAAACCTGGAGAACTTAGGCTCAGTTTAAAGTGCTTTTAAATGGCCACACGTCCTGAACAGCAAATAGGAGGATGAGAACAGATGTGGGAAAAACACGCTGAATCGATGGACGCAAAAGAAGAGCAATTAAGAAAAACCTGCCCGAGCCGAGATTAATTCCACTCAAATAGAGTAAACAAACCCTCCAATAGAGGAAACACCATAAAACACTGATGAAATAAAGGAAAACCCCAAGTTACCCAGTCCTTATTGAAAAGTTCTAATAAACAGATCCAGTGGGAAGTTTGCATGTCTTCACTGCGAATTCAGTAAATATTCACTGAGCATCTGCTCTGTTCTAAGTCCATGGGGATGAGGGTGAAAGTGAGGCTGTCCACATGTGTCAGGAGAAGAGCGAGCATTCATGGAGGGCTGCAGTGTCTCAGGTGCTGGACTAACTATTAGCTCATTTAATCTTAATTGTAATTCCCACTGCTTGCCCATTTTATAGGTAAAGAAACTGAAACTTGGAGCAGGGAAGTAACCAGACCCCAGAGCGGGCAGGTGGTGGTGTTTCAGCCCCAGGTGAGCAGGAGTTTGTGTCCAGTGACTCCCAGGAGAAAGATCCCTGAAACTTGTAGTCGGATAGGTAGGGTGCACGAGAGCAAGAGTCCATATGATAAGGCCCCCTACCCAGTGGGATAGGGGACCATTAAGGAAGAGTTTTGGGAAGCTAGTACTAGCAGAAGAGCTTAAAGATGGAGGAAGGAGACGGCTGCGTGGAGAGAAGTGAGGAAGTTTCTAAACAGTAGGATCTTGTCAGTTATCCATTTTAAATACAGCAGGGCATGCATGCCCACCCCCAAATCCAGTTTTCCAGAGAGAAAACGAACGCCTCTTTAAGGAGAAGTGAGCCAATAGTCCCAGGTGTCCTGGGACAGCTCAGCTGACTGAGGGACTGTGCCAGGATAAACAGAAGCACCCTGCCTGAAAGTCAAGAAATAACCAAATGGTGCTAGGATCACACCGGCCATAACCCAGTGACTCAGCTTTGGGCTGAAAACCAGTTTCACAAAGAGAATAGTCCTGCTGCCACCAGGATGAGGAGCAAGGGCAGTACCCTCCTGCAGAAACTGCTGGTGGCTCTCAGGGCTCAACCTCCTTGTAGCCTGGTCCACCGAGGCCTCCTCCGATAGCCCGCTGGACACTGCTCTGGTATAGACCAGCCTGGGGCTGTGGAGGGCAGGGTGTAGTTAGTCAAGCCAGTGTACCTCCTCCAGAACATGGACCACACTCCCTCCCACCCCCCACCCCCCACCTTCCATAGCCCGCAGCTTTATTCAGCCTCAGCACCCGCAGAGGAGCAAGATGTGGCTGCTAACAGACCTGGAAGAAAGACAAGAGGTGTGACAAAGAGAAGACTGGGCTCCATGGGTGCTGTTGATGCCCAGGGCTCTAGCAGAGCTGGCTCGTTGTGCAACGCTTTGTGCTTTCTTAAAGTCATGACTAACACATGGACACCAGTCAGCTGAGCAGTGCCAGGGCCCCTGGGAGCATTCGCTCATTTCTCCTTAGAGAGAGAGTCCTTTTTCTCTCTTGAAAACTGGATTTGGGGATCAACATGTACACACTGTTGTGTTTAAAATGGATAGCCAACAAGGACCTCCTGTAGAGCACAGGGAACTCTGCTCAATGTGATGTGGGAGGGGAGTTTGGGGGAGAATGGACACATGTGCATGTATGGCTGAGTCCCTTTGCTATTGACCTGAAACGGTCAATCAGGTATACTTTAATACAAAAGAAAAAGTTAATTTTTTTTAAAAAAAAGCTGGATTTTCTCTTTCTCCATTTGCTTCCATAACCATCTCTACTGCTCCCATTCCTTTCTTCCAGATTCCTCCATCACCCTCTGGGGGACTTGCTCCAAGGCCCACAGCACCAGGCCCAGACTTTTGCCCGCGAAAGGCAACGCCCCTCTGTGGTCAGGAGCCGCCTCAATCTGAATTCGCTCAGAAACCTGGACCCATGCAGAGTCCTGGGGCCCCATTCCAGAGCCCCTGACACAGTCCTGCTGAACCAGGAACTGCTTTTTAAATAGTGCTTCCAGGTCACTTTTTGATTAATGAAGTTTTAAAATCACTGCCCTGGGGACAGAGACCCTGGAAACTTTCACATCTCTGATCTTGTCCTTTGTCCCTCCCATGGAACCTTCTCTGGAAAGGGAAGATGCTGAGAAAGCACCAGGCAGTGCAGGGCTTAGCCTCTCGCTGTTGTCTTGTGTCTACCCGTCTCTCTCCTCTGCTAGACCGTGGGTCTCTAGGATGGGAATCATTTTCTACTTAGCTCTCCAACCCTGTGTCAGTATGGAGGCTCCACTGCTGTTTGTGGGATAGATAAGTTGTTGATACAGCAAACCCTCCTCCTCCACCTCCCTCCCTCTCTTCTTCTACCCTTTACTCCTCTCCTTTCTCTTGGGGGCCCCCTTGGCCTTGGGCGCAGAACCCAAATGTTTTAAAAGATGGTTAATATTTAAAGGAACAGAGTCAGGCATAGCCCAGGCGACGGCTGGTTGCTCAACCGACAAACAAACCCACCTTCTTCTGCTCTTTCCTAAGCCAGCAGGAAGCAGCCAGGAGACTGTCACCATGCAGCCACGCCAGGCCCGCCGGCCTCCCCACCCACGCAGCATTGCGAAACGTTGCTGCAACCACCTGAGGCTATAAATAGTCTTTATTAAGAAGCCACGTCGGGGACTGAGCAGGCTGATGAGTGGTCCCTATTTGCTGCCCCTTCAAACAAGTGCAGAAAAAAATTTTAAGTGTCACTTACCAGAATCCAAACCTCGGGCCAAGCCTTCTGTGTCTACTTTGGAGTTCTGTCTGACCATTCTCCTGCCCCCCCGCCCCCCGCCCCAGGTGCCAAGTGCATTTTAGAATCTCTAAGGCTTTCTGCTTATTGTTGGCCAATATGAAACTTCATCTTGCTGATGCAATGATCATAATGAAGATAATGATGACGAAAGTAGTTTTTTTCGTAGGTTTTCCTTTCCCCCAAACCGTTCCTGTGGCCCCCATACTTGTCTCTAATCTCATGTGCAGAGACCTCTGTAGTGTTTTCCATACCAATTCATGCCCTCTGTCCCTCCAGCCTACAAGATCAATTCTCCTACACACTCCCTTTTTTTCATGGTCTTTCCTTGTTTAGAGTTTTTCAGTGACTTCTTATTGTATGGAACAGTAGCCTAGAATGTTTTAAATGCACACCCTCGTTCTTAATGTATATATCAACTTAGTACTCTAGATTCAGATGAAATATTCAGTTCAGTTTAGTTCAGTTCAGTTCAGTCACTCAGTTGTGTCCAACTCTTTGCGACCCCATGAACTGAAGCACACCAGGCCTCCCTGTCCATCACCATCTCCTGGAGTTCACTCAGACTCACGTCCATCGAGTCAGTGATGCCATCCAGCCATCTCATCCTCTGTCGTCCTCTTTTCCTCCTATCCCCAATCCCTCCCAGCATCAGAGTCTTTTCCAATGAGCCAACTCTTTGCATGAGGTGGCCAAAGTACTGGAGTTTCAGCTTTAGCATCATTCCTTCCAAAGAAATCCCAGGGCTGATCTCCTTCAGAATGGACTGGTTGGATCTCCTTGCAGTCCAAGGGACTCTCAAGAGTCTTCTCCAACACCACAGTTCAAAAGCATCAGTTCTTTGGCGCTCAGCTTTCTTCACAGTCCAACTGTGAAGACCACAGGAAAAACCATAGCCTTGACTAGATGGACCTTTGTTGGCAAAGTAATGTCTCTGCTTTTCAATATGCTGTCTAGGTTGGTCATAACTTTCCTTCCATGGAATAAGCGTCTTTTAATTTCATGGCTGCAATCACCATCTGCAGTGATTTTGGAGCCCCTAAAAATAAAGTCTGACACTGTTTCACTGTTTCCCATCTATTTCCCATGAAGTGATGGGACCAGATGCCATGATCTTTGTTTTCTGAATGTTGAGCTTTAAGTCAACTTTTTCACTCTCCTCTTTCACTTTCATCAAGAGGCTTTTTAGTTCCTCTTCACTTTGTGCCATAAGGGTGGTGTCATCTGCATATCTGAGGTTATTGATAAATATTAGGGAAGCTTAATTTCATTGTTCACCTTTTAGTAAGCACAAATAGCAGTTTAATATTTTTTCCCTGTCCTCCAATGGATCATTTTGCATACCCCACTGTGAACACCGCTGACAATGGCTGAGATTGCATCATTTTGCTGGGTCACCAAAGCCTTCTAAGGCCTAGTCCCAGGTCATTCATTCACTCAACATTTCTTAGTGATGATGATGGCCAGGCATGGGGCTAGGCTCAGGGCATAATAATAAGTAATCAGAGCCCCAACAGATCAGGAGCTTATAGGCCAGTGGAAAAGGTAGACTCATAAATAAATAACTTCTGGAGAGACATATCTATCATCACAGTTTGCACAAAAGGAGAATAGGGAAAGGAAAAGGCCTAATGAGGACTACTTCGGCTGGGTCTTGAGCTAGGTTTTCATTTCTAAAGGTTTTCCTTCATGTGTGAAAATGGTACAGATGGTCACCATCTCTACGATGGGTCCTTTGGGTTGTTTTTCCCAGGAGGATGCCAAACTTACCCTGAACCACCCATGCTCTCCCTCTTGTGATCGGGGTCAGACATTTGTAAGATCTTTGGTCCATGTCTGAGTGGTCTAAATTCAAAGACTAGAACTTTCCTCTGCAGAATAGAACTTTTACTCAGTGCAGTGGAAGGGTAGTGTTGACCTTCTAGCTCTATGCACTAACAGAATGAAATAATCATTCAGAGGAAGAACATTGCGTCCAGTTAGAAATGACAGTGCTCTTCATCTGCAGTGGGAAAAGATTTCTCAAGATCACAACAATGAAATAACAAACGTGAAGTGTAGCCCTGCAGGGATGTGGCCATGGGGGCAGCTGACACCTTGGGAAACACAGGATGTGGCAGACAATAAGCTGGTCCGGAGTCAGAATCTGCAGTGCCGGGCTCAGCTCTGTACACCAGCCATCTTCCTGAAAAGCTCCCACCCTTTCTGGCTCACATAGCCCTTCTTGTCAAAAGAAGGTACAAGGTTCATTCACATCACTACAACTGACTCAATTTCATTCCTTTTTCTGGTTGAGCTAAAAAAAGAAAGGTATATTAATACATATATATGTAATCTAGAAAGATGGTACTGATGAACCTATTTGCAGGGCAAGAATAGAGACGCAAATGTGAGAATGGACTTACGGACCCAGCGTGGGACAAACTGAGAGAGCGGCACTGACATTTATGTTCTACCATGTGTAGCACATGGGGCTTCCCTGGGGCTCAGCTGGTAAAGCATCCGCCTGCAATGCCAGAGACCTGGGTTCGATCCGTGGGTTGGGAAGATCCCCTGGAGAAGGGCATGGCAACTCACTCCAGGACTCTTGCCTGGAGAATCCCCATGGACAGAGGTGTCTGGCAGGCTACAGTCCATGGGGTCACAAAGAGCTGGACACGATTGAGTGACCAAGCACATATGTAACCCAGATAGCTAATGGGAAGCTGCTGCAAAGCATAGGTGCTTAACTAAGTGCTATGTGATGACCTAGAGGGGTGGGATGGGGGACTGGGAGGGAAGCTCAAGAGGGAGGGGATATGTGTATTCTTGGGGCTGATTCACATTGTTGTACAGCAGAAACTAGCACAACAAATTGTAATGCAATTATATTCCAATTAAAAAAAAAGTTAAAAAAAAGACAGAAGGTATGAAGTAGAAGTAGGAAAAAAAAAGAAAAAGAAGGTTCTTCTATCTAAGTCCCTTGTTCTAAAGTGCTGCATTTATTTCATCACATTTTCACACAGTATGAACAAAAGCAACGTTTATTACATCAGTGCTGCCTCTTGCATGGGTATATCTGAATCTGGCTGCTTTTATTATTCTAGTCTAGATCGTGGTACCGATCTGCCGTTTCTTTTAGAAAATTCTTTACAAGTGCAGACCATGAGACAGACTCTTTGTTCTCTCCTGTTTTCATCCTGGCTTCATTCTGAGCCTCTTCTAATATTCTTAAACAAGGAATGAGGACAAGGAAACATAAAAAGAGACATACATGGAGAAACAGGGATGTGACCCTTCACCAGAGAGAGAAAGAGCCAGAAACCAGCGCCCCATGAAAATGGATGTTAGTGCCTTGAACACTATGTTTCAATATTCCCCTTTGTAGATGACAATGACAAAGCCAGCTTACCTTATTAGAGTATTATGGGAGAAGTAGGATACAACTTAAAAGCCCATCATCAACAAAGTACTGTTGATGTGCTCATTGTCGCAGGTAACATTAATTGCCTCTTACCTGGGCAGTAGTGGTCCCCAAATAAAGGTCTTAACCATTCATCTTGCAGGAGCTGCACCCAAGCAGCACTGGGTGGGGAGGCAGGGTGGTCTGCTCTGGGTCTCATCATGAGGACCCAATGAACCTCTTGGGCCAACTTGAGGCTGAAGGTTGGCCTCCAGTTTAAGACGACTAAGCAGTGAGCATGGATACTCCAGTCTAGACAACAAATAGTTCAGTAAATGGCAAGATATTCCAGGAGCTCTTGAACAAGATGACCCATGGGCTGGGGTTCAAGTTATTTTATAATAGGGGCCACAAGTGATGCTGAAGCTGAAGCTCCAATAATTTGGCCACTTGATGTAAAGAACTGACTCATTAGAAAAGACCCTGATGCTAGGAAAGATTAAAGGCAGGAGGAGAAGGGGATGACAGAGGATGAGATGGTTGGATGGCATCACCAATTCGATGAACATGAGTCTGAGCAAACTCTGGGAGTTAGTGATGGACAGGGAAGCCTGGCATACTGCAGTCCATGGGGTCGCAAAGAGTCAGACACGACTGAGCGACTGAACTGGACTGAGCTAAGTGTTAAGTCACTGGCTTGAATAATTTTGAAGGTTAAAAGATGAAAACACACTACCCTGGAGTTTAAAACTTACATAGAAATTAGTACGGTATGGATGGGCTGGAGGAGGCATGGCAATCCACTCCAGTATTCATGTCTGCAGAATCCCATGGACAGAGGAGCCTGGTGGGTTACGGTCCATGGGGTCCCATAGAGCCAGACATGACTGATGCTAACACACACACACATATATGGATGGAAGCTGTTTTATTTTACCTTAAGGACTCTGGGAGATGGGCAAGGCAAGTGTTATGCCTCCGTTGTTTCAATAGGTGGGAATGTGGGCTGCAGAGGTTACAACTCTTCCAAGTAACACAGAACTTGTCTTTAGTTTGATTGGTTCTTTAGAGTCAGACATGACTGAGTGACTGAAATGAACAAGTCAGAAAATACCATGAGGATATTTATTTATTTATATTCACAGACTATCAAATAAATAAACATCCTCATAGTATTTTCTGACTTGTCGCCCCCTATTAGTGAAATAAATTGAACCCAAGCCCATTGACCATCTTGTTTAAGAACTCCTAGATGTATATTTATTTATATTCACAGACTATCCAGGGTTTCCGTGGTGGATCAGATGGTAAAGAATCTGCCTGCAATGCAGAAGACCCTGGTTCGATCCCTGGGTTGGGATGATCCCCTGGAGAAGGGAATGGCAACCTACTGCAGTATTCTTGCTTGGAGAATTCCATGGACGAAAGAGCCTGGCAGACTACTGACCATGGGTTGCAGAGTTAGATGCAACTGAGCGACAATCACTTTCACAGACTATCCATATATATTTATTAATATTTATTTATATTTAGATTTTTCACAGCCACTGAAGGCTGATCCTGCTTCCAGTCCTCACCTGCAGTTTGTCTCGATCAGAGGTTTGCAAACCAGGATTTTTGTTTGTTTGTTTGTTTGTTTTGTGTGTGTCTGCAGGCCAGGAGCTGAGAATAATTTTTGCATTTTTAAAGGTTTTTTTTTTTTTTTAAAAAACCACACACACACACACACACACACACACACACACACACAAACATACACAAGACCATGCAATAGAGGCCTTACATGATACCTTACATGATATACAAAGTCAGAAATATTTACCACCTGGTTCTTTGCAGAAAAGCTTGCCCACCCTGGGTTTCGAGGCCTTCTTGGTCTGTCATGTATGGCATGAATTATGGCTGTTCTTTCATTGCATCCTTACAGCCACCCTGGGAAGTAGGTAGGGCAGCCATTTACATGTCCATTTTAACGGTGAGGACACAGAAGCTTGGAACAGTTACATAACTACACCGAGGTCATGGTCACAGTGCCGAGGCCAGTTCTCCTCATTTCCCACCCAGGACTCTTATCAGAAAATCACAGAATCACTGACCCAGCTCATCTTCACAGGGGGCGGAAAAGAAGGTTGAATTGCATCCAAATCGGTTTGAGGGTACTGGGTCTGTCCACCCTTTCTTAGCAGGCAGCTCATTGGGGGAAATTATCATGAAGATGATTTGGAAATGCTGGGAATGTTTAACTAGCCTCGTTAGAGATTTTGGCAGGTCAGGCAAGAGCATGCATCCTCCCCAGCATCCCATGGCTTTGCTTGGAGCCAATAGGGCCCTGCAGTCGGACGCCTGCTCCTTCTTTCCCTCTCCCCACCATTCGCTCCCCTATGTGCCCCGAGTGCACGCTGTGCAGAGCAGCTGGGGGGATGAATGCCCACATTATCCCCCAGGCCTGTCAGCAGCCACAAACCCGGGCAGCTGGTGTGGGGCCTGTGTCCCTGGTGTAAACAGCCGGCCAGCCTGAGTAGCGGCTTGTTCTCTTTGCTGATGCCGGGCCAGGTCTCCCCGATGCTAGGAGCCCCCTCCCACCCTACCCCACCCCGCCGCCCTGGGGCTGAAGAGAAGAGGGACTTTGTGCCCTTAATTCAGACCTTAATCCTCTTGAATGCTACCAAGGTAGAGACACTCATGGGATGGGTCTCTGAGTCACCCACAGGCAGGAGGGGCTGACGGTAGGCTGGCTGCCTGTCGGGGTGGATTTAGGAAGTTTGGACACAAATGGTCAGAGGCTGGACTGCACGTCCAAGCCTTCAAATGTCTTCCTGCTGGTCTCCTGTGGAGAGACAGGGTGCATTCTTAGAGACAGGTTGTTAAGAGGCAAATCTGTGCAGCCATTGCCAACTTGGTGACTCGGGTCACTGAGTAATTGAGTTCCTACTAGGCAGAGACCTGGCTCCTCGGGAGGGAGGAGAAGGTGACAAGATGAAGACAGGCAGGAATGTGTCCCCGCTGACCAAGTCAGAGCCTGAGCACACTCGAGATACACACGAAGACCAAAGGCAGGAGGTCCAGGTCTGGGAGGGGAGGTCACTGCACTGAGGGGCTGGCTCTCTTTACATCTGCCTTTGATTGGCCCTCTCAGGTCCTGTTTCCACAATGACTCAAGCCTATGGCCAGACGCTTCCCTGGTGGTCCAGGGGTTATGACTTCACTGTCCAACGAAGGGGGTGTGTGTTCAATCCCTGGTCAGGGACCTAAGGTTCCACATGCCTAGAGGCCAAAAATCCAAAACATAATCCAGAAGCAATATTGTAACAAATTCTATAAAGACTTTAAAAATGGTCCATCCACATAAAAAAAAAATTAAAAAAACCCAGCCAACCCTAAAGGCCAGTCTCCCCCTGCATTCTCATACAAGTCCCCATCTCCTCCGATCACCCCAAAGCTGCCTCATCTCCCTCTGTCACTATCACGGGGGTCCTTAGACACATCCACGTTGGAAATCTGCAGGTCTTATCAGAAGGAGCAAGTGGAACTTTAGCTCTTTCTGTAGGACTTGTCCTTACCGTGCATTTCTCAGGGTCCTTCTTTCTTTGGACCTTGAGTTATAGTTCTCAGAGCCCCATCCCACTTTAGATTGAGAGCCACTTGAGAGACTACTCCATCTGACTTAGCACAAACATGGTCCCTTGCCCCTGGGAGACATGCAATAAATTTGGAGCCGTTGCAGTGTTTTCCTCATGATTCTTCTGGCCAAATGCTAAGAAAAACTTTAAAAAACCTAGGTAAGGGCCAGCGAGGGGATTAAAGGCAGCTCTAAATCTAAAAGCGACACTTCCTAGTCCAGAACTTTTTTTAAAAATTAATGTTCTTCAGGACACCAGGTTGCATCAGACGTTTACAGACATTTCCAAACTCCTGAGCAATGCACTCGTCCCGGACTGCTGCCAGTGCAAACACTGCAACCATCAGGGAGAAGAAAGAGTCTTCTTTTCCTTCCAGAGTCATTCACGTATAAAGATCAATTAAGATCGACAGAAGACAAGCCTTAGGAAGGCGTTCACCATGCTTTAGCTCTGAAACCACATTTTTCCTTCTCAGTTGTCTACTTTGGAGGTCCCTGATTCTACTTGCCAAGAGGGAACCTGCTGTGTCTGCTTATTTGCTGAATCACTTCTGATTGAACTCAGCAAATAGCAACAAAGAGCTATTTTAATGAGATTTGAAAGTTTAGCAGTGAAAATTGGAAATCACAGCCCATCAGACTATCCAACCACTTGAAACTAACCCACTGAAATATTCTTGTCACTCGCAGGAGTTCTCTTTCTGGCATATATACACCAAATCTTCTTTGTCCATTCATCCACTGGTAGACACTTAGCTTGTTTCCTTGTCTTGACTTTTGTAAAAAAAAAAAAAAATGCTGCAATGATGGGAGAGCAGGTCCCTCTTTCAGATCTTCTTTTCATTTCCTTTGGATATACACACAGAAGTGGGATGGCTTGGTCATATGGAAATTCAATTTTTAATTTCTTGATGAAACTCCATACTACTTCCCATAGTGGCAGCACCAATTGACACAGAAGGTGCCTCTTGATCTCCAACAAAATGAGATTAAGATAGAAGCACTCCACCCTTCTTCTCCCCATATTCTTCTCATTTTCTGACAGCTGGAATTTGTTTTTACACTGTTGAGGTTGATCGTATTACATTTTTTTCCTATAACCATATTTAGGTCTTCTGTGTTCTATCAGGCTGATTTCTCAAAGTGGGAAACCAGTCAACTTTATGTTAATATAAACTGAAAGCATTAATATATTAATCAATTTTCCCCCATACACACTGAGGCAGATGCTGTGCCAAGATTCTGTCGATACTATGGTCCCCAAATCAGGAAGCGTGTGCTAGGTGGTTGGATTCCATTCATGACCCTTTCAGAGTAGCTATCATGCCACTGTTTTATGAGGCTTGTTGACAAGCAGGCATCACTTTCGTTGAGCAGAAAGAAGAGTCTGGCTAGGAGGCTCTCAAGGGTCAAAAACTGTGTGTGTGGGGGTGTTTACTCGAGCAATTTTTAGAGTGTTTACTCTAAAAGTGCTACTTCTCAGAAAGGATGTCAATAACTGGAGAAAAAGAGCTCTGAGTTTTGCTTGGCTGTCAAGGGTCCAGACTCAGAGGTGGGTGAGGAGCCTGTAAGGTACCACCAACTGGCTCGTGCATCTGCAGACAATTGGAATTCTCTCCTCTGCCACCCCATCCCCCACCCCCACCACCATTCTGCAGTATGGCTTCTGAGATCTGATTATCCATCAATGGGCTTTTATTCCCTTCTTCTGAAAATGTGTTGGGGTCTGTCCTTCACTGTCTCTTCCAGTTATCTTGACTGTTAAGTTTATCCCTGTGTTTTTATTTTACTGAGGTCTCTGGAAGAAGGAGAAAACCACAGCTGCAAGCATGCAGCTCCTGATTATAACATAGTTCAGTTTTATTATAAAGAGAAATTTCAAACAATCCAGAAAATATATATAAAAAGCAAAGGAAAACTCCATAAAAACCTGCAACTTGGAGGTAACCCCAGATGTCATGATGAAAATTATTCCAAAATCTACTGGCTTTTCCTGTTTTGTGTGGAATTTCTAGAGGGAATTTGCCTATACTTTATTCCCCGGGGAGTCTTCATTCCCCGGAAACCTGTTAAGCCAAAGGTGGGAATAAAAAGAGATGAATGCTCACTACTTCTCATGTTGCAGCCACCATCCCAGGCTTCAGTGAATAAAGAAGCAGTCGGGTAGGCAATTTTTACTAAGGATTGCTTCATCCTTCTCCATTTTTCCTGCTTCTGACTTTCAGAGTATCTTGTGGTGGAAACCTTGCATCCTTTAAACATTCTTTGCATTTCTTTGGAGAGACAGGCTATCTAGAGCAGATTCTTTTGGATTCTTCTTTCTCTGGGTTGGAGAGTGGGTAAATGAGAAATGAAATTTATTGGTGTATGAAAATTCACATTTCATAGTTGGACCAGGCTTCCTGAGTTTTCTTGTGCTCTGAAACAAACAATAAAAAAATATTGCCCATCTCCTCTCCTTTCCCTGCAGAATAGGCCTTCTTGAACGTACAGGTCCTGGGGTGAAAAGGAGGGGTAGTGTGAATAGCTATCCTCTTCATCTGTCTTCCCTGTAGAAACAAGTTCTTTCAACTTTTCTATTTCGCTAGAATTGTGTTAGCTTACTTGCTCGTGTTGAACACGAATGAGAGAAGAGAGAAACTGGGCTCTTCTCCAGTGGATTGCTGCCCTGGCCAGAGCTAGCAGGAACTAACTTTGCCTTCGGCTGTGTGGGGCAGCCCCCAGGGTCAGACATGAGAGAGCTCTCCAAGGGTGGGGGCCTGGCAGACTCGGTTCCGCCGTTCCTCTCATGAGGGGTCCACGCAGGCACCCTCAGGAAGCATCAGATAGCTCTGTGCGTCTCTGGGCCATCAGTCAATGCGCCAAGCCTGGCCTTCACTCCTGACTTGGCCCCAGCTCCTGGCAGAGGAGAGCCTGCGGAGGAGGGAGGGCCTCCAGCCTCACACAGACTTAAAGGGACAAAACCTATTGCGTTGCTTCTCCAAGGAGGACTTGGGAATTCGCTTGAGGTGTTCCTTCTCTTTTCTTTCACCCGCTTGTAAGACATTACTAGACAGTCTGTGCCCCCGGAATGCTGAGATGCCCGGACAGTGAGAAGCAGAGGGCAAGACTCCACCTGAGGTAGTCCTTAGAAAATGGCCTCGGTGAAGCCAGGCTTGACTTTACCTTCCAGGATGTCTGGCTCTAGGTGAGTGATCATGCCATGGTGATTATCTTGGTTGTGAAGGTCTTTCTTGTATAGTTCTTTTGTGTATTCTCTCCACCTCTTCTGAATATCTTCTGCTTCTGCAAGACTGAAGGCAGGAGAAGGGGACAACAGAGGATGAAATGGCTGGATGGCATCAATGACTCGATGGACATGAGTTTGAATGAACTCCAGGAGTTGGTGATGGACAGAGAAGCCTGGAGTGCTGCAGTCCATGGGGTTGCAAAGAGTCAGACACGACTGAGCAACTGAACTGAACTGAAGCCAGGCTTATCTTCCTGCAAACATTAATGACCTCTACGGTCACCATCAGGCCGCTCTGTACCTCCAACCTTGGAAGAGGCTCCCCCTCAGCCTCCCCTCCCCCTCCCCACTCCCTGATAGTTTGTCATTTTGATCACCACCTGTGTTGCTGTCTACACCGATGTGACATTGCTCCCAGGCATTGCCAGGTGCTTTGGGATCCCAGGTACCAACAGAACTAGAATGAACTGGACACCTCCAGGAACCAGACAGGGCCGGGCAGCACTCAGTGCAGAAAGTACTAGAGTCTGATGTTGAGACCACCATCCCGTGTGTGTCCCTGACTTAGAAAGCTTAAAGCACCTCCACTGCCCTGGAAGGAGTAAAGGGGTCCCCATATCTCCCCAGAAGGGTCTCCCTTTGCTCTCGGCTCAATTCTGCCCCCAGCCCATTTCCCTGCATGATCACCACATCCATTGTTTCCATCCTCATAGGATTTTCTGCATTGGAGGCTCATTCTGCTTATTGGAACCCCTTGCTATCATCATGGACCCCAACCTTTCCTACCCCCAAGGGCAATCGTCTCCTTGGGGTGGATGCCTGAGGTAGGGGAAGAAGTGAGCCATTTCCATGAAGTGGGCTAAAAATAGTCTCACTCTATCAGTGTGCTGAACCCAGTTTCTGAAAATGCTACATTCACGGGACACTTGTCTCCCTTTCACCTTCATGACTTCTGGCCATGCGGATTCCCGCCACAGGTCCTGGACACTCACTCTGCCAGGAGTCCAGCTTCTGGAGTGGTTGCCATTCTGGTCAAGAGTATCCGGAATCCAACTAGTACAGAACTGCCCTGGCTATGAGTCAGTAGTGTGATTTCAGCTGGCACTGGGCTTGCTGCTGGAATCACGTAGAGGAACAGTGGAGACTCAGAGTTTCCACTATAATAATAAACTGCAGATGCCTATTTAAAGCACTCAGACGTTTATTTCAAAGCTTTGGGGGGTGGCGCTGGATGATAGAAATGAACTGGACTAGGGGCTGGGGTCTGGGTCAATCGCTCTGTGTTCTGAACAGAGTCACCAGGTGTTCTTGGGCTAACTGACCCCTCTATGAAATGAGAAGGTTGATGGGATGGAGTTGGAAAATGGGTCCCAGGCCTGATTTGAACTTGTGTGGAGGCCTTCCCCACACCCACAAGCAAGCCTCAGATGCCAGCCAAGTGTCTGAGAAGTCAGCCTAATTCTGACATTGTTTGCCTGGAGATAGAATCAGACTCCACAGGTAAAAGGCTCAGTCCCATGGGACCACCCTCCACTTCAGATGCCCATCACACAACTGGGTGCTTTCTTCTAATAGACTGCATATGAATCGCAGAAGTTCCCACAACCTGCTCCTTGGGTTGCATTCATTTTACTAGGAAGGCTCACAGAGCTCAGGAAAATCCTTGAACTCTCTAGAATGCTGATTTATTAAAAAAGGATATTAATGGGTACAAATCAATAGTCAGATGAAAAGATACACAGGGTGAGGTCCTTCTGTTTTCATAAAGCATGGGACCCGGCACGAAGGCATACAGAAGGGTTCTGATTCCCCAGGGTGGAAGATCTCTGAAAAAGAGTCAGAAAGCTGTCCTTTGGAGGTTTACAGAGGCTTACACAGTCATGATAGACTAAATCATTGGCCAATGACAGTTAATTCAACCTCCAGCCCCAGAAATCAGGGGGTGGGACTGTAACTACTAACCCTGCAATCACAAGGTTGGCTTTCCTGGTCACTAGCCCTCACTCTGGGGTAGAATTTAAGTCACTTTCTTTAGCATGAACCCAACTGTGGTGGCAGAAAATTACAAGGGTTTGGGGAGCTGTTAGCCAGGAGCTGTGGATGAAGACCAAATATATATAAGAAATATACATTTGGTCATGTGAACGATCAACTATTTATTTCTCTTATAAATCACAATATCATAAGGTGTTAGCTAATGCTATGGTGGTAATCACTTTGCAATACATACATTTTGCAATGTATCATTGGCTTAAAACTCAGCATTCAGAAAACTAAGATCATGGCATCCAGTCCCATCACTTCTTGGCAAATAGATGGAGAAACAATGAAAATAGTGAGAGACTATTTTGGGGGGCTCCAAAATCACTGCAGACAGTGACTGCAACCATGAAGTTAAAAGATGCTTGTTCATTGGAAGAAAAGCTATGACCAGCATAGACAGCATATTAAAATGCAGAGACATTACTTTGCCAACAAAGTTCCTTCTAGTCAAGGCTATGGTTTTTCCAGTGGTCATGTATGGATGTGAGAGTTGGACTGTGAAGAAAGCTGAGCACTGAAGAATTGATGCTTTTGAACTGCGGTGTTGGACAAGACTATTGAGAGTCCCTTGGACTGCAAGGAGATCCAACCAGTCCACAGTAAAGGAAATCAGTCCTGAATATTCATTGGAAGGACTGATGCTGAAGCTGAAACTCCAATACTTTGGCCACCTGCTGCGAAGAACTGACTCATTGGAAAAGACCCTGATGCTGGGAAAGATTGAAGGCGGGAGGAGAAGAGGGTCACAGAGGATGAGATGGTTGGGTGGCATCACTGACTCGGACATGAGTTTGAGCAGGCTCCTGGAGTTGGTGATGGACAGGGAAGCCTGGTGTGCTGCAGTCCATGGGGTCTCAAAGAGCTGGACACGACTGAGCAACTGAACTGAATGTATAATTTTATAATATATAAATATACATTTATATAAATATACTTTACAATATATAAATATACGTTTAATACATATTTTTAATACATGTAACTGGCACATGGAAAGCACACAGGAACTGTCACTGTGCGAACCCCTAAGGTTGTTGTCCCAGAACAAGCGTTCCTCCTACTGCAGCAGGGGAAACTGAGGCTCAGAGAAGTTGTTCATTGACAAAAATTGCACAGCAATTGACCTGTGGTCCACTCGTCCCAGTTAATTCTTTGATTTCTATATAATTCAGGAAACAGCTGAGTGAAGACAAAGATTTCTAATGGAAGTTTAAGCAAATATGTCATTGTTTTCCTAAACATGGTCTAAAGCCAGTTGCAGTACTATGTGTATACAGTAACACCTTACCCAAGCAAGATGGAAAATTCATGGCTAACACCAGTGTCCCACAAGGATAAGGTCTGAACTGCTGCTTGGCACTGAATCCCTCTCAGCTTGTCCTCACCTGCTGTCTTGGGCTCACCTCCTGTCCCAGCCCCACATGAGTCCTGGTGTCAACTAAAATCCATGGCACATCGTTCTCATAACATAGGGATTTCACTCCTGGGCCTGGCTGAGTTATCCAGACTCCCATGTTTATCATCACATTACAGTATGTGACCCACGCGACTTGTGGGTACAGAGAGTCCTCTTTCTCTAGCAACTCCAGCCTAACCTAGAGTGGGTCAGATCCTCCCAAAGTTAGGAGAGGTTTGATCCTGTAAGACTTCAAAACTCAGAGTCTGAACCCTAACAAAAACTCGTGGTTGTTCTTCTGAGAAGACAGCAAGAAGGAAAACATAATCTAATATCAGCAGTAAAGTAAAAGCAAATAAGAAACAGATATCTTCAGCTATATACCTGAAATTGTAACACAACACTGTAAATCAACTATACTCCAATAAAATTTTTTTTAAATGACACATGCTTTCCTAATCTAAGTTAAATAAAATTTAAAAAAAGGGGGGAGCTAAATAGCTTCCATGAGTTTGAGTAAACTCCGGGAGTTGGTGATGGACAAGGAGGCCTGACGTGCTGCAGTCCACGGGGTTGCAAAGAGTAGGACATGGCTGAGCAACTAAACTGAACTGAGATATCTTCCATAGGTTGTCATGCTATCATAATTATTTATGCTTTTCTCCCACTGTTACAATGGGAATTTACTTTTTTCCCCATCTTTGAAACCACAATCCTTGTGGCAGGCCATATTAGTACATGCAAGGTAGGTGCTCCGTAGTCCACTGAGTGGTCTGACCACAAGTTAGTCTTTTACTGGGGGATCATCACTGTGTCCAGTAATGTGCTGGGGGCTTGGGAGACACACCTGCCTTTTTAGCTGAGCTCAGATCCAGCCGCAGCACTTCGCTTTTTCAACCCTGGAGATGGTCACCCTCCGGGTTGCAGTGGAGTGAATACCAAGGCCCCGCAGAGGTCTCTGCAGTTCTTTGCACCCACCTTCCACACCCTCCCCTCTGTGCTCATTTCTGCTTCGGGCCACTCCTCTGCTTCCTGAAGCCTTCCGGCCGGCCGCACATCAGCTCTCTAATACACTGTCTCCTCTGTTTCACTCCTATGGCTTTGTGTTTGCATGTCTTATCTCCTAAGACTAGAAACTCCTGCCCAAGGGGCTTCTTATCTCCTTTTCTGCTCTTCAGAGCACTTAGCAGACTGCTAGGTACATAACAGGCACTTAATATATAATTCATTCATTGGTACCGACATTCTTCACGTTCTGAGAGATGAAACTGGGGTCCTCTAATCTTGGTACTCCAAGCTCAGTCTGGAGCAGCAGCCCCCTTGGCACCTTCTGGGAACGTGGTAGAAATGCAGAATGGCCGGCTTGCCCCAGACCGACTGACTCAGAATCTGCATTTTAAGAAGGTCCCCAGGGGATTTGTATGTGTGAGATGCACTGCTCTAAATGACTCTAATTGCCAAGTACTTGAACTTTCCTTCCTCACTTGCTTCTGTTTCTGCTTCTCCCAAACCTGGCTCTTCCCATGTCCTCCCCACCCCTTCTACTTCCCTAGTGTGTTACTTTATTTTATTTCCAATATCCTCAATTCACCCACTCCTCAAGTTTCTCTTTCCCATCTACAAAATGCCAGCAATTCACCTCCTCCATTCCTTTCTTGTTCTTTGATCACCCAGTGCCTACACACTAAGGTCTCCTGTTTTGTTGACTCAATACATATCTTGTTCATCAAACAGCTACCTGAGAGAAATTCAGAGAGAAACCTGAGCCCAATCTTCTCTTGAATGGGTTGTAGCTCTTTTCACTGTTTCTGTTTATCAGTTTACTCCTAACTGAATAGGAATTAAGAATTCATTGACCCACAGAAAACGTAATGTGGCAGGGAAAACTGTGCTTGTCCGTTTATAGGCTCAACTGCTTAAAGGAATTTGAGAAATAAGCAGTCTTCATCAGTTAAGCCTAAACCTTCAACTCAAAGAAAGAAAGGTATGCCTCACTTAAAGGTGATCAAACACAGAAAATTATACTTAGGAGAAGGAATGCCGGGGTTTGCTTTAAACTATAATTCTTCCACTTAAAAGACTTCAAAAGGTCTTTATTGGAGTCATTTTTGAAGTGACTTTAAAAACTACATTTGTTCACATCTTGATAAGAGCATGGGTGTCTTAAAATTCAGAGGAGACACCTTCAGTTTGAGTTGTTAGAGTTTATGTGGAATCCAGGAAAAAGCAATTTTGGGGACTGAATTTCAAAGAAGACCACCTCTCCCATATTTTGTAGTAGGAGCTAAGCAGTTAAACACTGCTGCTGAAGATCATATATTTTTTGACTCAGATTTCCTACCTGAGGCTTGATTTGCAATGATAATTTTCTTTAGGTATTTTGAAAGGCAATTGTTTATAAAAAAGATAAGCTGGATAGAGTCTTCCTTAAGGCCAAGGGTCAACAATAATTGGGTTGTTTGATTTCTATTCATTTTTCTAAAATCTCTGATTGCCTGAACAATAACTTTCTTCAATCAATTAGCCTAACAATTCATATCAATATTTTATTTTTAGTGGCTGACTACTCATTTCATTAAAAATGTAAGTGCATTAGCTCTGTGTAAAATGACTCCATTGGGATAGGCTTATTTAAATATTCATAACATAAAAATTAATAAATCTGAGCTCAGTGTTTGCATTTTAAAATGTCAGGTTACTGTCAGCTATATTTGATCCTGGTTGAGATTTAGTAAATTAAAAGCCCTGAGCATCATTTTTAAAAAATTTTTGATTCTTCTTTACAATAAAACAATGCAACAGAAATACTATGAGAACAGTACTACTATCCAATAACTCATGACTTCTTTCAACTTCATCCACTTACAACCAGCTGCCCTTCCTCTCTGTCTTTCCTGTTACCCTCCACTGAAGATTCTGATCACTAAATCAGCCTGTCTGTAATCAAAGGAGTTATGTGTTGGATAGGAATTATATTTATTTCCTGTTAATTCAATCTCTTTTCCCACTCCTTCCCCAATTCATGTCAAAAAAAAATAATAATAAATAGAGCCAATGAATCATAGAGTGCCCAGCAAGAACTCTGGAGTAAACCGTGTCCACTGGGATTCCTGCCAATTGGTGGAAGAGGCATATGCTTCCCTGGGTTAAGCCTGCTTGTCACGTGTTGGTTCTTGAGTGTATATAGCCTTAGAATCCACAAACTTGATAAATCTGTACATTGGGTTAGCATGTGGAAGACTGATAGAGTCTAGAGCAGAGATCTCTTATAAGCTGCTGAAGGCTTGAGAATCTCATGTGCATTATTCACAAAAGCAAACTTGAAACGGACTCAAGACTTAAATGTTAGATCTGAAAGAAAGGCCTTATAAATCACCTAGAGGGAAACATAAGGAAAGAGCTCCTTGATTTTGGTCCTGGTGAAGATTTTTTAAATACACTACTAAACGTATAGACAAAAAAGAAGCAAGAATAAACAAATAGGACTATCTCAAACTAAAAAGCTTTTGCACAGCTAAGAAAACTATCAATAAGATGAAAAGACTACCTATGGAATGAGAGAAAATATTTGTAAACCATGTGTCTGTCAAGGGTCAATATCTAAAACACATAAGGAATGCATACAACTCAATAATAAACAAATAAATAATCTGATTTTAAAATGGGTGAAGGTCTTGTACAGATAATTTTCCAGGGAAGATATGCAAATGGCCAGTGGGTACATGAAAAGGTGCTCAGCCACACTGATCATTCCTGTTGTTCAGTCACTCAGTTGTGTCCAGCCCTTTTTGACTTCACGGACTGTCTTTGAATTCTCATTTCCTTTTACGAAAATAGATGCTTTTCGGGATCGAACCCTTTCAGATTTCGGATTTACTTGTTGATGCTCAGTCACTCAGTCGTGTCTGACTCTATGACCAAGTGGACTGCAGCCCACCAGGCTTCCCTGTCTTTCATCATCTCCTGGAGCTTGCTCAAACTCATGTCCATTGAGTCGGTGATGCCATCCAACCATTTAGTTCTCTGTTGTCCCCTTCTCCTCCTGCCTTCAGTCTCTTCCAGCATGAGGGTCTTTTCTAATGAGTCAGTTCTTTGCATCAGGTGGCCAACATATTGGAGTTTCAGCTTCAGCATCAGTCCTCCCAGTGAATATTCAGGGTTGATTTCCTTTAGGATTGACTGGTTTGATCTCCTTGCAGTGCAACAGTATGAAAAGATACCAGTCATAAGGGGATGCAAATCAAAACCACAATGAGATATCACCTCACATTATCCAGGAGACTATTGTCAGGAAGAAAAGAAATAATAAATGTGTGGAGAGGAGGGATTATTGTGAAGGACATGGAATTTGGAGTCAGGAGGCGGAAGCTGTATCCTTTAGTCATCAAATCTCTAAGTTCTCTTCCAGTTCTAAAATTATGGTTACAAAGAGTAAGCCTTTGAAAGAAAAAACCCAAGGCTGGACTAGTAATACAAAAAGATCCATCACCTATCACATAGCTGATATAAAAAGATCCATCCAACCCATAGGGACCAAGGTCCCCCACCTCCATCTGGAGCCCACACAGAGCCTCAGAATCCTCTACTACCTCTTTGCTCAGCCTCTACAAAATGCTCATAATCAGCCCACAAGCTGAAGCCTAAATGCCATCTCTGAAGGTGACTGGTTAACAGAGGAGAAAAATAATTCCTTTCCTCTTGGGCGGGGCAGGGCAGAGCCCAGTAGTAACAACTCCCTCGTTCCAGAGCCTACATACGCCTTCCGACTTTGGAGATCCAACTCCAGATTTGAGGCTGAAAGGAAAGAGGAGCCATCAGAACCGTGGAGATGAGACACCCAGGTCTGTTTGGAATGGTCCCTGAAGTCCGGCACACAAACGCGTCTGTATTTACTTCTCAGAGATCCCGAGCTTTGTTTGTGATTCTGGTCATCCTTTAGAAATGAAATTCTCTCCTGGGCCAAGTAAGGAAAGAAAATACTCAAAGCCACACACTGTATTTATTTGATTTTACCAAAAACTTCTAAAATTCAGTTTTCTATTACAAATGAGCCGCATGTGGAATCCATATACACAGGAGAGACAGATGGTGTATAGTCTTTTCCCTGCATATGTACACAGAGGCTATGAATGTGTAAAATATACAAAGAGTCGAATGTTTAGAGAGTCTGTGTATATTATACACAGCTGAAAAATCCTGGAGTCATCTCCTCTTGAGTTTCTCCAAGTGAGGTCTATTATCCAGCTGCATCAGAACCTTCTGGTGGTGTCTGTTAAAATGGTGGCCCCCCCATCCAGACCTCTTGAATCACAGTTGCCCCCCACCCGCAACCTCTACCAAAACTGAGTTGGGGTCAGTAGTATATTATTGGATGGCAGGCAGCCCCTTGGAGCCACAGATGTTATTCTGTGATGCTGGTGACCTAGGTGTGTGCTTCTGGGCATGGCTATATTTCACAGACAAAGGTAAATGCATTTTCAGACTTATCAGTTGTTTTAATGTTCTTTTTATCTCTCTCTTCCTCTATCAGCAAATCATGGCTTTAATTACCCCTGTGTTGCTTTTTTTTTTTCATTAGCCCTTCCTTCTGGGTTTGTAGCACATTATATTTAGCTCTGGTTAAGTTTCTAGAATCATCCTTTGTTACATCTGGACTTGCTTCTTCCCCCTGAGTCATTACAGCCTCTTTGTAGTTTTACTGCTGTGCCCTTGACACAATTAAATGGTCTTGATTTCCTGAAATCCAATAATTAAATGGGCGAGAACAAGCTACGGGAAAAAAATGAACAACAGCCACACTGCATCTTTATATCTTTCTCTCTCTTTTTTTTCCCCCGGAGGCAGCCCACAAATTTAAGCTAATATGATTAAGAGGGAATACATGGATCTCGTCATCATTACAGAAAAGCAGGGCCCTTGGAGGAGTAAATTATGGCACCTGTTTAGCTGCTTTAAAATCACTAACCTAAAAGGTGCAGATAAAAAGACCATAAGCGACAGAACCTGAAGGAAGAATCTCAGAAGATATCTGTACTAAAGGTATCAATTCAGCCAGGGCTCTCAGTCTCCATTTGTAGATCCCAATCTTGAAATCGACAAATAGTACACGGTAAAGGACAGAGAGGTCAGAGAGCCTTCTAGCATCAGCCCAGGACCAAAGGCTGGGAAACTTCAGTCCTCTAAGATAGTACCTGGCTCATCCTGCACAAATGAGGTGGGCTAACAGCTTGCACATCAAGAGATCTGCAACTACAGGATTCAACAGCTAAGCCAAGCTCTTGAAAATGCTGATTTTCCCCTGCTCTGTGGGCCAGAGGGTTTTTTTTCTCCCCTGAGAGCTTATTTTCCCTTAGAGCAGGCATCCTATGTGCTGTCCTTTGGGGGAAGAGCTGCTGTCAAAATTTCTGCCACAGGAAGGATCTTGCAGATTTTATTTTGCTACATGTTGTTACATGCTGCCCTCCGGTAAGAATTTATTGCAGCTCTTCTCCAAGTGCTTCCTCCATGCTTGGAGGAGTTGGAGGTACAGGGTGACATGGGTCGTGGGCTGAGGGCATGCAGAGTCTTTGCTTTCCCAGGAACTGCAAAGGTCTGCTGAGGCTGCAAGCCCTGCTTTGAGCTGTCTTAATGGCAGATGTGGGAAAAGGGGCCAGTGGACCTAGACTGATATCTCAGAGAGAAATAGGAGACCACAAGCCCCACTATGAGGTGGAGATACAGTTTTTGAGTATTTTCCATGTGCCAGGCCTGTTTTAACAGGGTGACTGCAGCCATGAAATTAAAAGACGCTTACTCCTTGGAAGGAAAGTTATGACCAACCTAGATAGCATGTTTAAAAGCAGAGACATTACTTTGCCAACAAAGGTCTGTCTAGTCAAGGCTATGGTTTTTCCAGTGGTCATGTATGGATGTGAGAGTTGGACTGTGAAGAAAGCTGAGCACTGAAGAATTGATGCTTTTGAACTGTGGTGTTGGAGAAGACTCTTGAGAGTCCCTTGGACTGCAAGGAGATCCAACCAGTCCATTCTGAAAGAGATCAGAATGGGACCGTGGGATTTCTTTGGAGGGATTGATGCCGAACCTGAAACTCCAGTACTTTGGCCACCTCATGTGAAGAGTTGACTCATTGGAAAAGACTGACGCTGGGAGGGATTGGGGGCAGGAGGAGAAGGGGACAACAGAGGATGAGATGGGTGGATGGCATCACTGACTCAATGGACGCAAGTCTGAGTGAACTCCGGGAGTTGGTGATGGACAGGGAGGCCTTGCGGGCTGCGATTCATGGGGTCGCAAACAGTCGGACACGACTGAGTGACTGAACTGAACTGACTACTACTACCTACAATAATTTGTAAGATACAAGTACCTAATATCATCTGGCATAATTCCCATAAGAAGCCTGTGAAGTTCACATGATAATCTCTTTTATACAGATGAAGTTTAGGGAATAAAGTCTCTTGGTCAAGGTCATGTGAGTTGATTTCAAAGGACCCTGATCTTAACAACTATTTTCCTTGTCTAATGTTTTCAGTAGATGATGGCATTTAAGACTCATAAAGCTCTGGATGGGGGGTGGGTATTACACCCCGTCCTATTTTACAGGTGAGTAAATGAAAGTCTAGAGAGCTCAGATGAGGTCCTGTCTGGAGGGACACCTGGTAAGTGATGACTCCAGGACCCATGCCCGGATCTACCTGGTGCTAAACGTGCCCCTCAAGGCTGGGGAGGTGGAGCTTCAGGGCAACCACACACGCTGGCTGAGATCCATGTGGGTCGGACCCTGACACAGGGCCTTGACTGGTGACACCTCAGCCTGGGGCTAAATCACCCAACCCCGGCTACAGATGTGTAGATTTGACTTTCGTGCCTTAAGCAGAGTATATGTTCAGACAGAAGAGAGCTGAATGATGAAAAGCACAGCCCAGATAGTATTGAGTGGTCAGGAAGGGCAAGAAATCAGTGTGAACCAGAGTGGTTGGGGAAGGTCTCCTGGAAAATGCATAGAAAATATACAGTGCTATTTGAAGAAGCAAGGAATTATTTAATATGCACCTTTTAATTCAAGGCCGAGAAACATTTTCGATATGCTAGACATGATGGGGAAGCTGAAGACATATGAAATACATTTCTGGACTCAAATGGCTTTAGAGTCTGATTGGAGCAATAGAACGCAGAGGAAATGACAGTGATCAATACCCAGCCAGTATCCAATTAAGGCTAAAGTATGTTCCATTATCTCCAAGTACTACTGAGCTTCAGAGAATGAGAGGTCAGCAAGGGGAGGAGGGTTAGGAAAGTTTCCCACAGAGCCGCCAAATAAAATAAATTAATTAATTTTTTAAAAAAGAAAGTTTCCTGCAGGAGGGTGTCCAGAGCTGTGGCTTGGAGGATCCAGGGGTCGGATGGAGGGTTTCACATCTGCAAAGGCACAGAACAGGGAGAGAGCCTGGTGTGTGTGTGTTTAGGGCTGCACACAGTAGGTCAAAGCAAGAGGTATGAAGTCATCTAGGAGAGACTGCTTCCAGCTCTGCAGGATGTGGTGACAATGGTGACGTAGAAACATTTCTTCATCTCTAAAGAAAAACTATGGGGATTTCCCTGGTGGTCCAGTGGTTCGTACTTGGTCTTTCCACTGCAGAGGGTGTAGGTTCAGTCCCTGGTTGGGGAACTAAGATCCAGCATGCTGTGTAGTATGGCAAAATAAATAAATAAATAAATAAATAAAAATGGAAGAAAGACTATGGCCATCAGAAAAAGAGACAGTTGACCACACAGCTGAGAACATCATGGGTGAGTGTTCGCTCTACCCGCCACAGCGTTGTCCACAGAGAATGTGTCCCAACCCAAGTGGTCCATTCTGAGTGGCTGGTGCATTTCTCTCTCTCTCTTTTAAACTGAAATATAGTTGCTGTACAGTATTAGACAAGTTACAGGTATACAGCATAACGATTCACAATTTGGGTTCTCAGCCGTGTCTGACTCTTTGAGACGTTTTGGACTGTAGCCCGGCAGGCTCCTCTGTCCGTGGGATTCTCCAGGCAAGAATACTGAAGTAGGTTGCCACCTCTTCCTCTGGGGGGTCTTCCCCACCTGGGCATCAAACATGAGTCTCTTGTGTCTCCTGCATTGCGGGCAGTTTCTTTACCCCGTGAGCCATCAGGGAGGCCATGCTCCATTTACAGTGATTAAAAATGTTGGCTATATTCCCCGTGTTGTGTGTATTTGCTATTTTTATCCACAGCAGCCTCTGTGAACATGGTTCAGGTGGCTCCTTCCCTAAGAGAGGCCTCTGCTCCCCTCATAAATGAAGTAGCCAAATCTCTAAAGCTGGTAATCCAACCCAGACTGTGGCAAAATTGCCCCATAAGGCCGTTCAGTGAGAACCTGCTTGTCTCCCCAAGCAGGACCCAGGGTGGTCCCACGTCTCTCTGGTTGAACAATGAATGACTCCAAGGCTGTTACTACCCACTCCCCTGTACAAGGGCCCCTGGCCACCCTGTGTGACCCCATTTACACTTTAATAAACACATCTGGAAGGTGCCCAGCAATCCTCAGAGCTGGAGAGCTAGGAGGGTGTGTTGGACCCACTTCCTGGTCCCCCATGTTCTGGCAGCTGGATGAGTGGTGTCAGGAACCACGTGTTACTGGAGTGAATTCTCCATCATCACCGTCGTGGGGGAATACTCGGCATTCACATGTTATCTCTAACAGAGCCCAGGTTCTGGCAACTGTCAGAAAATCACCAGTGTCCCCAGCCTCACACATGAGTGAGATGAGATTGTGGGACCAGCTCCCGCAGGTACTTGAAAATTCCAGGCTGTCTTATCTGACCTGCCGTTGACCTGACTGTGGAGACAGTCTTATTTCCTTCGTGGTGATTTTCCTGCCAGAAACTGCCCGTGTCTTATAAATGACCGGCCAAACCTGCTGGGCAGAGCAGGGCTCCCATCGTCAAGGTTGAGGGAACAGCCCCAGGAATCTTGAATGAAAAGGAGGTTGGGCCTGACAAAAAGAAGGCCCAGGGTCTTCCACGGAAGATGGATTCAGTGATGTCCATCCGTCCACCCAGTGGAAGAGGCACACCCACATTAGATAGATTAGTGAGGGCATGACCCGTGACACCCCCTCACTGAAAGGAGGCCAGGAGCCCTTTCAGGCCAGATCACCCAGCCTGATGTGTTAGGTGCCTGGGACCTCAGGAGGAAGACAGCAGAGGGCAGGGCCTCTGAAACAGGAGCGGGAAATGTACAGGTGTGCGCACGTGTGCACCAGGCACATGCATTGGATTAGGGGCCAATTAGAATAAAGAAAGCTCTGAATGCTGAAGCTGTTTGGGATTTAGGGGCTCACACATAACACCCATCTTCTCCACCTGAGTTCATAATCCATAGAAAGATACAAGCAGTCAACAATTGGGGGTGCACATGTCAGCTTTATTACAAATAAGCCAGCTAGTGAGTGTGCTGTTGATCTGCAGCCTGACGGTTGTGACTTGGCCTCTGAAATACCCGCAGGGAACAGAGCAGGTCTTCCCAGGGGTCTGAGCCCCTACACCTGCAGGGAGCATAGGAGGAGGGCCGCTGCCCACAGGCAGATCTAGAACTAGGAGGAGCCAGGAAGAGCTGAACCACGCAGGCTCAGATTCTCCTTCCGATGCTAGGCCAGACGATTGACTTCCTTCCCAGACTGAGTGGGAGGATGGAAGCTCTGGGTGACCTTAAAAGAGGTTCCTTTTCATGGAACCACAAATACAGGAGAAAAAAGTCTCTGCTCCTTAGCAATTCTCTGCCATTATAGAGCAACAGCTAGAATCTGCAGTCACTCTATTGTAAGTTTTCCCTTAACTGAGCAGAGACAGGCCTCTCTCTGAGCACCCTGTGACCTTCCAAGACATGCCCTGGTACTTCTGCACTCTCCATGCCCAGAGAGGCCGGTACATTGAGCTAGTGCCGCATGAATAATGGGATCAGAAAAAGAATGTCTACACAGGTGAAATGGGGACCCCCAAAACCTTCCTGTACCTCTCATGCTTCTTAAGTGTTCCTCCTTCCTCCAGCAGGAACATCCGCTCCCGGAGCTCAAGGCGCACGCTCAGTCCTTCCCAGAACTGACCGTGTTCCTCTGCAGTCTGCAGTCACCGAGGGTCTAGTGATTTGGTTCCCATCCACCCAGTGATGGAAAACTAGCAAATCTAGATATTAACTAGGACTAATCTTACCAATCCCGATCCTGTAATCAACAAATCCCACAGTTGGAAGGTCACCTTGTTCAATCTCCTACCCCCAACTCCCCCCTGAAAAATTTCATTAAAGACTGGGTGGGGAGGGAGATGAAATGAGTGAAGAGGCCTAAAAGGTACTTCCACTTAAAAGATAAGTCCTGCAGAGGTAATAATGCACAGCTTGGTGCCTGTAGTTAACAACCCTGTATTGTGTATTTGACAGCTGCTGAGAGAGTAGACCTTAAAAAGTTCTCAGCACAAGAAAATATTGTAACTATGTGGTATGATGGATGTTAACTAGACTTATTGTGGTCATCATTTTTTAATATATACATATATCAAATTGGTATGTCATACACCTAAAATTAGTACAATGATATATGTTAATTATATCTTAATAAAAATGTAAAAATCTTTAAAAAATTTCCTCATCAATCCCTCTTAGATAGACGTCTGCAAAGCATCTATTTTCCATAACCTCCTTTAGTATCTGGAGCAAACTTTGTGTTAGTTTTTGGATGGTAATCTCAATTAGCTGAATGCTTTGTAGCAAGATTATATTTAATTTCATGTTAAGCTTAACCGATGCCTTGCTCCTTCTTTTAAAAGGCTGGTGATGTTACAAATCTTTCCAAAATGTATTGAAGGAGTTTAGGCTCTTCCTGGAGAGCCCCTGCCGTGGGACTAATCTGAGACAGGCCTCGGCTGATGGGAAGGGGTGAATATTTAGATAATGGTGGAGTTTGTAGCAGGAAGCAGGTCAGAACCATGAAGGACCAGCTTAAGGTGCTAAGCCATGAATGACAGGAGAAGAGATGAGAGTTGGGAAGGGCTTCTCAATAGGGTCCAGCGTCAGGAGCTGAAGGCAGTCAGGGAGGTTAAGGACCAAAGATGACTCAAGCACCAGCTGACTCTTCTTCACTTACCAGGTTGCAGGGTGATCTTTAGTCTTCAGCCTTCTGCTTCCTCTGAAGAGTCTGGCATCCTGCTGTATAAGCACAAAAACCTGGACACAACAAAGGACCTTGCAGCTCCCAACGGAATAATCCTGAACCTAACAGTCCAGTGTGTAAAGACTTTATATATATATATAATGCTTTTTAAAAAAGATTTATTCATTTACTTATTTTTGGCTGCACTGGCTCTTTGTTGCTATGCACAGGCTTTCTCTAGTTGCGGTGAGCAGGGGCTGCCCTTCATTGCAATGGCTTTTCTTGTCACCGAGCACAGGCTCCAGGCTCGTGGGCTTCAGTAGTTGTGGCCTCTGGGCTTTAAAGCACAGGCTCAGTAGGGGTGATGCAAGGGCTTAGTTGCTCTGTGCCAGGTGGAATCTTCCTGGAGCAGGGATCCAACCCATGTTCCCTGCCTTGTCAGGTGGACTTTTAACCACTGCACCACCAGGGATGCCCCCAAGAGCTTACATATATTTAAGTCATCAATTACTTCTGTGAAGTACTTACATGTACAAAAAAATTGGTAGTAAAATATTAAATGAGGCAGAGCACCGGGGATACAGATGGAATGGTAACTAGGGCTATTGGCATCCAAGTTATGGAAAGTTCACTGTAATGGGATTTAATCTTATTCTGCAGACATCATATTGGACACCATGGTTGTGGTGATGAAGACTGGGAAACTTTGACTGCAAAGCTCCACCTAGATCTAAAAAAAATGATGCTGTCAACCTGATACCAGTAGATGAAGTCCATCTTGCATTTTTGTGTGGCTTTGGTGGGTATACGGGATCTAGAAGAGAACGTGGTTTTAGGAAATGATGCTATGATCCTTGTTTATTTTGGGGCTTCTGAGGCTTAAACATTGACCTGAGTAAAATAAACATATATGTGGGAACTCTTATCTGTGAGTTGCATTCTGACCACTGTTTCCATCTCTTTCTCTTTGCCTTTTCACGTAGTTGATGTATCCCAGTCTGAGTTAGAAAATAAGTCTGTGTTTGTTAATGAAATCCAGTTGTTTGGATATGATGGTGTTCATAAATCCTCTGAATCCAGTCCTTTGGAATTTTCCCAGATTGAAATTAAATACTCATCCTCCTGCCTGGCTTTCAAGTCAGCAGTATCCTCATCACACACAGCCCGTGTGTGACATTTGGGAGGGAGGTTATCACAATATAAGGACCGTGTGAGTGCTCAGGCCTTATCTAATCAGGTTTTCTTCACACTTGTTTTATTGTGTTCAAATCCCACTGGCTTATCCAGCAACTGGACTGTTTAGTGAGCTGTAAGAAAAGAGACCTTCCCTACAAAGGCTTGCCCTTATTTTAAAGCCATTCTCCTACAAGTCTGAGGAGTTTTGCCTCTGGGCTTGGCCCCCTCTTTCCTGGCTGATCACTGGCTTTTGAAACCTGAACTCTGTCCCTCTCTCCAGTTTTAAGAAACATGGCAGAGTAGGGCAGGTGTTTGGACAAGAGGGTTCTTAAGATCCCTCCCAATTTTTGGTGTTGTGGATTCTAAAATCTAGTTGCCACAACATTCAGTATAATTCCTCCCTACAAAACAAGACTCAAGAAATACCTATGGAACAAGGAAATGAGTGAAAAGATGAATGGATGAATAAATGAATAGATAGACAGAATTGTCAGGTGACTATGGTCCCAAGGTGTTCTCCCAACTGCTGCCCGGAAAATCATTTTTCTTGGATAAAATGGATAAAAACTTTTGCAGAAGAAATCCTGGTGCCAGCTGTGCTCCCTAATACACCGCAGTTCCAGAGATAGACAGGCAACTTTATCTACTCTGGCGATTCTTACCACATGGAGATAGAACTGAAACCTTCAAAGCAAATGGGGTTACCACTTCCACCCATTAAGTGGCTATTATTTTTTTAAAAAGGAAAATCAGCAGTGTTGGTGAGGATGTGGAGAAATTGGAACCCTCATACATTGCTGGTGAAAATGTAAAATGGTGCAGTTGCTGTAACAAACAGTCCAGCAGTTCCTCAAAAAGTTCCTCAAAAAATGTAGAATAACCGTTTGATCCAGCAATTCCACTACTAGACATATTCCCAAAAGAGCTGAGAGCAGGAAATCAAAGATAAACATGTACTTGAATGTTCATAGCAACATTATTCACAATTGTTAAAAGGTGGAAATAACAACCAACAAATGACTACATAAACAAATTGTGGTCTTTCTGCACAATGGCATATCATTTCCTTGAACAGAAAGAGAATTCTGACATGTGCTACAACATGGAGGAACCTTGAGGACATTATGCTAAGTGAAATAAGCCAGACAGAAAAGGATAAATATTGTATGATTCCACTTATATGAAGCTATGTAGAAAAGGCAAATTCACAGAGACAGAAGGTAGAACAGAGGTTACCAGGGGCTGAGGAGGGGGGAGAATGAGGATATACTATTTAATGGGTACAGGGTCTCAGTCTGGGATGATGAAATAGTTCTGCAAATGGATAGTGGTGATGGTTGTACAACAGTGTGAATGTATTTATTAATAATATCCCTGAATTATGCACTTAAAAATGGTTACAATCATAAACTTTGTGTGTGTGTATTTTAGTGCATTAAAAAATAGCAAAAGCAAACAAAACAATAGGGGAATGTGAAAGACCAGAAGTAGAAGGAGGCTATCAGGTAAACTATCCCTCAAAATCCTGCTAACTGCAGAAGCATCTCATGGTGTTTGCAGCTTGTGGGTGCTCTCGTATGTCAGTCACTGTCTCAATCCTTCCAACATCCCTGTGCGGGATTATTATCCCATTTCACTGATGGGTAAACTGAGGCTCAGAGATGTTGACTCATCCAACAGTATATCATCAGCCAGTAGCAGAGCTGTGATTTAATGCCTGTCTTCACACTCGAAATGCTATGTTCGTCCTGCTTCTCTGCAGTGGTCTGTCTAAAGCAGTCTCCACGCAGCTTGTAGAAATGCAGTCCGCAAGCAGGACCAGCTAGCAAGGCTGATGAAGCGGTAAGGGGTGCTGACCTAGAGGTTAACAGCCTGGCCTGCCATCCCCAACTGACTCCACTCTAACACTCCCCTGGGAGAGAAGGAAGGTCACAAAGCTTGTAGCTGGGCTGATGACACTGAAATTAATTTGCTTTGAATATATATCTTGACCATAAAATAAATACAAACTCCCAACTCCATCCCTTCCTTAAAGTTTATGTATTCAAAGATCTCTTCAAGGCATTGACATCAAGTTCTAATCTGTATATCAGAATCCAGCACTTCTCCTTTCAGACTCATAGACCATCTTTCAAGAAAAGTTTTCTATCGTTTGACATTTGAATCCAGCTTCCCTGGCATGAAATCAAGTGTCAGGAGGCATTTCCCCCACCTGGTGAAATTCACGCATATCATTTGTACTTTGTATGTGAGGTTAATCTCTTCAGGGCCCCATTTAGCACAGAGAGGGCCATACATCTCCTGGTTTTGTGGTTGCAGAAGTTACTCCATCAAACCATCCATTGGCTTTTTCTGAGCAAAGTGATCCATCTGTGTAATTAATGGAGCCCAGTCTCCTGCCAAAACCTGGCCAGCTCAGTCTGTCTCTTGCTATCCATAGCAGCTTGAAAGATGGCAAAGATGGCCCCAATTCTGATTTTCACCCCCAAGTCATTCACCCGTGGAGTTCCTGTTGTTTTTGGCGTTCCTGCAAGTGGGCTGTTAATTAAACTCCCCAAATTGTTATTTACAGACAGTGGCTGCCTCAGGGTGCCAAGGGCAAGCCACGCACATCCCGCCAACTGTCCATCTGTCTCTGTTTTCCTGGATTCTGTCTCTGGAACAGTGAACCTTAGGTTCCCAGGCCTGACAGTGTGCTTACCCAAACACTTGCCCACTGCAGCTGGGCAGAGGCAGTGCTGGCTAGTGGTTAGGAATATGGGCTCAAATAAGACTGTTGGTCTCAATCCAGGCTCCACCATGAACAGATTCTGTACTGCTGGGCAAGCCTCTGAATCTGAGTGCCTCAACTCAGGACCTCAGTTTACCCATCTATAAAGTGGGGATAGTAATGGTATGTGTGTGCAAACTCAGTCATGTCCAGCTCTTTGCGACCCCATGGACTGTAGGCCACCAGGGTCCTCTGTCTTTGGGATGTTTCCAGGCAAATACCAGAGTGGGTTGCCATTTCCTTCTCCAGGAGATCTTCCAGACCCTGGGAATGAACCGCATCTCCAGTGTCTCCTGCATCGGCAGGTGACCCTTTACCATTAGCACCACCTGGGAAGCCCCTAGTGGTGGTATAACCATCCCTTAAGTAGTTGAGATTAAATATCCTCTGACATGTAAATTACTTAAAAGGGTGTTGGAAGCAGAGTAAAACCCCAATAGAGGTAAATTCCTACTATTCTCAGTCTTATTACCACCACGTCCCTGGATTTACAGAGGAATTCATCAAAATCCTAACCTTCAAAGATTTCCTATCAACACCCACAATTTCAGCACTCATGGGCAGTCATGTTGAGTGACAGCACTTGGCCTTCCCCAAATCCTCTGTCAGCCTTCAGATGCTGCTGCACCTTGGAAGTCAAAGCCCCTCGTGGGAACGCCAGCGGGTGCAGGCAGAAGTGGGAGAAGGGCTCTCCGCCCTCAGGAGGGTGAGTGGACAGAGGCCTGCTCTGCAGACTTCCGAAGAGCAGCTGTTCTGTTTTCAGGACATACAGCGTCCAAAAAGAAGGCAAGAGTGCCAGGTCATGGTCGAAGTACAAGTTCAGGTGTAGCAAATCATCTGGGAGACCCACCTGGGCTCCCAAAATGACAGCTTTGGGACAGTGAGGAGCTAACAGCTTGGGATTCCCCAGTGAGAGAAATTTCTAGAGACATCACAATATTCTTTACAGAGGAACTTTGTGATTTAAGGTGCTCATGTCAACACAGGTATAAGTGCACTTCAGTTTAAGAAAACCCAATTAAAAAAAACAACCTGGACTTTAGACCTGGATGTTAAGAGGATACTGAATACAATCTTTAATGGTTATTTTCCATTTACAGTCATTATGAAATATTGACTCTATTGTACAATGCATTCTTGTATAATACATTCTTGTATAATGCATTGTTGCTCCTCTCTGCTCCCCACTGGTAACTACTAGGTTATTCTCTTTATCTGGGAGTCTACTTCTTTTTTGTTATATACACTTAGTTTGTCTTATTTTTTAGATTCCATGTATAAATGCTATCAGGCAGTATTTGTCTTTCCCTGTCTGACTTATTGTATAGCACGGTGAATACAGTTATTTTGTGATAACTGTAAATGGAAAGTAACCTTTAAAAACTGTAAAACTATTTGTAAGAGTCTTTTGAATTAAGTACAGTTCTCAGGAATGCCTCTCTGGCCCTGTCTCATTGATCTTCAGTGAATCATATCACCCACCTGGGCGTCACATCTCCCTTTAGAGCTTCAAGATGCATTTCAGCTGTCCCTTTAATTCTAGCTGCATCCATTTGCATCCTGAAGGGTTTCCTGATTTATTCTTCGATGCCCTGTTATCCTAAAGTATGTTCAGCTCATTTCTCAAGATGCTCATGGCTCATCTGAGCGGCAGGTGGGCAGAGGACAGGAGAAAGTGAGGCACTTTTTGCTCAATCACCCAGAGCTTCAGATTTTCAGATACTAGGGGGTGGGGGTGGGGGCAGCTTTAGTCTGTTGTAAGAACATGTCTATTGCTTGCTCTCATCACATGACTCAAGCTGAGAAGTCCTGTGATGGGGACCCTTTAGGTAGTACCAATGACCTCCTCTTGCACAGGAAGATGTTGATATGAAAATCACGTTTCTGATACTGCTAGCAGATTAGCACTTGTGTTTGTTGGTTTTTCAAAAGCCTCTGCGGACAGGAGCTCAGCTCCTGCTTGCTCACGAGGGTCTGAAAGTGGTTTGAAATAACTTGAACATATTTTTCAAGATGTTCTGCCTTTTAGGAATATCCAGCAGATAGTAAATATCATTAAAATTAATTGTGCCAAACAGACTCCCACAATTTAAATTGAATTGTCAGAAATGCATAATAAAAGATTGAAATTATGTGTCGCACAAGGAATAAATTTAACCCGATTATTTGACTCAAAATTAAATTAAAAGCTGAAGGTACTTACTTTTTAATATGTTTTACATTGTTATACGACTTCCCTTAGAGTCATTTATATCTAAGCCATTTTTCTTTAAAGCAGGTAATGTAAATTTTCTCTCTCGTGTCTTTTCCATCACTAAAGTATGTCATGTATCTTCCATGTAACTCTCTTTTCTCATGATGATAGTGGTGCACCTCAGTACTTCTAACATTTTTTTGCTCTGTCTCTGAGTCACATGGAGAATAATCTATTTCCACCCTGGTTCCACCCTGATTTTGGATGACTCCACCGGCCACAATAGCAAACGCTAAAGATACTGATTCTCATTCGCCTGGTCCAATAGTAGAATTCTACTCTCTAGAGTAGAATGACCGGGGAAAACGAAGGACTAGGGGTCTTGTATTTTTATTTGCTAGGACTGGCAACTCACTGCCAGAGTCCTTATCTCTTTCTTCTCTCACTTTTGAGACTTCCTCTTCCGCCCAGTTCTCCCTCACTCTCTTCACCCTCTACTTTCCCAGGCCTTTCAGACCCTAAGGGGCCCTCCACACCCTGAGCTCTTACACATCTGGTTGCTTCTGTGGCTCCAGCCACACTCACCCATCTTGAAGTGCTGAATTTGTGGACAGGGTGCCCCCACCATGGAGACCCCGTCTCTAGCCTTGGATGCCAAGCTGCCCTCTCATTCCTTGGGTTCTGTCTTTTTCCAGATGTTTCCCATGTCTGCCATACCCCAGGGCTCAGCTACTTTCTGAGGAGAGCAACAGGAATCCCCCTGTCCTATTGCATCTTCTATTCATGATGAAGGAGGATCGAAGCATACGGATGAAGCGGAAAGGAGAGGGGATTGTCATTCAGGGCAGGGTTGTAGGAGCTGCTTAATGTGAGGCTCATGCCTCCAAGATTCCAGCCAAATCATCCTCTGTGTCCACAGACCATCTAGACCCTCAATGATACGATTTCTGCTTTCTTGTTACTGAGTCACCATTTCCTTAAATGAGCTGCACGAACGAGGGCAAGCAGAAAGCAATTACACTATTTTTTATGAGCTAAGTTGAATGCTTCTTTGCTCCTGGATGAAATCTCAGGCAGGTCCTATGAAATTAACAAATAGCCTCATTTTTCAGATAATAAAAACGTCTGGTTCAATCCAGGATTCAAATTTGTCATACAATTTAGACTCTTCTCTTCTTTCCAACTTGGGCCTGATACAAGATAAGGAGCTGGCGGTGGTGTAGGAGCTGGTTGGCTTCATCACTGCTTAAAATCCTTCTCAGTTCAGGCTCCCACAGAACTGGAGGAAAGTGAAGGACAGGGCGGAAGCAACAACGAGCTCACTTTCTGGAGATCACTGCAGTCTGGTGTCAGGACGCTTTTGTCTCTTATGTAGCACTTTCATGGGTTCTTTGGGGGGGTCTTCCCTTGGCACCTCGCCTAACATCATGTGGGTCTCCAATCGGCAGTTCTTTTAATAAAGCCAAAGTCGCATGCAGCCAGCCACTCTCCACTACCCTCAGAGCCCCTGGTGCACCCCTAAGTCAGGTACCTTCCCTCCAAGCCCTGTCTCTTTGCTCCCTGGCAGAGGCAGCTGAAAGCATATCTTTTCTTTGGGTTTTGCAGATGGAAGGCAGCTACCAGTCTGCACTCACCCAATTCTGAGCCTCACAGATAAAGCTCTCTGAGTTTTGAAGTCTCTCTTGCTTTGCTTAAGGTAATGGGGAAATATCCATCTGCTTCCTCCCAAGCAGGTGGGTCGGGTGGGGCAGAATGGTGGGAATGTCCAACTCCTGCCAACTCTCTTCAAACTAATCCTTGCCACTGGCTGCTTCAAGCTCCTAATAAGTTCCCAGCTTCCTCTTTGAAGCTCTCGAGGTGGGTGACGGAACAGGTTTTGGACCACCCCTGTGCCAGCCCCACACAGATGATCTAACACTGTCTTAGGGTAGTTCTCAGCTTGGGGGCCTCACCCAAATTTCCGTACAGGAGGAATATTCTGTGGCCATCGCATTACAGTAACTCCTTAGAACACTGTCGCGGAGGCTAAGAGTGGACTAGAAAGTCATTTATGGTTGGAGAGCTTCTAGGAATCTAATTGTGTTAAATGTTGGCTTAATTTTATTCCTGGATTCATTTCTCAGGAGAACAAGGAAGGACTAGCGCTCATGAGTGTTCTGGAGGAAACGCTGGGCATAACTAGATATGCACCTTTTGTTTTTAGGAAGAATATTTCAAAGGGGGAAGTATACTTTTCAAAGGTATCCACAGTGAGAAACTAAAGCGGGGCCAGGTTATGAGACACTCTGAAAAACAGAATTACACTGAGGATGTGGCGACTTAGAAGGACAGGGAAATAAGCTAGAAAGAAGACAAGGTCTGGAGACTCAGGCAAAGGATGAGCCTGAATCTAGAAGGCAAGTAGAGAGAAAAAAGTAAAGACCAGGATGAGCTGAAACTTGTAAACAGTAAGGACAACACGACATTTTATGTTTAATGCACTTAACTGCTGAGTGCTAGGCTGTTCTATGTACTTATGTTTGTACCATGATAACCATACTATGATTATCCCCATTGCACAGGTGAGGAAATGGAGGTACAGAGATGTAAAGCGAATTGCCCAATGGCCGTCAGCTGGTAAGAATTCAAACCCAGGCACCCAGGCTGCATCTGAAGCCCCTGTTAGCACCTCCACTTTGCTCTGAGCTTTGGAGGTCGTGGATTATGTTTTGCTCACATTGTAATCCCAGCATTTAGATCAATGTCTGGCAAGCAACATACACTCCAAGTTTGTTCAATTAAGTTGCACAAGAGCAATAGGTAGAATGAAGGCCTCCTGTGTTGTAGTTTTGCCCAAGCCTCCAAACCAAAGACAATGGATGACAAGCATCATCCCTGTTCAATGAGGAGGGGCTCACCCACGTGATTCCGAATTTAGACAGAGGCGGCCAAGCGACCCAACAACCTCCTGTGCATTGGAGGAGGCTTGTGGCTCTTAGAGGGAAGAAAGATTTCTTTGGAGAGAATGCCTAGAAACAGAGAGAGAGACTTGTGGTTTCCCTGCCCCTCCTCCACCTCCCACTGCCTCCAGAATAAGTGAAGAGGGAGATGCCAGTGGTTCTCAGGAAGTGGGGACTGACAGCCCACTCGCTGGCCCACATGCTGGCTGATCTGCTCAAACTCTCCAGCCTTCCCTTTGCTGTGACTGGACTGACAGGCCAGGAGGGTTCCCGGGAGAGCTTGAAATGTGGCCCTTGGGTTTGCTAGTCATAAGACTTGGGGCCTGACTGTGCTGAAGCAGCCAGAAGGAGGGTGTTGGGTGACCACCCCCACCCCCACCCCCACTGAGGGCTAGGAGAGGAGAGAGGGCAGAGGGAGGGGTGCCCACAGGCCCCAGTTTGGAAAGGACCATAGCCAAGAGGGCCACGGCCTTGGGGGAAGGGAGCCCAGGAGCAAAAGTGCAGAGAGGAAGAGAGGAGGGGCTCCTAAACGGGCCTCCCCAAGTGCGTGGCCCCTGATGGGGGCTGAGGTCCTTGTCCAGCTTTGAGGTGCATCTAGGGGAGGGGCGGTGATGGCTGGGTGGTGGCAGTGGGGAAGTCCACTCAGCGAACCCACAGAAGGATCCCAGAGGAATTTTCCAATATATGTGCATAAGCAACGAGAGGGAGCATATACACAGCACAGGGCCCTTCCACTGCCCGGGCTCTAGCCCCAGGGGACCCGGAAGCATAGTGCCCCGGCTCTGGCCCCTCTGGCCCCGGGGGACCCGGAAGCAGTAGAGAGAGCAGGGGAGGGACAGGAAGAAGGAGCAGGTCTGACCTGAGCTGAGGTGGGGAGGCAGGGAGAGAAGGGACAAGCTTCTGTTGGAGGACAGGGTAAAATTTTGATTTGGATTATACTGGACTTTCTTGGTGGCTCAGACAGTAAAGAATAGGCCTGCAATGCAGGTGACAAGGGTTCATCCCTGGGTGGGGAAGGTCCCTTGGAGAAGGGAGTGGCAATCCACTCCAGTATTCTTGCCTGGAGAATTCCATGGACAGAGGAACTTGGTGGGCTTCAGTTCATGGGGTCACCAAGAGTCGGGCATGACTGAGTGACTAACACCTACTTACTTAACGACTTGAGAGAGAATGTTGTTAATCTTTAAATGAGCATTTAGGCAAGAATATCCTGAGATTAGTTTTCCAGAATATTGTTAAAATAATTATACACATCTGAGTTTTAATCCACTACTCTCCCAAATTCAAACTGTTGGACTTCCCTGGTGGCTCAGATGGTAAAGAATCAGCCTGCAATGTGGGAGACCTGGGTTTGAATCCTGGCTTGGGAAGATCCCCTGGAGAAGAGAATGGCGACCCACTCCAGTATTCTGGCCTGGAGATTTCCAAGGACTGTAGAGGCTCGCAAAGAGTCAGACACGACTGAGTGAATTTCACTTTCACCTTTTAGACTTGAAGGGGACAAAAGCATTCTTTTTTTTTTTTTTTTTTAATTTTTATTTTTACTTTATTTTACTTTACAATACTGTATTGGTTTTGCCATACATTGACATGAATCCACCATGGGTGTACATGCGATCTCTAAAATCTGCCTGAGACGACACCAAGGCCTGGGGAGGAAAGAGCTGACTGGGTGGGGTTAAGGGCCAGCAGTCGTGGCAGGGGAACCAAAAGCTCTCTCCTATTTCACTCCAGCCTGTTCAACAACCTGTTACAAGAGGAAGGGAGGGCAGGGCCAAATGCTAACAAATAATGCTGTGTTTCCCCAGTACTAAGACACGCTTTTCTTTTTTTTTTTAACATTAAAATATTTCAGAAATCCAATCCCTTGTAAATCCCAGTGTGCATCTATCATTTTTCCCCTAAAAAAAAGTTTTTTGAACTGATACTGTCTTCAAATATATTGCATTTTAGGATTAAGATTATTTTGCAATGTAGAGCTCTCTAGAGATTTCACAGGCTTTTCAGTGCTCTCACTTGCAGGATTGCAAGTTCAATGTCACTCTCTGACCTTCCTGCTCTAGGAAGCTGTGCTGTCCAGCCTGGGGTGTGGGTGTCAGGAGAAGGGCAGGGCAGAAGGGAACAGGGATTGGCCTGCGACTATAGGCAGAAAGCACAGGGAACTCCCTGGGATGTGCCTGCAAAAGATGTCCAGGGAACAACCCAAGGGTACCAGTCCGAACAGTAAGATGGGGACCAAAATCCAAAGTAAAGATTGGCCACACAAGACTGTGAGAGTAAGTGAGCCCAGAGAAATCTGTAAAGAAAGGAAGGTTTAAAAGCTTAAAGATGTTGTAAATCAACTATACTCCAATAAAAAAAATTTTAAGTTAAAAAATGGGTATTTATTCATCTGCTGATGGACGCTTACGTTGTTTCTGTGTCTTGGCTGTTGTGAATAATGCTGCTGTGAATATGGGGGTACAGATATCTCTTCTGGACAGTGATTTCATTTCCTTTGGATAAATACCTGAGTGGAATTGCTGGATCATGTGGTAGTTCTTATTTTTAAATTTTTGAGGAAACTGCATATTGACTTTCATAGTGGCTGCACCAATTTCCAGCCCTACCAACAGTGCAGAAGGATTCCTTTTTCTCCACATCCTCATCAACATTTGTTATCTATCAGAGTTGACTGATGTTAACTAAACTTAGTGTGGCAATCACTCTGCAATATACGCATATATCAATCATTATGTTTTACACTTTGGACTAACGCAATGTCATATGTCAATCATAAAACTGAGAAAAAACAAACTATGACAATAAAAATGTTTTTAAAAGGGTAATAAGTGCCTTTGATTGAATCCATGGACAGAAAGAGAGCTTAAGAAGACCGAGATGGTATAGTCACAGCTACAGAAAATTAGCCTAAGAAAAAATTAAATTGAACACCATAAAGTAGGGTTAAGCAGTTTGTCTGATACAACAATAACTAATAAACAACAGAACTAATTACTTCCGATTTTTCTTCAATTTTATCCCTTTATACAAAACATCTCCAAAATGAAAAAGAGTAAAAAAAAGATGCACTGAAGGAAAATAAGGCTTAGAGGGGTAAAGAAATAGTAAAAGAAAAAAAAATCAAAGACAAAACCCACCTAGCTCTAAATTGGAAACACTAAGTTCCCACACAACCACTCTTCTGATGGGAGCCAGTGACAGATTATGGCCCAGGGCGCAATGGCATGACTTGGACAAGGTTTAAGAATCCTGCCAGCTCAATGCCTCCCTCGGGCAATCACCACTGACTGCACCTGTCTGCTCCCATGAAGCTGCCTCTTCTATGCCAGTTGCCCCCTCCCCAGTTTAGATGAGGTCTTGAAGAATCTAGAAAGAACTTAGAGGCAGATCCCAGAACCCTGGTTAAAATCTCTGAAACATTCTTTGGGGAACAGGATCTTCCAAATTTTGAAAAGATGAAATTCAAACCTAGGAGCAAGAAGATTGTTATTTCCTGGTGCAATTTGACAAG